>NW_027363531.1:0-692317 GCF_046119375.1 Phyllobates terribilis | reverse complement strand
GCAAAAGTAGTGTAGCATTCATAGTTCATAGAGAGAAATCAACACTGTGCATAGTGGGAGCGTAATACTCAAAAAAGGCCACAAGATGGTGCAAAACAGCATGGTGTTATCTGTATAAAGCACAATGAAGATAACACAATTATGTGATGATATTATGACAAAAGGATAATAATATTGCCAGGGTCGGACTGGGGTGCCTAGGGCCCACCAGGGTAATTGACTCTAGGCGCCCACACTACAGCTCTGTAATCTAACGAGATGCAATTTGCAGCTTGTCACTACATTACAGAACAGGAGGAAGCGCTGGGCATTGTATATGAGTATATGTAAGTGTAATGCCGGCACGATCTTCCTCCAGAGCGGATATACCAGCAGCGTGTTTCACACAGTAGATTCACTTGTGTGAAACTAGCCTAAATTCCATTTAGTATTCATTGTATTTCTGAGTCAATGTTCTACCAGTAAAACAAAAAGCTAGCTATCAATACTAGATTTCGTGTATCACCTACCCTGTATCACTTTATAACTGGCTACCAACTTATCCGGTGGTCTACGCAGTATTCTCAGCTCTTGCTTGTTCACAATGCACAGCATTCACATTGGTCCTACATAAAAGAACATGTAATACTATTAGTTCTTTCATTGTAAAGAGGAAACTGTTGTATATTGTCTTATTTTGCAATTGTACTGTTTGCAGCGTACTTTGACCTGTAAAGGGGATGTTCTGGAAAAATTATTTTCTAGCAAGTGCCCTCAGCATGCCTGTCTAAACAGAAGATTCGTACCTAGGCACTGTTCACACCGTGTCTAAAATGTGTACGTTTCATCCATGAAGGGTCCGTTTCACGTCTGTGTGCCCTCAATGGGTCATCCGTATTCCATGGACACTGCTCAGCTCAGAAAATAATTTCCAATGCATCTATCTGTTAAAAACGGACCAAACATGGATGTCATTCCCGTGATTTTCACAGACCCATAGAATTTAGTGTGTGTGTGTTTGGTCCGCATCACGGACCAAAAATAGTGCATGTGTTCATGAATTTTTTTCATTGACCCATGGTCCGTAAAACAACACTGATATGTGAACACACATTAAAATCAATGTGTATGCGTGCTGCAAATGAGAAATGTGGACAACACATGTCAGTGAAAAATTGAAATGTGAATAGGTCCTTACCCGCTATGCACCGCTACGGTCTTCTACATCACCTTCTCCATGTCCATGGAACAGTCCACATAGTGTTTCCATCTATCACAGCCGGCACAGGAGCCAATAACTGGTTTCAGTGGTGACATGTGAAGCCAGTCATTGACTGCAGTGGAGCATGTGGCCATTGCTGTGGCAGATATAAGCACAGTGAGACCCAGAGCATTGACATGCAAGAGGCATGGAGGACCTCAGCGGTAGGGAGCAAGTATGAAACCTCTGTTTATAAAAGCAGGATGCAAAAATATGGTAAAAAATCATGAAGATCATCCCAGCATTTTTTCCTTAAATTATACACAGGTACCTGTTACAGCTTACCATGGGAATGTGCCAGGCAGAGGCGATTTCACTGCTCCAATATGAGTCGCCTCCCTCTGCTTTACGTCACAGATTCTACAATTGCTATTGAACGTGGCATCTGAGGGTTTAAATAACCGGGTATGGTGGCATCGCCAGCCCTGATCTTTGCAGTTCGGTGCCTGCTGTATTATACAGCCTGCACCTGGCATGTATAGAGCACAGTCAATGTAGCAGCGCGCTTGCCTATTTTGCTGGCTCACGACCAGCCTCCCTTTATAGTCAAAGGGAGCATCAGGCTGTATCAGGAAAGTGCTGGAATTTTGTGAAATCTATCCGACTCTTTCCAGGCAGAAGAGTTGGACGGATTTCACAACGCAAGTGTGAAAATAGCCTTACAGTGTGAATGACTTGGTGCTGTGGGCTCGGATGCAATACCTGTCCCCGCATCATCAGTGCAGTAACAAACCTACAACTCCCAGTAAACCCTGAAGGATTAAATCTGACAGGGCCTGCTGGGAGTGGTAAGTTTCAGAGGGGAAACCACTCACATTATTATTATTATTATACATTTTATTTTAGCAGTGCAGTGTGTATATACAGATACTGAGAATTACACCCAGTATACAGTGCAGGAGAATTGGTACTATCCAGTGTATATAAAGGATAATACATAGAGAATTATGCCCAGTATACAGGACAGAAGTGGTACTCTGCAATATATATAAATATATATATATTTATACACACACATTATATATACTGTAAGGCAGCACTTGTCATTATCCTGGGGGATACTCGCTTCGCTGCGTCAATTTAAAACACACCTGCCATATTTTCCGGTATTTCTCAAGTCAGCAGTTTATTAACTCCATAAACTGCTGATTTCCGGGTCCAACTCCGTGGCCCACCGACACAGATATAAAGTCCACGAGCCCAAGTGGCAGACCGGCCCACTTGGCTCTAGTTACAGCCTCCCGCAAGGTAATAATAAAACAATGTCCATGAAAATGTCCATAACACAAATAGTATTACCTACGTCGGGCTTTAGCTGCTTTGGTCCATTTGTTTCCCAGATGGGGTCTCTAGCCTCTGACCCTCCAAGGCTTACTGACATCCACACGGGATCCAGGCTTCACCCGGCCTCACTAGGCTTCAGACAAACAGTGTCCCACCCACCCGGGGAACAGGCCTCATGCCTCTCTCACAGGTGCACTGCACACTGCTTAACTCACCAGGTTTTTATATATCCTGTAGACACAGCCACAGGACCTGTGCTTATCTCACAGTCACGTGTCCATACCTTCTGTGAGCAAAAGGACCTGTGTGATGTCACAGTCATGTGACCAGTCAGCTGAGGGGGAGGAAATAGCCTAAATAGACATACTAGATCATTATAGCAATGCCGCTGCACCACATATTCCCCCCCTCTGTTCAAACCTGTGGGGTTGAACACATAATATACACAACAGTTTAAAACCCACAGTTCACAGAGACCATGCACTTGACCCTTACGTTGTCCAGCCCCTGGAACATTATTCATTGACATTAGCCCATTCCTTAGGGACCTCCCATCTGTCAATGTCACTGACTTCGTCAGGTCACCTTTCCGGGTCGTAACCTTGTCAGGCCTCCCCCGCTCCCAGCGGTCAGTCGAAACCCTGTCAGGTCTCCCCCGCTCCCAGCGGTCAATACGGCAGTGCAACTCACATGTCCTTGTACCTAAGGTCTGGTTCGACTCCATATTGTCCAGTCCTCTATTGGGTCGTTTGTATGGGCCACCCACACCTGAGTTACTGGAGGTCTCACTACCTCTAAACCCACGCCCACTACTCTCAGGACACCTTGAAGGGTCCCTAACTTCAGGTGTTCTGTTATTTAGGGGCCCCCTTCTCTGTCGGGTCCCACCATTTCCAGACGGCTGCCATCCTCTACTGCTCAGATGATGCTGTCCATCTACTCGCAGTCTAGCGAGACTCAATTGTTCCACCTCTCGCAGGTAGGTCACTCGGTACTCCACCAGCATGCTCATATATGCCAGACTTTCTCCGTTCCTATAGCGTAGAATGACACCATGCCGTCTTCATCCGGTATCCAGTCCTGACGATCATGTGGATTGCTCACCACACCAGACTTCTTCACCATCATCTGCATGGCTCGGCCATTTCTCCCAATGAGCTCTCTCACCAGAACATGAGGCACCCGGATGACCTCTTCTAGCAGACTGTGAGCCTCTCTCATCAGCTCCAGTTGTCTAGCGGCTTGCTCAGTCTTCAACCGGAGAAACCGCTTCGTGCGAATACATCGCCAATGTATGTCACTCAGGATTGCCACCCTCTTCACTGTGACTTCAGGTCGTGGACAGGACCACCAGCTGTTTGGCCTCTGAGGTCAAGTACACCTTCCAGGCTCCCACGGCCTTCTTAAACTCCTCATGCACGAACTCACGGGTGCATTCTTCCCTCAGGTCCTCGGGTACATCTACGAGGCACTTGTACCGAGACGTTTCGGTCTCACCAGTGGTTTCCAGACGATCAACCAGCTCAGGTTTCAGGGACAACTGACTTCCAGCTTCTTCACCCTGGATGCTTCCCCTGAGCGGACTCACAGCTACAACTTCTCAACTTTTCATCTTGACCACCTCCACTTCACCATTATCTTTCAACACCATACTCTTAGCTCTCCTCAGGTCCACCTTCTCATGGTCTAAGGGAGTAAGTGCAACTTGTTTGCCTTTTCCCTTCTCCAAGGAGACCTCGTTCACCGCGTGACACTTTGCTAGGCGGCCTTAGAGCTCTAAAACTTCTCCTTTTAGCTCAGTTACTCGCCTCTCAGCAGTCCATCTCTGAAGCTCTTCCTGCTTCAACTGCTCTTCCAGCAGGAGAGCTCTCTCAGACCTCTCCGTCTCCAATGTGCCCACTCGGCTCTCAATAGCCAGTCTCTCACGCTTCTCTTGCGTCCACTGGGCTTGTAGCAACTCCTTGAGCTGCTTGATCTCGGCTCCGACATCCACCGAATCATCAGAGCTCACATCACTCGAGGAGGTATCTGCTTCATACCCCCCATCACCAGCGGTCAACTCCTGGCTCTGGTCTGTGGCTTTTCCGATGGACTCCTCCATCTTCTCTCGCTCAGCTTCCATCTTGCTGACTGTTTCCTTAAGGTACGTCTCCGCCTTCTGGAGGGTATCACAGGACATCTGTAGCTCCTTCACCTGAGCTTCCAGATCTAGGGTCTTTCCCCGGAGATCATCATTCTCCTCACGGATATCTTGCAGAGTGGTCTCAACCACTTGGCGCTCTTGCTCTGCATCCGCCTTACCCTCCTCTAGTTTTCCTTTAAGCTTGAGGAGGTCCTCATAATCTCTCCTAATCTGTTGCAGTTCCTCACTGAACCTTTCATGCCTCTTTTCTGCCTCATGGTCGTGAGCAGACACTTCAACTTTTATTGCTTCTTTCAGGGCGGATAGCTCCTGGTCTCGCTGGTACAGAGTCCTCCAGTCGCTCCTTCTCCTGCATTAGAGGCTTTACTTGGTCCTGGAACTGCTGCAGCTCCCTCATGAGTTCATCATACTCCTTTTTAGATTCACACAGCTCCTGGTTGAACTGTTCGCGCAGTCGTTCTAGTTCCGGATGACGTCCAGAAACTCCATCCTGCCGCGTCTCCTTCTCAAGTTTCAACTGCGAAACCTCCTCCTTAATTTTGCGGCGGTCCTCCTTAATTGCGTGGAACATCTCCTTCCACTGGACAACTTCCTCGTTGCTTTCCTTTAGACTTCGCCGTAAGTCCTTCACAACCTGGAATACCCTCTGCCGTTCAGACTCCAGGCTCTGCTGGTCTGAGGACACGTTCTCCAGGTCCGTCACCTCCTCTTCTGCCTCTGAAGTAGGATCCACCCTTGTAACAACGGCACACACCATTACATTTTCTTTATTTTCACTTTTAGTCAAGACTACAGGAGCAACCTTTCTGTGGCCCTTGCGCCGTCTACGTCGAGATGTGGACTCTCTCCCCTCGTCTAGTCCCTCCTGACTGACCTCTCCTACTTCCGTAGTGTCACCGTCAGCTATCAGGTCTGTGTCACTCCCCATGATGTTGTGGACTACCAGGTCACCTCCCACTTTGACTTCAACCCCCTCCACTGGAGTCACACCGTTCTCAACGGTCAAATTGTCATTTCTAGGAGGTACCAACCCACCATCAACAATTTCCAGTTTTCCACACTCTACGCTCTTGTGAAAATCCGCCCCTTTTTAGACTCCGCCCCCTTTTGTACAACCACACCTGTAAGGGAATTTTTACAAAAAACATCAGCGACAGTCTTAGGACTCAGTTCACAAGACCTCTTACCACCTCCCCGGGCACTCTGGGACAACACGGGCGCCCCCGGAGGGTCCATAGAATGGTCCACGGCCACCATTCTATATGGTGCCCACAGCTCCTGCGGTTCCCGCACCATGTCCAGTAACAGTTTCTCAAATACCTGCTCCGGACCCAACCGTCCCTTCAAACGCTCATTAGCTCCAGACACCTCTGTTGCTTTGCACACAGCCATCACGGTACACTGTTCACACTTGAACTTCACCGCTCCCCCCGAAAAAATCTTCGTGGCCCCGCCGAGCCACCGCAAAACAGGATTTGAGAGCGATGTCAATCTTCGCAACCCCGCCGAGTTGCAGCAAGATGCTTTGACTTCGTGAGCCCCGCCGAGCCACAGCAAACCAGGTTTGAGTGTGACAACGACCTTCACAACCCCGCCGAGTTGTAGCCAGATGCTTTGACCTTCGTGAGCCCCGCCGAGCCACAGCAAACCAGGTTTGAGTGCGACGACGACCTTCACAGTTGCTCCCAGCAACCAGACTGCAGATGCTCCCAGCAACCAGACTGCAGCTGCCCGCGCTCTCAAACCACATGTAAGGCAGCGCTTGTCATTATCCTGGGGGATACTCGCTTCGCTGCGTCAATTTAAAACACACCTGCCATATTTTCCGGTATTTCTCAAGTCAGCAGTTTATTAACTCCATAAGCTGCTGATTTCCGGGTCCAACTCCGTGGCCCACCGACACAGATATAAAGTCCACGAGCCCAAGTGGCAGACCGGCCCACTTGGCTCTAGTTACAGCCTCCCGCAAGGTAATAATAAAACAATGTCCATGAAAATGTCCATAACACAAATAGTATTACCTACGTCGGGCTTTAGCTGCTTTGGTCCATTTGTTTCCCAGATGGGGTCTCTAGCCTCTGGCCCTCCAAAGGCTTACTGACATCCACACGGGATCCAGGCTTCACCCGGCCTCACTAGGCTTCAGACAAACAGTGTCCCACCCACCCGGGGAACAGGCCTCATGCCTCTCTCACAGGTACACTGCACTCTGCTCAACTCACCAGGTTTTTATATATCCTGTAGACACAGCCACAGGACCTGTGCTTATCTCACAGTCACGTGTCCATACCTTCTGTGAGCAAAAGGACCTGTGTGATGTCACAGTCATGTGACCAGTCAGCTGAGGGGGAGGAAATAGCCTAAACAGACATACTAGATCATTATAGCAATGCCGCTGCACCACAATACATACAGTGCTGGCCAAAAGTATTGGCACCCCTGCAATTCTGTCAGATAATACTCAGTTTCTTCCTGAAAATGATTGCAATCACAAATTCTTTGGTATTATTATCTTCATTTAATTTGCTTGCAAGGAAAAAACACAAAAGAGAATGAAGCAAAAATCAAATCATTGATCATTTCACACAAAACTCCAAAAAAGGGCCAGACAAAAGTATTGGCACCCTCAGCCTAATACTTGGTTGCACAATCTTTAGCCAAAATAACTGCAAAAAAACGCTTCCGGTAACCATCAATGAGTTTCTTACAATGCTCTGCTGGAATTGTAGACCATTCTTCTTTGGCAAACTGCTCCAGGTCCTTGATATTTGAAGGATGCCTTCTCCAAACTGCCATTTTGAGATCTCTCCACAGGTTGTCTATGGGATTCAGGTCTGGACTCATTGCTGGCCACCTTAGAAGTCTCCAGTGCTTTCTCTAAAACCATTTTATAGTGCTTTTGGAAGTGTGTTTTGGGTCATTGTCCTGCTGGAAGACCCATGACCTCTGAGGGAGACCCAGCTTTCTCACACTGGGCCCTACATTATGCTGCAAAATTTGTTGGTAGTCTTCAGACTTCATAATGCCATGCACACGGTCAAGCAGTCCAGTGCCAGAGGCAGCAAAGCAACCCCAAAACATCAGGGAACCTCCGCCATGTTTGACTGTAGGGACCGTGTTCTTTTCTTTGAATGCCTCTTTTTTTTTCCTGTACACTCTATGTTGATGCTTTTTCCCAAAAAGCTCTACTTTTGTCTCATCTGACCAGAGAAAATTCTTCCAAAACGTTTTAGGCTTTCTCAGGTAAGTTTTTTGGAAAACTCCAGCCTGGCTTTTTTATGTCTCAGGGTAAGAAGTGGGGTCTTCCTGGGTATCCTACCATCCGCACAATCTTGCGTTGAAATCTCTCGTCAATTTTTCTTTTCAGTCCACATCTAGGGAGGTTAGCCACAGTGCCATGGGCTTTAAACTTCTTGATGACACTGCGCACGGAAGACACAGGAACATTCAGGTCTTTGGAGATGGACTTGTAGCCTTGAGATTGCTCATGCTTCCTCACAATTTGGTTTCTCAAGTCCTCAGACAGTTCTTTGGTCTTCTTTCTTTTCTCCATGCTCAGTGTGGTGCACACAAGGACACAGGACAGAGGTTGAGTCAGCTTTAATCCATGTTAACTGGCTGCAGGTGTGATTTAGTTATTGCCAACACCTGTTAGGTGCCACAGGTAAGTTACAGGTGCTGTTAATTACACGAATTAGAGAAGAGAAGCATCACATGATTTTTCAAAGGGTGCCAATACTTTTGTCCACCCCCTTTTTTAGGTTTGATGTGGAATTATATCCAATTTGGCTTTAGGACAATTCTTTTTGTGTTTTTTTCATTGAAGACAAATTAAATGAAGAGAATAATACCAAAAAATTTGTGATTGCAATCATTTTCAGGAAGAAACTGAGTATTATCTGACAGAATTGCAGACGTGCCAATACTTTTGGCCAGCACTGTATACACTGTGTTCAGGAATATAGAGTGGAGCAGTGTATATACTATATAATGTATAGCTATGGCAGTGTATATAGTGTGGATTCCACACTATATACGCAGTACCTTAGTATCTAACCATCTGTACACCATATACTGTGTATACTGTAGTAGCATATATAGACCCTTATACACAGAACGGCCTTCATCTTTTAGAGTCGTGGCGGGAAGACAACTAGAAAATACATAGCTTCTAATGGCCACAAGCCTACTCAATATTAAATATGAATATAACAGGAGAAACAGAGTTTATATAGGCATAAAACCAGTATAGCTTTATTAGATACAAGATAGTAAAAAAGCCACAACAGTGGCGACACAAAGTAAATAACAGATTACAAAATACAGTACATGGTAACATATGTAGAGAGTATATGTGGCAAAACCCCCCCCCAAAAAAGGGGGAGTGATAAGCAGAGAACATATTGAATATACCATAAGTAAAGAGTATCCGCACAAGTGTGCAGGTATGCATCAAATGTCGAGGAGAATTCAAATACCGCTTACCAGTCACTAATAAGGGAGGGCCAGCAGAAGAAAGGTGACAGGTAGACCAGGAACAGGATAAACTCAAGGCACCAAGAGACCAAAAGGGAGGCTCGACGCGTGTTTCGCCCCGATGCTATGGGCTTTCTCAAGAGGCATAAGCTTGTAAAGGACAGGGACCTTTTTAAAGTCTTTTCACACGGTCACGTGACCGCGATACTAGTCACGTGACCGGAAGTGAATAAGTGACCGATGCTCGTCGGCGCATGCGCTAGGCGCCGGAAACTGTCGGTGCGGGCAGAATCCGTCACCTGGTAACGCGCACGCCGGAAACACATGGTATGTGCACCGGAAGTGCGCGGCCAGGAGAAAGACGGCCATGCCCGGGCCGAGAGCAGCGTGCCCAGAGCGCATGCGCACCGCATCGTGTGTCACCTAGCAACATAATGGCCAATAGCAGAGGCCGGCATCCAAAAAAATAACAAAGGGTCAAGCAATCATTAGTCCTGCAATGCATTATATATATAATGGCCGATAATACAAGTCACGACAGTATAACATCAAATGTGTAGAGATGTCCATGTATACAGTATGCAGGGCCGGTCTCATTAAATCCAGTGATGTTGATCAGCGCATAAAATAGGATGTGGTTCCGTTCTCATGCTATATATGGACCAAAGAAAAAAGGAGCCAAGAGGAAAAATAAAGAAAAATAGGGATTAAAAGGTAAAAAGCAAATATTGAAAATACCAGATAAATATTAAAAACAAAAATAGCCAAAAGGGCCAAAATTGGTTATATAACATCTAAGGCGGAGAATGATATAACAGGCGAGGCCCATGTCACAGGAAGGGGGCAAAGCTAAGTGCCTCATTAAGGCCCCGAGGAGACATGGTATTCAGACATACGATCCATTTTACTTCCTTTTGACCAAGAGCCTTTGTCCAGTCACCTCCACGGGAGCCAAGGTGTGAAATATCAATTCCACGCACCTTCAAAGATTTTGGATCGCAGTTATGTTTGCATTGAAAGTGACGTGGGATAGTTTTTGGCTCCCGTTGGTCGGCCACCGTTCTGGCCGCGCCAATGTCGCGCACGTGTTCCCGTATCCTCACTCTTAGCTCTCTCGTGGTCAAACTGATGTAAATTAAATCACAGGCACAAGTTGCGTAATAAATCACATGGGTTAAACCACAGGATATATAATTACAAATTTGGTATTCACGAGAGCCGTCGGATGAGGAAAAGGAAACAGAGCGCACGGCATTGGCGCATGCCAGACAGTGGCCGCAAGGAAAAAAGCCAATCCTTGGTCCTCAGGACCCAAAAGGGTTGGTAAGTGGGGGAACATAATGACTCCGTGTCAACATGTCACCCAGGTTATTGGCTTTCCTGGGTGTCATGAGTGGATAGTCCCCCACATATTCTCGTAGGGAGGGCTCCGCACCAAGAACACCCCAATGCTTGGAGAGGATCCGCCGCATCTCCCCCCACTCATGATTAAAGGTGGAGATGTAGCGGATCCTTCCCATGTCTTTCTTCCCAGCGGAAGCTGTTGAATATAACAATTGATTGCGGGGAGTACCCCTTGCCCTTCTATAGCCCTTTTTTTGGGGGGGGGTGGTTTGCCACATATACTCTCTACATATGTTACCATGTACTGTATTTTGTAATCTGTTATTTACTTTGTGTCGCCACTGTTGTGGCTTTTTTACTATCTTGTATCTAATAAAGCTATACTGGTTTTATGCCTATATAAACTCTGTTTCTCCTGTTATATTCATATATAGACCCTTGTAGCATCTGTGTACACACCCTCCATGCACTTAATAGTCCCCTGTATTGGTACTGTACACATGCTGGCTGGTGCAGACCCTATTTAGTGTATAATGGTTGTATCATACAATATCAGCACATTTTATCATTTACCTTTCGTGTCTCCCTATTTCTCCATAGATTGTAGCTTGCGAGCAGCAGGTCCCTCACTCCTCTTGGTATCTGAGTTGTGTGTTATCCTGTACTGTCTTTATTTTCTGTACATGTCCCCTCTGTAATGTAAAGTGCTGCGGAATATGTTGGCGCTAAAAATATATTATATACACAACGCTACATAATATTATACAAACACAGCACCATACTATACACTTTATTATGCTGTATACACTACATAAGGAACAACGAGACTGCGGTCTATACATCATACAGGAGGCAGAGAGTGCGAGTTTATAGGTCGTGTACAGCACTCTCTGCCTCCTCTATGACATACAGACCGCATGCTCGGTCTCCCATAATATATGCTTTATATAGGAGGCCGCGAGTGCGGTCTGTTTGTCATATATGAGGCAGAAACTGCGATCTATACATCATATAGGCCCCACACATGACATACACCACTCTCTCGGCCTCCTATATGAGATATAGACCGCACTTTCCTTCTCCTATAATATATACTTTACATAGGAGGCTGAGTGTGTTGTATATGTAATATAGACCCGCACTCTCAGCATCCTATATGACATATACTCTGTATATGTCATATAAGAGGCCAAGAGTGTGATCTATATTTCATAAAGGAGGTAGAGTGCGATCTATACATTATACACAGTAGGCCCCATATATTACATATACCGCACTCTCGGTCTCCTATATGACATACAGACTCTCGGCCTCCTATATGACATGGGGCTCTTTCACATGTCCGGATATTTCCCATACTGGAAAAAACAGTACCGGAGATATCCGTGTCTGTGTGGCATCTTTGTGACACGTACCGGCGCCTGGGAACAGCACGAACTGTACTACTGATTCCCAGGCGCCGCTACGTGTCACACGGAAATCATCTGTGTGTCATCAGTGTGTCATCAGTGCGTACGTGTGCAGGCGTTTTTCGACCCGTGCATGGTGTAAAAAAACAAACATATCAGCGTGTTTTTCCCACAGACACACGGTCTGTGGAAACGCACTGACATGTGCACAGACCCATTCATCTGAATGTGTCTACGTGTGTCAGTGTCTCTGATACGTGTGGAAACTGTCACAACACATACTGGAAACACTGATGTGTGAAAGAGGCCTTATAGATTGTATATGTGGTATAAGAGGCCAAGAGTGTGATCTATATTTCATATAGGAGGTAGAGAGTGCGATCTATATATCATATAGGCGGCGGCCCCATATATGACGTATACCGCACTCTCAGCCTCCTATAGTGTATACTTTATATAGGAGGCTGAGTGCGTTGTATACATCATGTAGGCCCGTCCCTACTCTAAGCCTCATATATGACATATACCGCACTCTCAGCCTCCTATATTCTGTACTTTATATAGGAGGCTGATTGTGTTGCATACATCATATAGACCCGCTGCCCGCACTCTAGGGCTCATATATGATGTATACTGCACTCTCAGCCTTCTATAGTTTATACTTTATATAAGAGGCTGAGTGCGTTGTATACATCATATAGACCCACCGCCCGTACTCTAGGCCTCATATATTACGTATACTGCACTCTCAGCCTCCTATAGTCTATACTTTATATAGGAGGCTGAGTGTGTTGTATACATCATATAGACCCGCTGCCCGCACTCTAGGCCTCATATATGATGTATACTGCACTCTCAGCCTCCTATAGTTTATACTTTATATAAGAGGCTGAGTGCGTTGTATACATCATATAGACCCGCCGCCCGCACTCTAGGCCTCATATATGACGTATACCGCACTCTCAGCCTCCTATAGTCTATACTTTATATAAGAGGCTGAGTGTGTTGTATACATCATATAGACCCACCGCCCACACTCTAGGCCTCATATATGACGTATACCACACTCTCAGCCTCCTATAGTCTATACTTTATATAAGAGGCTGAGTGTGCTGTATACATCATATAGACCCGCCGCCCGCACTCTAGGCCTCATATATGAAATATACCGCACTCTCAGCCTCCTATAGTCTATACTTTATATAGCAGGCTGAGTGTGTTGTATACATCATATAGGCCCGCCGCCCGCACTCTAGGCCTCATATATGACGTATACTGCACTCTCAGCCTCCTATAGTCTATACAACACACTCAGCCTCCTATATAAAGTATAGACTATAGGAGGCTGAGAGTGCAGTATACGTCATATATGAGGCCTAGAGTGCGGGCGGCGGGCCTATATGATGTATACAACACACTCAGCCTCCTATATAAAGTATAGACTATAGGAGGCTGAGAGTGCGGTATATTTCATATATGAGGCCTAGAGTGCGGGCGGCGGGTCTATATGATGTATACAACACACTCAGCCTCCTATATAAAGTATAGACTATAGGAGGCTGAGAGGGCGGTATATTTCATATATGAGGCCTAGAGTGCGGGCGGCGGGTCTATATGATCTATACAACACACTCAGCCTCCTATATAAAGTATAGATCATATAGACCCGCCGCCCGTACTCTAGGCCTCATATATGACATATACCGCACTCTCAGCCTCCTATAGTCTATACTTTATATAGGAGGCCGAGTGCGTTGTATACATCATGTAGACCCGCCGCCCGCACTCTAGGCCTCATATATGACGTATACCGCACTCTCAGCCTCCTATAGTCTATACTTTATATAGGAGGCCGAGTACGTTATATACATCTGACTCGCCATCTGACTCGGCCGTGGGGCACCCGGAACCGGGCTTCAGTGCAATGTTGGGGGTAGTAGTGGCAACCCGATCCCGTGGCTCAGGGTGGTCAGACCAAATGCTGTGGCAGTCTATTTGTAGGGTTTTGAATGTCCGACTACGCCACCCGTGGATTGCGGTCAGGGATGACCGCCGCTGCAGGGCAGACCGCTGAGGCTGATGTTGGTATGCAGCACAGGGATAGGATAACTCCCCATGGGAAGAGTGTAGCCTCAGGGCAGTGTATTAGGATGCTGGGGGTGATGGTGCAGGCCGCAATAATAAGGGTTCAGAGTCCGCTTCAAACAGTCCAAGGTCTTTATTGTAGTTAGTACTAATGACCCAACAGGAGTACAGGGTAGGAATGGGCCTGGGTGTCTGAGAGCATTCGGGTGAGCCCCACTGGTCAGGGTGAGTGTGTAGGCCTACCGCTCTCTGTCTGCCCTTACTGACTATCCCCCTTTTCGTGGTGTGATAGCCCACGTCCCTGAGCTGGCCGTGTACTTCGCCTGTATGGCTTGCGACTCGGGCCTTAGGTACCTGTAGCTTCTCCGTGCCGTACCGGTCCCTCTGTGTGGCGGAGCCTCCAGGCTTCTCAGGCCAAGGGACCTAAAATCCCTCGCAGGTCGGTTATCTGCTGCCGGGCTTGCAACCCTGACAGCCTCAGACCCCAGTGTCCGGTTGTGTAGTTCTCTATCAGCCAGGACCGGCTCTCGTCGCCTCTGTCCCTGGCTTGCTGTTCCTCCTCTGACTCCCGGACTCCTCAGCTGCTGCTGACCTGCCCCTTTCCTCTAGGAAACCCTTCTGGATGCTTCAGAAGTGGGTCCTGGTCTCCCTAACCCTGCCCTCAGTTCCAGCTTTTATAGGGGAAGCCTGCTCCCCTTACTGGCCTGGGACAGGAGGTGCTGCATGCTAATGGTCCCTGACCAGGGAACCTCCCTCCTGCTCTCAGACACAGCCTTTAATATTTGTGGCATCCAGGCCTGGGGCGACACACATCATGTAGGCCCGTCCGCACTCTAAGCCTCATATATAACATTTACCGCACTCTCAGCCTCCTATAGTCTATACTTTATATAGAAGGCCGAGTGCGTTGTATACATCATGTAGGCCCGTCCGCAATCTAAGCCTCATATATGACTTATACCGCACTCTCAGCCTCCTATAGTCTATACTTCATATAGGAGGACGAGTGTGTGGCGCCCCTGAGGGTTCAGTCGCCACAGAGGTACTTGCATCTCAACTAGAGGTGTGGTGTCTCCCTTCTCTCAGGTAAGGAGGGATTGCTGCCTGGAACCCCAGCACCCACATTCAACACTACACTGCTCCAGGCTGGCTGGAAGGGCAAGATGCAATGTGTTTTCTGCTGAGCTCTGTCCCTGGCTGGAGTGGGGCGAACCCAAAGGTAGGGGGAACCAGTAGTGGCTGTGGGTGGAGGAAGTACAGTAGTTAGGGGGAGCACTGGGAGAAGTAGGTATATAAAGGGAAGCCATCTTAGGGTGGCAGGTCAGTTAGTGAGAGCACAGTTCAGAAGAACAGTCTGGGAGCAGAGTCTCTTTAGGAGCTCTGCTCCACCAGTATGGCCTAGTCCTAGAGGCCCAGGAGGGGAGCAGGGAGTAGGCTCCAATCTGTTGAAGGGATCCTAGGGGATACGGCGAGTGCAGGACGGCACCCGTACGCCCCGAATCTGTCAGAAGACAGAGGGATCGTAGGCCACAAGAAGGGGACCGGCCCCTGGTCCAGCTGTGTTACTCTAAGTCTCGGCTGGGAAAACCGGAGGCTTTTGGCTTGTATAGTCAGTTGCTGAAGCCTCATTCTAATCCCTGTGAGGGTCAAGCAGGTCCGGGAGTGGGGAAGCGCAGGGCAGAAGGGAGAAAGACCCAACGTGAAGACGGTCTAGCTAGGAAAACAAGAAAGTGGGGTTCTGTCAGGTACTCCTAACCTGCCTGAGGAAGAACTGAACCCCTTCCTGGAGAACGCAGCACGATGTGGGAGGCTAGCACCCGTACAGTGCACCAGTGGAACTGTCATAAGAACTGTGAGTAAAAACTCGGATGACTGCACTGTACTGCCTCCGTCCATTCTTTCATCTGCGCCAGCTCTCCCTCCCGGGACTACAACGCCCAGCGCAACTTACACTTTCTACACTGCCCTGGAGCTAGCTCTACTTGTGGAGAGCCACACCATCCCTGCTGCCAAACACCAGCTCCAGAGGACTGCTAGACAGCGGCGGCTCCCTTTAGCCGCAATCCACAGGTGGCGTCACGAACTTTACAAATCCTCTATAAATTAAAACCCCCCTTTTCACTGACTGCCCTGGGTCACGGACCGGGCCAGCCACCGTGATATTCCCCAAACCGGCATCCATAGGCCCGGCTGCCGAGCACCCTACGGCCCTGGGGGCGCGTCAAGCGTGTTATATACAACATGTAGGCCCGTCCACACTCTAAGCCTCATATATAACATTTACCGCACTCTTAGCCTCCTATAGTCTATACTTTATATAGGAGGCCAAGTGCGTTATATACTGTACATCATGTAGGCCCGTCCGCACTCTAAGCCTCATATATAACATTTACCGCACTCTCAGCCTCCTATAGTATATAGTGCATTGTATACATCATGTAGACCCGTCCGCACTCTAAGCCTCATATATGACGTATACTGCACTCTCAGCTTCCTATAGTCTATACTTTATATAGAAGGCTGAGTGTGTTGTATACATCATGTAGACCCGCCGCCCGCACTCTAGGCCTCATATATGACGTATACTGCACTCTCAGCCTCCTATTGTCTATACTTTATATACGAGGCTGAGTGTGTTGTATACATCATGTAGACCCGCCGCCCGCACTCTAGGCCTCATATATGACATATACCGCACTCTCAGCCTCCTATAGTCTATACTTTATATAGGAGGCTGAGTATATTGTATACATCAGGTAGACCTGCTGCCCGCACTCTATGCCTCATATATGACGAATACCGCACTCTCAGCCTCCTATAGTCTATACTTTATATAGGAGGCTGAGTGTGTTGTATACATCATGTAGACCCGCCGCCCGCACTCTAGGCCTCATATATGACATATACCGCACTCTCAGCCTCCTATAGTCTATACTTTATATAGGAGGCTGAGTGTGTTGTATATATCATATAGGCACGCCGCCCGCACTCTAGGTCTCATATATGACGTATACCGCACTCGCAGCCTCCTATAGTCTATACTTTGTATAGGAGGCTGAGTGTATTGTATACATCATGTAGACTCGCTGCCCGCACTCTAGGCCATTCATATATGACGTATACCGCACTCTCAGCCTCCTATAGTCTATTCTTTATATAGGAGGCCGAGTGCGTTGTATACATCATGTAGACCCGCCGCCCGCACTCTAGGCCTCATATATGACGTATACCGCACTCTCAGCCTCCTATAGTCTATACTTTATATAGGAGGCCGAGTGCGTTATATACATCTGACTCGCCCCCTGGGCCGTGGGGCACCCGGAACCGGGCTTCAGTGCAATATTGGGGGTAGTAGTGGCAACCCGATCCTGTGGCTCAGGGTGGTCAGACCAAATGCTGTGGCAGTCTATTTGTAGGGTTTTGAATGTCCGACTACGCCACCCGTGGATTGCGGTCAGGGATGACCGCCGTTGCAGGGCAGACCGCTGAGGCTGATGTTGGTATGCAGCACAGGGATAGGATAACTCCCTACGGGAAGAGTGTAGCCTCAGGGCAGTGTAATAGGATGCTGGGGGTGATGGTGCAGGCCGCAATAATAAGGGTTCAGAGTCCGCTTCAAACAGTCCAGGTTCTTTATTGTAGTTAGTGCTAATGACCCAACAGGAGTACAGGGTAGGAATGGGCCTGGGTGTCTGAGAGCATTCGGGTGAGCCCCACTGGTCAGGGTGAGTGGGTAGGCCTACCGGTCTCTCGCTGCCCTTGCTGACTATCCCCCTTTTCGTGGTGTGATAGCCCACGTCCCTGAGCTGGCCGTGTACTTCGCCTGTATGGCTTGCGACTGGGGCTTTAGGTACCTGTAGCTTCTCCGTGCTGTACCGGTCCATCTGTGTGGCGGAGCCTCCATGCTTCTCTGGCCAAGGGACCTAAAATCCCTCGCAGGACGGTTATCTGCTGCCGGGCTTGCAACCCTGACAGCCTCGGACCCCAGTGTCCTGTTGTGTAGATCTCTCTCAGCCTGGACCAGCTCTCTTCGCCTCTGTCCCTGGCTTGCTGTTCCTCCTCTGCCTCCCGGACTCCTCAGCTGCTGCTGACCTGTCCCTTTCCTCTGGGAACCCTTCTGGATGCTTCAGAAGTGGGTCCTGGTGTCCCTAACCCTGTCCTCAGTTCCAGCTTTTATAGGGGCAGCCTGCTCCCCCTACTGGCCTGGGACAGGAGGTGCTGCATGCTAATGGACACAGCCTTTAATATTTGTGGCATCCAGGCCTGGGGTGACACATTCCCCCCTAGTAAATTTTAGTACTCCAGGACTAAACAATAAACACAAATACAGGGTATAAATGCATGACCATAAACACAACAGGGAAAGAAATAACAAACAACACCACATATTGAGTTCTTTAGGTCACAGTGTGGTCTGTGCCTGGGTGTCCATATCACCAACAAAAGAAGAGAGTCACAGTATGATCCGTGACCGGGTGTCCATTTCACCCAACAAGGCGAAGTTTTTGAGCGATGTGGGGACCTGTCCCTATAAACCCCAAGTTCCTGGCCTTGGGCGTGGCGGCAAGGCTGAGCTAACTACTTTGGACCACAAGGAGGACACGCCGGACAGGTTTTTCTTCTGTGGCCAACTTGGAAAGAGGGCACCAGGTGCAACTATCTACATGGTAGTTCCGGTTATTCACTGTCCATAACTTGTCAGTCCATTGCATCTAAGAAAACTGGAGAAACATTATTAATAACCAGGGTACAAACATAACACATTAAATATATACATTATACATTTAGATCTTCCAGCAAGCTGGCATTTGACCCCTAGTGCTCCGGGTTGACAGGCTAGCTGGGTTTACAGGCAGGGCAGGCAGCTGTCTGCGGATTATTTGGCTTAACGCAGGCATGGCAGGCTCACTGTCAGCAGAGGGTTGACTCTCCTGGGCTGCTGGCATGGGTTCCTCTGCCTCTGGGGCTGCTTGTTCTTCTTGTTCTTCTGCAGGCTCCTGCTGGGTAGGTTGAAGGAAGTGTAGGGCGGGTACCACTATGGCATCATTTATCCGAGTCCAGGTCCGGGGGAACTCTCCGAGAACGGTGCTGACCATTTCTTCCTTGTCCTCTGCGGGTTCAAGGCCATCTTGATCTTCACTTGGACTCTGCAGTTGCTCGGGGCACCGTTTTAGTTGGTCTCTGGAGACGGTGCTAGTGGTTTCTCCTCCATCCTTGGTAATCTGCAGTACTGTGTACGGGTCTCTCTCCCACTGGTCGTCCAGCTTGTGAAGCCTTCTCTTCCGCTTCAGGACCTGCTCACCAGGTTCCAGGGGACCAGCAGGGGTGTGTTGGTTGAAGAGCCTCTCTTGCTTTTCTCTCGCTTGAGCCTGACTCCTCTCCACACTCTCCTGTACCTTCTTGTATTGTAGCCGCCGTTCCGTATCCCAGTCCGCGTCTGGTGTGGTGTCCTCGGGTGTCAGGACTCCCATCTCCAGGTCTATCGGCAGCTTACCTGGTCTTGCGCGCATCAGGTAAGCCGGGGTGCAATTTGTAGCATTCACCGGGATATGATTGTACAAGTCAATCAGGTCTGGCATTTTCTCCAGCCACAGGCTGCGTTCTTCCAGGGGCAACGTCTTGAGGAGATCAATGACGATATTGTTCATTTTCTCACACAGCCCGTTGGTTTGCGGGTGGTAAGGCGTTGTTCGAATCTTCCTACAGCCGTAGAGGTTGCAGAACTCCTGGAAGACTTCAGCCTCAAACGCTGGACCTTGATCTGTCAAGACCTGTTCCGGATACCCGTGTGGATGGCAGAAGTGTTGCTGGAAGGCTCTGGCCGCTGTTTGGGCTGTCAGGTCTTTAACAGGAACCACCACCAGGAACCGGGAGTAATGATCCACAATCGTGAGGGCATAGATGTAGCCGGACCGGCTTGGAGCCAACTACACATGGTCCAGAGCTACCAGCTCAAGAGGCTGCCTGGTGACGATGGGCCTCAAGGGTGTCTTCTGGCTGGTACGGTCCTTCCTTCTGAGGTGACATGGGCCGCAGTCCCTGCTCCACTTCTCTATGGCCCCTCTCATACTGACCCAGTAGAACCGCTCTCTCAGTAGGAACTCCAGTTTCATCCACCCAAAGTGTCCCGCTCTGTCATGGTAGGCCTCCAGGACCATTGCTGCATCTCGTCTTGGGACCACTACCTGCCAGGTCAGCTCGTGCGTCCGGTGGTTGACAAGCCTTCTGCACAGCTTGCCCTCGTAGAGGAATAGCCTGCTTTTCTCCTTCCATAACTGCTTGGCTTCCTCTGGAGCATCCGGGCCAGGGCTAGCGTCTGCCTTGGTTAACAGGTCTTTCACCAGGCGAACTGCAGGGTCACTATCTTGCGTTTCAGCCCAGCCGTGGAGGAGTAAGGGGTTCAACATGATGGTGGTTAGGTCTTTGTCTCTTACCCGGTGAGAATACTGAGTGGCCTCATACCGGTGGAACTCAGGGAGCTCTACTTCCTCCAGCTCCTCCGAGTCTTCTTCTCCCTCGGGTAGGTGAGGCACCCTTGACAGGGCGTCTGCGTTGGCGTTTGTCCTGCCTGCCCGGTATTTGATTGTGAAGTCATAATTGGATAGCCGGGCCATCCACCACTGTTCTAGGGCACCTAGCCTTGCATTGTCCAGGTGTGTCAGCGGGTTGTTGTCCGTGTACACAGTGAACTTTGCGGAGGCCAGGTAATGGTTAAACCGTTCTGTGACGGCCCACACCACTGCCAAGAATTGAAGGAGTTGTAATTCTCTGGGTTTCTTTCAGTGGGCCTCAGCTTCCGGCTGGCTTACGCGATCACCCTTTCTCGGCCCTGTTGGTTCTGTGACAGTACGGCTCCCAGCCCCACATTGCTGGCGTCTGTGTGGAGGATGAAAGGCTGGCCATAATCAGGGTAGGCCAGGATCTCATCCCCCGTGAGGGCCAACTTCAACTGGCAGAAGGACTCCTCTTCCGGCTTTTCCCACTTGAAGGGTGGCTTTTGGCTTCTGGTCTTAGACTGACCTATTAGGAGGTCCTGCATTGGAGCTGCCATCTTTGTGAACCCGGGGATGAACCTTCAGTAGTAGCCTACCAACCCGAGGAACTGCCTCACTTCTTTAATGTTTGATGGGCTTGGCCAGATCTTGATTACTGTGACCTTGTCGAGGTCGGGGGCTACTCCTTCTGCACTCACCACGTGCCCCAGGTACTGTACCTTCAGCTTTAACAGATGGCACTTGGAGGGTTTCACTTTCATGCCATAGCCTGCCAGGGCTTCGAACACCTCTGCCAGGTGTTTTAGATGGTCCTCGGAGGTCTTCGAATAGATCACGTCGTCCAGGTAAAGTAGGACAGTCTCGAAGTTTCGGTGCCCTAGACAGCATTCCATCAGCCTCTGGAAGGTCCCGGGTGCATTTCAGAGCCCGAATGGCATACAGTTGAATTCGCTCAATCCCATCGGGGTGGTGAAGGTGGTCTTCTCCTTGTCAGCCTCTGCCACAGGAACCTGCCAGTACCCGCTAGTAAGGTCCAAAGTAGAGAAGAAATTAGCTGATTTTAGTGCGGCTAAAGACTCCTCTATCCTAGGTAATGGGTCTTTATGGGTGATACGATTGATTTGTCTATAGTCCACGCACATTCTCATTGTACCGTCTTTCTTTTTTACCAAAACTAAGGGAGCTGCCCCGGGGGCTACAGCTATCTCTAATGACCCCAGCTTCCTTCATTTCTCACAGCATGCCCTTTGCGTTCTGATAATGTTAAGGGGGTACAGGTCTGTGTCTCTCTTTTACTGGTGGGTGGCTCCCCGTGTGGATGTGGTGTTCTACCCCTTTCACTCTGCCGAAGTCTAGCGGGTGCTTACCAAAGATTCTCTCGTACTCCTGAACCACCCGATAGACTCCTTGTTTTTGGTGCGAGGGAGTCGAGTCAGCACCCATGTGGAGTTTCTGGCACCAGTCCTCCTTGTGTTTCTGGGAGCCATTATTCTCCACCGGTGGAGATGGAGGCAAGGGTTCCACGACCCTGATAGCATTGTGCTCGACGGCAAACAATTTGGCTAGTGTAGCGTACCGGGGCAAGTGTACTTCCCTTTCCCCGATGTTTAAGATCCGTACGAGCACCCTTCCATGGCGGACATCAACCACCCCCCGGGCTGTCAAAATGGTGGGCCTGCTGTCTGAATTCAGGGGTTCTACCTTGGTAGTCTCTCCCTCTTAACCCGATTGCAGTCCGACACCAGATCATCATTTCGCTTTTGGGAGGCATGGCAATGGGGAACGGGTCGCTCATCCTCACGCTACCAATCTCACCACCAGATAGTTCTACCTGTGGGGGACCCTCTGTTGGCTGGAGCTCGCATTCATCGCCACCTGCTGCAAAATTACAATTACTTCTGAAAGACAGTTTTCAATCACATTAGTACCCAAGGTTATTTTAGGGTGACTTTCACGACGGTCAATGTCCACAATGATCACTCCCTGTGCCGGCAGTTCAACCTTACCAATCTTGATAGTCATCTCTCTGAACCCCACCTGCGGCATGGGTTGGCCATTGCTAGCGATGATGCTTAAGACATTGTCTTGATAGCGGGTTATGTCAGCGTCACTCCAGTACCGCTTGAAAAGTACGTAGGGGATGGCAGTCACTTGAGACCCGGTGTCCAGCAGGGCGCTCATGGGGATACCGTCCAGCACTACGGGTAAGACCGGGCGTCCCCCCACGTACTTATCGCGCCAATTTGACGGGCCTGATGACCTTATCCCTGGGGGTTGGCCCTCTGCCCCACGTCGGACCCATTTAAAGTACAGTACCTGGCTATGTGTCCTGGATGGCTGCAACGGCGGCAAAACGGCTGTCCATCCTCAGTGTAATGGTCGGCGGGCCTCCCTCTGAACGACGGGATCCTGCTCTGTCGACGCCACGGGACATCCTCCGGACTGGAAGCCAGCTTGATTGGTCTTGATGATTCCACCTGCAACGACTGTACGGTCATGGTCAATGCAGCCACACTCTTGGTTAATTCTTGGACCTGATGGTACAGGTTGGCTGGCTGGGATGGATTTAGGGCCTGCGCATCAGCCCCCACAAGGTCTGCGGGGTAGGGCGCCGCCTCCTGGTGGTAAGTGATGGCAGGGCGCCAAGAAACTACAGCGCCACCTGGTGCGGGTTCTCGGAGCACCCGGATGGCCCTATCTTTGAACTGCGCAAAAGTCAAATCGGGGTTCGGTAGAGCCATGAGGCGCAGCTGGGTTCTGTGGGCGCTGGACAGCAGACCTTCTATGAACTGGTCAGTCAACAGTTTATCGGTGTCCTGCACGCTGCCAGGGTCAGCTTGTTTAGTTGCTCCCAGAGCTTCTTGCAGGTTCAAGTCATAGTCTCTGATACTATCTTGGGCTCGCTGTTACAACCATAGAACCGCATTTTGATTTCTGCTGAGGTACGGGTATCAAAGGTACTCCACAGCCGGGTCAGAATGCCCTTTACTGTCCTTTTCTCTTCATCTGACCATGATTTCACTTCCCGCTGGGCTGTACCGGTTAACTGCCCCGTCAGAATGCTCACTTTCTGTTCTTCTGTCAGGGGATAAACTTTAAATAAACTGTGCAGTCTTTCCTTAAAGTCAGTTAATGTATGGGATTCCCCTGAGTATTGGGGCAGCCAGGCTGCTCCGGGGATGTAGGGCATGGAGAACGGCTGCAGCCACGCTGGTGGTAGAGGGGGCCTCTGCTTCCGACATCTTCCTCCCCCCTAGTTAACCGTGGCCTACCTTCCGTTGATCCTCTTACATAGGCCGTGGCTCCGCTGGTGCTGCTCCGGGCGAGGATCTTGCGTCGCGTCCTGGTGACGTCAGCGTCGCTCTCTCTCCTTCCAGGACCTTGCGCAGCGTCGGTGAGTAGGGCGGGGCTTCAGGTCTCACGCGGTTTGGACGTCCACGCCCCTCTCCTTCCCGCGCGGCGTCCCGAAGATGGCGTCCGATGGCGGGAAACGGCTCCGAATGGCGGGAAACTTCCTTTTGAGGTACGTGTACAATCTTTTTCAGGCGCGCAATACACGTTTGTGGCGGGTTGGTCACAATCCTGCCGACTACGCCAAAGCTGCCCGTGGGGCACCCGGAACCGGGCTTCAGTGCAATGTTGGGGGTAGTAGTGGCAACCCGATCCTGTGGCTCAGGGTGGTCAGACCAAATGCTGTGGCAGTCTATTTGTAGGGTTTTGAATGTCCGACTACGCCACCCGTGGATTGCGGTCAGGGATGACCGCCGCTGCATGGCAGACCGCTGAGGCTGATGTTGGTATGCAGCACAGGGATAGGATAACTCCCCACGGGAAGAGTGTAGCCTCAGGGTAGTGTAATAGGATGCTGGGGGTGATGGTGCAGGCCGCAATAATAAGGGTTCAGAGTCCGCTTCAAACAGTCCAGGGTCTTTATTGTAGTTAGTACTAATGACCCAACAGGAGTACAGGGTAGGAATGGGCCTGGGTGTCTGAGAGCATTCGGGGAGCTCCACTGATCATGGTGAGTGGGTAGGCCTACCGTTCTCTGTCTGCCCTTGCTGACTATCCCCCTTTTCGTGGTGTGATAGCCCACGTACCTGAGCTGGCCTTGTACTTCGCCTGTATGGCTTGCGACTCGGGCCTTAGGTACCTGTAGCTTCTCCGTGCTGTACC
The DNA here is from genome assembly GCF_046119375.1 of Phyllobates terribilis. Lineage (NCBI taxonomy): Eukaryota > Metazoa > Chordata > Amphibia > Anura > Dendrobatidae > Phyllobates > Phyllobates terribilis. The sequence goes on along the minus strand of NW_027363531.1, from coordinate 667,669 downwards.
GGTCCCTCTGTGTGGCGGAGCCTCCAGGCTTCTCAGGCCAAGGGACCTAAAATCCCTCTCAGGTCGGTTATCTGCTGCCGGGCTTGCAACCCTGACAGCCTCGGACCCCAGTGTCCGGTTGTGTAGTTCTCTCTCAGGCAGGACCGGCTCTCGTCGCCTCTGTCCCTGGCTTGCTGTTCCTCCTCTGCCTCCCGGACTCCTCAGCTGCTGCTGACCTGTCCCTTTTCTCTGGGAACCCTTCTGGATGCTTCAGAAGTGGGTCCTGGTCTCCCTAACCCTGCCCTCAGTTCCAGCTTTTATAGGGGCAGCCTGCTCCCCCTACTGGCCTGGGACAGGAGGTGCTGCATGCTAATGGTCCCTGACCAGTTAACCTCCCTCCTGCTCTCAGACACAGCCTTTAATATTTGTGGCATCCAGGCCTGGGGTGACACACATCATGTAGGCCCGTCCGCACTCTAAGCCTCATATATAACATTTACCGCACTCTCAGCCTCCTATAGTCTATACTTCATATAGGAGGATGAGTGTGTGGCGCCCCTGAGGGTTCAGTCGCCACAGAGGTACTTGCACCTCAACTAGAGGTGTGGTGTCTCCCTTCTCTCAGGTAAGGAGGGAGTGCTGCCCGGAACCCCAGCACCCACATTCAACACTACACTGCTCCAGGCTGGCTGGAAGGGCAAGATGCAATGTGTTTTCTGCTGAGCTCTGTCCCTGGCTGGAGTGGGGGGAATCCAAAGTTAGGGGAAACCAGTAGTGGGTGTGGGTGGAGTAAGTACAGTAGTTAGGGGGAGCACTTGGAGAAGTAGGTATATAATGGGAAGCCATCTTAGGGTGGCAGGTCAGTTAGTGAGAGGACAGTTCAGAAGAACAGTCTGGGAGCAGAGTCTCTTTAGGAGCTCTGCTCCACAAGTATGGCCTAGTCCTAGAGGCCCAGGAGGGGAGCAGGGAGTAGGCTCCAATCTGTTGAAGGGATCCTAGGGGGTATCGCGAGTGCAGGATGGCACCCGTACGCCCCGAATCTGTCAGAAGACAGAGGGATCGTAGGCCGCTAGAAGGGGACCGGCCCCTCGTCCAGCTGTGTTACTCTAAGTCTCGGCTAGGAAAACCGGAGGCTTTTGGCTTGTATAGTCAGTTGCCGAAGCCTCATTCTAATCCCCATGAGGGTCAAGCAGGTCTGGGAGTGGGGAAGCGCAGGGCAGAAGGGAGAAAGACCCAGCGTGAAGACGGTCTAGCTAGAAACACGAGAAAGTGGAGTTCTGTCAGGTACTCCTAACCTGCTGAGGAAGAACTGAACCCCTTCCTGGTAAACACAGCGCGACGTGGGAGGCTAGCACCCGTACAGTGCACCAGTGGAACTGTCATAAGAACTGTGAGTAAAAACTCGGATGACTGCACTGTACTGCCTCCGTCAATTCTTTCATCTGCGCCAGCTCTCCGTCCCGGCACTACAACGCCCAGCGCAACTTACACTTTCTACACTGCCCTGGAGCTAGCTCTACCTGTGGAGAGCCACACCATCCCTGCTGACGAACACCAGCTCCAGAGGACTGCTCCACAGCGGCGGCTCCCTTTAGCCGCAATCCACAGGTGGCGTCACGAACTTTACAAATCCCCTATAAATTAAAACACCCCTTTTCACTGACTACACTGGGTCACGGACCGGGCCAGCCACCGTGATGTTCCCCAAAACGGCATCCATAGGCCCGGCTGCCGAGTACCCCACGGCCCTGGGGGCGCGTCAAGCGTGTTATATACAACATGTAGGCCCGTCCGCACTCTAAGCCTCATATATAACATTTACCGCACTCTCAGCCTCCTATAGTCTATACTTTATATAGGAGGCCGAGTGAGTTATATACATCATGTAGGCCCGTCCTCACTCTAAGCCTCATATATAACATTTACCTCACTCTCAGCCTCCTATAGTATATACTTTATATAGGAGGCCGAGTGCATTGTATACATCATGTATACCCGTCCGCACTCTAAGCCTCATATATGACCATATACTGCACTCTCAGCTTCCTATAGTCTATACTTTATATAGAAGGCTGAGTGTGTTGTATACATCATGTAGACCCGCCGCCCGCACTCTAGGCCTCATATATAACGTATACTGCACTCTCAGCCTCCTATAGTCTATACATTATATAGGAGGCTGAGTGTGTTGTATACATCATATAGACCCGCTGCCCGCACTCTAGTCCTCATATATGACGTATACTGCACTCTCAGCCTCCTATAGTCTATACTTTATATAGGAGGCTGAGTGTGTTGTATACATCATATAGACCCGCCGCCCGCACTCTAGGCCTCATATATGACGTATACCACACTCTCAGCCTCCTATAGTCTATACTTTATATAGGAGGCTGAGTGTTTGTATAGATCATATAGACCCGCCGCCCGCACTCTAGGCCTCATATATGACGAATACCGCACTCTCAGCCTCCTATAGTATATACTTTATATGGGAGGCTGAGTGTGTTGTATACATCATATAGACCCGCCGCCCACACTCTAGGTCTCATATATGACGTATACTGCACTCTCAGCCTCCTATAGTCTATACTTTATATAGGAGGCCGAGTGAGTTATATACATCATGTAGGCCCGTCCTCACTCTAAGCCTCATATATAACATTTACCTCACTCTCAGCCTCCTATAGTATATACTTTATATAGGAGGCCGAGTGCGTTGTATACATCATGTAGGCCCGTCCGCACTCTAAGCCTCATATATGACGTATACCGCACTCTCAGCCTCCTATAGTCTATACTTTATATAGGAGGCTGAGGGTGTTGTATACATCATGTAGACCCGCCGCCCGCACTCTAGGCCTCATATATGACGTATACCGCACTCTCAGCCTCCTATATTCTGTACTTTATATAGGAGGCTGAGTGCATTGTATACATCATGTAGACCCGTCGCCCGCACTCTAGGCCTCATATATGACGTATACCGCACTCTCAGCCTCCTATAGTCTATACTTTATATAGGAGGCCGAGTGCGTTATATACATCATGTAGGCCCTTCCGCACTCTAACCTCATATATAACATTTACCGCACTCTCAGCCTCCTATAATCTACACCGCGTGCAGAATTATTAGGCAAATGAGTATTTTGATCACATGATACTTTTTACACATGTTGTCCTACTCCAAGCTGCATAGGCTTGAGAGCCAACTACCAATTAAGTAAATCTGGTGATGTGCATCTCTGTAATGAGGAGGTGTGTTGACTATTGACATCAACACCCTATATAAGGAGTGCATAATTATTAGGCAACTTCCTTTCCTTTGGCAAAATGGGTCAGAAGAGAGATTTGACGGGCTCTGAAAAGTCCAAAATTGTTTGATGTCTTGCAGAGGGATGCAGCAGTCTTGAAATTTCCAAACTTTTGAAGCGTGATCACTAGAGATGAGCGTTGTTCTACTCGAACTGTTCGCCAATCTCAAATTCGAGCTGTTTTGGGCGGTGTTCGAGCCGGTCGGCGAACACGAACAATTTGAGAAAAATTCGGCTGTTCAAGGTTATGTTCGATAACTGTTCGTGCACCAAAATCATAACTGGATTTTTTCTCAGTAATGATGAAAATTAATGTTAATACGCAGTTTGAGTGTACAGCGGGGCGGGGGGAGGGGCAGGGGATGGATCTCTGCAGGAACAATGAAGATCTCCATTTTTTTTTCTCTTTCCCGCATTTGCAGTGGGGAGGTGCAATCTGTCAGCCTATCAGCAGCGCACACACGGAGGGAAGTGCTTTTTTTCACACAAGCAAGGGCATGTGTGATTGGCAGTGTATGTCACATGTCCTTGCCCTATAAGACCAAGCCATTTTCCCCGTCGCCACCATTTTCTCACTGCTGCAGCTGCGTGTTAGACGGCACCGCTGTTGCTGTGTGCGCTATACCTTGTTAATTTCAAGCCAATTTTCGCATAAATATACAGATAGCTTGGGAGTAGGGAATAGTTGTGATTGCAGTCCTTTTAAGGACTAGGTTACAGCATTTCCTACGACTTTTATCAAGCAGGTCTGTGCTCTTAAATAGATAGATTGTGGGAGTAAAGACTAATTGTAATTGGAGTCCTTTTCAGGACTAGGTTACATGAGTTCCTATCAGTTTTTGCCAGGCAGGTCTGTGCCAGTGCTGTGCAAGTTTTTTTCACAGCATTTGGCTGAATCTAGCAAAGCTAATCCTTTTTGGCCTATTGCAGAGTGTGTTAGTCAGTGGAGTAGCCTATCTGTGTTGCAAGATATACCACCTGTGTATAGAATACCAATTTTTTTACTGCACCTAGTGAAGTAAAATCTTTTGGGCATAGCATCATTCTATTAGTCCATCTATACTGACCTCCATCAGGTTGCAAACTGAATATAATTTTTTTCTGCATCTAGCTCTGAAAAAATATTTGGGCTTCTAGCAGTGTGTGGGACTTGGTCTATTAGTCCATCTATACTGACCTCCATCAGGTTGCAAATTAAAAATAATTTTTTTCTTCATTTAGCTCTGAAAAAATATTTGGGCTTCTAGCAGTGTGTGGGACTTGTTCTATTAGTCCTTCTATACTGACCTCCAGCAGGTTGCAAATTGAATATAATTTTTTTCTGCATCTAGCTCTGAAAAAATATTTGGGCTTCTAGCGGTGTGTGGGACTTGGTCTATTAGTCCATCTATACTGACCTCCATCAGGTTGCAAATTAAAAATAATTTTTTTCTGCATCTAGCTCTGAAAAAAATATTTGGGCTTCTAGCAGTGTGTGGGACTTGGTCTATTAGTCCATCTATACTGACCTCCATCAGGTTGCAAATTAAAAATAATTTTTTTCTTCATTTAGCTCTGAAAAAATATTTGGGCTTCTAGCAGTGTGTGGGACTTGTTCTATTAGTCCTTCTATACTGACCTCCAGCAGGTTGCAAATTGAATATAATTTTTTTCTGCATCTAGCTCTGAAAAAATATTTGGGCTTCTAGCGGTGTGTGGGACTTGGTCTATTAGTCCATCTATACTGACCTCCATCAGGTTGCAAATTAAAAATAATTTTTTTCTGCATCTAGCTCTGAAAAAATATTTGGGCTTCTAGCAGTGTGTGGGACTTGGTCTATTAGTCCATCTATACTGACCTCCATCAGGTTGCAAATTGAATAAAAAATTTTTCTGCATCTAGCTCTGAAAAAATATTTGGGCTTCTAGCGGTGTGTGGGACTTGGTCTATTAGTCCATCTATACTGACCTCCATCAGGTTGCAAATTAAAAATAATTTTTTTCTGCATCTAGCTCTGAAAAAATATTTGGGCTTCTAGCAGTGTGTGGGACTTGGTCTATTAGTCCATCTATACTGACCTCCATCAGGTTGCAAATTGAATAAAAAAATTTTCTGCATCTAGCTCTGAAAAAATATTTGGGCTTCTAGCAGTGTGTGGGACTTGGTCTATTAGTCCATCTATACTGACCTCCATCAGGTTGCAAATTAAAAATAATTTTTTTCTTCATTTAGCTCTGAAAAAATATTTGGGCTTCTAGCAGTGTGTGGGACTTGTTCTATTAGTCCTTCTATACTGACCTCCAGCAGGTTGCAAATTGAATATAATTTTTTTCTGCATCTAGCTCTGAAAAAATATTTGGGCTTCTAGCGGTGTGTGGGACTTGGTCTATTAGTCCATCTATACTGACCTCCATCAGGTTGCAAATTAAAAATAATTTTTTTCTGCATCTAGCTCTGAAAAAATATTTGGGCTTCTAGCAGTGTGTGGGACTTGGTCTATTAGTCCATCTATACTGACCTCCATCAGGTTGCAAATTAAAAATAATTTTTTTCTTCATTTAGCTCTGAAAAAATATTTGGGCTTCTAGCAGTGTGTGGGACTTGTTCTATTAGTCCTTCTATACTGACCTCCAGCAGGTTGCAAATTGAATATAATTTTTTTCTGCATCTAGCTCTGAAAAAATATTTGGGCTTCTAGCGGTGTGTGGGACTTGGTCTATTAGTCCATCTATACTGACCTCCATCAGGTTGCAAATTAAAAATAATTTTTTTCTGCATCTAACCCAGCCAATAGTTTTGGCCTAATACAACAGTTTGGCCACTCAGCTCTGCTCGGTTACCATCCATTGTTTTTTTGTGCAAACAACTCCAGAGTTGTGAATTAGTTAACCACCAAAATGAGTGGAAAAAGGCCTGCTGCTGGTGGAAAGGGGAATAGGCGTGTTGGGAAGGGGAAAAAAGGTTGTGTCCGTGGGGTAGGTGCAGAAGAAAGACCATCTTCCAGCCAAACTAAAATGTCTACTTCTTTTAGCGGACAATGTGATAAGATCCCTTTCTTACGGCCACGCCAATCGCTACAAATTCCAGATGAGGCACAAAAACAGCAGGTGCTTCAACGGATATCAAGTGCTCCTTTAAGTGGGCTCTCCTCCACATCAACTTCAACATCACAAATACTCCAGTCCTCAAAGGTGTCACCCAAATCGCACTTGCTTCCTCACAGCTCCCAAATCTCCAGCTGCCCGTCTGAGTATGAGGTAGAACAGATGGTTGAGTCTGCAGAGCTGTTTACTCATACTATAGCCTGGGAATCAGAGGTCGACTCCAGCGCTTCTGTGAATCCAGACGAGGAAATGATCTGCACTGATGCCCAGAATCTTTATGAGTCGGATCCAGGACCAGACGCAGAAGGTTCTGACCATAATGTAGACCCTCATTCCCAAACTGTAACTCCTGTTGGTGGAGACAATGAGGAAGACGATGATAAGACTCAAATACCTGATTGGAGCGACAACTTTAGTTTTTTGTCAGGGCAGGAACAGGTTGGCTCTGAGGACGACGGGTGTGATAACGCACAGGGTGATGATGATGAGGTCGGAGATCCCACTTACTGTCAACCCACAGTCAGCCAAGAGATGAGGTCAGCAGAGGAGGTGGAGGAAGATGCTAGTGACGACGAGGTCAGGTTGCGCCTTCCTGGACAGAGACGTAGTACTGGAAGCACGTCAACAACTGCATCCTCAAACACAACTCTGCCTCTCACCACAAGTCGTGGTGGCTCTTCAGGTCGCATGGGTGCTAAGCCTTGCATAGCCTGGGCATTTTTTCAGATCGATAAAGATGACCCAACTCGTGTTATCTGTAACATTTGTCAGCAAAAGCTAAGTAGAGGCCAAAAAATACATAGTTTGAGTACTTCATGCATGAACCGGCACATGGACATGAAGCATAAGTTGCAGTGGGAAGCTCAGTGTGCTACAATGCGGCCTAGCCGGCCGGGCCAACCACCGTCTGCCATATCTTGTGCATCCGCGGCCTCTTCATCCTCTGTGACTGGGGGGACAGCAGTCACACCTGTTTTGGGGCGCAGACCTGCCACCTCTTTACCGGCAACAGCCAGCGTGATTGGCAGGTCATCATTTTCTTTGGAGGTGGTAACACCAGCTGGTCTTGAGCGCTGTCCGACATCGATAGCACCACCTTTGGATCAAGGCAACCTAACATGTCCGCCTGCATCTTCCTCACAGACCGGCAGTTTGCCGGGGACACCCTTATCAACCCCGTCTAAGCACAATAGCCAGCCCTCGGTCCCTCAGATGTGGACAAGTAAAAGACCATTTCCTCCTAGCCATGAGAAAGCTAAGAGGTTGAATTTCACCATCTGCAAGCTCTTGGCTACAGAAATGCTGCCTTTCCGCCTGGTGGACACAGAGGATTTTCGAGACCTTATGTCCGTCGCAGTGCCCCAGTACCAGATGCCCAGTCGGCACTACTTCTCAAAGAAAGGTGTGCCTGCGCTCCACCAGCATGTCGCACACAACATCACCGCTTCTTTGAGAAACTCTGTGTGTGACAGGGTGCATTTCACCACAGACACTTGGACAAGTAGGCATGGACAGGGGCGTTACATGTCGCTGACTGGGCACTGGGTAACTATGGTGACAGCAGGACAAGGGGCTGCTGTCCAAGTCTTGCCGTCCCCACGAGTTGTGCGTCAATCCTCTTTATGTCAAAGTTCCTCCACTGCTTCTGCCTCCTCAACCTCCTCTCGGTCTTCCACCTGCACCCAAAGCCTGTCTGGTCATGCCACAAGCTTTCTAACTGCGCAGAAAGGATCCTGCACACCTCCTTACTATGCTGGCAGTAGGGCTCAACGTCATCAGGCGGTTTTTACATTGAAATGTCTGGGAAATGTGAGTCACACAGCTGAGGAGTTGTGGTCAGCTCTGGAGAACCAATTTCATGAATGGTTGTCTCCACTGGACCTGAAACCAGGGAAGGCCGTGTGCGACAATGCTGCAAACCTGGGTGCGGCCCTTCGCCGGGGCAATGTCACACACGTGCCTTGTATGGCTCACGTGTTGAACCTGGTTGTCCAGCAATTTTTAGCCCACTATCCCAGACTAGATGGCCTTCTGCAGAGGGCACGGTCGCTGTGTGCTCACTTCCGCCGTTCGCATCCCGCAGCTCAGCGACTTACATCTCTACAGAAGTCGTTGGGCCTGCCACTTCACCGGCTAAAATGCGATGTGCCTACCCGGTGGAATTCAACTCTGCACATGTTGCAGCGACTGTGGCAGCACCGACAAGCCCTGGTGCAATACGTTCTGACGTATAGCCTGGGCCAACGAGATTCAGAGGTGGGGCAAATCACGCTGGAGGAGTGGTCTCAGATCAGGGACCTATGCACCCTTCTGCACAGTTTTGAAATGGCGACGAAGATGTTTAGTGCTGACGATGCCATTATCAGCATGACTATTCCGGTGATTTACATGCTGGAGCACATGTTAAACAGAATTCGGAGTCAGGTGGTGGCACAAGAGGAGGTGGAGGAAGTAGAGGAGGAGGAGTTGTATGCGGAAGGGCTAACATCTGCAAGGTCCAGACGGTCGGCAGCACCAAGGCGGCAGGCATGTGAGGGTGGGGGAGATGATTTTACCAGTGCGCATGGTAGCAGCCAAACTAGTGAGGAAGGTGCAGGAGCCCAGGAAGAAGTGGAGGACGAACTGATGGAAGACTCATCAGAGGGAGACCTTGATCACATTTCTGTTGTGCGAGGTTGGGGGGAGAGGACAGAGGAAGGAAGCATGATTGTTACCTCGCCACCAACACAACAGGGACTTGGTGCTCCTGGATGCGCAACACACATGAGTGCCTTCTTGCTGCACTACCTGCAACATGACCCTCGAATTGTGAGAATTAGAAATAATCCTGACTACTGGGTTGCCACACTGTTAGATCCCCGGTACAAAAGTAAATTTGCAGAAATTATTCCTGCCATAGAAAGGGATGCACGCATGCAGGAGTATCAGCAGAGACTGTTGCAGAATCTTACATGTGCTTTTCCACAAAATACCAGTGGTGCACGTAGTGAATCTCACAGTTCCAACTTGCCAACCGTGGGACCGTCAAGTGTTCAGCACTCAAACCGTAACAGAACCACAGTATCTGCTGGTAACATCAATTTTGCGGAATCATTTCACCACTTTTTTAGCCCATCCTTTGCAAGGCCACAGGAGACAAGAAGTCTGACACATAGTCAACGCCTAGAGACGATGGTACAGGAGTATCTCCAAGTAAACATTGAAGCCACGACTGTGTCACTGGACCCTTGCTCTTTTTGGGCTTCCAATCTGGATAAATGGCCGGAGCTAGCCACTTACGCCTTGGAGATCTTGTCATGCCCCGCAGCCAGCGTTCTGTCTGAACGTGTGTTCAGCGCTGCTGGTGGTGTGCTGACAGATAAGCGCACGCGGCTCTCCACTGATAATGTAGACAGACTCACGTTCATAAAGATGAACAAATCATGGATCCGAAATGACTTTTCTACCCCTGTGTCATCCTGGGGACAGTAAAAGCTTGATGATTGGTTAAAATCACCCTACCAAACGTTTTAAGCTTTCAAATTACTAATCATGTTTATCTGTATCTTGACTGGAAAATAATTTGGGCTTTGTAGCAGTGTGCAGCACTGATCCTATTAGGCCATCTATAATAAGGTCCACCAGATTTAAAATTAAAAATAATTTTTAGCTGCATCTAGCCCGGAAAATAATTTTGGGGCTCCGAGATGCGCAAGACACATAAGTGCCTTCTTGCTGCACTACCTGCAGCATGACCCTCATATTGTCAGAATTCGAAGTAATCATGACTACTGGGTTGCCACACTCTTAGATCCCCCAAACTTTTCGATCAACCTTTTCATTTTAATAAAGACCAAAAAAATGGTCATTTTTGAAATTATAAGCATTAGCAGGTTGTTAGAAACTGAAATCAAACAGTTTTCAACTCAAAACTTTATTCTAGGTGATGTTACATTTTCACATAGGACCCCTTGTTCGAAAGGAGCTTCTGAACTCTCTCGTCCATTGAATTTGTCAGGTTTTGGATGGTTTCTGCTTCAATTGTTTTGCATGAGGACAGAATACCCTCCCAGAGCTGTTGCTTAGATGTGAACTGCCTCCCGCCATCATAGACACTCCTTTTAATGATGCTCCAAAGGTTCTGAATGGGGTAGAGGTCAGGGGAGCATGGGGGTCACACCATAAGTTTGTCCCCTTTTATGCCCATATCAGCCAGAGATGCAGATGTTTTATGTGCAGCATGAGATGGTGCATTATCATGCAGAAAAATGATCTTGCTGTGAAATACACGGTTCTTCTTCTTGAACCATGGCAGGAAGTGCTGTTTGAGAAAATCCACATACATTATGGAGTTCATCTTTAGCGCCTTCAGGGATCCTAAAGGGGCCGACAATCTCTCTCCCCATGATTCCAGCCCAAAACATTACTCCACCTCCTCCTTGTTGGCGCTGTAGCCGTGTTTGCGTGGGGTGTCCATCAACCAGCCATCCTCCACTCCATTCATCTGGACCATCGAGCGCTGCACGGCACTCATCCGTGAACAAAACAGTTTTGAAATCAGTCTTCATGTAATGTTTGGCCCACTGGAGCCGTTTCTGCTTGTGTGAAGTGGATAGAGGAGGTCGACAGGATGGCGTATGCACAGCTGCAAACCTCTGAAGGACCCTGCATCTTGTTGTTCGGGGGACGTTGGAGGCACAAGCAGCTTCAAAAACTTGTCTGCTGCTATGACAAGGCTTTTTTGCCGCTGCTCTTTCAACCTGACGTAATTGCCTGTAGGAAAGAGTCCTCAATTTGCCCTTATCAGCACGCACACGTGTGTACTGTGAATCAGCTACATACTTCTTGATTGCCAAGACACTTCATCCTGATCATCGCACAATGTTGATTGTAGTCATGCCTTGACCTAAACACTCCACAATTTGTTGCTTCTCAGCAGCCAACACATCCTTTTTCTTTCCCATTTTGGCAGAAAATGTAGGCTGCTTAATAATGTGAGAGAGCCTTCTTAAGTAGTCTTGCCTTTCATTGGACACACCTGCCAAACTAATTAGCACAGGTGTCTGCAATTGCTTACAGTGATATAAAGAGCCCTGACACACATCACCATCAATGAGTTTAACTGACAAACAAACAAATTCTTCCCTTATCACTCCTAAACACTTTTTGCATAATAATTTGGAACGCGGTGTACATGTGCTTTTCCACAAAACACCAGTGGTTCACGTAGTGAATCTTACAGTTCTAACTTGCCAACCGTGGTCTGTATGGAATTGTTCAATAAAGGGCCCAAAATTAAGATAACATAGATGGGAGAGGTCTCTATGAATAGGAATTCCTAAGTATTTGATACCCTGTGAGGGCCAGGCAAAGGGAAAGTTGGACTGGATGGAATCCTATATGGATTTAGGGAGGGAGACATCGAGGGCCTCAGACTTCGCTGCATTGATTTTAAAATTTTACCATGTAACAAAGTGATCTATTTCAGCCATAACAGCAGGGATGGATATATGTGATTGAGTGATATATACTAGGACATCATCAGCAAATAGAGACCACTTGTACTCGGTGCCTCCCACCTCAATCCACCTAATATTGGGGTTATGGCGAATTGATGAGAGCAGGTGCTCCGTCACTAGGATGTATAAGAGAGGGGACAGAGGACATCCCTGCCTTGTCCCATTGGTGATTGTGAAAGGTGATGAAAATGTTCTGACGCACCCCCTGGGCCTTGGGACACCCGGAGCCGGACCCTTTTTGGTGGATGCTGGTGGTTGTAGTCTTCGTGGCGGCGATCCGGTTCCGTGGCTCAGGGCGGTCAAACCAGTGGCGGAACTATTTATGTGGTTTTGATGTTTAAATGTCCGACTACGCCACCCGTGGATTGCGGTCAGAGTGAACCGCCGCTACAGGGCAGACCGCTAAGGCTGGTGTTGTGGGTGCAGCAGAGCGTAGCATAACTCCCCACGGGAGGAGTATAGCTTCAGGGCAGTGTATGCGGAGGATGGGGGTGATGGTGCAGGGCAGCAGCAGTAACGACACGGAGTCAGTGATGCAGTTCAGGGCCTTTACTCACAGTTCTTATTATCCAGACCACGTCTGCAGGTAACGGCTGCCCACGTCGTACTGTGCTCACCAGGTGAGGGGCTCAGACAACTCCCAGATAACTTTGGAGCGCTTCACAGGACCCCCTTTGTGTGTCCTTTGTCTGGCCTTTCTTACCAACACTTCTGTCCGGCTGCCTCGGGCCTCCTCTTGGTAAACTTGGCGCCAGTTTCCCTGACCCTATGTGGTGCCTTCCTAGCGGGTGGAGCAAGGGGCTGCGCCACATAAAATGTCAGAGCCTCCGGTTTCTAGCTGAGGGTCGTTTCCTGCCTCCACTAGTTCGGGGACCGGTCTCCCCCTTTGGCCTGACCCCTCCACGCAGGTGGATTCGGGCGTGCGGTGGCGACTCGCCCGTCCGCACCCCTGGGATCCCTTCATTCCTCGTTCCTGGAGCCTTCTCCGCTCCTCTTCCTTCCTTCTCCCTCTTGCAGGCCTGGGCCTCTGTTACTAGGCCCGCCTCCGGAGCAGAGCTCATGCAGAGCCCCTGCTCCCTGCCACTTCTGCTCAGACTTCTCTGCACTGAACTAAGATGGTGCCCACCTTTTATACTCCCTTCTCAATGCACCCAGGAACTGCTTCCTCCCTGCTCCTGCACTGCAGGGTTCCCCTTCCTCAGTGTTCCCTCCCCCCACTCCAGCCAGGGACAGGGACTGTCGTGCCCATCTCAGGGGCATATTGGTCGCCCTGCCCCACGGCAATGTGGTGTAATGCATGCAGGTGTCGGGTCCTGATCCACACTCCATCCTTATCTGAGAGTGAGATATCACACCTCTGGGTGAGGTGCAATACGTCTGTAGCAACCGAGCCCTGGGTGCTACAGTTCCATTTATCTTCAGCCTAGGTGACGTATTGTGATACAGGGCCGTGATTTTGGCTATAAAAGGGTCCCCTAGACCCCTACCCCAAGCTTTTTAAGAGAATCATATATGGCGTGCCAGGAGACTCTATGGAATGCTTTCTCAGCATCCAACGAGAGTATCTACTTACAAATTTTTAACTGCATCTAGCCCAGGAAATACTTTGTGCCTAGTAGCAGTGTCTGCTAGTCAGCGGATTATCCCGGCTGTTAAGCAAGCTACACCACCTGTAGTTTGGACACTTAATTTTTTCAAAGGAAATGCTTCGGGACCACGGGATACTCAGTGAAGAGCATCAGGAGGCACCCCAAGGCATAGGGGCTGGGACTGGCACTAGGATGCCTTGCGGTGGACAGCCGAGCTCGATCCTTATAAAAGCTTTTTAACTGCAGCAGCTTTAGTGGACGCTACTGGAGCTGGAATTACGCGGCTGCTGGCATGAGACTTGCCCTCCAATAGATCCTTGTAAATGGATTTAAAGTGTATTCATTCAAATTAGAGGGACAATTTAAATTAAAAAGCTTAGAGCTGCCTCCACCACAGGGGGGCTCTCTCGACCCACCAGCGGACAGGCACCAGTATTGGGAGAGGGGGGCTGGCCGTCAGGGTTCACCGTGGCTCTGGCACAAACCCGGCGACACGGAGGTGGCACGGGCAGGAGCGGACTGGCCGTGTCGGCTTCTCACTTTTTGGATTTTAGAAGGGCATGACATGCCTATATCTGTGTCTCCCCCTCCTTTTACTCCTCCACCTCTTTTCTTTTCGCATGACTATATGTACTTGTCACTTTTCCATGTGTTAGTTGTGTCTTCTGAGCAGTTTGTCAGCTTTTGGACACCTTTGAAGGTGTTTTCTATGTGTTTCTATGTGTTTTTGTTTGCCTGCCATTGGTTTTAACGGTGTTCGAAGGTGTTCGACGAACAGTTCGACGAACAGTTCGGCGAACACACGGGTGTTCGACGAACCGAACCGAACTCGAACACTACGGGGGTGGCTCAACACTAGTGATCACCAAACAATCAAGTATTTGATGGCAAATAGCCAACAGGGTCGTAAGAAGCGTGTTGGCCAAAAAAGGCGCAAAATAACTGTCCATGAATTGAGGAAAATCAAGCGTGAAGCTGCCAAGATGCCATTCGCCACCAGTTTTGCCATATTTCAGAGCTGCAACATTACTGGAGTATCAAAAAGCACAAGGTGTGCGATACTCAGGGACATGGCCAAGGTAAGGAAGGCTGAAAAACGACCACCTTTGAACAAGAAACATAAGATAAAACGTCAAGAATGGGTCAAGAAATATCTTAAGACTCATTTTTCAAAAGTTTTATGGACTGATGAAATGAGAGAGACTCTTGATGGGCCAGATGGATCGGCCAGAGGCTGGATCAGTAAAGGGCAGAGAGCTCCACTCCGACTCAGACACCAGCAAGGTGGAGGCGGGGTATTGGTATGGGCTGGTATCATCAAAGGTGAACTTGTGGGACCTTTTAGGGTTGAGGATGGAGTGAATCTCATCTCCCAGACCTACTGCCAGTTTCTGGAAGACAACTTCTTCAAGCAATAGTAAGTAAGAAGTCGATATCGTTCAAGAAAAACATGATTTTCATGCAGGACAATGCACCATCACATGCATCCAACTACTTCACAGCGTGGCTGGCCAGTAAAGATCTAAAAGAAGAAAAAATAATGACATGGCCGCCTTGTTCACCTGATCTGAACCCCATAGAGAACCTGTGGTCCATCATAAAATGTGAGATCTACAGGGAGGGAAAACAGTACACCTCTCGGAACAGTGTCTGGGAGGCTGTGGTGACTGCTGCACTCAATGTTGATCGAAAACAGATCAAGCAACTGACAGAATCTATAAATGGAAGGCTGTTGAGTGTCATCATAAAGAAAGGTGGCTATATTGATCACTAATTTTTTTGTTTTTTGTTTTTGCATGTCAGAAATGTTTATTTCTAAATTTTGTGCACTGATATTGGTTTACCTGGTGAAAATAAACAAGTGAGATGGGATTATATTTGGTTTTTATTAAGTTGCTTAATAATTCTGCACAGTAATAGTTACTTGTACAAACAGATATCCTCCTAAGATAGCCAAATCTAAAAAAAAAAACCACTCCAACTTCCAAAAATATTAAGCTTGGATATTTATGAGTCTTTTCGGTTGATTGAGAACATAGTTGTTGATCAATAATAAAAATAATCCTCTAAAATACAACTTGCCTAATAATTCTGCACACAGTGTATACTTCATATAGGAGGCTGAGTGTGTGGCGCCCTTGAGGGTTCAGTCGCCACAGAGGTACTGCACCTCAACCAGAGGTGTGGTGTCTCCCTTCTCTCATGTAAGGAGGGAGTGCTGCCCGGAACCCCAGCACCCACATTCAACACTACACCGCTCCATGCCAGCTGGAAGGACAAAATGCAATGTGTTTTCTGCTGAGCTCTGTCCCTGGCTGGAGTGGGGGGAACCCAAAGGTAGGGGGAACCAGTACTGGGTGTGGGTGGAGGAAGAAGTTAGGGGGAGCACATGGAGAAGTAGGTATATAAAGGGAAGTCATCTTAGGGTGGCAGATCAGTTAGTGAGAGGACAGTTCAGAAGAACAGTCTGGGAGCAGAGTCTCTTTAGGAGCTCGGCTCCACGAGTATGGCCTAGTCCTAGAGGCCCAGGAGGGGAGCAGGGAGTAGGCTCCGATCTGTTGAAGGGATCCTAGGGGGTGCAGGACAGCACCCATACGCCCCGAATCTGTCAGAAGACAGAGGGATCGTAGGCCACAAGAAGGGGACCGGCCCCTGGTCCAGCCGTGTTACTCTAAGTCTCGGCTGGGAAAACCGGAGGCTTCTGGCTTGTATAGTCAGTTGCCGAAGCCTCATTCTAATCCCCGTGAGGGTCAAGCAGGTCTGGGAACTCCAACGAAACAGGAGGGACTTCAAAGCACCCGAGCAGGATTCAGAGTGGGGAAGCGCAGGGCAGGAGGGAGAAAGACCCAACGTGAAGACAGTCTAGCTAGGAACACAAGAAAGTGGGTTTCTGTCAGGTACTCCTAACTGCCTGAGGAAGAACTGAACCCCTTCCTGGTGAACGCAGCGCGACGTGGGAGGCTAGCACCCGTACAGTGCACCAGTGGAACTGTCATAAGAGCTGTGAGTAAAAACTCGGATGACTGCACTGTACTGCCTCCGTCCAATCTTTCATCTGCGCCAGCTCTCCCTCCCGGCACTACAACGCCCAGCGCAACTTACACTTTCTACACTGCCCTGGAGCTAGCTCTACCTGTGGAGAGCCACACCATCCCTGCTGCCGAACACCATCTCCAGAGGACTGCTTCACAGCGGCGGCTCCCTTTAGCCGCAATCCACAGGTGGCGTCACGAACTTTACAAATCCCCTATAAATTAAAACCCCCCTTTTCACTGACCGCCCTGGGTCACGGAACAGGCCAGCCACCGTGATATTCCCCAAACCGGCATCCATAGGCCCGGCTGCCGAGTACCCCACGGCCCTGGGGGCGCGTCAAGCGTGTTATATACAACATATAGGCCCGTCCACACTCTAAGCCTCATATGTAACATTTACCACACTCTCAGCCTCCTATAATCTATACTTTATATAGGAGGCCGAGTGCGTTATATACATCATGTAGGCCCGTCCGCACTCTAAGCCTCATATATAACATTTACCGCACTCTCAGCCTCCTATAGTATATACTTTATATAGAAGGCCGAGTGCGTTGTATACATCATGTAGTCCCGTCCGCACTCTAAGCCTCATATATGATGTATACCGCACTCTCAGCCTCCTATAGTATATACTTTATATAGGAGGCCGAGTGCATTGTATACATCATGTAGACCCGTCCACACTCTAAGCCTCATATATGACGTATACTGCACTCTCAGCTTCCTATAGTCTATACTTTATATAGAAGGCTAAGTGTGTTGGATACATCATGTAGACCCGCCGTCCGCACTCTAGGCCTCATACATGACATATACCGCACTCTCAGCCTCCTATAGTATATACTTTATATAGAAGGCCGAGTGCATTGTATACATCATGTAGTCCCGTCCGCACTCTAAGCCTCATATATGATGTATACCGCACTCTCAGCCTCCTATAGTATATACTTTATATAGGAGGCCGAGTGCATTGTATACATCATGTAGACCCGTCCACACTCTAAGCCTCATATATGACGTATACTGCACTCTCAGCTTCCTATAGTCTATACTTTATATAGAAGGCTGAGTGTGTTGGATACATCATGTAGACCCGCCGTCCGCACTCTAGGCCTCATACATGACATATACCGCACTCTCAGCCTCCTATAGTCTATACTTTATATAAGAGGCTGAGTGTGTTGTATACATCATATAGACCCGCCGTCCGCACTCTAGGCCTCATATATGAAATATACCGCACGCTCAGCCTCCTATAGTATATACTTTATATAGGAGGCTGAGTGTGTTGTATAAATCATATAGACCTGCCGCCCGCACTCTAGGCCTCATATATGACGTATACTGCACTCTCAGCTTCCTATAGTCTATACTTTATATAGGAGGCTGAGTGTGTTGTATAGATCATATAGACCCCCACCCGCACTCTAGGCCTCATATATGACGTATACCGCTCTCTCAGCCTCCTATAGTCTATACTTTATATAGGAGGCTGAGTGTGTTGTATACATCATATAGACCCGCCGTCCACACTCTAAGCCTTATATATGACGTATACCGCACTCTCAGCCTCCTATAGTTTATACTTTATATATGAGGCTGAGTGTGTTGTATACATCATGTAGACCCACCGCCCGCACTCTAGGCCTCATATATGACGTATACCGCACTCTCAGCCTCCTATAGTATATACTTTATATAGGAGGCTGATTGTGTTGCATACATCATATAGACCCGCCGCCTGCACCGTAGGCCTCTTATTTGATGTATACTGCACTCTCAGCCTCCTATAGTCTATACTTTGTATAGAAGGCTGAGTGTGTTGAATACATCATATAGGCCCGCCGCCCGCACTCTAGGCCTCATATATGACGTATACTGCACTCTCAGCCTCCTGTATTCTATACTTTATATAGGAGGCTGAGTGTGTTGTATACATCATATAGACCCGCTGCCCGCACTCTAGGCCTCATATATGACGTATACCGCACTCTCAGCCTCCTATAGTCTGTACTTTATATAGGAGGCTGAGTGTGTTGTATAGATCATACAGACCTGCCGCCCGCACTCTATGCCTCATATATGACGTATACCGCACTCTCAACCTCCTATAGTCTATACTTTATATAGGAGGCTGAGTGTGTTGTATACATCTTGTAGACCCGCCGCCCGGACTCTAGGCCTCATATATGACATATACTGCACTGTCAGCCTCCTATAGTCTATACTTTATATAGAAAGCCGAGTGCATTGTATACATAATATAGACCCGCCGCCCGCACTCTAAGCCTTATATATGACGTATACCGCACTCTCAGCCTCCTATAGTCCAAACTTTATATAGGATGCTGAGTGTGTTCTATACATCATGTAGACCCGCCGCCCGCACTCTAGGCCTCATATGTGACATATACCGCACTCTCAGCCTCCTATAGTCTATACTTTATATAGGAGGCTGAGTGTGTTGTATACATCATATAGACCCGCCGCCCGCACTCTAGGCCTCATATATGACGTATACTGCACTCTCAGCCTCCTATAGTCTAAACTTTATATAGGAGACTGAATGCCTTGTATACATCATGTAGACCTGCCGCCCGCACTCTAGGCCTCATATATGACGTATACTGCACTCTCAGCCTCCTGTATTCTATACTTTATATAGGAGGCTGAGTGTGTTGTATACATCATATAGACCCGCTGCCCGCACTCTAGGCCTCATATATGACGTATACCGCACTCTCAGCCTCCTATAGTCTGTACTTTATATAGGAGGCTGAGTGTGTTGTATAGATCATACAGACCTGCCGCCCGCACTCTATGCCTCATATATGACGTATACCGCACTCTCAACCTCCTATAGTCTATACTTTATATAGGAGGCTGAGTGTGTTGTATACATCTTGTAGACCCGCCGCCCGGACTCTAGGCCTCATATATGACATATACTGCACTGTCAGCCTCCTATAGTCTATACTTTATATAGAAAGCCGAGTGCATTGTATACATAATATAGACCCGCCGCCCGCACTCTAAGCCTTATATATGACGTATACCGCACTCTCAGCCTCCTATAGTCCAAACTTTATATAGGATGCTGAGTGTGTTCTATACATCATGTAGACCCGCCGCCCGCACTCTAGGCCTCATATGTGACATATACCGCACTCTCAGCCTCCTATAGTCTATACTTTATATAGGAGGCTGAGTGTGTTGTATACATCATATAGACCCGCCGCCCGCACTCTAGGCCTCATATATGACGTATACTGCACTCTCAGCCTCCTATAGTCTAAACTTTATATAGGAGACTGAATGCCTTGTATACATCATGTAGACCTGCCGCCCGCACTCTAGGCCTCATATATGACGTATACTGCACTCTCAGCTTCCTAAAGTCTATACTTTATATAGGAGGCTGAGTGTGTTGTATACTTCATGTAGACCCGCCGCCCGCACTCTAGGCCTCATATATGTCGTATACCGCACTCTCAGCCTCCTATACTCTATACTTTATATAGGAGGCTGAGTATGTTGTATACATCATGTAGACCCGCCGCCCGCACTCTAGGCCTCATATATGACGTATACCACACTCTCAGCCTCCTATAGTCTATACTTTATATAGGAGGCTGAGTGTTTGTATAGATCATATAGACCCGCCGCCCGCACTCTAGGCCTCATATATGACGTATACTGCACTCTCAGCCTCCTATAGTATATACTTCATATGGGAGGCTGAGTGTGTTGTATACATCATATAGACCCGCCGCCCGCACTCTAGGCCTCATATATGACGTATACTGCACTCTCAGCCTCCTATAGTCTATACTTTATATAGGAGGCTGAGTGTGTTGTATACATCATATAGACCCGCCGCCCGCACTCTAGGCCTCATATATGTCGTATACCGCACTCTTGGCCTCCTATATGACATATACAGACTGTGTATGTCATATGAGAGGCCAAGACGGTGATCTATATTTCATATAAGAGGCCTAGAGTGCAATGCATAATGTATAAATGATATTATTGTTTGTTGGCCAATGCTGGATGGGAACAGTCACTCAGAAAACTGCACTTGAAAAGCAGGGAGAGCTGTAGCCTAGGCCTGCCTGCAACCTTGTTTCCAGCCTTGGTTAGAGTCAAGCGCAGAGTGCGGGTCACCACATACCCGGAGCTGCCCTTACAAGGCCGTGAGCAGGAGAGAAGAGGGTGGTGCGCCGGTGCCGGTGTCCACATACCCAGCCTGGAGCCGGTGTTACAACAAGGCCGAGAGCAGAAGAGAAGAAAGTGGCGCGCAGATGCCGCCGCCAGTGTTACAACTTACAAGGCCAAAAGCAGGAGCCGGGACAGGAGAGCAAGGTCGGTGTCAGAAGCCGGCCTGGGAGCAGGGAGAGCAGAGAGCATCATCGGCTTGTCACCTGACACCACACCACTGCCAGGTAGCATTACAGGCAGCTGAGGCAGAGCGAAAGCAGAGAGCGGTGCGTATCACCGCCCACAAAGAACAGCAACTTGCGTCCTCCTCCTATCCAGATCATGTAAGTATGCGCGTCACTGCAGCGGGCCTACTGTCACCGCTGAATGTAATGTGCACGTGACGCTACATCTTCGGTCGTGCTTTTAAAAGGCCCGCACTTATAAAGGGCCCCTGTAACTAATTCTCTCACTCTCTCATCGGGGCCCACCGGGGATTTCCCCAATATCCCGCCAGGCCGGTCCGACCCTGAATATTGCCATAAATAAAATACATATTAAAGGGAATCTGTCACCCCCCCTGGGACTTTTCAGACCTCTACTATGGGCATACAGGTTATAGAAAAGTAAATCTATACATACCTGTATGGCCCATAGTAGAGGTCTGATTGCAGAGAAAAGTTTTTTATTCAATTCTGTTTTGCACAGGCTTGGTGTCCGGGGGACGCCAAGAAATCCCCGTCTATCTCTTTTTTATTGCCCTAAATCCCCGCCTATATGCTTAGTTATCATATTCCCACCTCCCCTGCACGTCGCACGCCCCGGGCATGCGCAAAGCGCCTCTCACATAAAGCGCGCTTTGCTTCATCCCCGCCCCGTCTGTGTGCTCTGCGCCACACAGTTCTACTGCGCAGGCGCTGGGAAGTGACAGTGACTCCCCGGGGCATGCACAATAGAACCGTGCAGCGCAGTGCATGGAGAGACGGGTCCGGGAGGAAGCAAAGCACCCTATGTGAGCAGCGCTTTGCGCATGCCCGGGAAGTCAGGGAGTGCAGTGCACGTAACAGGGCCCTGTGACATGCAGGGGAGGGGGGAATATGATAACTAAGCATATAGGCGGGGATTTAGGGCAATAAAAAAGAGATAGACAGGGATTTCTTGGCGTCCCCCGGACACCAAACCTGTGCAAAACAGAACTGAATAAAAAACTTTTCTCTGCAATCAGACCTCTACTATGGGTCATACAGGTATGTATAGACTTACTTTTCTATAACCTGTATGCCCATAGTAGAGGTCTGAAAAGTCCCAGGGGGGTGACAGATTCCCTTTAATGATAATATCTATAGTGACAAATACAGAAAAACAATATGAAATGGAAAATAATTTAATACAATAAAAATATAATATAATTAATGCATTGAATATCATAAAGTGTGTCATTTATAAATGCAGATATATATGATTTCCATTCAGGTATATATGTGGCCCCCATTCTGGTATATATGATCCTCATCATGGTATATATGGCCCCCCTTCCTGGTATACAGTGGGGAAAATAAGTAATTGATGCACTGCAGATTTTGCAAGTTTTCCCACCTACAAAGAAGGGAGAGGACTGTAATTTTATCGTAGGTACACTTCACTGAGAGACAAAATCTGAAAATAAAAACCAGTAAATCACAATGTATGATCTCGCATCATTGGGTAAGGATGATTCTGAGAAAGGTCAGGAATCAGCCGAGAACTGCACAGGAGGACCTGGTCAATGACCTGAAGAGAGCTGGGACCACAGTCTCAAACATTACCATTAGCAACACACTGCACCATCATGGATTAAAATTAGATTATCATCAAAAATTGATGCAAAAGGAGCACAGACCAAGTATTGAGGGCATTTACTGAACATACATTTCAGTAGGCCAACATTTCGGATTTAAAAACATTTTTCAAGCTGTTGTTATAAAGTATTCTAATTTACTGAGATAATGACTTCTGTGTTTTCATTGGCTGTAAGCCATAATCATCAACATTAACAGAAATAAACACTTGAAATAGATCACTCAGTTTGCAATGACTCTATGTAATATATGAGTTTCACTTTTTGTATTGAACTGAAATAAATTAATTTTTTGATGATATTCTAATTTACTGAGATGCACCTGTATATGAAAATAAGTGAGTATAGGGGGTCTTACATAAATTGAAACTAGAATAAATGGTGGAAGGTGTAAAAACCAAACAGGACACAGTAGAGCAACATTGTGCAGTGATATACAGGATGGGCCATTTATATGGATACACCTAAAGTAAATGGGAATGTTTGGTGATATCAACTTCTTTTTTGTGGCACATTAGTATATGGGAGGGGGGAAACTTTTCCAGATGGGTGGTGACCATGGCGGCCATTTTGAAGTCAGACATTTTGGATTCAACTTTATTTTTTTCAATGGGAAGAGAGTGTTATGGGTCCGGGTGGTGGAACCTCTATGCTTCGGTGCAAGGAGGGACCAAAGGGTCGTGACTAAGTGCCTACTCGGCCTGACCAAGGTCGCACGGTGGCTCAATCGACTCCGTGAACCAGTGAGGGACCGGGCAGGTGGACCAGGTGCCACTCTGGGACCGACCTTGTGTGAGAGCAGGTGACTTCCACGGGTCAGAAAGCAAGAACTGACCGGTACAGTGGATGATCATGGCAGGAAGGCTGACGGGTGGTCCGGGTAGCTAAGCAGGCTGGTTCGGCAGGTGGCCAGATGGGTGCTCTGTGTAGGCAGGCTGGCGGGCACGGCAGGTTACAGGCAGGTGCTCCAGGTAAGCTGGCTGGCGGGCACAACAGATAACATTTTGGAGGAGGTGCCTTATATAGGGGCAGTCCTCTGGCCATTGGCCGGGGACTCTATAGGATGGCGCGTGCGGCCCCTTTAAGAGCGAGGGCGCGCTCGCACGCACGTCCTAAGCACAGAGCCTGGGAAGCTGTGCACGGTGCGTGCCACAGGAGCAGGAGGACGCCGGACCTGGACCGCGGCGGTGAGGGGAACGGCGTCCCTGCCCGGGAGGAGGCAGAGACGCCTATGCTACAGTACCCCCCCCTTTACGCCCCCTCTTCTTTAGGCCCGCAAGAAATTTTTTAAGAAGATGAGGGGCATGAATGTTCTCCCTGGGTTCCCAAGACCTCTCCTCAGGGCCAAACCCCTTCCAATCCACAAGAATGAAAGTCTTTCCTCTTACCCTCTTGGTGGCCAAAATGTTTTCTACCTCAAAGACGTCCTCAGCAGAGACTGGAGCTGGAACGGTACCTGGATCGTCAGAGAAAAAATTAAGGACAACAGGTTTGAGGAGAGATACATGAAAGGAGTTGGGAATCCTTAAGGTGACTGGGAGTTTCAGCTTGCAAGCCACGGGCTTGATTTGGTTCAGAACCTTGAATGGACCGATGAACCGCGGACCCAACTTATAAGAAGGTATCTTGAGACGAACATATTTGGAGGAGAGCCAGACCTTGTCTCCCGGACGGAATAGAGGCAGATCCAGACGTCTCTTATCAGCATGTTTCTTCATCCGCTCGGAGGACTGAAGAAGTGCAGATCTAGTGTCTTCCCAAATAGCTGAAAATTCGCTGACCAGAGACTCCGCGGCAGGATTGTCCACTGAAGAGGAGACGGGAAACGGAATCCGGGGATGTTGACCGTAGATTTAGAGGAAGACTCGCTCTCATGGTTATTATAAAAGAACTTGGCCCAGGGCAGGAGCTCAACCCAATCGTTATGGTGAGCGTTGACAAAGTGCCGAAGAAAGCTGGTAAGGACCTAGTTGATACATTCCACTTGACCATTGGACTGAGGATGCTAAGCAGAGGAGAAATCCAAGGAGACATCCAGCAGCTTACACGTAGCTTTCCAGAAGCGCGAAGTGAACTGAACCCCGCGATCAGACACAATGTGGAGGGGTAGGCCTGGAGACGAAAAATGTGATGGATGAAGTCCTTAGCCAGCACAGATGCAGATGGAAGACCAGGCAGAGGGATGAAGTGGGCCATTTTAGAAAAGCGGTCAGCGACCACCCAAATGACCGTACAACCGGCAGAAACAGGGAGTTCCATAATGAAGTCCATTGCAATGTGTTGCCATGGAGTGGAAGGCACGGGAAGAGGAAGAAGATGGCCGGATGGAAGGTGCCTGGGAACCTTGTTACGGGCACAGGAGGAACAAGCCGCGAAGTCCGCAATATCCTTGAGCAGGGAAAGCCACCAGTAATGTCGGGCGATGAGCAGAAAGATCGTCCTCTGGCCAACATGACCGACTAGTTTGGATGACTAGCCCCAGAGTAGAACCTTCTTACGAACTGGAACCGCTACAAAGGTCTTACCGGGTGGAAGATGAGACAGGTCAAACGGAGCCACAGTCATTACTTTGGAGGGGTTGATAATATGTAGAGGCTCCTCCTCTTGGTCAGAAGACAAGAATGAGTGGGATAGAGCGTCAGCTTTAATGTTCTTGTCCGCCGGGCGGTAATGCAGAGTGAAGCAGAATCTGGCAAAGAATAGAGACCACCTGTTCTGACGCGGATTTAATCTTTGGGCGTTCTGCAAATAAGCGAGGTTTTTGTGGTCAGTGTAGATGACCACCTGGTGCAGAGCAACCCTCCAGCGCTAATTTGATGGCCAGCAGCTCACGATCTATGGAGTAATTGCGCTCAGATGAGGAGAAGAGCTTGGAGAAGAAGCCACAGGTTACCATTCTCCCGGACGAGGATTTCTGGGTGAGCATCGCTCCGGCTCCGGAGGAGGATGCATCAACCTCCAGGAAGAACTGCTTGTTGCAATCCTGGCGGTGTAGCACAGGAGCGGAGGAGAAGGCTTGTTTTAGGGAGACGAAGGCCTCCTCCGCTTCGGAAGTCCATTCCCTGGGATTTGCTCCTTTACGGGTGAGCGCGGAGATAGGAGCAGTTTGGGAGGAGAAATGAGGAATGAAGAGGCGGTAATAATTTGTGAAGCCCAGGAATCGCTGAATCACTTTCAACCCCTCCGGTCGGGGCCACTTTAAGACGGCAGAGACCTTCTCGGGATCCATCCGCAGACCAGTCTCGGAGATAATATAGCCCAGGAATGGTAGAGAGGTCTGCTCAAAGAGGCATTTCTCGAATTTAGCGTATAGGCGATTCTGCCGGAGCATTAGTGGAACCTGA
This sequence comes from Phyllobates terribilis, assembly GCF_046119375.1. NCBI lineage: Eukaryota > Metazoa > Chordata > Amphibia > Anura > Dendrobatidae > Phyllobates > Phyllobates terribilis. The sequence continues at coordinate 641,786 of NW_027363531.1, read as the reverse complement.
CGGACATCCCTCCGGTGTGAGGGCAGATCCGGAGAGAGGACCAAGATATCGTCCAGGTACACCACCATGCAAGAATACAGGAGATCACGGAAGATGTCGTTAACCAGCTCCTGGATGATGGCTGGAGCATTACAGAGACCAAAGGGCATTACGCGGTATTTGTAGTGACCATCCCGGATGTTGAATATCGTCTTCCACTCGTCTCCCTGGTGGATCCGGACTAAATTGTATGCCCCACAATGATCAAGCTTGGTGAAGATCTTTACGCCTTTAAGGCGGTTGAACAGCTCCGAGATGAGAGGCAGGGGGTACTTATTTTTGATGGTAATCTGGTTAAGACCCCTGTAATCGATACAGAGACGTAGAGAGCCGTCTTTCTTCTTGACTAAGAAGAATCCTGCTCCAGCCGAAGAGGTGGATTTCTGGATAAATCCCCTAGCAAGATTCTCCTCTATGTATTCAGACATAATCCGGGTCTCAGCCAGCGACAAGGGGTAGATACGCCCGCGGGGAGGAGAAGCACCAGGTACCAGGTTGATGGGGCAATCATGCCTCCTATGAGGTGGTAGAGTCTCTGCTTCCTTTTTGTCGAAGACGTCAGCATAGGACCAGTAGGGTGCCGGCAGACCAGGTAGATTAGCCAGAGTAGACGGGGGTCGAGCTGGACGAACCGGATCCAAGCAGGACTCATGGCATTTCACCAGATCTCCAATTCAGGATGGGCTCATGTCTTTGTAACCAGGGAAGACTAAGCAAGAGGGGGTGAGAGAGACTGGACAGCACATGAAAGGAGATCTTCTCTGAGTGCAGCATTCCCACCTGAAGGGTTACAGGCTCTGTGACGAGTAATATGGTCTCCAGAAGAAGCCTCCCATCCACGGAGGCAACCGCCAACGGTTCAGCCAGACGTACAGTAGGAATCTGATACCGCTCCACAACAGCCTGTTGAATGAAATTCCCAGCGGCTCCGGAATCCAGATGGGCAATCTCGAAGAAGCGGGTCTCACCACTGGAAACAGAAAAGGACAGAGTCAAGTACAGAGAGGATTTACACTTGCCTAGGATGACCTCTCCAAGCGGTCCTAGACACTGGAGTTTCCCGGCCTCACCGGGCAGGATTGGTCAGATGCTCTTTACTGCCACAGTAGAAGCAACTCACCTCGGCACGGCGCATCTCCTGGCGAGACTTGACCATCTTGGTTTGGTCAATTTGCATGGGCTCAGGCGAACATGCCCGGGGAAATGCTGGTTGAGAGGCAGGCTTTTGGAATACATGAGCGAGAGGCGGAAATCTTCTCTTCCGGGTAGTCTCCTTTGCACGTTCCTGAAAACGGATGTCAATCCGGGTAGTTAATGATACCAGGTCGTCCAGGGTGGAAGGGATGTCACGACCGGCTAGCTCATCCTTGATCCGACCGGAAAGACCTCCCCAGAAGGTGGACACCAGGGCCTCGTTGTTCCAGGCAAGCTCGGATGCGAGAGTTTGGAAACGTAAAACTCTAAAATGTTTAAAACCTCTATGATTTCATCGCTTGTCACTGAAGATGCGCTCTCAGCAGGTCATTGTGACCTGACTTACAGCCTGCACGGTCGCATCTTGGCACCATTCAGGTTGTAAATCAGTGATCGTAGATGTTGATTACGGTGTGGGGCAGTTTGTCGGACAAGTGAGTATTATGGTTGTTTTTTATATTACAGGTGACTTGGGCTTCAGGGCATAATGTGTAAGGTGAGTATAAGTGTTTTTTTTAATTTTATTCTTCATTTTACACTCGTTGTTGACGGGGCTGCCTACAACTCTTAACATTGTCTCTTGCTCGCGCTGATCTCAGCGCAAGCAGGGGACAATGATGAGAGCCCCTTCCAGCAGCGGCCGCTGCTGGGGATCAGCGCGAACTGTACCGCTGATTCCCAGGCGCCGGTACGTGTCACGCAGATGATGCACAGTTGTCATCCGTGTGTCATCAGTTTGCAGAACGCATTTTGTGAGTGCTGCGCAAAAATACCTGACAAGTCTGCGGCTTTTTTTATACGGACTGTCACGGGTGTGTTGCCACGAAGATCGTCACGATTACACAGCCTGACTTCTCGCAGCTGACTTTTTGGTGCTTTGTGTTTTTCGGCAGTGAGGGAGTTAATTCTCTCTCTCTCTGTGCTAGACGAGGTCAGCCTCGCCCAGCTGCAATCAATGCTGCTGTAGTGAGACTCCTTCAAATGCCTGCTGGTCTGTTAGGGAAGTGTCGGTGAAAGCATTTCATACAGACTTACAGAGCGGATCGTGGTATTTGGAGTTTCTGAGATAAGTGTATTTGGAGTGTATTTTCCCTTCCTCGCTTTATCATTTTTCTCCTTTCCCGTTGGTGTTCCCTCTGTTGTAGTTGTGTAGTTTTTGTATGCAAGGTGGTTTTGGTTTTTCCCTTGTACTGTCTCGTTCGTCTAAGTACTGTGTGTGGGCATATTATTACTTGTCCCCTTTTGTTGTGATCGGGGTCCTTCTCAGGACTAGATTACTTAGGTGCAGGGATCCTCAGGAGGTAGGGGTTACGCTGGCGGCCTGGACCTCTGTACCTTTAACAGTACCTCCAGGTTGAGGGATTAGTCAGGGCCCCAGCTTAGGGTCAGCTTAGGCCCCCTACCTCCAGTATACAGAGACAGCGTGACATTTTCACCGATCCACTTAGTTTTTCTCCAGCTACCATGGATCCAGTAGCCGGTCTAGCTCGGCAGTTGCAGAGTTTGTCCATGGAGCTGGCGGACGTTAGGTCCAAGGTTTTGTGTCCTCAGGAGCAAGCCGGACCAGAACCTAAAGTAGCTCTCCCTGACAGGTTCACTGGGGGGCGGGACAAGTTTTTTGTTTTCCGGGAGGCATGCAAGTTGTACTTTCGGCTGCGGCCTCGGTCATCGGGGAGTGAAGATCAAAGGGTGGGAATTGTCATCTCGCTCCTACAAGGGGACCCTCAATCTTGGGCGTTCTCTCTTCCCCCGGGCTCCCCGGCTCTTCAGTCAGTGGATAGGTTTTTCGCTGCTCTGGGACTCGTGTATGATGACCCAGATCGGATCTCCCTTGCTGAGTCTAAGTTACGTAGGATCCAGCAGGGAGATCGTCCGGCGGAGGAATTCTGTTCGGAGTTCCGTAGGTGGGCCACGGACACCCAGTGGAATGACCCGGCTCTTAGGAGCCAGTTTTGTCAAGGTTTATCCGACAAATTACAGGATGTGTTGGCACAGTATGACTCTCCCGTGTCACTGGAAGCCGCTATGGCCCTTGCTATTCGCGTTGACAGACGGCTTCGGGAGAGGTGCGGGGCAACTCCGCCCCCTGTGATGACTCCACCTTCTACAAGGTCCCCTCATATGGTGGTTCCCCTGGTCAGTCCAGAGGAGCCTATGCAATCAGGAGGGACATCATTTCGGGGGAGGGGACCGGTGGTGCGCCATAAGACAGGAACGTGTTTCTTCTGCGGGAGAAAGGGACATTTTATTGGGGGGTGTCCGTCCCGTCCCTTGCAGAGTGAAGAGTCGTCGGAAAACTGTTGATCCCAGGTTGTGCGGTGGACGGCAATCTGGGAGTAGGTATTTCGTCCCTAGGTTCGTCTCAGTTTCTCGTACCGGCGGAGGTGGTGGTGGGTACGAGAACTGAGAGGATATCTGTTCTTCTGGATAGTGGGGCCGGGGCTAATCTGGTTGATGCTCGGTTTGCCCGGGTTCAAGGTATGCGATTGAGTGAGTTGGCTAAACCCATCCCCATATTCTCGATCGATGCCAGGCCTCTCGGTCAGGGAAGTTTTTTGCAAGCTGTGCATGACGTAAAACTTCAAGTGGGGGCGATACATAAAGAACTGTTGTCTTGCTACGTGTTGGAGGGTCTTCCCACTCCTATAGTGTTGGGCCTTCCTTGGTTAACTAAGCATAACCCGGTTATTAATTGGCAAACCAGAGAGATAAGCCAATGGAGTAAATTCTGTAATAAAAACTGCATGAACACGGTCATCGGTGCGGTTACTCCTTGGGTCTTACCTCCATTTCTGGCGGACTTTGAGGATGTATTCTCGGAGAAAGGGTGTCAGGAACTACCTCCTCATCGCGAGTATGACTGTTCTGTAAAACTGCTCCCTGAGGCCAAGTTACCTAAAGCTAGGTTGTATAACCTTTCTGGTCCTGAGAGGCAGGCCATGAAGGATTATATTTCAGAAAGTCTGGCTAAGGGGCATATTAGACCTTCATCTTCACCGGTGGCTGCGGGGTTCTTCTTTATTAAGAAGAAAGATGGAGGCCTACGCCCTTGCCTGGATTTCCGTGAACTTAATCGGATTGCGGTCCGAGATCCGTATCCGCTCCCACTTATTCCCGATCTCTTTAATCAGATCGTGGGCGCCAAATGGTTCTCTAAGTTGGATCTCAGGGGGGCGTACAATCTGATTAGGATGAAGGAGGGGGATGAGTGGAAGACGGCGTTTAACACTCCGGAGGGGCATTATGAGAACCTTGTCATGCCATTCGGTCTGACTAATGCCCCGGCGGTGTTCCAACACTTTGTTAATGACATTTTTCGCCGCCTGGTGGGACAGTTTGTTGTCATATATCTGGATGATATCTTAATTTACTCGCCGGATCTGGTGTCTCATCAGGAGCACGTTAGGCAGGTGTTACAGATCTTGCGGGATAATAAACTGTATGCCAAATGGGAAAAGTGTGTGTTCGCCGTACAGGAACTCCAGTTTTTAGGCTTCCTGGTTTCAGCGTCCGGTTTTCGTATGGACCCTGGGAAAGTGCGGGCAGTTCTTGAGTGGGATCGGCCAGAGAATCTTAAGGCACTACAACGTTTCTTGGGGTTTGCTAATTATTACCGGAAGTTTATTCGTAATTTCTCGTCCATGGTTAAGCCTCTCACAGACATGACTAAAAAGGGGACGGATTTTTCTAGGTGGTCTGACAAGGCTTGTCAAGCATTCTCCTCCTTGAAAAAATGTTTTGCCTCGGCACCCATACTCATTCAACCTGATGCGTCACAGCCATTCATTGTAGAGGTAGACGCTTCCGAGGTAGGGGTGGGAGCAGTATTGTCACAAGGTTCGTCCCCTGGTAAGTGGCATCCGTGCGCCTTTTTCTCTAAAAAATTGTCGTCCGCTGAGAGTAATTACGATGTCGGCAATAGGGAACTCTTGGCCATTAAGTTAGCTTTTGAGGAGTGGCGCCATTTTTTGGAGGGGGCAGTCCATCCGGTCACCGTCATCACCGATCACAAGAACCTGCTATATCTGGAGTCCGCGAAACGTCTGAATCCCAGACAAGCTAGGTGGTCATTGTTTTTTACCAGGTTTAATTTTGTCGTTACATATCGTCCTGGGTCAAAAAATGTAAAGGCGGATGCCTTATCTCGTAGTTTCCCTGGGGCCGGGAATACGGACGACCCGATTCCTATCCTTCAGGAGGGGGTGGTGGTTTCGGCAGTATGCTCTGAGCTTGAGGAGGAGGTATTGGAGGCTCAGGGGGACGCCCCTGTTGGACCTCCGGGGAGACTGTTTGTTCCAGATCAGTTGCGACAAAAGGTGATCGAGGCACACCATAACTCAGTTTTTGCAGGACACCCGGGGAGTAGAGCAACTGTGGATCTCCTCTCGCGTCGGTTTTGGTGGCCTAACTTACATAAGGAGGTGGTAACTTTTGTCGCATCCTGTGGGGTTTGTGCGCGCTCTAAGACCTCACATACCCGTCCGTCTGGGGCCCTCTTACCTTTGAAAATCCCGGAGCGTCCTTGGACTCATCTGTCTATGAACTTTATTACGGACCTCCCTCAGTCTTCGGGTAAAACAGTCATACTCGTTGTAGTGGACAGGTTCAGCAAGATGGCACATTTTATCGCTCTTCCGGCTCTCCCTAATGCTAAAACTCTTGCGCAGGTGTTCATTGGAGAGATTGTGAGGCTTCACGGGGTACCCTCCGAGGTGGTGTCTGATCGGGGGTCTCAGTTTGTGTCCAAGTTCTGGAAGGCGTTTTGTGCACGGCGGGGGATGCATTTGTCGTTCTCATCGGCTTTTCATCCTCAGACCAATGGTCAGACGGAACGTATGAACCAGAGCTTGGAGACATATCTCCGGTGTTTTGTGTCAGAGAACCAGGAGGACTGGGCTTCTTTCTTACCTCTGGCAGAGTTTGCTCTTAATAATAGGCGGTGCGAGTCCACTGGTAAGTCCCCGTTTTTTGGGGCATATGGTTTTCACCCCCAGTTTTGTTCTTTCAGTAGGGGGGGCTCTTCGGGGGTTCCTGAGGAGGAACGTTTTTCCTCATCACTCGCTTCAGTATGGAGAGGGGTGCTGAAGAATCTGAATACTATGGGGAACCGATACAAACGTATGGCTGATAGGAGGAGAGTGTCTGGTCCGGACCTAAGTGTGAACGATCGGGTATGGTTGTCTACCAGGAATATAAAACTTAAGGTTCCCTCCTGGAAACTGGGTCCCAGGTTCATCGGGCCGTACAGAATCAGTTCTATTATTAATCCGGTGGCATTCCGTCTTGACCTCCCCCCTACGTTTAAAATTCACAACGTGTTCCACAGATCGTTGCTTAAGAGGTATGTGGCGCCGGTGGTGGTCAATGGTAACTTGGAGTTCCAGGTATCGAGGGTCATCGATTCACGCTTTAATCGCCGGTCCCTTCAGTACCTGGTTCATTGGAAAGGGTATGGTCCTGAGGAGAGGATGTGGGTTCCTGCGTCGGATATTAACGCAGACCGATTAGTTCGGGCCTTCCACACGACTCACCCGGATAAACCTGGCCCTGAGGGTCCGGAGGCCCCTCGTAGAAGGGGGGGTACTGTCACGGGTGTGTTGCCACGAAGATCGTCACGATTACACAGCCTGACTTCTCGCAGCTGACTTTTTGGTGCTTTGTGTTTTTCGGCAGTGAGGGAGTTAATTCTCTCTCTCTCTGTGCTAGACGAGGTCAGCCTCGCCCAGCTGCAATCAATGCTGCTGTAGTGAGACTCCTTCAAATGCCTGCTGGTCTGTTAGGGAAGTGTCGGTGAAAGCATTTCATACAGACTTACAGAGCGGATCGTGGTATTTGGAGTTTCTGAGATAAGTGTATTTGGAGTGTATTTTCCCTTCCTCGCTTTATCATTTTTCTCCTTTCCCGTTGGTGTTCCCTCTGTTGTAGTTGTGTAGTTTTTGTATGCAAGGTGGTTTTGGTTTTTCCCTTGTACTGTCTCGTTCGTCTAAGTACTGTGTGTGGGCATATTATTACTTGTCCCCTTTTGTTGTGATCGGGGTCCTTCTCAGGACTAGATTACTTAGGTGCAGGGATCCTCAGGAGGTAGGGGTTACGCTGGCGGCCTGGACCTCTGTACCTTTAACAGTACCTCCAGGTTGAGGGATTAGTCAGGGCCCCAGCTTAGGGTCAGCTTAGGCCCCCTACCTCCAGTATACAGAGACAGCGTGACACGGACTCAAGGTCCGTGTGAGCAACCTGACATGTGTGTACACCCATTGAATACAATAGGTGTGTGTATGTCATACATATTTGCGGTCCTTTAAAAACGGGCCTCATATGGACATAGAAAATGGATGTGAGAAGGGGGCCTGAAGCAGTATACCTAGATCCAGGGGTTTCCACCTTACCCTCATTCAGTATTGTCTCCTCAACCACCCCCACAACACTGTTACATCCAGCTTCAAGCATCCCCTATGACTATAAGTATCCTATCTCCAGCTTACAATACTTAAATTATCTCTAAACCCCCAAGGCCAGTATATGAGCATCCAGATCTGCTCTTTTGTACTGGGCTAATCATAGAAGTCACCATCTGGAGATCTGCTCCTCATAGCTGTTTGCTAGGCTTGGTGCTAATGCATTGGGCTGGCAGACGGTCGTGAGACACATTTCATGAGTCCGCAAGCCACATGTGTGCCCTCGAGCCACAGGTTGGGACACCTGCTGTAAAGAGAAAAAAATCCAAAAGCCAGAATTGTAATTTTTCGGCTACAGCAACTCTGTAAAAAAATGCAATAAGCGATCAAAACGTGATATCTACCCCAAATGGCATCAATAAACACGTCAGCTCGCCATGCAAAAATCAAGCTCTCACACAGCAATATTGACGGAAAAATGAAACTGTAACAGGTCTTGGAAAATGGGGACATAATCACATGTTTTTATGAATTTCCAATTTCTTTTTCTTTGAATAAAAAAAATATGCCGGTTGGGATTTGCTGAAAAGTATACAAATAGGGCAACACAAAAAATCAATACACCAGATGTGGACTTCTTATAAGGCTGGTTATTAGTGATGAGCGCGCGTGCTTGTTTAACCCTGTTTGTTAGGCAATCCCTGCATGTGCTGCAGCTATCTAACAGCCGTGACACATGCAGCCGCGGCAGATCAAACATAGATGCCAAGCACGCCGCAAATACTCGGCGAGCACCCGAGGGTGCTCAATTAATAGGTTAAACGAGCACGCTCGCTCATCAGTACTGGTTATCTATTAAGATACTTATGCTCATTTGCTTATTCTGTTTGGTGTCTTGATTTTTTGTGTTTCCCTATTGATATATTTTCCCTGACGACTCCTGATCATTTCTGCATATACTTATAGGGTCAGGGACTTAATAATTGATGCACACTTTGATGTATAACATCTTTGTCTTTTCAAACATGGGCAGTGAATTGCTGTGTATTTTGTTATATTGACACACATCCAGGATTTTGTGATTACTACTACCTGTGCTGCACTTTAGATTAGGGGTGTAATAGGGTCCTATATATCATATCCTGTCAATATATTATATATTTATTGTGGACCCTTATATATATTGGCTGTTAAATGTGTAATTGGATATACACATTATAATATATGTTTTTGTGAGTTTTTAACCTAATCATTAAAAGTTCTATTTTAGGGGTGTATTTTTTGGTGGTTATTGAATAACGGCCATAACTGGTGTAAAATGCTGGGATCAGATGAGTAATCAATAGGTTTTCTTCAGAAAGTGAACTAAGTCCGCACCTCTGACTTCATGGCGCAGGGGAATACAGATTTGTGCGTTGATCCTGTATATTGTACTTATGTGATTGGGCACTCAGATATTGTGTTCTCTCTTATATTCATTTACTCAGCACTTTTCTAGTCTTATGTTATGGTCTCACTTTGTAACTTTTTATTGGTGACTCTGGAATATGACATTCTCACATGTTTAAACATATTTCTAATCTCTGCCCAGGAGCCATCGATGTCCGGATCTACAGCCTCTGATAGCGCGATGGAGCCGCAGGCCGATGCCGAGAGCTACGTGTCCATGATTTCTGACCTGCTGGACAGCTTTATAGATGGTGTCAGTGCCAGGCTCTTTCATCTATTAGATACAGTATGTTTGATTTCATCCACAAAAACAGATGATTTTCATCTCCATTTTCATCCGTATGGCATTTACATGACCGAATACCATTTCCTATGTTAAAGAATTGTTTGTATCCATAAAAATCTTGCACTATTCAGATGATCCGTATTGGATCCAATTTTTTTGCGCACACATAGACTTACATAGGCAAGTCTCATCTGACCTACAGAAGAAACTAACGCATGCTAAGATGTGTTTTTGCATGCAGATTCGGTCCATGAAAAACAAAAAAACCCATGCTCCTATCAACTAATTGAACTGCATTGGTCCTCGTGCCGTCCGTGTGATGTCAGTTATTTCATGGACAGCACTCAGACCGAAAATAAAATTGTGTGAACTTGGCCTTACGTTCAAAGGCGGAGACTGTTTTGCCAGAGTGCTCTGCTAGTTTTGCTGTCAAAATGGCAGAAACTCTGTAGATCGGAGCAAGTCCTTAAAAGGGTTGTCCGGTACTTTTAAAAAAAATGCCAGTGTGTTTTAATGATAAATACAAGCTTCTTTCTAAGTACCTTGTGCTGCTGATGCTGCCTGTGGGCGGCGCTATCGGTGGCCGCTCACAGGCAGCACGTGACACAGGCAGTGTGAGGACCATGAGTGGAGGCAGATCTGCTGTGTTCAAGTCAGTTAGTCAGCGGAAATATCACATATTTGGTCAGTTAATGAGAGTTAAATCATTATAGTTCACCGAGGTCACTCTGCTCCGTGAGACATGTACACAAAGAAATATTCAGAAAAAGTAAAACTGTATGACTAGCGTATTAAGCAACTGACTAAAAGGGCACAAAATCATAGATATTTGTGTGTCTACAATTTTTGTTAAATGAAGCATAAAACTGCATCAAAACTAGAATATCGAAAAAACACAAATACACAGAGAAAAACCCCAATAATACAGTGCAGATCTGAGAGTGCACTAACATTTTACCTATACAATTTGTAATTTTCCTCTTTTCTTCTATTAGGATCAGGATGCGGTGGGTATGACGATGATGACAGGGTAAGAGCCTCATTGCCACCATAGTCTATATAAGTGCTCCCTTACCTATGGCCCTGCAGGCATCTCTAAGCTAGAAGTCCTAGTATGCAATAATATGAGGAATTTATTAAATGACTGAATCAAAGGGGTTGTTCAGCCCTGATGTAATTTTCGACAGAATACAAGCAGTATGTAATGTTCTACTGATAGGACCACTTGTATGAAAATTGCATACTTTTGGTCACATGGCAACTGCTGGAACCGACAGGCGAAAGCCGAATCCTGACAGTGTGTTAGGATACAATGCTTTATGAAAATTCCACCAAGGCTACACAACTCCTTTATGATATTAAAAAAAATAAATACAAACTAATTCTTATCTGTTGTATTGCAGATCATCTACATGAAGCTGGATGATGGCATCAGGATCCCAGAGGATGAGGTAAGTGATGGTGGTGTTTGGCCAGCGTTTATCTTCATACTGAACTGAAAGGACATGATTTACATTAGCATCATGTAGAGGAAGAAAACTTTGCGCCTTTTTTTAAGTTTATTCTTTATGTGCTTGCCTGGTTGTTTTTATTTTGTTTTCCGTTTTGTGGGCAAAGTCTAGTAATTCCAGATGTTTTATTCTGATTCATCAATTGAAACCATTTTAAAATTTGACACCACTTTACTCCAGTCCAACCCTGCTGTATTTTTCAATAAGCCACTATTGGGGGCAATTTTTGCAATTTTTGGTGCCAAAATTTACCAAACATAGTTCAAGACAGAGAAAGACCATTTTTTACTTAATGCCAAATTCATAAACCTGGTGCACCGTTTTGTCAGCACCCGGCGCACCTCGGTAAGTGCCGGGGCCCTGAGCAGGTGGAGGGGACCATTCGCCGTTGGGCACCCCGGCACTCTATGGGACCCATGAGCGGAGGAGAGTAGTGTCAGCGCCCACTCCCCCCCAACTTGCTCAGGGCCCCGGCAGCCAGTGAAACAATACTTACCTCTCCCCGTGCCTCCGCAGCAGCTCCGGTGTCTTCCGCGTCCTCTGACTGTGACATCTCAGGTCAGAGGGCGCAGTGATGTCTTTACACCGCGCTCTCTCCTGAGCCGTCACAGCGCAGAGCGGGAAGACGTTGGCGATGCTGGAGCCCAGAGCAGCGGCAGCAGGTAAAGAGTGAGGTGAGTATTTGATTTTTCTTTTTTTAATGTATGGGGGCATGGGGCATTATAAGGAAGGGGGGAAAAGTGACATCCTGCATGGGGCATTATAAGGGGGGAAAGTGACATACTGCATGGGGCATTATAAGGGAGGGGGGGTGTGATATCCTGCATGGTGCATTATAAGGGAGAGGAGGTGTGTGTGACATCCTGCATGGGGCATTATAAGGGGGGAAGGGACATCCTGCGTGGGGCATTATAAGGGAGGGGAGGTGTGTGTGACATCCTGCATGGGGAATTATAAGGGGGGAAGTGACATCCTGAATGGGGCATTATAAAGGGGGGGTGACATCCTGCATAGGGCATTATAAAGGGGGGGTGTGACATCCTGCATGGGGCATTATAAGGGAGGGTGACATCCTGCGTGGGGCATTATAAGGGGGGGAGTTTATCCTGCATGGGGCATTATAAGGGAGGGTGACAGCCTGCATGGGTCATTATAAGGGGGGAAAGTGACATACTGCATGGGGCATTATAAGGAAGGGGGGGAGAGGTGACATCCTGCATGGGGTATTAAAAGGGGGGGAAGTGACATCCTGCATGGGGCATTAAAAGGGGGGGAATTGACATCCTGCATGGGGCATTATAAGGGAGGTGGGGTGTGACATACTGCATGGGGCGTTAAAAGGGGGGACGTGACATCCTCCATGGGGCATTAAAAGGGGGGGAGTGACATCCTGCATGGGGCATTATATGGGGGGTTGACATCCTGCATAGGGCATTAAAAGGGGGGAAGTGACATCCTGCATGGGGCATTTTAAGGGGGGGTGACATCCTGCATGGAGTGTTATATGGGGGCCAGTATTCTGTATGGAGCATTATATGGGGGCCAGTATTCTGTATGGAGCATTATATGGGGGCCAATATCCTGCATGGAGCGTTATAAGGGGGTCAGTATTCTCTATGGAGCGTTATATGGGGGCCAGTATCCTGTATGGAGCATTTTATGGGGGCCAGTATTCTGTATGGAGCGTTATATGGGGACCAGTATCCTGTATGGAGCATTTTATGAGGGCCAGTATTCTGTATGGAGCGATTCGCCGGTTTCTGAGCTATTGAGCTATTGTGGAATTTACAATAGATATCGATCATGTAATGTAAGAAGTGAAATCTTTGGCATTGTGCTATATATATATTTCTCTGCGGTATCTATGCATCATGAATTGTGGTATGTGTTAAAGGGGCCCACTGAGACTCTTTTGCCAAGAGCCCACAAAAACCTGGAGCCGGCCCTGCTTTGTAGCTCACACATCCCCAAAACATCATCGATCCACCTGACTGGATGAAAGATGCAAGAGTCTGTCTGGATCCCAGAAACTCACTCAGCTTTTATGCACACACATTGATTACAAGCAAACAGGTCACAGGTGAGGATGTTACCTTTAGCAGCCATTCAAACCCATTTGTGTCAAATTATGTGCATGTTATCAGGCCAAAATCACCTGGGTATGTGAACTTTTGATCAGGGTCATTTGGATGCCTTTGGTTGTCATTAAGATTTAAAAAGAGAAAACACAGTAGTTTGACAATAAATGTTCAGTCCTGTTTTTTTTCTGTATTGTGGTTTGGAGAGGCAAGGTCTCCAGACTGGGAGAGCTTCAGCTCAAGACAGAGCTGAAGGCTTGAACTACAACTTGTGTGGGCAAATCCCATACTCATATGGACTCTGCTATCGTTTATTCTTTTGTTTTGTCGTTTTGCCAGTAAGGCCGTGTTTAGTTTGCTGGAGTGCAGAGCTTTATGCCATTTAATAAAGCCTGCAGAGAAAACTGAGTCTACTTCCAGAAGCGGACGAGCGAGTCGTCTAGGACCTGCGGTCTTGTGACCGCGGGCAGGAAGAGGGATATCGGCGGCAGGGCGCCGCAGCCAGTGCCTGCACATGGGACCCGGCGGCCAGCACTGGATTCTGCAGGGGGCAAGGCGCAGCCCCCACTATGCTCCTCCATAACCCATACCATGGGCCTGTCTCTGCCTCCACCTCCCGGCCACTAACAATCACAGCCCGCCCCATTCCCCGGCAGAGCCCCCTACAATGTGAAGCACTCCTCATGCTATCCCCACCTCACCCTGCAGTTTGCACAGGATCCTGTTGCCCCTTTGCTGGCCAATTTGCCTGCTAGTCATATGCAGGTCATGGCAGCCCTCACAATGACCCCCCCGCTAGCCCCAATCTACCCCCTAGACTCACCCAGGGCCTGCCTAGCGCATTTATCACCAGGGATGCCTCCTCAGCGTCAGGAACTCCAGGAAGGACAACACCGTGCGACCAGGGAGGACGACTGGACGCGGGATGTCCGGCCGGTGTGGCGGGAACGCCCACGCGGCCCCGTGAGTATGACTCTTTGTCGTGTCCGTTTACACCCATACTAATGTCGGAGGGCACGGAGCACAGTCAGAGGGCAGGAGAGGTAGATCAGGTAGTAAGGGTAGGGGGGAACCCGGAAGGGGCAGGTATGCAGAACATGACTATCATGACTATCCTAAAAATTGCATAGCCTCTCTGGAGGCGCACAACCTGCCACCAGCTACAGCGTCAGCCTGGGTCCCATTGGGTGATGAGGTGGTGCGGAGCGAAGGGGTAGGGCAGGGAGAGGGGGATCAGCAGCCAGCGGCGACAAGTATGTCACCGGTAGCAGAGCAGACTACGAAAGGGAAAGGGGATAAGATTCACCTGGATGATATGGGGCGAAGTTTACGTCTGCTACGAGGGTTCCCTGGGGGCACACTTAAAGAAGGAGGTAAAAGAGCAAATTTGAAGGGATGAGTACGTCGAAATTTTTTCCCTACTGCTGAGAAATTTAATTTAGACAAAAATAAGAACCACGATAATAGAAAGGAGGATGAAAAGAAATGGAAGTGGCGATTAATCCCACAAACATTCTCGAATTGGTTGCAGGCTTTCTCTATCCTAGCAAGTATCATAGGCGAGAGGGCACGGGAGAACTGCTCGGCACTATTTTGCTACCAAGACGCTATTGGGGAAGCGTATAGAGTGAATGGTGGGCAAACATGGCTGAGATACGACAAACAATTTAGTCAAAGAAAGGCAGAAAAAGAAAGCGAGGTTCGGGCAGCCCTTTCCAAGCAGGGCCGGGTCATCCGGCCACCACGGAAGTAGAGGAAGAGATAGGGGAGAAGGGGGGCAAGCGAGCGGGCAGAGGTCAGGATTATGCTGGTAGTTCAATGAGAGCCAGTGCAAATTCGCCGCCAACTGTAAATACAGGCATGCTTGCTCCTTCTGTAATGGGTCATCACACCGGGCAGATAAATGTTTTAAAAAAGGAAGATGAGGGGGCCACTACCAGCTATTCCCAAAGGGGTGACGCCAGTGAAACTAACAGAAATGCTTACCTTCCGAAATAGGTTCCCAGACAGGAAAATAGCAGAGCTGCTGGCGGCAGGTTTTGAGGTGTGCTTTCAGATCCCCTCCATCACAGTCGAGGTCTCTGTTACCAATAGGATCCTGAAATCAGCCTACCAGTACCCGGTGGTAATGGCGGAAAAGGTAAAAAAGGAGGTTTCGTTTGGAAGAATGGCAGAGCCATTCAAGGAGTTAACATGAAAAAATGTTGTGGTGTCCCCACTCGGGGTTGTCCCCAAAAAAGAACCCAATAAACCAATAAATTTAAATTAATACACCATCTATCGTACCCAAGGTGTAGTTCAGTGAACGACGGTATCGCCGAAGAATTAAGTTCGGTGGTTTATACCTCCTTTGACAAAGCGCTCAAGTGGGTCAAAAAATTAGGGAAGGGTACGCTGATGGCCAAAACAGATATTGAAGGGGCGTTTAGGCTACTGCCGGTACACCCGGATAGTGTTCGATTACTAGGTTGCTTTGGGGAAGGAGCATACTATATAGATCGCTGGTTGCTAGTGTTGAGCATTCCGATACTGAAATATCGGGTATCGGCCTATATTCGCGGTATCGGAATTCCGATACTTAATTCCGATACTTTTGCAATATCGTATACCGGAATCGGAAGTTCCCATAATGCAATGAGCCATTTTCATTTTAATCAGCCAATGAGGATCCTAAGAAGTGTGGGCACATCCTGTTAGGCATGTAGGCATCTTAACTAATGGCATGGCTGTGATTGGCTGCTGAAATGATGTCATGATGCACTATAAAAGCCGCCGCCGCCATTTTGAGCTCACTCTGCTGTGAATTCAGTTAGGGATAGGACGCTGTTGTTCTGAGGGACAGTTTTAGCTACCTATTTGGTCTATTCTGCTTTACCCAAGCTACTTTATAAATCGCTGTGCCTTGCAGTGCTAGTGCACAGTTCTCTGTGCTGTTCACTGCTTTCTGCAAGGTCTCTGTGTGTGAGTGCAGCTCACCCTGTAGTGTGTGCTTCAACCACGTCTGGTTGTAGTGCACTCAGTGTGTGTCACTGCCTCATACATTGTCCTTTTTTGCCAATTCATAATTTTTCCTGATATCTCCTATTAGTGTGGTGGTTCCATCCGTATTCAGCTAAATTGGTTCCAAACACACTATATAGGAGTAGATAGAGAAATTTTTTTGGTCTTGCAGCGCTAGTGCATAGTGCTCTGCATCTGTACTGTTCACCGCTGTCTGCAAGGTCTGGTGTGTGAGTGCAGCTCACCCTGTAGTGTGTGCTTCAACCACGTCTGGTTGTAGTGCACTCAGTGTGTGTCACTGCCTCATACATTGTCCTTTTTTGCCAATTCATAATTTTTCCTCATTTCTCCTATTAGTGTGGTGGTTCCATCCGTATTCAGCTAAATTGGTTCCAAACACACTTTATAGGAGTAGTTAGAGGAGCCTCTCTGCAGCATTGGGCCCTGCAGCCCCAGCCAGATTAGTATTAGCCTATTTTTTGCAGCCTCATCTATTGCATTGTAGGTTACCTTCCTACATTGTAATAGCTACAAAAAGTTTGTGATACTATCGTTATTACATCTTTAGGCACATACAGTGTCTTTTTGTGACAAAAAAAACCTAAATAAAGTTCACCAAACACTCCACTTTACAGTTGTGTAGGCCACATTAGCTCATATTAAAGTCTAGTCCACACTTTATAAAATTAGTGTTTCTTATACCTGTTAGCAGCTGTTCAGGAATAAGCACACTAAGCCCTTAGTACTTTTCTGCCTATCTTTATCAGTCTACCAAGATGAAGAAGGCAGGGAGTAAGGCATGTGGTCGTGGGCGTGGGCGTGGGCGTGGAGTTTCTGCAGGGAGAGGACGTGAGGATTCTGTGCCTGCAGGGAGAGGACGTGGGGATTCTGTGCCTGCTGCGGGCACCAGTGACTCAGCATCCCCCAGTTTTACCAGGGAACAGTCCTTTATGTGCAGCTTTGTGGGAGCTAGCCGTACCCCACTGCTGCGCGAGGACCAAATTGAAGCCGTTGTCGGATTAGTTCCAGATCCTCTCAGGTCCTGAGCACTGAAGAGCACCCATCTGTCTCTTCACCACCTGCCAAATTGCCCAGGCAGTCAGAGAGCCCTGGACAGGAGCCATCTCTACTTCTGTTCTCTGAATCTCTTGGCTTGGAAAGAGGGGGCCAGCCAAGCAGAATTCGAGAATTTGAAGAAGAGGTAGTATGCAGTGATGCGCAACCGTTTTGTCTCTCTGAATCTGAAGAGGCGGGTGGGCCAGTGCCTATGGTCAGCAGCACACCTCAGTACGCATCTGATGATGAGACTCAGGTGCCACTTTCTGGTGTGTACTGTGCTGTCGAGACTACTCAGGAGAAGCAGTTGTTTGAAGAGGGTGGTGTAGATGATGAGGTCCTTGACCCATCATGGCGTGAGGGACAGGAAGGTGGTGGGAGCAGCTCTGAGGAAGAGATTCCCCGAACAGCCCAAAAAGGAGGGAGAGGGAGGGGGCAGACTTGGTTGCCTGTAGCCTCCACTTCGGCACCCATTAGGAGCATGGCTCTTCCAAAATCCAAAGCGGGCGCTCCCAAGACTTGCAGTGCCTGGTCCTTTTTTGACACAGTTGCAGATGACATTTGCTTTGTCAAATGCAAGCTGTGTAATCTGAAGGTGAAAAGAGGGAAAAGTGTCAGCAACCTCAATACCACAAATATGTGGAAACATGTGCGGACCAAGCACATGGTGGAGTTACAAAAACACACTGAAGACCTAGGCCAACCTACAGCGCCACCTACCACCTCTTCAACTCGTGTTGTAGCCTCTTCCTCCAGCTCACACACAGCTGGTTCGGCTTCCTCACAGGATCGCCATGGAAGAATCTCTGGCACTGTTGTACAGAGACACAGTGTAATTCCACCCACAGCACCACTTTCCCAGTCATCCTCACACTCCCAGGCCAGTCTGCAGCCATCGTTAGCACAGGCATGGGAGAAAAGGCGCCCATACTCGGCAAACCACCCCCGAGCACAGGCTCTGAATGCTGGCATTGCTAAAGTACTGGCCCTTGAAATGCTA
This sequence comes from Phyllobates terribilis, assembly GCF_046119375.1. Lineage (NCBI taxonomy): Eukaryota > Metazoa > Chordata > Amphibia > Anura > Dendrobatidae > Phyllobates > Phyllobates terribilis. Next base: position 623,778 of record NW_027363531.1, on the reverse strand, counting down.
TCATTCAGGCTGGTGGAGACTGACACATTCCGTAACTTTATGGCATTGGCAGTCCCACAATACAACGTGCCCAGCCGATTTTATTTCAGCAGGCAAGCAGTCCCTGCCTTGCAACATCATGTGGAGGGAAAAATTAAACATGCGCTACAAAACGCCGTCAGTAGCAAGGTCCACCTGACCACCGATGCGTGGACCAGTAAGCATGGACAGAGACGATACCTTTCCCTCACTGCCCATTGGGTAAATGTTGTGGAGCCAGGTACAGATCTTGAGTGTGGCGCTGTACGTGTTCTGCCAACTCCAAGGATTACAGGAATCCAGTCTGTACACATTGACTCCTCCTCATACTCCAGTTCCTCTGAATCAGCGCTGCAGGAGCCGTCACGGTCTACCTCCACATCGACCCGTGAACGGTTATCTGTTATGGTGACCAATATGAGCACAGCCGTGGCCAAACGTCAACAGGCCGTATTAAAATTAATTTCTTTGGGGAATCGAAGCCACACAGCGCAGGAGCTCTGGAATGCCATCAAGCAGCAGAGCGACGTGTGGTTTGTGCCAGCGAATCTCCAGCCAGGCATGGTAGTGTGTGACAATGGCCGAAATCTGGTGGCAGCTCTGGGCCTAGGCAACCTCACTCACATCCCATGTCTGGCACATATGCTCAACTTGGTCGTGCAGAGTTTTTTGAGGGACTATCCGGATCTTGATGCACTGCTTCACAAGGTCCGCATAGAGTGCGCTCACTTGCGGCGTTCCAGCAATGCAAGATCACGCATTGCAGCTCTGCAGCGCCGATTACGTCTTCCGGAACATCGCATCATATGTGACCTACCCACCAGGTGGAATTCAACGTTACATATGTTGGAGAGGTTGTGTGAGCAGCAGGCAGCAGTAATGGAGTACCAGCTGCAGCAGGCGCAAACAAGTCGCAGTGCGCGCCGTTCACACTTCACCACCACTGAGTGGGCCTCTATGAAGGACATTTGCCACGTTTTGCATGCCTTCGATTATTCCACGCGGATGGTGAGTGCAGATGATGCACTAGTCAGCATGACTATCCCCCATATCTGCCTGCTTGAAAAAACACTGCAAGCACTAAGGGACGAGGTTTTGGAAGAGGTGGAGGATGAGGAGTCACAAATGCCATCTGCTTCTCTACAGTTTGCGCAACGTGGTTCCTCACAAAGGCCTAGGCAGGGGACACTCTGTGAGGAGGATGAGGAGGAGTCAATGGATGAGGAAGACATCTGTCCAGAGGAGGGAGGTACACAATGCTCTAGTAGTCAGTATCTAGAGCGAGGGTGGGGTGATGCAGAGCAGGCAGAGATCACGCCTCAAGCAGGGGACAGCGTTTCTTGGCCAGTTGGCAGTCTGCAGCACTGTCACGCTGTCTCTGTATACTGGAGGTAGGGGGCCTAAGCTGACCCTAAGCTGGGGCCCTGACTAATCCCTCAACCTGGAGGTACTGTTAAAGGTACAGAGGTCCAGGCCGCCAACGTAACCCCTACCTCCTGAGGATCCCTGCACCTAAGTAATCTAGTCCTGAGAAGGACCCCGATCACAACAAAAGGGGACAAGTAATAATATGCCCACACACAGTACTTAGACGAACGAGACAGTACAAGGGAAAAACCAAAACCACCTTGCATACAAAAACTACACAACTACAACAGAGGGAACACCAACGGGAAAGGAGATAAATGATAAAGCGAGGAAGGGAAAAAACACTCCAAATACACTTATCTCTGAAACTCCAAAAACCACGATCCGCTCTGTTAGTCTGCATGAAATGCTTTCACCGACACTTCCCTAACAGACCAGCAGGCATTTGAAGGAGTCTCACTACAGCAGCATTGATTGCAGCTGGGCGAGGCTGGACCTCGTCTAGCACAGAGAGAGAGAGAATTAACTCCCTCACTGCCGAAAAACACAAAGCACCAAAAAGTCAGCTGCGAGAAGTCAGGCTGTGTAATCGTGACGATCTTCGTGACGACACACCCGTGACAGTACCCCCCCTTCTACGAGGGGCCTCCGGACCCTCAGGGCCAGGTTTATCCGGGTGAGTCGTGTGGAAGGCCCGAACTAATCGGTCTGCGTTAATATCCGATGCAGGAACCCACATCCTCTCCTCAGGACCATACCCTTTCCAATGAACCAGGTACTGAAGGGACCGGCGATTAAAGCGTGAATCGATGACCCTCGATACCTGGAACTCCAAGTTACCCTTGACCACCACTGGAGGGGGAGGTAAAGGTGACGGTACCACCGGCGCCACATACCTCTTAAGCAACGATCTGTGGAACACGTTGTGAATTTTAAACGTAGGGGGGAGGTCAAGACGGAATGCCACCGGATTAATAATAGAACTGATTCTGTACAGCCCGATGGACCTGGGACCCAGTTTCCAGGAGGGAACCTTAAGTTTTATATTCCTGGTAGACAACCATACCCGATCGTTCACACTTAGGTCCGGACCAGACACTCTCCTCCTATCAGCCATACGTTTGTATCGGTTCCCCATAGTATTCAGATTCTTCAGCACCCCTCTCCATACTGAAGCGAGTGATGAGGAAAATCGTTCCTCCTCAGGAACCCCCGAAGAGCCCCCCCTACTGAAAGAACAAAACTGGGGGTGAAAACCATATGCCCCAAAAAACGGGGACTTACCAGTGGACTCGCTCCGCCTATTATTAAGAGCAAACTCTGCCAGAGGTAAGAAAGAAGCCCAGTCCTCCTGGTTCTCTGACACAAAACACCGGAGATATGTCTCCAAGCTCTGGTTCATACGTTCCGTCTGACCATTGGTCTGAGGATGAAAAGCCGCTGAGAACGACAAATGCATCCCCCGCCGTGCACAAAACGCCTTCCAGAACTTGGACACAAACTGAGACCCCCGATCAGACACCACATCAGAGGGTACCCCGTGAAGCCTCACAATCTCCCCAATGAACACCTGCGCAAGAGTTTTAGCATTAGGGAGAGCCGGAAGAGCGATAAAATGTGCCATCTTGCTGAACCTGTCCACTACAACGAGTATGACCGTTTTACCCGAAGATGGAGGGAGGTCCGTAATAAAGTCCATAGACAGATGAGTCCAAGGACGCTCCGGGATCTTCAAAGGTAAGAGGGCCCCAGACGGACGGGTATGTGAGGTCTTAGAGCGCGCACAAACCCCACAGGACGCGACAAAAGTTACCACCTCCTTATGTAAGTTAGGCCACCAAAACCGACGCGAGAGGAGATCCACAGTTGCTCTACTCCCCGAGTGTCCTGCAAAAACTGAGTTATGGTGTGCCTCGATCACCTTTTGTCGCAACTGATCTGGAACAAACAGTCTCCCCGGAGGTCCAACAGGGGCGTCCCCCTGAGCCTCCAATACCTCCTCCTCCAGCTCAGAGCATACTGCCGAAACCACCACCCCCTCCTGAAGGATAGGAACCGGGTCGTCCGTATTCCCGGCCCCAGGGAAACTACGAGATAAGGCATCCGCCTTTACATTTTTTGACCCAGGACGATATGTAACGACAAAATTAAACCTGGTAAAAAACAATGACCACCTAGCTTGTCTGGGATTCAGACGTTTCGCGGACTCCAGATATAGCAGGTTCTTGTGATCGGTGATGACGGTGACCGGATGGACTGCCCCCTCCAAAAAATGGCGCCACTCCTCAAAAGCTAACTTAATGGCCAAGAGTTCCCTATTGCCGACATCGTAATTCCTCTCAGCGGACGACAATTTTTTAGAGAAAAAGGCGCATGGATGCCACTTACCAGGGGACGAACCTTGTGACAATACTGCTCCCACCCCTACCTCGGAAGCGTCTACCTCTACAATGAATGGCTGTGACGCATCAGGTTGAATGAGTATGGGTGCCGAGGCAAAACATTTTTTCAAGGAGGAGAATGCTTGACAAGTCTTGTCAGACCACCTAGAAAAATCCGTCCCCTTTTTAGTCATGTCTGTGAGAGGCTTAACTATGGACGAGAAATTACGAATGAACTTCCGGTAATAATTAGCAAACCCCAAGAAACGTTGTAGTGCCTTAAGATTCTCTGGCCGATCCCACTCAAGAACTGCCCGCACTTTCCCAGGGTCCATACGAAAACCGGACGCTGAAACCAGGAAGCCTAAAAACTGGAGTTCCTGTACGGCGAACACACACTTTTCCCATTTGGCATACAATTTATTATCCCGCAAGATCTGTAACACCTGCCTAACGTGCTCCTGATGAGACACCAGATCCGGCGAGTAAATTAAGATATCATCCAGATATATGACAACAAACTGTCCCACCAGGCGGCGAAAAATGTCATTAACAAAGTGTTGGAACACCGCCGGGGCATTAGTCAGACCGAATGGCATGACAAGGTTCTCATAATGCCCCTCCGGAGTGTTAAACGCCGTCTTCCACTCATCCCCCTCCTTCATCCTAATCAGATTGTACGCCCCCCTGAGATCCAACTTAGAGAACCATTTGGCGCCCACGATCTGATTAAAGAGATCGGGAATAAGTGGGAGCGGATACGGATCTCGGACCGCAATCCGATTAAGTTCACGGAAATCCAGGCAAGGGCGTAGGCCTCCATCTTTCTTCTTAACAAAGAAGAACCCCGCAGCCACCGGTGAAGATGAAGGTCTAATATGCCCCTTAGCCAGACTTTCTGAAATATAATCCTTCATGGCCTGCCTCTCAGGACCAGAAAGGTTATACAACCTAGCTTTAGGTAACTTGGCCTCAGGGAGCAGTTTTACAGAACAGTCATACTCGCGATGAGGAGGTAGTTCCTGACACCCTTTCTCAGAGAATACATCCTCAAAGTCCGCCAGAAATGGAGGTAAGACCCAAGGAGTAACCGCACCGATGACCGTGTTCATGCAGTTTTTATTACAGAATTTACTCCATTGGCTTATCTCTCTGGTTTGCCAATTAATAACCGGGTTATGCTTAGTTAACCAAGGAAGGCCCAACACTATAGGAGTGGGAAGACCCTCCAACACGTAGCAAGACAACAGTTCTTTATGTATCACCCCCACTTGAAGTTTTACGTCATGAACAGCTTGCAAAAAACTTCCCTGACCGAGAGGCTTGGCATCGATCGAGAATATGGGGATGGGTTTAGCCAACTCACTCAATCGCATACCTTGAACCCGGGCAAACCGAGCATCAACCAGATTAGCCCCGGCCCCACTATCCAGAAGAACAGATATCCTCTCAGTTCTCGTACCCACCACCACCTCCGCCGGTACGAGAAACTGAGACGAACCTAGGGACGAAATACCTACTCCCAGATTGCCGTCCACCACACAACCTGGGATCAACAGTTTTCCGACGACTCTTCACTCTGCAAGGGACGGGATGGACACCCACCAATAAAATGTCCCTTTCTCCCGCAGAAGAAACACCTTCCTGTCTTATGGCGCACCACCGGTCCCCTCCCCCGAAATGATGTCCCTCCTAATTGCATAGGCTCCTCTGGACTGACCAGGGGAACCACCATATGAGGGGACCTTGTAGGAGGTGGAGTCATCACAGGGGGTAGAGTTATCCCGCACCTCTCCCGAAGCTGTCTGTCAACGCGAATAGCAAGGGCCATAACGGCTTCCAGTGACGCGGGAGAGTCATACTGTGCCAACACATCCTGTAATTTGTCAGATAAACCTTGACAAAACTGGCTCCTAAGAGCCGGGTCATTCCACTGGGTGTCCGTGGCCCACCTACGGAACTCCGAACAGAATTCCTCCGCCGGACGATCTCCCTGCTGGATCCTACGTAACTTAGACTCAGCAAGGGAGATCCGATCTGGGTCATCATATACGAGTCCCAGAGCAGCGAAAAACCTATCCACTGACTGAAGAGTCGGGGAGCCCGGGGGAAGAGAGAACGCCCAAGATTGTGGGTCCCCTTGTAGGAGCGAGATGACAATTCCCACCCTTTGTTCTTCACTCCCCAATGACCGAGGCCGCAGCCGAAAGTACAACTTGCATGCCTCCCGGAAAACATAAAACTTGTCCCGCCCCCCAGTGAACCTGTCAGGGAGAGCTACTTTAGGTTCTGGTCCGGCTTGCTCCTGAGGATACAAAACCTTGGACCTAACGTCCGCCAGCTCCATGGACAAACTCTGCAACTGCCGAGCTAGACCGGCTACTGGATCCATGGTAGCTGGAGAAAAACTAAGGGGTCGGTGAAAATGTCACGCTGTCTCTGTATACTGGAGGTAGGGGGCCTAAGCTGACCCTAAGCTGGGGCCCTGACTAATCCCTCAACCTGGAGGTACTGTTAAAGGTACAGAGGTCCAGGCCGCCAACGTAACCCCTACCTCCTGAGGATCCCTGCACCTAAGTAATCTAGTCCTGAGAAGTACCCCGATCACAACAAAAGGGGACAAGTAATAATATGCCCACACACAGTACTTAGACGAACGAGACAGTACAAGGGAAAAACCAAAACCACCTTGCATACAAAAACTACACAACTACAACAGAGGGAACACCAACGGGAAAGGAGATAAATGATAAAGCGAGGAAGGGAAAAAACACTCCAAATACACTTATCTCTGAAACTCCAAAAACCACGATCCGCTCAGTTAGTCTGCATGAAATGCTTTCACCGACACTTCCCTAACAGACCAGCAGGCATTTGAAGGAGTCTCACTACAGCAGCATTGATTGCAGCTGGGCGAGGCTGGACCTCGTCTAGCACAGAGAGAGAGAGAATTAACTCCCTCACTGCCGAAAAACACAAAGCACCAAAAAGTCAGCTGCGAGAAGTCAGGCTGTGTAATCGTGACGATCTTCGTGGCGACACACCCGTGACAAGCACATGGTTGATTTCATGCTGCAGTGCCTGAGAAACGACCGCCGCATCGCCCACATTCTCAACACGGCTGATTATTGGGTGTCCACCCTCCTAGATCCTCGCTACCGGGACAACTTACAAAGCCTCATAACACCGTTGAACCAGGAGCGTAAAATGCGGGAGTACCAAGTCGCACTGGTGCATTCCATCATGTTCTCCATTCCAACCGAGAGCAGTGCTGCTAGTGCTTTACAAAGCAGCTCAGTGCGTCGAGGCAGTGGAGGAAGCTCTGCACAAAGAGGGAGCAGAAGCAGCGCCTCAGCACAAGGCAAGACCAGTAAGGCCGAAATGTGGCAAAGTTTTGTGTCCCCGCCGCCACAAATGTCTACACCATCACAGACGGCTCCAGTCAGCAGGAGGCAACGTTTCCGTCAGATGGTGACAGACTACATGTCTTGCCCTCTTTGTGTACTCCCAGACGGCTCTTCTCCCTTCAAGTTTTGGGTCTGTAAGCTGGATACATGGCCAGAGCTTAGTCAGTATGCATTGGAGGTACTAGCTTGCCCTGCTGCTAGTGTATTATCGGAACGTGTCTTTAGTGCCGCAGGTGGTGTACTAACAGACCGTCGCATGCGACTATCCTCCAATAACGTTGACCGGCTTACTTTTCTCAAAATGAACAAGGCCTGGATCTCTCATGAATTTGCCAGTCCTCTTCCAGAATAAATAATTAGTTGGCAACAGTATCCAGGTCTCCTGTTCTGTTCATGTTTCTACCACCTGAACTGTAATCCCTGAGCTCCAACACCGCCAGTTGGCGCTTGGAAGTGCCGTCTGCACAGTCAACACTTGCTGCCGTGTTATTGGGGTTCAGTAACGTCAGCTGTTCCCCTGCTGTGCGGACGGCAATTTCTCCTGCTCTGTCCACATCCACTGTACTACTGATTTAAAACCTCCTCCAAATACACCTCTGGCTCCTCTGTTTTCAGTATTATCCCTGAGCTCCAACACCGCCAGTTGGCGCTCGGAAGTGCCGTCTGAACAGTCAACACTTGCTGCCATGTTATAGGGGTTCAGTAACGTCAGCTGTTCCCCTGCTGTGCGGACGGCAATTTCTCCTGCTCTGTCCACATTCTCACTACTACAAATTTTAAAGTTGCTCCAATTACACCTCTGGCTCCTCTGTTTTCAGTATTATCCCTGAGCTCCAACACCGCCAGTTGGCGCTTGGAAGTGCCGTCTGCACAGTCAACACTTGCTGCCATGTTATAGGGGTTCAGTAACGTCAGCTGTTCCCCTGCTGTGCGGACGGCAATTTCTCCTGCTCTGTCCACATTCTCACTACTACAGATTTTAAAGTTGCTCCAATTACACCTCTGGCTCCTCTGTTTTCAGTATTATCCCTGAGCTCCAACACCGCCAGTTGGCGCTCGGAAGTGCCGTCTGCACAGTCAACACTTGCTGCCGTGTTATTGGGGTTCAGTAACGTCAGCTGTTCCCCTGCTGTGCGGACGGCAATTTCTCCTGCTCTGTCCACATTCTCACTACTACAGATTTTAAAGTTGCTCCAATTACACCTCTGGCTCCTCTGTTTTCAGTATTATCCCTGAGCTCCAACACCGCCAGTTGGCGCTTGGAAGTGCCGTCTGCACAGTCAACACTTGCTGCCGTGTCATTGGGGTTCAGTAACGTCAGCTGTTCCCCTGCTGTGCGGACGGCAATTTCTCCTGCTCTGTCCACATTCTCACTACTACAGATTTTAAAGTTGCTCCAATTACACCTCTGGCTCCTCTGTTTTCAGTATTATCCCTGAGCTCCAACACCGCCAGTTGGCGCTCGGAAGTGCCGTCTGCACAGTCAACACTTGCTGCCGTGTTATTGAGGTTCAGTAACGTCAGCTGTTCCCCTGCTGTGCGGACGGCAATTTCTCCTGCTCTGTCCACATTCTCACTACTACAGATTTTAAAGTTGCTCCAATTACACCTCTGGCTCCTCTGTTTTTAGTATTTACCCTGGGCTCCAATACCGCTAGTTGCTGCTCAGAAGTGCCGTCTGCACAGTCAACGCTTGCTCCAGTGTTATTGGGGTTCAGTAACGTCAGCTGTTCCCCTGCTGTGTGTCCGGCAAATTCTCCTGCTTTGTCCACATCCACTTTACTACTGATTTAAAACTTGCTCCAATTACACCTCTGGCTCCACTCTGTTTTTAGTATTTACCCTGGGTTCCAGCACCGCCAGCTGGTTCTCGGCAGTGCCTTTGGATTAGGTGCCTCCTTCTCGGTATCCAAGTTCCACCAACGTCTGCTGGTCCTTGGTAGTGCTTTCTGGCACAGGTACCTCCTGCTTAGTAACCGAGTTCCAGTACCGTCAGCTGGTCTTCGGCAGTTCCATTGGCTCTTGTACCTTCTGCTACCCATCCGGGTTCCAGTACCGTCAGCTGGTCCTCGGTAGTTCCATTTGCTCTTGTACCTTCTACTACCCATCCGGGTTCCAGTACCGTCAGCTGGTTCTCGGCAGTGCCTTTGGATTAGGTGCCTCCTTCTCGGTATCCAAGTTCCACCAACGTCTGCTGGTCCTTGGTAGTGCTTTCTGGCACAGGTACCTCCTGCTTAGTAACCGAGTTCCAGTACCGTCAGCTGGTCTTCGGCAGTTCCATTGGCTCTTGTACCTTCTGCTACCCATCCGGGTTCCAGTACCGTCAGCTGGTCCTCGGTAGTTCCATTTGCTCTTGTACCTTCTACTACCCATCCGGGTTCCAGTACCGTCAGCTGGTTCTCGGCAGTGCCTTTGGATTAGGTGCCTCCTTCTCGGTATCCAAGTTCCACCAACGTCTGCTGGTCCTTGGTAGTGCTTTCTGGCACAGGTACCTCCTGCTTAGTAACCGAGTTCCAGTACCGTCAGCTGGTCTTCGGCAGTTCCATTGGCTCTTGTACCTTCTGCTACCCATCCGGGTTCCAGTACCGTCAGCTGGTCCTCGGTAGTTCCATTTGCTCTTGTACCTTCTACTACCCATCCGGGTTCCAGTACCGTCAGCTGGTTCTCGGCAGTGACTTTGGCATGGGTACTCCCTCCTGCCCAGCCTGGTTCCAGCACGCCAGCTGTTTCCGGGTAGTGTCAACGTCACTTTGCCTCCAATGCGTTGTCCTGTCGTACTGCGGTCGGGTTAGCCGACTCTATGGTGCCTGCAGTTTAGGTGACTCCTATGTGGGCTGCGGGATCTGGCAATGAAGGCTGGTTCCATAGTGCCAATAGGACAAGCACCCCCTGTAGGACTGTGGGTTTTGGTAACTGCGGCCGGCTCGCGGCCTTGAACTTTTTTTTACATGGGTACCTTCTGCTACCCATCCGGGTTCCAGTACCGTCAGCTGGTTCTCGGCAGTGCCTTTGGATTAGGTGCCTCCTTCTCGGTATCCAAGTTCCATCAACGTCTGCTGGTCCTTGGTAGTGCTTTCTGGCACAGGTACCTCCTGCTTAGTAACCGAGTTCCAGTACCGTCAGCTGGTCTTCGGCAGTTCCATTGGCTCTTGTACCTTCTGCTACCCATCCGGGTTCCAGTACCGTCAGCTGGTTATCGGCAGTGACTTTGGCATGGGTACTCCCTCCTGCCCAGCCTGGTTCCAGCACGCCAGCTGTTTCCGGGTAGTGTCAACGTCACTTTGCCTCCAATGCGTTGTCCTGTCGTGTTGCGGTCGGGTTAGCCGACTCTATGGTGCCTGCAGTTTAGGTGACTCCTATGTGGGCTGCGGGATCTGGCAATGAAGGCTGGTTCCATAGTGCCAATAGGACAAGCACCCCCTTTAGGACTGTGGGTTGTGGTAACTGCGGCCGGTTCGCGGCTTTGAATTTTTTTTTACATGGGTACCTTCTGCTACCCATCAGGGTTCCAGTACCGTCAGCTGGTTCTCGGCAGTGCCTTTGGATTAGGTGCCTCCTTCTCGGTATCCAAGTTCCACCAATGTCTGCTGGTCCTTGGTAGTGCTTTCTGGCACAGGTACCTCCTGCTTAGTAACCGAGTTCCAGTACCGTCAGCTGGTCTTCGGCAGTTCCATTGGCTCTTGTACCTTCTGCTACCCATCCGGGTTCCAGTACCGTCAGCTGGTCTTCGGCAGTTCCATTGGCTCTTGTACCTTCTGCTACCCATCCGGGTTCCAGTACCGTCAGCTGGTCCTCGGTAGTTCCATTTGCTCTTGTACCTTCTACTACCCATCCGGGTTCCAGTACCGTCAACTGGTTCTCGACAGTGCCTTTGGATTAGGTGCCTCCTTCTCTGTATCCAAGTTCCACCAACGTCTGCTGGTCCTTGGTAGTGCTTTCTGGCACAGGTACCTCCTGCTTAGTAACCGAGTTCCAGTACCGTCAGCTGGTCTTCGGCAGTTCCATTGGCTCTTGTACCTTCTGCTACCCATCCGGGTTCCAGTACCGTCAGCTGGTCCTCGGTAGTTCCATTTGCTCTTGTACCTTCTACTACCCATCCGGGTTCCAGTACCGTCAGCTGGTTCTCGGCAGTGACTTTGGCATGGGTACTCCCTCCTGCCCAGCCTGGTTCCAGCACGCCAGCTGTTTCCGGGTAGTGTCAACGTCACTTTGCCTCCAATGCGTTGTCCTGTCGTATTGCGGTCGGGTTAGCCGACTCTATGGTGCCTGCAGTTTAGGTGACTCCTATGTGGGCTGCGGGATCTGGCAATGAAGGCTGGTTCCATAGTGCCAATAGGACAAGCACCCCCTGTAGGACTGTGGGTTTTGGTAACTGCGGCCGGCTCGCGGCCTTGAACTTTTTTTTACATGGGTACCTTCTGCTACCCATCCGGGTTCCAGTACCGTCAGCTGGTTCTCGGCAGTGCCTTTGGATTAGGTGCCTCCTTCTCGGTATCCAAGTTCCATCAACGTCTGCTGGTCCTTGGTAGTGCTTTCTGGCACAGGTACCTCCTGCTTAGTAACCGAGTTCCAGTACCGTCAGCTGGTCTTCGGCAGTTCCATTGGCTCTTGTACCTTCTGCTACCCATCCGGGTTCCAGTACCGTCAGCTGGTTATCGGCAGTGACTTTGGCATGGGTACTCCCTCCTGCCCAGCCTGGTTCCAGCACGCCAGCTGTTTCCGGGTAGTGTCAACGTCACTTTGCCTCCAATGCGTTGTCCTGTCGTGTTGCGGTCGGGTTAGCCGACTCTATGGTGCCTGCAGTTTAGGTGACTCCTATGTGGGCTGCGGGATCTGGCAATGAAGGCTGGTTCCATAGTGCCAATAGGACAAGCACCCCCTGTAGGACTGTGGGTTGTGGTAACTGCGGCCGGTTCGCGGCCTTGAATTTTTTTTTACATGGGTACCTTCTGCTACCCATCCGGGTTCCAGTACCGTCAGCTGGTTCTCGGCAGTGCCTTTGGATTAGGTGCCTCCTTCTCGGTATCCAAGTTCCACCAATGTCTGCTGGTCCTTGGTAGTGCTTTCTGGCACAGGTACCTCCTGCTTAGTAACCGAGTTCCAGTACCGTCAGCTGGTCTTCGGCAGTTCCATTGGCTCTTGTACCTTCTGCTACCCATCCGGGTTCCAGTACCGTCAGCTGGTCCTCGGTAGTTCCATTTGCTCTTGTACCTTCTACTACCCATCCGGGTTCCAGTACCGTCAACTGGTTCTCGACAGTGCCTTTGGATTAGGTGCCTCCTTCTCGGTATCCAAGTTCCACCAACGTCTGCTGGTCCTTGGTAGTGCTTTCTGGCACAGGTACCTCCTGCTTAGTAACCGAGTTCCAGTACCGTCAGCTGGTCTTCGGCAGTTCCATTGGCTCTTGTACCTTCTGCTACCCATCCGGGTTCCAGTACCGTCAGCTGGTCCTCGGTAGTTCCTCAGCTTTCTTGTACCTTCTGCTACATTTCCAAGTTCAAGCTTTTTGAAATGGTTCTTGGTAATCACTCTAGATCTCCCTGACGAGGACCCTGAAGACGAGGACCCTGAAGACCAACCCTAAGAAGACGAGGACCCCGAAGACGACGACCCTGAAGACGAGGACCCTGAAGACCACCCCGAAGAAGACGAGGGCCCTGAAGACCACCCCGAAGAAGACGAGGTCCCTGAAGACCACCCCGAAGAAGACGAGGACCCCGAAGATGAGGACCCAGAAGACCAACCCGAAGAAGACGAGGACCCCGAAGACGAGGACCCCCGAAGACGACGACCCTGAAGACCACCCCGAAGAAGACCAAGAAGATGACCCTGAAGAAGTTGACCAAGAGGACAAAGAAGAGAAGACAAGCACCAAGATACAGAAGAACAAGAGACAGAAAACCAAGAAGCAGAAATACAAGAAGCTGCAGAACAAAAAGCGGAAGAACATTAAGCATAAGACTAAAAATCAGAGCAAAAGATAATATCTAAATTATAAGCAGAAGATGACTAAGCAGTGTATGGGGGTGAGTCCGTTCCTCCTCGTGATGCCCCTGGAAAAGACCTGCTGCTGCAGGCCAAACTGAACGCGGACAAATCCTGTTGTAAATCTTTTGTGACGGGCAGAACGAAAGGTGTAATGTCCAACCTTTTATAGATAACAACTAGAGGAATGCCTGCCACAAATAAGAATATGATGAAGAAGAAGAAGATGAAGAAGATGAAAAAGTAGAATATGATGAATGTAAAAAAAAAGAATAATACGAAGAAGGTGAAGAAGAAGAAGATGAAGAAGGTGAAGAAGAAGTGGATGAAAAAGATGCTGAGGATGATGAAGGAGAAAGTGTGGGAGAAGTAAAAAAGAAGGTGAAGAGCATGGAAGTAGTGAAACATAAATATCTGACAAAATATAAAAATACTTAACATAGTCAATATTTCCGTAACTCAGAACGTCTTAAAAAAAAAAATTAATTCCTGCTATTCCATTTGATAGGGCTAAACCTCTATGCCTTTATTGTCTCCCCCACCTCCCCCAATACATTCTACATTATTCTTAGTTGTTTTCCTTCATGTAGAATTAACCTACAAGGAAAGAAAGGGTTTATTTTCATTCCGATATTTCTGTCCCATTGACTTGCATTGGTTTCCGGTATCGGAATCGGCGATATCCGATACTTTTTCGGTATCGGTCCGATCCAATCCGATCCGATATTTCCCGATATCGGAAGGTATCGCTCAACACTAGCCAAGAATAAAGCTGCTCAAAGAAAAAGGAAGGATATAAATAACCTACGCGTTACGCCAAGTGATTATGGCTTCATCAGGGGTATGAACATCAACTCAGACATGAACTTGCTTTCTTGTAATTTCCTTCTGTGTTCTTTTCCCAATAGGCTTAAGCAGGTGGCGCCCAAACTACAAGTGAAGAACATAGGAAAAGTTAGAACCAGATATACATTCATATATACACTGGGAAAATCGTGAAGGATCAGTCAACGATTCAATTAGTTAAAACACTTCTACCCAATAAGGGTATGTGCCCACGATGCAGAAATGAAGCAGAAAATTTCTGCAGCGTTTCTGCATCTCCCTTGCCAGAAAAAATGCAAGCAGATCGTGCATTTGACTCGCCCCCTGGGCCGAGGGACACCCGGAACCGGGCTTCTGGGGGTTGTAGTCTCCGTGGCGGTGACCCGGGCCCGTGGCTCAGTGTGGTCAGGCCAATGGCGGTCTTTTGTGGGGGCTTTTATGGGATAATGTCCGACTACGCCACCCGTGGATTGCGGTCAGTGCGAACCGCCGCTGCAAGGCAGACCGCTGGGGCTGATGGTGTATGCAGCTGAGGTAGTGTGACTCCCGACGGGAAGAGTGAAGCCCCAGGGCAGTGTAGTAGACGGTGGGGGTTATGGTGCACGGGCGTCCCAGTACCAGTAGTGCTGCATACGGTGAGAAAGCACAGAGACAAGGCGTTGCAGTTCAAGCTTTTTACTCACAGTTCTCATCCAGTTCACTTGTGCACAGGTAGGACCGCCCGAGCCGTGCTGCTTCCACCAGGCAGGGGGCTCGGTCAACCCCCAGGTAATTCCAGAGTGTGGCACAGGACTCCCTTCTATCCTTTCGTCAGCCGTGCCCCACCAATGACACTACTTTTGTCCAGCTGCCTCTGATCTTCTCCTGGGAGGGCTGGGTACCCACTTCCCTGACCCTATGTGGTGTGCCTTTCTAGTAGGTGTAGTAAGGGGTCGCACCACTAAATGATTGCGACCACCGGTTCTTGGTTAAGGATTAGTCGCCTCCACCAACTTGGGATCCGGTACCCTGTTCTGCCAACCCGTCACCTGTAATCTCCTGGGTCCTTAGGTTTCCTTCTGCCTTCGTGTCTCTGGGCCTCTCTTGGTGTTCTGTTCCTTCTTACTTTCCTTTCTGTTCCTTTCTGTTTCTGTCCTTTCTTCTGGCTCTGGCCTTCACTCTAGGCCTGCCTCGTGGAGCTGGGCCCAGACTGAGCCACAGCTCCCTGTCAGCCCTCCTGGTTGAACTCCTTTTCTCTTCTCCTCCTGACTGAACTGACTCTACTCGACTAAGATGAAGACACCTTATATACCTCCCTCTCTGTGTATGAGCCCAGGTGACTTCCAACCAATGGGCTCCTACCTATGCCCAGAAACCATCCCCCCCTGCTCCTACATCACTGGGTGTGCTTCCCCCTCCCCACTCCAGCCAGGGACATGATTTGTCGTGCCTGCATTACTGTACTAATGGGAGCACCGTTGAGCTGTCCCTCGGAAATGGGGTGTGTGTGATGCATGCAGCTAACCGAGCCCCGATAGCATCACTTGGAAAGTGCTTGACAACTAGGTCACACTATATAAATCCATGCAAACAGCATGGATTTATATAGTGTGACTGTAAAAAATAAAGCTATACTTACCGATCCCCTGCCGCATGTGCTGCCGCGTGTGTTGTCGCGGTCCTTCCGGGTTGCCGGCATATCGCGAGACAGCCTGCGGTCACATGATCGCGACGTCATCTCAGGTCCTGGAAGATAAGCGCTGCCGGCCGGCCCGCGAGAAGGTAAATATAAACTTTATTTATTATTTTATTCTTTTTTTCACAGGTACAATGGTACCCAGGTCTGGATGAGAGTCTTCTCTCCTCCAGAACTGGGTACCATCCGCACATAGAAACGCATATAATCCACATGTACAAACGTATAGACACGGATTATATGCGTCTCAATGCAAGTCAATGGCGGCAATTCCGCTGCGCTTCCGCAAAATTAATGAACATGCTGCGGATTTTTGAGCGCCGCAGAAACGCTGCGGAATAATCCGCAGCATGTGCATTGACATTGCGGAATGCCATTGAGGACCATGTGGTGCAGATTACCAAGCGTTTTTAATGAGTTTCCACTGCGGAAATTCCGCAGTGGAAACGCATGAAAAACGCATCGTGGGCACGCAGCCGAAAGGTCTAGATTTTAGAGTATGTGGGTTGCCTTAAAAGGGTTATATAGCATCTATAAGAACTATGTTTTTTTTACTATGTAGTATCAACAGTGTAAAAAATTGGTTTCGATGACGAATGCTTCAGCAAAGGCACATGCTTGACAGCTGCTCCATTCATTCCCTAGGTAGCTGCTCGGCTTTTTCCGGTAGACTCCCAGCGGTCATGCATCTGACCTGCGGCACATATTTTGTAACAGGGATAAAAGTTCTCCATTGGGGATAAAAATTCCCCGTTCTGCCAATTGGTGCATGTTGCATCTTTGTGGACTTAAAGATATATTTTGTGCATTTTGGTTTCATTAAATATATTGCACCATTTGGCTTTTACAGACTATTTGTTTCCCTGCACATTCAACTTTGATGTGGTCAGTGGTCTTAAACCAGCTGAGATGATGTCAGAAAAAGACATAAAAAAAGGTACTCTCCTCTTGTTATAACAGTTCTCTCCTATTGAACTGTTATAATAAGCTCACTGATGGATTCTTAGACAGTGCAAGATAGAGACTACAAAAGGCAAACGGTGCAAAATTTTTAATCAAATCCAATTCCAAAAAATTATTTTTAGCTAAAAATGCATGCATTTAAGTATTTAAAAAAATTGTCTTTATTGATGGACAACCCCTATAGAGCAATTAGGGTCTATATCTGTAGCTAGTGCCGCCAACATTAGGAACCATATTTCAAATAAATGGGGTTGTCCGTGCTTTTATACTTTCTTATCACTGGTCAGTAATAGACCATGTTATACAGTCAAGGACCATGTTATACAGTTGACTTAGTCTTATGGCCACGTCACACGATAGATAATTGCTGCCAAGTATATAATGTTAAAAGGGGTTATCTAGGACTATTACATTTTTTTAACTATTGACCTAAGAACTAACAGGTAGGTAGTTGCTAACTACCAGTCTGTTGTGCCCTGCACAGATCTCTGCTGACACAGAGCGGTCACAGCAATTCAGCGGCTTCTGCTAATATCATGTCTACAGAGCAGCGGCTTCTCTTCTGCTCTGGTCTCTTGATGGATCGTGACTGCTGACGTCATGCTGATTGGCAGCCGACTCACAAGTTGCCTAACGTCGGTAGCCACGCCCCATCAACAGAGCAGCCTGGAAGAAGAAGAGCTGCTCTGTTGACTTGGAGCAGCTGAATCGCCGGCGACAGTGGTCGGTGACCTCTCCGAGCCGGCACCGGATACAACAGGCAGGTAGTTGCCACTGTTAGTAACAACCTGCCTGTTAGTTTTTAGGCTTATAGTAAAAAGATAAAATAGTCCTGGATAAACCGTTTAAAGATCCAGCAACAAACCTTCCATTCACGATCTTTCATAAGCCTGATTTTTGGTTGGTCAGTCATGTAAGATTTACAAACAGTACCATTGGGGCTTCAGGACTGGAGAACGGAGACTCCTCATGAGATCTATTTTCTTTATTGACAGCGTCATCACCATTTCTGTGCGCAAACTTCTGCTTCAAGGCTTTGGCTATAATGGCTGCAGGGTCTGTGGGATCATTAAGTGAACATCTCTTCTTGTCTTTCCTGGTTGAGGGTTTCCCACCAGGGGATCTAAAGTGAAAAAGCAGTGAAAATAAACATCACTGCCATTCTGTAACAGACGGGCTGACAGGCTATAACTTAGCTCTTCATACAAACCACTTTTCGTTCATTGCTGCTATGTCTAATAAGATTTTTTTTTACAGACTTTTTCTAAAAAAATGAATCAATCACCTGCTATCCATTTTCTGAAAAGACTTGTCTAAGATCCTATTAGTGGGGCTAATACAGCATATTTATGATTAGGGACAGACTACTCTGAAATGTTAAACCTAATATAATTATTGAAATCATGTTTGCATAAGTTAATTTTAACTTTGCAAGTTATCACCTATCTGTGAAGCCCAGCTGTGCTTGGTATCACAGACCCAGGAGGGTGTATTGAAGGATTCCTCCACAAGAGGCCCCCATAACCATTCACACATCTCCACCTTCCACCTCAGACCACCAGAGGGAGCTCCTTAGGGAGATATATAAGGGAAGGTGGAGCCAGGCAGCAGTTAGTCTAGACTGGAGACGACAGAAAGCAAACCTGTTGTGAGAGTTCCTGCAGTGCAAAAGCCTGAGAGAGGTCAGTCTGCAGTGGAGCACGTTCTAGACTCACGTGTAGCTCAGTGAGGTGAGCTTTAGGTGTGCCGGCGCCATAAGATCGGTGAAACGCGGCACGCTGCCGTTAGTGTGAGTAGCCTATTGAGGGTCCGAGTAGGCCGAAGGCGAAGAGTAGAGAGTTAGTTCATAGGGGGCAGAGGAGCTTAACTAGCTCACCCCGAAGAAGAAGTAGTTACCGGACACCGGGTCCGAAGCTTGCCAGGATCTCCACGACCCAGTAAGATAAACTGGAATCCCTGGAGAACTACAGGTCCCAGGAGCGCTAAAGTGCTGATATGTACCAGAGCCAGGAGACACATAGGCCCCGTAGGTTGGGAGCGTGCACTCCAAGAGAAGGCCCTACCACAAGGTCAGCCAGCGCAGGACAGAGACAAAGTTAGGCCTAGCTCCAGGCAGGTCAGAAACTTACTACGCAGAAGCCAGAACCAGGAGGCCCAAAACCTGCTCATTGGGGAGGATCCGGACATACACCCTTCACCCTACAGTGCTCCGGGGAGTGCCTGAAATTCCACCAGTAAAAGGTACTGAAGTGACTATTGTGTCCGTCCCTGTTCTTGATCTGGCCCGGCGGAGTCTCTTTGTCCTGCATCCCCGTTCCTATACTGCCCTGAGGCCCAGCTCTACCTGTGGGGAGCTATACCATCAAGCTGCCTTATCACCAGCCTCAGTGGACTGCGCAGCGCTGGTGATCCTCACCAGAAGCCACAGGTGGCGTCACGAACTCTTTCTTTTACAAGACCAACCCTTTTAAAAGAGAGGCTCAGAGTACGGGCCCGGGAGCCGACCACCGCGACATCCCTAAAGGCCCGGGTACCGAGTCATCCCCATTCCCCTGGGCTAGTCATCTCTTTCCTGGCGTCGCAAACAGGATCACGTGCCCACTGCAACGACACCGTGTTTTGCCCGTTGCCACCGGGTACTGTGCGCCTTTATTTTGAACTGTGTACGAAAAGTTGTGGTGAAGATAGCCGCCATTGTTGGGCCGTTGAGCGAGAAGAAGGGCGTAACCGCGGGAAAATAAGGGGCGTACCTGCAAAAGAGCACGAAGTCCCGGACACACCCCACGCCTTGATGTCAAATCAGGAAGCGCCAGGTCCTGTACGGAGCGTCGCTGAACGCTCTGACGTAGGATGCAAGCGACGCAAGGTCCTGAAGACAACCGTCACCTGCGGAGCTGCGGCCTACCGGAAGAAAAACCAGAAGGTAGGCCACGGTTAACTAGGGGGGCGCTAAGATGTCCGTCGAACAGCAGAACGCCGACCTACCGGTCAACGTCCCCGATAATGGGCAGGCCGAAGCCGCCGCTCCACCAGCAGCGCCTGTAACACCTGTTATTCCTATGACTTTACCGTACATTCCTGGAGAAAAGTGGCTCCGCCAGTACAACGGCAAACCAGATACCCTGTCTGGATTTAAGCGGAAGATATGTGGTATTTTGGACATGTACTCTATGACCGGCAAACAAAGAGCTGCCGTTGTATTAGGACAGCTGACCGGTGCTGCGGAGCGGGAAGTGGAAACATGGTCGGCCGCAGACCGGGGATAGTGTCCGCAATATTCCAAAAACTACATACTGTCTTTGAGGACCTTACTGAGGCGGACCTCCGGATGAGGTTCTACAGCTGCTCCCAACAACCAGAGGACTATGTTCGTGACTACGCCTGGCATCTTCAAGGGGCCCTGCGGGCTCTGAACCAGGTTAGTCCGACCAGCTTTGAGAATGAGAACAAAATGCTGAAGGAACAGTTTGTCCGGGGACTGAAGTCTCCAGAGGAGAGCAGGACTGTGCGTTGGTGGTCCCTGGATCATCCAGATGCCACCTTTGACAATCTAAAGGACATGGCTATAAAAGGACTACAGCCCCTGGAGACAAATGCCATCCAATGTTACCAGGGTGGGGCAACCCCAGAGCCTGCAACGCCCACCTTTTCTCCAGTGACTGCTGAAGCTAAGGTTCCAACAACGTCCCCTAAAGACCTGGACAGTCTGCGCTCAGAGGTGCGTCAGTTGAGTAAAACCCTGACCACCGTGCTGAGTGCCCTGCAGCTGCGGACGGAGCCTGAGGGAGGAGGGAAGATCCTGCTAGCTGATAGCCCTGAGGATGTCCCCTGGATGCGGAGGAGGAGGAGGCCAACACCACCCTCGCCGAGGACCAGTGACCAACGCCGTCCACCAAGGGAACCGATCTGTTACCGATGCCATAAGACAGGACACATCGCCCTGAATTGTCCCTTAAACGAGAAAACCCTGGGTCCGAAGGCCGCCACCCAGGAGTAGACTCACCAGGTCCATCAGACTGGTACAACAGGTTCGTCGGAGGAAGACCTTTCCTGTCCATTGTATTGGACGGGATCCCGATGCATGCCCTGCTGGACACAGGATCTCAGGTAACCATCATACCTGAAGTCCTCTACAAGAGGTACTGGTCCATGGACGATCTGCGTCCGCCAGCTCCAAATTTGTCTGTATATGCATCAAATGGACTCCCCCTTAACCTACTCGGGGTTAAGAATGTGACTGTAAGGTGGGGAGAGTGGAGCTGAAGGACCAGGGACTTATTGTAGTGGAGACTAACCCTGATGACAGCAACCCATATATGGTACTAGGCACTAATGTTGTTGGTAACTGTTTGGGAGAGGTTGTGTTCTTGCTCCAAGAGATCGCTGACACTGCCAGACCGAGACAGAGGAGGGCGCTGCAGAGAGAAATCCGCGTCTTGATGTATCAACAGCAAGTACAATTAACAGATGGTGAAATCGGTAACGTGAGGGTAACAGACCCTATACCCATTGTTGTTCCCCCAATGAGTGAAATGCTCATCTGGTGTAGAGCTGCCATAGGTCTTAGAGGACAGAGCTACCAGGCGGTAGTAGAACCCCTTTGCTCTGAGCACAGACCCACGCTCTTAACCGCCAGGGGGGTGGTAGATGTACGTAATGGGAGGGTGCCTGTCCGTCTTCTTAACCTAGGGGAAGATGAGGTCAAACTGCCACGTTATGCCACTGTTGCTAAACTACATGCTGTCAACAACAACTGTATCCATGTGGCGGAGTCCTTAACTTCACCAGAAGAAGTGGAAGATAATGACCCTGCAACCCAGGTGGAGGATTGGTGTCAACAGCTCCATGTTGGGACAGACACCACTCCTGCCCATCAAAAACAGGGTGTACACCGGGTGGTTCAAGAATACTCGCAGGTGTTCAGTAAACATCCACTTGACTTTGGGAGGGTTAAGGGGGTTCAACATCATATCTCCACAGGCAACCATTCCCCAATTAAAGAACGTTATAGGCCTATACCCCCAGCTCACTACCAGAAGGCAAAAGAAATGCTGCATGACATGAGGAAGGCGGGAGTAATTAGGGATAGTTGTAGTCCCTGGGCGGCTCCCCTAGTGCTGGTTAGGAAAAAGGATGGGAGCATGAGAATGTGTGTAGATTACCGTCAAGTAAATCGCATTACACATAAAGATGCATACCCTTTACCACGCATAGAAGAGTCCCTAACTGCCTTAAAGTCTGCAAATTACTTTTCTACCCTTGACCTCACTAGTGGTTACTGGCAGGTCGCTGTGGCTGAGGAGAATCGGGAGAAGACGGCCTTCACCACCCCGATGGGACTCTGCGAGTTCAACAGCATGCCGTTTTGACTCTAAAATGCCCCCGGAACGTTCCAGAGACTGATGGAGTGCTGCCTGGGACACCGCATCTTCGAGACTGTGTTACTTTACCTGGATGACGTAATTGTGTACTCCAGAACGTACGAGGACCACCTGAAACACCTGGCAGAGGTATTTGAGTCACTGTCCCGGTACGGGATGAAGTTGAAGCCCTCAAAGTGCCACCTGCTCAAGAGAAAGGTACAGTACCTGGGGCACATTGTCAGTCCGGAAGGGGTAGCACCAGACCCGGAGAAAGTTACTGCCATCCAGAAGTGGCCGGAGCCGAAGAACCTCAAGGAGGTGCGTCAGTTCTTGGGACTAGTCGGATACTACCGGAGGTTTGTAAAGGACTACACTAAGAAGGCAGCTCCTCTGCAAGACCTCCTGGTAGGGCAGTCCCCCAAAAGCAAAAACCCTCCATTCCACTGGGGTAAAGAACAGGCTGAATCATTTCAAGAGATGAAGGAGATCCTGACAGGTGATGAGATCCTAGCCTACGCTGACTACAGCCAAACATTCCTGCTGTATACAGATGCCAGCAATGAAGGCCTGGGCACTGTCTTAAGTCAGAAGCAGAATGGCCAGGAGAAAGTCATCGCGTATGCAAGCAGGAAGCTCCGCCCGACCGAGAGGAACCCAGAGAACTATAGCAGCTTCAAGTTGGAGTTCCTGGCCTTGGTCTGGGCCATCACAGAAAAGTTCAAGCACTACCTAGCCTCCAGCAAGTTTACTGCCTACACTGACAATACCCCCTTAACTCATCTTCAAACAGCCAAGCTGGGAGCCATGGAATAGCGATGGATGGCTCGGCTGTCAAACTACCAATTCACCATAAAGTACCGGGCGGGCCGCAAGAACGCCAACGCCGATGCCCTGTCCAGGATGCCTCACCAGTCAGACACAGAAGAAGAAGTGGATGACCTGGAAGAGGTTGAACTACCTGCCTTCCACCGGAATGGGATGGCCCACGAGCTACGAGCCTCCAGGAAGCAACGCGGTAAGACGTTAAACCCCTTGCCTCACCACAGCTGGAAAGAGACCCAGGACAGCGACCCGGTTGTCAGCCGTATCAAGGAGCTGATAACCCAAGAAGGTTCCTCCCTGGAGAAGGATGCGGCTCTCCAAGCAAAGCAGCTGTGGAATGAGAGAAGCCGGCTGTTTATCTACCGTGAGAAGTTGTGCCGGAGGTACGTCAATCCCAAAACCCTCGAGATGGTGTGGCAGATAGTGGTCCCCAAGACGGACATCCAGATGGTGTTGGAGACCTACCACGATCAGGCGGGGCACTTTGGCTAGAAAAAGCTAGAGACCCTGTTGAAGTGTCGATTCTACTGGGTGGGGATGCGCAGCTTCATTGAGAGGTGGTGCAGAGACTGTGGACCCTGTAGCCTCAGAAGAAAAGACTACAGCAGCCAGAAGGCACCCCTGCAACCCATCAAGACGACTCGCCCTCTGGAGATCGTGGCCCTGGACCATGTCAAGTTGTCACCCAGTCGGTCAGGATACTCCTATGCCCTGACCATGGTGGATCACTACTCCAGGGTCCTGGTGGTCTCCCCTATCAAAGACCTGACAGCAGAGACAGCAGCTAAGACGTTCCAAGCGTACTTCTGCAGGTCCCATGGATAGCCTGGACAGGTACTGACTGACCAAGGCACGGCCTTTGAGGCTGAATTGTTCAAAGAGTTCTGCCATCTGTACGGGTATAAAAAGATCAGGACTACACCGTACCACCCCCAAACTAACGGTCTCTGTGAAAAGATGAATAACATCATCATCGATCTACTGAAGACCATACCACTAGAAGAGAGAAGCCAGTGGCCAGACCTACTACCTGACCTAGTGGATCTGTATAATCACATACCAGTAAGTTCCACCAATTGCACTCCGGCATATCTCATGCGTGCAAGACCAGGGAAGTTGCCCATGGACCTGAAGCTTGGTGTGGTAGAACCTGAAGCTGATGTGACCACTGAGGACTGGGACACGACCAGACAGGAGCAGTACAGGAGAGTCCAAGCCTGTGTCGAAGACAGTCTCACTCGGGTGAGGGATAAACAAGAGGCACAATACAACAGAAGTGCACCAGCAGAACCCTTCACACCAGGAGAAGTGGTATTGAAAAGGAAGCGGAGGAAACACAAGCTTGATGACCAGTGGGAGAGAGAACCCTACACTGTGTTGAATTCAAGGTTTGACAACAGGAAGACGTGTTTGATCAGCAAAGATGGAGGAAGAACAACTGCGACAATATCTAGGGACCACCTGAAGTTGTGTCTACATCTACTAAAGACTCAGGAAGAAGTGTCTTTCACAACCCAGGAAGAACCTAAAGAAACAGTGATACACACTGACCTTGGAGACTTCCCAGCGGATTGGCCTCAAATAGGAGGTGCAGTAATCATTCCAGTACTCCAATTCTATGAACAGCCAGAAAACCCTCCACAGCAAGTTGAACCTGTAAGTGCTGCAGAAGAGCCAGCTCAAGAAGTATCCCCAGATGAAGGATCCCCGGCAGGAGCGGAGCAAGAGGGCCCAGCCAATGGTAGACTTGCCAGTCCAAGAGAGAGGTTAAGGCAATTTTACAACATGGTTACATGTAAAACTGGTAGGGTAACTGAGGATACAGATACTGACACTCCACTAACCACAACACTATGCAGATCAGTACGCAGCACAAGAGGTAAACCTCCTGCTAGGTACACTGAGTAAAGTAGCAAAATTTCAGAGAATGTAGATAGTTACCCCTGGGGTATTGAGTATTAAATTGTAATGTATTGCGTAACTGTTTGTTTTCATGCATGCTTATCAATTTGTGCTTTTTCCTATTAATTCTTTATTTGCATAATGAACTGCATGGCTGAGGACTGTGTGCAGCCCAAAAACTCTTATTGTATATAATTGCGCTCCCTGGAGTGCCCCTTTCAGGTGACCTCAGAAGGAAAACCTATCTGGTGTGGCTCTTTTGGAGGTCCAACTCGGATCTTCATGCCCTGCAGCCACCCCAGGGCCTGCGTAGAGGGTTTAGGACAGGTCCCTCAAAACTACCAAAGTACTCTACCTTGTGAGATGGACATCCTGTATGGGAACCTCACCATAGGAGACTTGGATTCTGAGGACACTCTGTATTTGTATTGTTTCTGCAACGTTTAAGATCCGTGCCTCCCATAAAGGGAAGAGTGTTCTAGTATTGCTTATGTTTCCTATTGTTACTGTTGTTATAAAATGTACTTCAGCCCGGGAGTGCTGAGTTTAACTAGGGGGGAATGTGAAGCCCAGCTGTGCTTGGTATCACAGACCCAGGAGGGTGTACTGAAGGATTCCTCCACAAGAGGCCCCCATAACCATTCACACATCTCCAACTTCCACCTCAGACCACCAGAGGGAGCTCCTTAGGGAGATATATAAGGGAAGGTGGAGCCAGGCAGCAGTTAGTCTAGACTGGAGACGACAGAAAGCAAACCTGTTGTGAGAGTTCCTGCAGTGCAAAAGCCTGAGAGAGGTCAGTCTGCAGTGGAGCACGTTCTAGACTCACGTGTAGCTCAGTGAGGTGAGCTGTAGGTGTGTCGGCGCCATAAGATCGGTGAAACGCGGCACGCTGCCGTTAGTGTGAGTAGCCTATTGAGGGTCCGAGTAGGCCGAAGGCGAAGAGTAGAGAGTTAGTTCATAGGGGGCAGAGGAGCTTAACTAGCTCACCCCGAAGAAGAAGTAGTTACCGGACCCCGGGTCCGAAGCTTGCCGGGATCTCCACGACCCAGTAAGATAAACTGGAATCCCTGGAGAACTACAGGTCCCAGGATCGCTAAAGTGCTGATACGTACCAGAGCCAGGAGACACATAGGCCCCGTAGGTCGTGAGCGTGCTCTCCAAGAGAAGGCCCTACCACAAGGTCAGCCAGCGCAGGACAGAGACAAAGTTAGGCCTAGCTCCAGGCAGGTCAGAAACTTACTACGCAGAAGCCAGAACCAGGAGGCCCAAAACCTGCTCATTGGGGAGGATCTGGACATACAACCTTCACCCTACAGTGCTCCTGGGAGTGCCTGAAATTCCACCAGTAAAAGGTACTGAAGTGACTATTGTGTCCATCCCTGTTCTTGATCTGGCCCGGCGGAGTCTCTTTGTCCTGCATCCCCGTTCCTATACTGCCCTGAGGCCCAGCTCTACCTGTGGGGAGCTATACCATCAAGCTGCCTTATCACCTGCCTCAGTGGACTGCGCAGCACTGGTGATCCTCACCAGAAGCCACAGGTGGCGTCACAAACTCTTTCTTTTACAACACCAACCCTTTTAAAAGAGAGGCCCAGAGTACGGGCCCGGGAGCCGACCACCGTGACATCCCTAAAGGCCAGGCTAAAGGCCCGGGTACCGAGTCATCCCCATTCCCCTGGGCTAGTCATATCCACAGGATAAGCCTGCTGATCGCAGGAGGTCCGCATGGAAGACCCCCACCATGAATGGGGCTTGGAAGAGACACATTATATTTGAGCCTTCTCAAGCATTCACGCCACTGCTACATTCATTATATGTGGGACTTCCAGAGAAGGGTACAGCATTGTTAACCCCATTCATGACCTTGCAATTTTCTGTTTTTGCCCTTTCATTTTTTTCTACTCTTATTCCCAGAGCCAAGTTTTTTATTTTTTGTCAATATACAGTACAGACCAAAAGATTGACACACCTTCTCATTTAAAGATTTTTCTGTTTTTTCATGACTATGAAAATTGTACATTCACACTGAAGGCATCAAAACTATGAATTAACACATGTGAAATTATATACCTAACAAAAAAGTGTGAACCAACTGAAAATATGTCTTATATTCTAGGTTCTTCAAAGTAGCCACCTTTTGCTTTGATGACTGCTCTGCAAACTCTTGGCATTCTCTTGATGAGCTTCAAGAGGTAGTCACCGTCAATGGTTTTCACTTCACAGGTGTGCCCTGTCAGGTTTAATCAGTGGGATTTCTTGCCTTATAAATGGGGTTGGGACCATCAGTTGTGTTGTGAAGAAGTCTGGTGGATACATAGCTGATAGTCCTACTGAATAGACTGTTAGAATTTTTATTATGGCAAGAAAAAAGCAGCTAAGTAAAGAAAAACGAGTGGCCATCATTACTTTAAGAAATGAAGATCAGTCAGTCCGAAAAATTGGGCAAACTTTGAAAGTGTCCCCAAGTGCAGTTGCAAAAACCATCAATCGCTACAAAGAAACTGGCTCGCAAAAAAGAAGCAAGACAAAAATATATCTCATACCCTACCATAATTATATATAAATGTAAAGCAAAATTGCATAATAAATATAGGGTACTTAGTGAACTATTTTTGATCAAAAAAAGTATACAAGCCGTCCCACCAGCGGCAAGGTGACCCTAAATTGGGACGGTACCTATACTGCCTATATTAAAAACCTTACTGTATATCAAAGTTGAAGTAATGCATATAAAAGGGTAGACAAATAGGACCGGGTCCCAACTCCAGACCACCTAGGCCCGTGGTAAGCTACATATATACCAATCAGCTCAACAAAGGGCATGCCACACCCTTAAATTGCACAGAATGCAAACAAGTCAAAAAACCAGACAATGTGAACTGAGGTCTAAGATGGCAGACATACAAGAAACAGAGGCATGTTCACACTAGCAAAAAAGAAGCAAGACAAAAATATATCTCATACCCTACCATAATTATATATAAATGTAAAGCAAAATTGCATAATAAATATAGGGTACTTAGTGAACTATTTTTGATCAAAAAAAGTATACAAGCCGTCCCACCAGCGGCAAGGTGACCCTAAATTGGGACGGTACCTATACTGCCTATATTAAAAACCTTACTGTATATCAAAGTTGAAGTAATGCATATAAAAGGGTAGACAAATAGGACCGGGTCCCAACTCCAGACCACCTAGGCCCGTGGTAAGCTACATATATACCAATCAGCTCAACAAAGGGCATGCCACACCCTTAAATTGCACAGAATGCAAACAAGTCAAAAAACCAGACAATGTGAACTGAGGTCTAAGATGGCAGACATACAAGAAACAGAGGCATGTTCACACTAGCAAAAAAGAAGCAAGACAAAAATATATCTCATACCCTACCATAATTATATATAAATGTAAAGCAAAATTGCATAATAAATATAGGGTACTTAGTGAACTATTTTTGATCAAAAAAAGTATACAAGCCGTCCCACCAGCGGCAAGGTGACCCTAAATTGGGACGGTACCTATACTGCCTATATTAAAAACCTTACTGTATATCAAAGTTGAAGTAATGCATCTAAAAGGGTAGACAAATAGGACCGGGTCCCAACTCCAGACCACCTAGGCCCGTGGTAAGCTACATATATACCAATCAGCTCAACAAAGGGCATGCCACACCCTTAAATTGCACAGAATGCAAACAAGTCAAAAAACCAGACAATGTGAACTGAGGTCTAAGATGGCAGACATACAAGAAACAGAGGCATGTTCACACTAGCAAAAAAGAAGCAAGACAAAAATATATCTCATACCCTACCATAATTATATATAAATGTAAAGCAAAATTGCATAATAAATATAGGGTACTTAGTGAACTATTTTTGATCAAAAAAAGTATACAAGCCGTCCCACCAGCGGCAAGGTGACCCTAAATTGGGACGGTACCTATACTGCCTATATTAAAAACCTTACTGTATATCAAAGTTGAAGTAATGCATATAAAAGGGTAGACAAATAGGACCGGGTCCCAACTCCAGACCACCTAGGCCCGTGGTAAGCTACATATATACCAATCAGCTCAACAAAGGGCATGCCACACCCTTAAATTGCACAGAATGCAAACAAGTCAAAAAACCAGACAATGTGAACTGAGGTCTAAGATGGCAGACATACAAGAAACAGAGGCATGTTCACACTAGCAAAAAAGAAGCAAGACAAAAATATATCTCATACCCTACCATAATTATATATAAATGTAAAGCAAAATTGCATAATAAATATAGGGTACTTAGTGAACTATTTTTGATCAAAAAAAGTATACAAGCCGTCCCACCAGCGGCAAGGTGACCCTAAATTGGGACGGTACCTATACTGCCTATATTAAAAACCTTACTGTATATCAAAGTTGAAGTAATGCATATAAAAGGGTAGACAAATAGGACCGGGTCCCAACTCCAGACCACCTAGGCCCGTGGTAAGCTACATATATACCAATCAGCTCAACAAAGGGCATGCCACACCCTTAAATTGCACAGAATGCAAACAAGTCAAAAAACCAGACAATGTGAACTGAGGTCTAAGATGGCAGACATACAAGAAACAGAGGCATGTTCACACTAGCAAAAAAGAAGCAAGACAAAAATATATCTCATACCCTACCATAATTATATATAAATGTAAAGCAAAATTGCATAATAAATATAGGGTACTTAGTGAACTATTTTTGATCAAAAAAAGTATACAAGCCGTCCCACCAGCGGCAAGGTGACCCTAAATTGGGACGGTACCTATACTGCCTATATTAAAAACTTTACTGTATATCAGAGTTGAAGTAATGCATATAAAAGGGTAGACAAATAGGACCGGGTCCCAACTCCAGACCACCTAGGCCCGTGGTAAGCTACATATATACCAATCAGCTCAACAAAGGGCATGCCACACCCTTAAATTGCACAGAATGCAAACAAGTCAAAAAACCAGACAATGTGAACTGAGGTCTAAGATGGCAGACATACAAGAAACAGAGGCATGTTCACACTAGCAAAAAAGAAGCAAGACAAAAATATATCTCATACCCTACCATAATTATATATAAATGTAAAGCAAAATTGCATAATAAATATAGGGTACTTAGTGAACTATTTTTGATCAAAAAAAGTATACAAGCCGTCCCACCAGCGGCAAGGTGACCCTAAATTGGGACGGTACCTATACTGCCTATATTAAAAACCTTGCCGCAAGGTTCTTTTTTGCTAATGTGAACATGCCTCTGTTTCTTGTATGTCTGCCATCTTAGACCTCAGTTCACATTGTCTGGTTTTTTGACTTGTTTGCATTCTGTGCAATTTAAGGGTGTGGCATGCCCTTTGTTGAGCTGATTGGTATATATGTAGCTTACCACGGGCCTAGGTGGTCTGGAGTTGGGACCCGGTCCTATTTGTCTACCCTTTTATATGCATTACTTCAACTTTGATATACAGTAAGGTTTTTAATATAGGCAGTATAGGTACCGTCCCAATTTAGGGTCACCTTGCCGCTGGTGGGACGGCTTGTATACTTTTTTTGATCAAAAATAGTTCACTAAGTACCCTATATTTATTATGCAATTTTGCTTTACATTTATATATAATTATGGTAGGGTATGAGATATATTTTTGTCTTGCTTCTTTTTTGCTAGTGTGAACATGCCTCTGTTTCTTGTATGTCTGCCATCTTAGACCTCAGTTCACATTGTCTGGTTTTTTGACTTGTTTGCATTCTGTGCAATTTAAGGGTGTGGCATGCCCTTTGTTGAGCTGATTGGTATATATGTAGCTTACCACGGGCCTAGGTGGTCTGGAGTTGGGACCCGGTCCTATTTGTCTACCCTTTTATATGCATTACTTCAACTTTGATATACAGTAAGGTTTTTAATATAGGCAGTATAGGTACCGTCCCAATTTAGGGTCACCTTGCCGCTGGTGGGACGGCTTGTATACTTTTTTTGATCAAAAATAGTTCACTAAGTACCCTATATTTATTATGCAATTTTGCTTTACATTTATATATAATTATGGTAGGGTATGAGATATATTTTTGTCTTGCTTCTTTTTTGCTAGTGTGAACATGCCTCTGTTTCTTGTATGTCTGCCATCTTAGACCTCAGTTCACATTGTCTGGTTTTTTGACTTGTTTGCATTCTGTGCAATTTAAGGGTGTGGCATGCCCTTTGTTGAGCTGATTGGTATATATGTAGCTTACCACGGGCCTAGGTGGTCTGGAGTTGGGACCCGGTCCTATTTGTCTACCCTTTTATATGCATTACTTCAACTTTGATATACAGTAAGGTTTTTAATATAGGCAGTATAGGTACCGTCCCAATTTAGGGTCACCTTGCCGCTGGTGGGACGGCTTGTATACTTTTTTTGATCAAAAATAGTTCACTAAGTACCCTATATTTATTATGCAATTTTGCTTTACATTTATATATAATTATGGTAGGGTATGAGATATATTTTTGTCTTGCTTCTTTTTTGCTAGTGTGAACATGCCTCTGTTTCTTGTATGTCTGCCATCTTAGACCTCAGTTCACATTGTCTGGTTTTTTGACTTGTTTGCATTCTGTGCAATTTAAGGGTGTGGCATGCCCTTTGTTGAGCTGATTGGTATATATGTAGCTTACCACGGGCCTAGGTGGTCTGGAGTTGGGACCCGGTCCTATTTGTCTACCCTTTTATATGCATTACTTCAACTTTGATATACAGTAAGGTTTTTAATATAGGCAGTATAGGTACCGTCCCAATTTAGGGTCACCTTGCCGCTGGTGGGACGGCTTGTATACTTTTTTTGATCAAAAATAGTTCACTAAGTACCCTATATTTATTATGCAATTTTGCTTTACATTTATATATAATTATGGTAGGGTATGAGATATATTTTTGTCTTGCTTCTTTTTTGCTAGTGTGAACATGCCTCTGTTTCTTGTATGTCTGCCATCTTAGACCTCAGTTCACATTGTCTGGTTTTTTGACTTGTTTGCATTCTGTGCAATTTAAGGGTGTGGCATGCCCTTTGTTGAGCTGATTGGTATATATGTAGCTTACCACGGGCCTAGGTGGTCTGGAGTTGGGACCCGGTCCTATTTGTCTACCCTTTTATATGCATTACTTCAACTTTGATATACAGTAAGGTTTTTAATATAGGCAGTATAGGTACCGTCCCAATTTAGGGTCACCTTGCCGCTGGTGGGACGGCTTGTATACTTTTTTTGATCAAAAATAGTTCACTAAGTACCCTATATTTATTATGCAATTTTGCTTTACATTTATATATAATTATGGTAGGGTATGAGATATATTTTTGTCTTGCTTCTTTTTTGCTAGTGTGAACATGCCTCTGTTTCTTGTATGTCTGCCATCTTAGACCTCAGTTCACATTGTCTGGTTTAAAGAAACTGGCTCGCATGAGGACTTCCCCAGGAAAGGAAGACCAAGAGTCACCTCTGCTTCTGAGGATAAGTTTATCCGAGTCACCAGCCTCAGAAATCACAGGTTAACAGCAGCTCAGATTAGAGACCCGGTCAATGCCACACAGAGTTCTAGCAGCAGACACTTCTCTTCAACAACTGTTAAGAGGAGACTTTGGGCAGCAGGCCTTCATGGTAAAATAGCTGCTAGGAAATCACTGCTAAGGACAGGCAACAAGCAGAAGAGACTTGTTTGGGCTAAAGAACACAAGGAATGGACATTAGACCAGTGGAAATCTGAGCTTTGGTCTGATGAGTCCAAATTTGAGATCTTTGGTTCCAACCACCGTGTTTTTGTGCGACGCAGAAAAGGTGAAAGAATGGACTCTACATGCCTGGTTCCCACCGTGAAGCATGGATGAGGAGGTGTGATGGTGTGGGGGTGCTTTGCTGGTGACACTGTTGGGGATTTATTCAAAATTGAAGGCATACTGAACAAGCATGGCTATCACAGCATCTTACAGCGGCATGCTATTCCATCTGGTTTGCGTTTAGTTGGACCATCATTTATTTTTCAACATGACGATGAACCCAAACACACCTCCAGGCTGTGTAAGGGCTATTTGACCAAGAAGGAGAGTGATGGGGTGCTACACCAGATGACCTGGCCTCCACAGTCACCAGACTTGAACCCAATCAAGATGGTTTGGGGTGAGCTGGACCGCAGAGTGAAGGCAAAAGGGCAAACAAGTGCTAATCATCTCTGGGAATTCCTTCAAGATTGTTGGAAGACCATTTCCGGTGACTACCTCTTGAAGCTCATCAAGAGAATGCCAAGAGTGTGCAAAGCAGTTATCAAAGCAAAAGGTGGCTACTTTGAAAAACCTAGAATATAAGACATATTTTCAGTTGTTTCACACTTTTTTGTTAAGTATATAATTCCACATGTGTTAATTCATAGTTTTGATGTCTTCAGTGTGAATGTACAATTTTCATAGTCATGAAAATACAGAAAAATCTTTAAATGAGAAGGTGTGTCCAAACTTTTGGTCTGTACGGTACCTTTTTTTTTTGCGGGACAAGTTGTTCTTTTGATTGACATCATTTATTTTACCATATCGTGTACTGGAAAACGGGAAAAAAATTCCAAGTGCGGTGAAATTGCAAAAAAGTGCATTTCCACAATTGTAATTTTTTTTTTTTATTTACCATGTTCACTAAATGCTAAAGCTGACCAGCCATTATGATTCCCAGGTCAGTACGAGTTCATAGATACCAAACATGTATTGGTTCTTTTATATGTGAGTGGTGAAAAAAAAAATCAGAAGTTTGTAAAAAAAAAATTAAAAAAAATCGCTTATGTCGCCATTTTCCGAGACCCGTAGCATCTCCATTTTTCGGGTCTAGGGCCAGGTTAGGGCTTATTTTTTGCGCCCTCAGCGGACGTTTTTATTTATATAATTTTGAGGTAGATACAATGTTTTGATCGCCTGTTATGTTTGCGGAGGCAAAAAAAGAAAAACATAATTCTGGAGTTTAGATTTTTTTTGTCGTTACGCCGTTTACCGATCTGATTAATTTACTTTATATTTTGATAGATCGGAGATTTCTGAATACAGCGATACCAAATATGCGTATATTTTTTTAATGGTTTTATTTTCAATAGGGCAAAAGGGCGTGATTTAAACCTTTATGTTTTTTAAAACTTTTTTTACTTTTTACTGGCAGCAATAGTCCTCTTAGGAGACTTGAAGCTGCAATCATCTGATTACCTGTGCTACACATAGCAGGGCTTCAGCACTGCTATGTATAGCAGAAATCACAATCTCCTATGAATGCCGGCCACAGGGGATCTACAATGACAGCCAGGGGTCTTCTGCAGACCCCCGGCTGTCATGACAACACATTGGCACCCCGCAATCACATGACAGGGACGCCTATGGGTGTGTCTTGTGACGAGCTTCTGGCAGGTGTGTATTAAATGCCACTGCTAGTGATTGACAGCGGTATTTAACTGGTTAACAGCTGCGGGTGGATCTCGGATCCGACTGCGGCTGTTAAAGGCACATGACAGCTCATGAGATCAGCAGTCATGTGCAGGGAAAGATGCAGGCTCAGTGACAGATTTTTTTTTTTTTTACAGTTTTCTCCTTCATTCTATTTCACGCATGTCTGTAATAAAAAATATATATTTAAAGAAAATCTATAAAATGACCTTTCGACCGCCCGAAGCTTGATGGAATTCATGCCTTTTAACACATCCATCATACTGGGGAGCTGATCCACACTGCCTTTCTCTGAAGCCTCACTTTCCGTCGGGCTGCATTTGTGAGAAGCTTTACGTTCTCTTATAATATCAAGTGCAGATTTTAGTTGGGAAGATGGGACTGGGGGTGGTGGAGGAGGAGGAGGAGGAGGAGGAGGGGGCAGCGGAGCTACTGGGGTTGTAAATTGCAAAAACTGTGCGGAAAGTGGTGGAGAAGCTGAAGATGGGGGTGAGAGGGCATTACCTGGGCAGCTAAATGAGCACATTGATTCTGTATCTGAGAAACAAAAACGAGATCAAATCATACCAAATACATAGCAAAAGCTTGACCTGTTTAACCCATTAAGTGATTTATAAGGATTACAAAAACAATGGCTTACGAGACTGTGCGGCTTGTGACGGTTGTAGGGCAACAATGGCAGCAATCTGTACTCTCTGCTGCAGCAGCTCATCTTCCAAAGCTGAAAGGCATGATCGTCTGCAGGAAGGAGACTCTTTTCACACACTCTCCTGGCCAACATCATAGTCAGAAATCCTGAGTCTGAATTATTCGGGTCCATTGACTTGTTGGATGGAAGATCGTGTCTGATGTTACTAAAGGGAATCTGTCACCAGGTTTATGCTACCTCATCTGAGAGCAGCATGATGTGGGGGCCGAGACCCCGAATCCAGTGATGTTACTGGGCTCCTTGCTGTAGTTTTGATAAATCATTGTGACGCGCCCCCTGGGCCATGTTGTGCTGCGTTGCGCATGCGGGGGATACCCGGAGCCGGATCTGACAGGGGTAGTAGTCCTCGTGGCGGTGACCCGGTCCGTGCCCAGGGTGGTCAAACTAAGAGGCAGTGCTCGGCATTAAGATGTTATAGAGTTCGACTACGCCACCCGTTGATTGCAGCTATGAAGCCGCCGCTGCAGGGCAGACCGCTGAGGCCGGTGGTGTGGTTGTGCAGCGTGGATGGTATAACCCCCAACGGGAGAGGTATAGCCTCAGGGCAGCTGGTGAAGCAGGGAATGATGATAGTGGTAGTGGTGTGACAAGGAAGCTCAGAGACGTGCATTGCAGTTTTCACAGCTTTACTCACAGTTGGTATTCAGATCACTTCGGCCAAGAGTGACCACCCGAGCCGTGCTGCGTCCACCAGGTGCGGGACTCGGCCAACTCCCAGGCAGTTCCAGAGCGTGGTCCTGAGCTCCCCTCTCTTCCTTCCTACTGGCCGTCCCCACCAGGGATCCACCTTTGTCCAGCTCCCTCGAGCCTTCTGGTGGTGAAACCTTTCCCGGCTTCCCTGACCCTATACGTGGTATGCCTTCCTGGTGGATATGGCGAGGGGTCGCGCCAAAACTTGTCCACGACCTCCGGTTCCTGGCTGAGGATAATTGGCCTCCACCAGTTTGGGATCCGGTACCCTGTTCTGCCAACCCTTCACCCGTTAACTCGTGGGATCTCAGGGTTCCCTCTTCTCTTGCATCTCTGGGCCTCTCCTGGTGTTTCTGTTCCTCCTTCTTCTCCTTTCTCTCTCTCTCTGCTTCAGGCCTCCTCTCCAGGCCTGGCTCTGGAGCTGGGCCCAGACTGAGCCACAGCTCCCTGTCAGCCCTCTCTGGCTGAGCTCCTCTCTGCACAGAGCAGACCAAAAAGACCTTGTCCTAAGATGGTGCCCACCTTATATACTCCCTCTGACACCTGAGCCCAGGTGACAAGCACCCAATGGGCTCCTACCTATGCCCAGAGTCCCTCCCCTATCTGCTCCTACACCACTAGGATGTTCCTCCCCCCTCCCCACTCCAGCCGGGGACAGAAGCTGTCGTACCTGCACATCTATCTGGTGGGAGTACCGTTGGTCTGTCCCCCGGAAATGGGGTGAGTGTGGTGCATGCAGCTAACTGAGCCCAGTTCCACACTCCATCCTTACCCGGGAGTGGAATACCACACCTCTGGATCGAGGTGCAATACCCCTGTAGCAGCCGAGTCCTCGGGGTGCTACAATTGTGTTATCTGCTGCAGCTCTGCTAGTCCTCTCAATGATCAGCTCCTGCTATGCAGTCCTTAATATTCATGAGCTCAGGCTAACCATGTCCCTCTCCACTGTCAGCGTTGTCTATGCACAGTGTAGACAGAAAGCTGTAAATCAGTGGTGCAGGCAGGGCTGTGGAGTCGGTAAGCCAAACCTCCGACTCCTCAATTTCCATGACACCGACTCCAACTCTGACTCCAACACCCTCATACATGGCTCATGTTTAAGAGATAAATTTACTGTAGCACAGATTCATCTCAGCTAAAAGTCTAGACCCTTAGATCAAGAATAGGACAGACATTTATAGGACATTTCATAACTTTCCCAAATCCTTATGAAATAATATTCTCCACAAACTGCATTGAACTACTACACCCAATTTGTTATATATTTTAGGAGTCGGAGTCGGTCCATTTTATCACGACTCCGACTCCACAGCTCTGGGTGCAGGTGGGGTTAGACTGAGCTCATACAATATGGGAGAAGACAATCAGAGCTCACCAGAAGTAAGAAGTATCTTGGTATATTTATTTGTCTTATTAGTCACACCAAACGAAGCAGCACAATAACAGGAAATGGTCGGCACCTGCATGCACCCACGCTCTCCTGTAACAGGTCAGCTGCTATTTTTTAGCCAACAAAAATACCAAGACCCTTATGGTGAGTGTCATCTTTCTTCTCCCATATTGTATTACTGGGCCATTTACTATTGTCACTGAGCATCATCTATGTAATTACCTGACAGAGGCCATAATGATAATTGATCAGTGTCATATATACTCAAGCCGTTACAGTAGTAGCCTAACCAGTGTCTACACATACTTACATATATATATTGTAAGGCAGTGCTAGTCATCACGCTGGGGGACCCTCGCTTCACCGGGTCAATTAAAGCACACATGCAACGTTTTCCAGTAACATGAAATCCAGCAGTTTATTACACTTCATAACTGCTTATCACACAGTCCATCTCAGTGGCTCACTGGCATGTTTACACACATAACATCCAAGAGCCTTTCAAGTGGCAGACAGGCCCACTTGGCTCCAGTTACAGCCTTCAGCCAAGTAACTATATCAATGTCCATATAACGCACCACTTTTACCTTTTGCCGGGTCTAGCGGTTTCCATCAGATTTGTTCTGCCACAGCTGTGGCTTTACGGCTTCCCAGATGGGGGTCTCCAGCCCTCTTACCTTCCAAGGCTACTGGCATCTCTTTGCACACACAAGGAAACCAGCCTCTGCCTTTCAGGACTCTTGTCTTCCAAGCCTCTTGCCCTCCAAGGCTACTGGCATCTCTTATACACAAGGATCCTGCCTTTGCCTTTCAGGCTTCACCCGGCTTCACTAGGCCTCACACTCTAATGGTGTCCCACACACGGGGAACAGGCCTCATGCCTTTCACACCCTGTTTCAAAAGCACCAAGATTTATATATCCTCCAGTGCACACAGGTCCTGTGCTGATGTCACAATCATGTGATCAGTCCTTCTGTGTGCACAGGACCTGTGATGATGTCACAGTCATGTGATCAGTCACCTGAGGGAGAGGTACATGGTCAGCCAGAACACACCCTGGACCATTACAGTAATGCCGCAAGCCGCTGCATTACATATCCCCCCTCTGTTCAAACTTGTGGGGTTGAACACATAATATACACAATCACATTATAACCCACAGTTCACACAGAGACCAAGTACTTGACAATTGCGCTGCTCAGCCCCTGGAACACTAATCATCAACATTAGCCCATTCCTTAGGGACCTACCTTCTGTCATTGTCACTGCCTTCGTCAAGTCAAATTTCTGGGTCGTAACCTTGTCAGACCTCCCCCGCTCCCAATGGTCAGTCGTAACCTTGTCAGACCTCCCCCCGCTCCCAGCGGTCAGTCGTAACCTTGTCAGACCTTCCCCACTCCCAGCGGTCGGTCGTAACCTTGTCAGACCTCCCCCGCTCCCAGCGGTCAATACAGCAGTGTGACTCACATACCCTGGTATCTAAGGTCCGGTTCGACTCCCTACTGTCCCGTACTCTATTGGGTCGTTTGTATGGGCCACTCAGACCTGAGTTACTGGAAGTCTCACTACCTCTAAACCCACGCCCACTATCCTCAGGACATCTTGGAAAGTCTCTAACTTCTACTGTAGCCGTTCTATTATTTGAAGGGTCCTTTCTCTGTCTGGTCTCACAATTTCTAGACGGCTGCCATCTTCTGCTGCTCAGGCGATTCTGTCTTTCCACTCGCAGTCTAGCGAGATTCAACTGTTCTACCTCTCGCAGGTAGGTCACTCGGTACTCCAACAGTATGCGAATATATAAAAGACTTTCTTCTGTTCCTACAGCGGAGAATGACACCATGCCGTCTTCATCTGGTACCGAGTCCTGTCGATCACGTGGACTGCTTACTTTCATCACACCGGACTTCTTTACCATCATCTGCATGGCTCGGCCATTTCCCACAATGAGCTTTCTTACCAGAGCATGAGGCACCCGGATGACCTCTTCATGCAGACTTTGAGCTTTACTCATAAGCTCCAGTTGTCTAATGGCTTGTTTCGTCTTCAACCGGACAAACCGCTTTGTGCGAATACATCGCCAGTGCATGTTACTTAGGATAGCCACCCTCTTCATTGTGACTTCGGTTGTGGACAGGACCAACAGCTGTTTAGCTTCTGAGGTCGAGTATACCTTACAGGCTCCCATGGCCTTCTTAAACTCTTCATGCACGGACTCACTGGTGCATTCTTCTCTCAAATCCTCGGGTACATCTATGAGGCACTTGTACCGAGACATTTCTGTTTCACCAGTGGTTTTCAGTCGATCAACCGGCTCAGGTTTCAGGGGGAACTGACTTTCAGCTTCTTCACCCTGTATGCTTCCCCTGAGCTGACTCACAGCTACAAATTCAAGAATTTTCGTCTTGACCTCTTCTTCCTCTAGCTCAGCCACTCGCCTCTCTGCAACCAATCTCTGAAGCTCTTCCGGCTTCAACTGCTCCTTTATCAGCAGAATTTTCTCAGAGCTCTCTGTCTCCAATGCGCCCACTCGGCTCTCGACAGCCAGTCTCTCAAGCTTCTCTTGCTTCCAATGGGCTTGTAGCAACTCCTTGAGTTCCTTGATCTTGGCTCTCACATCCACCGAATCACCCAAGCTCGCATTATCTGAAGAGGCATTTGCTTCATACCTCCCTTCTTCGATGGACTCCTCCATCTTTTTCCGCTCAGCTTCCATCTTGCTGATTCTTTCCTTAAGGCACGTCTCTGCCCTCTGGAGATTATCAGAGAACGTCTGCAGCTCCTTCACCTGAGCTACCAGACCTAGGGTCTTTCTGCGGAGATCATCATTTTCATCACGGGTGTCCTGTAGAGTGGTCTCAACCACTTGGCGCATGTGCTCTGCATCAGCCTTATCCTCCTCTAGTTTTTTCTTAACCTTGAGGAGATCCTCATAGTCTCTCTTAATTTGTTGCAGTTCCTTACTGAGTTCACTACACTCCTTCTTGGATTCACACAGCTTCTGGTTGAACTGTTCGCGCAGTCGTTCTAGGTTTTGATCACGTCCAGAAACTTCATCCTGCAGCGCCTCTTTTAGGGCAGACAGCTCCCTATCCTTCTGGTGTAGACCCTAATCCAGCTTTTGCTTCACTTGCCTCAGCTCTAACCATACCAGGGAGAAGCGATCTTTCACCTCTCACAACTCATCTTCACACTCCGCTTTGTCAAGCTCCAATTGAGAAACCTCCTCTTTATTTCTCTGAAACCTTTCTTTCCATTTGTTGATTTCCTCGCGGCTTTCTTCCAGTTCTCGCTGCAAGTTCCTTACAACCTTGTTTATTTTCTGCTGTTCAGACTCCAGGCTCAGCTGGTCTGAGGACACGTTCTCCAGGTTTTCCCTTCGTTGCAGCATGTCACGCTGACACTGCTGCCTGATAGGCTCCAGCTCTTGGTCATGACTGGCCGCCTC
The DNA here is from genome assembly GCF_046119375.1 of Phyllobates terribilis. Taxonomy (NCBI): domain Eukaryota; kingdom Metazoa; phylum Chordata; class Amphibia; order Anura; family Dendrobatidae; genus Phyllobates; species Phyllobates terribilis. The sequence continues at coordinate 583,388 of NW_027363531.1, read as the reverse complement.
CTCTTTCAGGGCTGTCGGATCCTGATCCTTCTGTCTCAGTACTGTATCGGAGGTTGCTACTGGCAACGTCACCTCCTCTTCTTCTAAAAGAGGATCCAAACTCGGAATAAAGGCACACAGCCTTGCATTTTCTTTATTTGCCCTTTCAGCAAAATCTACAGGAGCAACTTTTTTGTGGCCTTTGTGCCATCGACGACGAGAGTGGGACTCTCTCCCCTCATCTAGCCCCTCCTGACTGAACTCTCTTTCTACTTTCATAGTGTCACCGTCAGTTGTGGGGTCTGTGTCACTCCCCATGGAGTTGTGGGCCAACAAGTCACCTCCCACCTTGACGTCAACCCCTTCTACTGAAGCTACCCCGTTATCAATGGTTAAATTGTCATTTTTAGGCGGTACCAACCCACAACCAGTAACAAATTTTAGTTTTCTATACTCCATGCTCTTTTGAAAATCCGCCCCTTTTTGAAACTCCCCCCCTTTTTGGACACCCACACCTGTAGGGGGATTTTTACAAAAAAAATCAGCAATAGTCTTAGGACCCAATTCACAACATCTCTTACCACCTCCCCGGGCACTCTGGGACAATAATGGCGCCCCAGAAGAACTCACATAATGGTCCGTTGTCGCCTTTCTGTAAAGGGCCAACAGCTCCTGCCCTTCCTGCACCATGACCTGCTGTCGTTTCTCAAATGCCTGCGGCTGCGATTTTAACAGGCACTTTAATTGCTCAATAGCTTCAGTCTCATTTGCTGCTCCCTTCACAGCCATCTTTATCTGTTCCTGCATTGCTTCAGGACACTCCATTTCGCTCCAAACCATTTGCAGACGGTCATCTAACCCCTTCTCCATTCCGTCTAGAGGTACTGAACCATTCATGGTCATCACGGTACACTGTTCACACTAGACACTTCACACTGCTCTCCCCGGAAAATTTTCATGGTCCTGCTGAGCCACAGCAAACCAGGTTTGAGTGCGAGGACAATTTTTGTAACCCTGCCGAGTTACAGCCAGATGCTTTAATCTTCGTGACCCCGCCCAGCCACAGCAAACCAGGTTTGAGTGCGAGGACAATTTTTGTAACCCCGCTGAATTACAACAAGATGCTTTAATCTTCGTGACCCAGCCGAGCCACAACAAGATGCTTGTATCCACACTCGTCGTCCTGTGCCGTTACCCCTAGCAACCGGGCTGCAGTTGCCCCTAGCAACCGGGCTGCAGTTGCCGCATTCTCCAACCACATGTAAGGCAGCGCTAGTCATCACGCTGGGGGACACTCGCTTCAGCGGGTCAATTAAAGCACATATGCAACGTTTTCCAGTAACATGAAATCCAGCAGTTTATTACACTTCATAACTGCTTATCACACAGTCCATCTCAGTGGCTCACCGGCATGTTTACACACATAACAACCAAGAGCCTTTCAAGTGGCAGCCAGGTCCACTTGGCTCCAGTTACAGCCTTCAGCAAAGTAACTATATTAATGTCCATATAACGCACCGCTTTTACCTTTTGCCGGGTCTAGCAGATTCCATCAGATTTGTTCTGCCACAGCTGTGGCTTTAAGGCTTCCCAAGCCCTGATCTCAATACTATGGAAAATTTATGGGCAAAGCTGAAAAGGCAGGTGCAGGCAAAGCGACCTACAAACCTTGATCAGTTACACCAGTTTTGTCAGGAGCAGTGATGAGTGAGCATGCTCGCTACTGCTCGGTGCTCGCCCGAGCATCTCGGCAGTTTTGTCTGCTGTTGCTGTTAGATATTTCTAGAAATAGGCCCAGGTCTCAGGGGCCAGGAATAATTTTTTGGGGCATCTTAATCCTCATTATTTGCTTAAAAAGCAATCCAGAGAACACCGTTGTTCTGCGCCATTTGCGTGTTGGCACTGCAGAATACAGCCAGTTCCTTTCCATATTACAGCGCTAAAAATCCAGCTATTTAAAACTGTGGTTTGTCCGTCACACGGATCACATATAATTGTGCTGACAATACTGCCATTTCTGGCCTCCATTAAAATTTTGTTTCAGTGTGTCAGGGAAGAAATTGACAACAGTTTGCTGTTCAAAATAGTTAACTACATGCCAGGTATTTAAAACTGTGTTTTCTCCGTCACACGGATCACATATACGTTTTCAGACAATACTGCCATTTCTGGCCTCCATTAAAAATTTGTTTCAGTCTGTCAGTGAAGCAATTTACAACAGTTTGCTGTTAAAAATAGTTACCTACAGGCCAGGTATTTAAAACTGTGGTTTCTCCGTCACACGGATTACATAAAACTTCGCTCCAAATTCAGCCATTTGTAGTGAGTGTGGAAGTGTGGCGCCCCTGAGGGTTCAGTCGCCACAGCGGTACTGCACTTCACCCAGAGGTATGGCATCTCCTTCTCTCAGGTAAGGATGGAGTGCTGCCCGGGACCCTAACACCTGCACCCAACACTACACTACTCCAGACCATCTGGAAGGGCAATATGCACTGCTTTCTGCTGCCCCTGGCTGGAGTGGGGGGGACCAAACTGATGGGGAACCATGTAGTGGGTGTGGGTGGAGGACGCAGATCAGGGGAGCACTTGAAGAAGAGGCATATATATATAGGGAAGCCATATTTTTAGAGAGTTGAACGAAGAGAGAGGGAGTGTGAGGACGTCGGGAGCGGAGGCTTTTCAGGAGCTCCACTCGGGAGGCAGGTCTGGCCTGTCATGGCCAAGACTGAGAGAGGAGTGGGAGCAAGAGAGAAAGGCTCCAGGAGCAAAAGGGGTCCCACTGGGTACGGTGAGTGCCGGACCGTCACCCGTATGCCCGAATCTGCCAGGCGGTAGAGGGATCAGGCCACAAGAAGGAAACCGGTCCCTGGGCTAGCCAAGTTACTTTAAGTCTCAGCTAGAAAACCGGAGGCTTCTGCACTTTCAAGGTGCAGTTGCCACATCCGCACCTAAGCCACCGAAAAGGGCATCAAGTAAGGTCCGGGAACTTCAAGTTGCCAGAGGGATCCCAAGGTACCTGATCGGTACTTTGTGTGGCGGGGAACAGGGCAGGAGGGAGAGACCCAGCACGGGAAGTCGGCTAAGAAAGGAACATACAGAAAGGGGTCCCATTAAGTGCCCTTGAGATACTTGAGGGAGTGCTGGACCCCTGCCTGGTGAACGCAGCGCGACGTGGGAGGCTGTCACCTGTACAGGCAACCTGAGGAACTTGATAACTGTGAGTAAACTCGGACGACTGCACCCCACTGTCTCAATCAGTTATTGCTGCTATGTTATCACTCCTGCACTACAACGCCCAGCATTACCATCTGCACCTACACTGCCGTGGAGCTGAGCTCTGCCTGTGGAGAGCCGCACCAACCCAGCTGCCCTAACATCTGCTCCAGAGGTCTGCAGCAGCGCTGGTACTCATTACCAGGAACCACAAGTGACGTCACGAGACCAAACTATTATTCATCCCTTCAAGCAACAACCCCCTTTTTAAAGAGTGACTCCAGTGTACGGGCCTGTGTGTCGACTGCCGTGACATCCCAAGAAGGTAAAGGCCCGGGTACCGAGTCCCCCATATCCCCCTGGGTGAGTCAGAAGATATTGTCCTCCATTTAAAATGGACAAGGCACTTGGCAAGGGACAGGGAACTGGACATGATGGTGATGATGCATGCAGACGCTGAAGCCGAGGCCGTGGGCAAACTGAAATTGTGCCACAACAAACACCCACATCTTCTCGCCTGACCTTCTCGTCCCAATTCTTAGGGGACCGCAGCACACCACTATTGAACCAAGAGCAGTGTCAAAAGGTTGTTTGTTGGATAGCGGATAATGCTTCCAGTCACTTTGCCACCACCACCACCACCCTGTCTTCCACACGGCCAACTCTCAGTAGCCGTGAGTCTGGACTGCATATTCCTCACCCTAATCCTCCTTCCTCCCACCATGCCGAGTGCCCAGAGACAACTGATCCCACACTTGGAGACTCCGAAGAGCTGTTCACTTTTCCATTTAAAGATTCGGGCCTCTCGCCCGGTCCACTTGAAGCAGGGCAAGAGGAGATCGGATGTAGCGATGCCCAAATGTTTGAGCAGCCATGGGGATGGTGGGAAAGTGTCGCAAGAGGTGGATGATGATGAGACACAACTGACAGAAAGTTAAGAAGAAGACCAGGGTGCAGAAGTGGAACACGAGGTGGTGGATGATATAGTAACTGACCCTAGCTGGTAGGAGGACATGCAGAGCGAGGACAGCAGCACACAGGGGGAGGGAGGCAGAGCACCCCAACAGGCAGGAAGAAGCAGTGTGGTGGCCACAGACAGAGGCAGGCAACCGTGCCCCGTAACACCAACACGAAGGAAGTTGCCAGTACAACTGTTAGGTCTTCCTGAGTCTGGTTGTTTTTTAAACACTCTGCCGATAACTCCAAAAAGGCCATTTGCACCACCTGCCAGGCCAGCATCAGCAGGGGTAGCAAAACTAGTAAGCCTATCTGCCTAACATATAATACATGGTCAGCAAATCCCTATAGTAGAAGTAAAACCAAAAAGATCTATTTTGGAGAGAGAAATTCGAATGTGAAAGAGAAAAGATTTTTTTCCCCCCTATACAGGTAATGATTTTAGTCTACTTATAAGTACTCTCCAAACAGACACACATGAGGGATTTAAATGATAAATATATACTGTACTTTATTGAAAAAATATTAATATCATAAAAATTACAATAGTGAAGGACAAAATGAGGGCAACAAGGGAAGGTGGGAGAAGACAGCTAGAGAGTAGTGGAGTAGGGTGGATAATGTAGCAAAGAGACTAACACCCCAAAATGTAAATATGCTGCCAATGGATGAAAATCCTAACACTGACCATATCTGGTGATAATGGTTACAAATCCTATGAGGGAAGCTGAGAAAATATCTAGCATAAGACTGATAGCCCTGTATATAAAATACATACAGGTAGATACCAGAGCGGTTACATGCAATCAAATGAGCAATAAATCATAATAGTTACGCTATGAAATGTACGTGTCAGTAAATCATGAATACAGGCATTAAGCTTCCATTACCTTGAGTCATGTCAATGGGATCTAAGGCAGCGTGGGAGAGAATGCTGGGGGTGTAAAGCAGCCTCGACGCGCGTTTTTCCCGGAAGTGGCTTCGTCAGGAGGCGTGGTTATCATGAGGAGAGGGGACACCTTATGTACCAGAATGTACCAATCGGAATTCGGTACGTTGTAATGTCCCGCCCCTGGCGATGACGCGGACGCCCGCGCGTCACACGCGGCCAGGAAGGGGCTGGAGTACCTCCCACATTACACAGCAACGCGGCCCGTCGGAGACGCCGCCGGGACGGAGGCATATGCACACAGAGACAGGTGTGTTAAGGTTCAGAGGGCGCATCAGAAAGCCTGAATGAGCAGGCAACAGGCTGTGGGAGGCTCAGCACCACGCAAACACACAGAGTGGCCACCTCACTGCGTCGCAAAGTGCTGGGCGTCCATCAGCGCTAAAGCAACAGTCATGAGCAGCCCTGAATGGTAGGGGGGGGCATATTAATATCTCTGTATAGGGGGGAAAAAAATCTTTTCTCCTTAACATTCAAATTTCTCTCTCCAAAATAGATCTTTTTGGTTTTGTAGCATAACTAGAAGCCTGACCATCACCAGCATGTTCAGGCACATGGCAGCAAAGCACCCCACTAAGTGAGCTGAACACCAGGGTCTAGAAACAGTGTCTGCAGGTGACACCACTGCTTCTTCCGCTGTTGTGCATGCACCCCAATCCCCTCTCCATGGCGCATGCCAAGATGCCTCCTGCCCTGCACCTGTCGTTGCACACTCTCAAGTAGCAGCATCAGGAAGCACGTCGACGTCCTTGTTCAAGCACAGCATTCAGTAGTCCATACTCCAGTGCTTGGAACGTAAGCGCAAATATGCAGCCAATGCCCCACAGGCCACACTAGTAAATTCCAACATTTCACGACTGCTTGCGCTTGAAATGTTGCCTTTTAGGCTCGTGGAGATGGAAGCATTCCGCAACCTGATGGCGGCAGCCATTCCTCGGTACTCGGTGCCCAATCGCCACTATTTCTCCCGGTGTGCTGTCCCCGCATTACACAAGCACGTGTCCCAAAACATTAGCCGTGCCTTCAACAACGCAGTTACTGGGAAAGTCCACCTAACCACAGACACGTGGACAAGTGCTTGTGGGCAGGGACGGTATATCTCGCTGATGGCACACTGGGTAAACATAGTGGAAGCCGGGACGCAGTCGGATCTTGGAATTTAACACGTCCTCCCGACGTCAAGGATCGCGGGCCCTAGATCAATCAGGGTTGCCCCAACAGTCTACAGCTCCTGCACCTCCTCCTCTTCAGCCTCCATCTCTGAAATGACTACATCAGTCACAAGCTGGAAGCACTGCAGCACTGCCTCGGCCAAGCGGCAACAGGCTGTGCCAAAGCTAATATGCGTAGGTGACAAACCCCACAATGCTGAAGAGTTGTGGACAGCTCTGAAAGAGCAGGCAGATCTGTGGCTCACACCACTGAACCTACAGCCAAGCATGGTCTTGTGACAATGGCCGGAACCTGATGGCGCTCTGAGGCGAGGCGAGCTCACACACGTACCATGCCTGGCCCATGTGCTTAATCTCGTGGTTCAGCGATTTCTCAAATCCTACCCGGAGCTGCCGGATCTGCTTGTCAAAATACGCCACCTGTGTGCCCATTTTAGAAAGTCAGCTACAGCTTCCGCTGCACTTGACGTGCTTCAGCAGCGTTTGCAGCTTCCGGCTCACAGACTGCTGTGTGATGTCCCCACGCATTGGAACTCAACACTGCAGATGTTGGGAAGGATTTGTGAGCAGAAGAGGGCAGATATTGAGTACCAGCATCAACAAGGCCATCGGTATTCAGTTCAGACTCCACACATAAGACCTCAGGAGTGGACATGGATGTCAGACATATGTACCATCCTCCAAAACTTTGAGAACTTCACCAAGATGGTGAGCGGCGATGACGCCATAATTAGTGTAACATACCTGGTGGTGGGCTTGCATGCTGCACCATCTCTCACTGTGCAAGATCGCAAACTCAATCTTCAGTCCAGTCTGCTAGCCTGGCTTCTATTCATGCTGTCTGTTTGTCTCTGTTCTGACTGCTTAGGGCGGCGGCCCGGTTACTTCCTGTTTCTTGTAGCTGCTGTGGGCACACCCCTAATGCGTCCTCAGCCTATTGCTGTCTGTCACTGGATATTTAAACCAGCTTCACCTGGAAGCTGGTGCCTGAGCAACTCTATCATTCAGTGTGCTCCTTGACTCTGAATGTGCCAGGTCCTGTTCTGTTTCTCTTGCCTGTCTGTCTGCCTTCCTGGAGGCTGTATTTCCAGGCCTGTCTGAACACGCTCCTAGCCTGTTCGTCCCGCCTTCTAGGGGCCGCATACCTAGATCTGTTATCTGTGTTTTCTTGCCTGTCTGTCCGCCTTCCTGGAGGCTGTATTTCCAGGCCAGTCTGAACTCGCTCCTATCCTGTTCGTTCCGCCTTTTCTGGGGGCCGCATACCCAGACTCGCTCCTGTATCTCGCTGCAGTGTCAGTTCCTGTCTGAACACTCAGTTCCTGTCTAAACACTCTCCTAGCCTGTTACCTGTCTTTATGTTCATACCTTCCCTTTTTCTGCAGAGTCTGAACCTGCACCTAACTCTTACTCATTGTCGCTGTACTTCCGTTTGTGAGTTTAGAGTACACTCGCTACTTCATTGCAAGTATCTTGTGTGTATCTGGTTCTGCCTTTCTCTTCCAGTCTGTTCCGTGTGAACAGTGCCCTGTCTGCTCTGCTCTGCCTTTGCTCACCGCTCCAGCGGTTTATCTCTGCTGTGCCTTGTTCACCGCTCCGGTGGTTCCTGCCCGCTCTGCCTTGCTCACCGCTCCGGCGGTTTCTGCCCACTCTGCCTTGCTCACCGCTCCGGCGGTTCCTGCCTGCTCTGCCTTGCTCACCGCTCCGGTGATTCCTGCCTGCTCCGTCTTGTTTACCGCTCCGGCGGTTCCTGCCTGCTCTGCCTTGCTCACTGCTCCAGCGGTTCCTGCCTGCTCTGCCTTGCTCACCGCTCCGGCGGTTCCTGCCTGCTCTGCCTTGCTCACCGCTCTGGCGGTTTCTGCCCGCTCTGTCTTGCTCCCCGCTCCAGCGGTTTCTGCCCGCTCTGTCTTGCTCACCGCTCCGGCGGTTTCTGCCCACTCTGCCTTGCTCACCGCTCCGGCGGTTCCTGCCTGCTCTGCCTTGCTCACCGCTCCGGCGGTTCCTGCCTGCTCCGTCTTGTTTACCGCTCCGGCGGTTCCTGCCTGCTCTGCCTTGCTCACTGCTCCAGCGGTTCCTGCCTGCTCTGCCTTGCTCACCGCTCCGGCGGTTCCTGCCTGCTCTGCCTTGCTCACCGCTCTGGCGGTTTCTGCCCGCTCTGTCTTGCTCCCCGCTCCAGCGGTTTCTGCCCGCTCTGTCTTGCTCACCGCTCCGGCGGTTTCTCCCTGCTCTGTCTTGCTCACCACTCTGGCAGTTTCTCCTTGCTCTGTCTTGCTCACCGCTCCGGCGGTTCCTGCCTGCTCTGCCTTGCTCACCACTCAGGCGGCTCCTGTCTGCTCCGCCTTGCTCACTGCTTCGGCGGTACCTCTCTGCTCCGCCTTGCCCACCTCTCCGGCGGTTCCTCTCTGCTCTGCTTGTCTACCGCATCTTCAGTTCTGTTCCTGAATCCCAGTCTGTACTGGACCCTATCCAGCCTGTGCTCCAACCTGCTAGTACCTCCCCGTCTGTACGCCAGCTGTACTTGTCAGTACCCTCCTGTCTGCATACCAGCCGTGCCTGCCAGTATCCTCCTGTCTGCACTCCAGCAGTGCCTGCCAATACCCACCTGTCTGTATGCCAGCCTAACCTGCCTGTTCCTGTATTCCCCGGTGTGGGCGTAAACAGCCGTGTCAGGGGTCTGACCTGGAGTCACGCCTGGTCCCTCTTCTCGGTTCCTCTCTGGCGCATGGCATCGTAGCCGTCGTGCGACCTTGGTCGGATCGGGTTGATACTTAGTTACGCCCCTCCAGGCACTCTCCGGTTCATGGCACAGTGGAATCACTAAATCACGCACACGCCAGTCAGCCCGGGCGTGTGCATAACAATTAGCATCACCATCCCGCTTCTCTGTCTTCTGAAACGCTCTTTTCTCACAATCAAAGAGGATGCATTGCAGGTGGAGCACGATGAGATGAAGCAAGGAACCATACAGGGTGATTACACACAGCCAAGCCTCAACTCATCCCAATGTGGATTGGGTGACAATGAGGAAGAGGAGGAGGAACAACAGGAGCTAGTTTCATGAGCTATAGACGGTACTACCTGCATAACTGTCATCCCATCTGTTCAGTGTGGATGGCCAGAGGACAGAGAGGAGGAGGAAGAGGAGAGCATGGTCAGTCATCCTCTTGCCTGTTAGCAGTCTGGCACGTATGGCTAAGTTTATGTTACGCTGCCTTTCCCATGACCCTCGCGTTTTCAAAATTTTGGGCGACAGTCATTACTTGTTGGTGACACTTCTAGACCCACGCTACAAGGAGAACTTTATATCTCTTATTTCTGAGGCTGACTGGTCTACAAAAATGGGGCAGTACCAGAAGGCCCTTGCTGCGGAACTATTAAAAAAATTCCCATCTGAAAACGCTGGTGGCAGAGGTCACAGTTCGTTGGACAACCAAGGAGTACAGGCAAGAGAAACACAACTTCAATCCAGCAGAGGCAGGGGAACACTGTCAAAGTTCTGGGAGAATTTTCTCAGCCCCTCCCATCGCACAGGCCCTGAGGCGCGGGGTACTCTCACAAGGAGTGTAAAGTTTGGGAAGATGCTGAGGGAGTACCTTGCCGACCGTACCAACTTCCTCCGTGATTCCTCTGTGCCTTATAATTATTGGGTATCCAAGCTGGATACGTGGAATGAACTGGCTCTCTATGCCTTGGAGGTCCTGGCCTGCCCTGCTGCCAGCGTTTTATCAGAGCGGGTTTTTAGTGCCGCTGGTGGAATTATAACTGATAAGTGCATCCGCCTGTCAACTGAAAATGCTGACAGGCTGACTCTTATAAAAATGAACAAGGGTTGGATTGGGCAAGACTTCTCAATGATAGCAGCGTAACATAAACTCAAATCCAGTGTCTTTTTTTGGGAGGTGTATTCCCATGCACCTCTTCACACCCACACATGGGTATACGCTTCCTGATTTTGTCTATTTGCTCTTGTCCTCCTCCTTCTCCTCATCCTCATCCTCCACCACCATATCACCAGGTAATTTTTTTAAAGGGTGTTTATGATGCATGTAGTTTTTATACAGTATGTTCATGTATACCCCCTAGGGGTAAATGTTTGTCAGCCCATACACTTAGGGCATGGGCATTACAAGTATAGGAGGCCCGCTCCTTTCTAATGAGGACATTTTTTATGAGGCCCTCCTCCATGTGTCTTCCAAGGGGTATTGGAGTGCCTCCTAGTTTTTAGCAGCCCTTGCATTCACTGCATAGGCAAACACAATGGGAGGCCCACTTTCTAATAATGGGAACATTTTTTTTCAAGAGGCCCACCTCTACGTCTCTTCCAAGGGGCATTGGAGTGCCTCCAAATTTTTGGTAACCCTTGCATTCACTACATAGGCAAACATAATGGGAGACCTACTTCCTAATAATGGGAACATTGTTTTCAGGAGGCCCTCTGACCTCCACGTCTCTTCCAAGGGGCATTGGAGTGCCTCCAAATTTTTGGCAACCCTTGCTTTCACTGCATAGGCAAACACAATGGGAGACCTACTTCCTAATAATGGGAACATTGTTTTCAGGAGGTCCTCCTCTAAGTCTCTTCAAGGGGGTATTGGGGTGCGTCCAAATTTTGGGCAGCCCTGCCACTCACTGCATACGCAATAACAGTATAAGAGACCCACTCTTTAGTAATGGGAACAATAAAACATAGCCGGCTGATGGCTCTCTAAGAATAATGAGGGCCGACTGCTGGCCCTTTAAGAATAGTAAAGGCCGCCTGATGGCCCTATAAAATAGGCTTTGTGACTTTCAGAGTCCCTCCTTCATAAATGAAACACGATGTGTCTGATCATGTCTCACACACCACATGGCCAGATAAGGTTGTAAAATGTTAAAATGACATTTCCTGGTGAATGCATTTGCCACGGTTGAAAGCAATGCAAAAGTGCAAAAACGCATCAAAAACGCTAAGTGTGAACATAGCCCAAGGTGTGGAGGAGTATTTTTGTTTTTGGCTATTCATTTTTCTTTATATACAATACAAGTCATTACAATGGAAAGCATGTTCCTTAACATATTTCCCAGGAAAATCCATTTTGGTTTCGTTTTTGTATGTTTTATTGTGAGTCTGTAAAAGTGGTGTAATACCTCTGATAACGTTGGTGACAGCAGTGACCTGGGAGTCAGAAATGCTTCCAGGGGTCTTCCGCATGCTGTTCCCATGTCATTTGAGCACTGTTCCCATCGATTTGGGCAATTTTTAGGCCCTCTGCAGACTGCCGGGGGGAGGCGCCTGAAAAATGCTCGAGTTTCCCATAGACTTACATTGGGCTCGTTGCTGTGGTCGAGCACCCGAGTATTCCAATGTGCTCGACCCGAGCAACGAGCACCCGAGCATTTTAGTGCTCGCCCATCACTAGTCAGGAGGAATGGGCCCAAATTCCGACCAACTATTGTGAGGAGCTTGTGGAAAGATATCCCAAATGTTTGACCCAAGTCATTCAGTTTAAGGGTAATGGTACCAAATTTTAATGAAATGTATGTAAACTTTTGATTTTGCAGCAAGTAGTAAAAATGCCTTAAAACATTCTCTCTCTCTCATTATTCTGTCATTTGGCAAATATTAAAAATTATGGTAATCCTAATGGACCTAAAATGGGAAAGGTTTATTCTGATTTCATGTCAGATATTGAGAAAAACATGCATATGTGTCTTTTTATATAGTGTATGTGTAAGGGGGAAGACTGGGGTGTAAGTACTTTCAGAGCAAGGGATCCGGAACTGCCGGGGCCGTACCTCGTGTTGCAGGGGGAAGACAGACTGCAAGCAGAGGAGTCATGTGACAGGGAAGCTGGGGGTGTGTCGAGAAAGAGAGCTGGGAGGTCTGGTGACAGAGGGACTCCTGGTGTGACGAGAGAGAGGGAGAGACGAGGACGTTTGCGTGGGAAAGCAGAGCTGAGTCCTGCGGAGCAGAGCAGTGTGAGAGGGTCCAGGCTCCTGGCTACAGGACTTGGAGCAAGGGATCCGAGTGCAGTGGACCGGAGGAGTCAATCTAACTGTAGGGAGAAGAGACGCAGGGTCCGTGGAGCTGAGCACGTGAGGTGCCGTGTTATGGACTATGGGCTCAGCGGGTAAAACCGGAGACCGCCCGCTGCCGCTAGAAGACGGAGCATTGTTTGGGCGGGGACGCCTGAAGACAGCGTCACCAGCACCAGCTGGCAACTGCCTTGTAGAGGATACAAGTCAGCTAAATGAAAAAACTGTCGTTTGTTACTGGTTTGACTCTGCTACATCTAGTTAAACTGTAAACTGTCAGTTACAGACTAATATCTGCTATTTCCCCATATTTTCCCCTGTTACTCCTTTTTATTCTTGATGCTTATGAGTGGCTTGCACCGTGCAGTGAACCCTCTGTATTTACTTTCACGCAGTCTTCTCTTTATGGTAGATTTGGATATTGATACGCCTACCTCCTGGAGAGTGTTGTTCACTTGGTTGGCTATTGTGAAGGGGTTTCTCTTCACCATGGAGATTATTCTGCGATCATCCACCACTGTTGTCTTCCGTGGGCGCCCAGGTCTTTTTGCATTGATGAGTTCACCAGTGCTTTCTTTCTTTCTCAGGATGTACCAAACTGTAGATTTTGCCACTCCTAATATTGTAGCAATTTCTCGGATGGGTTTTTTCTGTTTTTGCAGCTTAAGGATGGCTTGTTTCACCTGCATGGAGAGCTCCTTTGACCACATGTTTACGTCACAGCAAAACCTTCCAAATGCAAGCACCACACCTCAAATCAACTCCAGGCCTTTTATCTGCTTAATTGAGAATGACATAACGAAGGGATTGCCCACACCTGTCCATGAAATAGCCTTGGAGTCAATTGTCCAATTACTTTTGGTCCCTTTAAAAACAGGGTGGCACATGTTAAGGAGCTGAAACGCCTAAACTTTTCATCCAATTTTAATGTGGATACCCTCAAATGAAAGCTGAAAGTCTGAACTTCAACTGTATCTGAATTGCTTTGATTAAAATTCATTGTGGTAATGTCTAGAACCAAAATTAGAAAAATGTTGTCTCTGTCCAAATATATATGGACCTAACTGTATATTCAGGTATTTAAGTGCTTTATACAGCTTCAATTTTCCAAAGACTTCAAGCGGTTAACAGAAGTGGGCTCACCATTCTTCAGGCATTTTCAGTTATTGAATGAAGTTAAAAAGAAATAGCCAGAAAATCTCAGTAAAAAAAAATGTTAGTGGCCAAAAACATCTAATAAGCAATCAGGAAGTGACCAAAAGACTCTAAATACAGTTCAGGGAAAAAAAGTCAGCGTGCCCTTGAGCATCTTCCTTCTGACAAACTTGATAATGTCGCCCGCCTCGAAAAGACATCATATGCACATATCCTAATGGTGGTTTTGATCCTCTATTTTGTATGTTACTAGATATACAGTGGGGGAAATGAGTATTTGATACACTGTCAATTTTGCAAGTTTTCCCACCTACAAAAAATGGAGAGGCCTGTAATTTTTATCGCAGGTACACTTCACCTGTGAGACAAAGAATCTAAAAAAAATCCAGAAAATCACATTGTATGATTTTTACATAAATAAATTGGATTTTATTGCATGAAATAAGTATTTGATTACCTACCAACCAACAAGAATTCTGGCTCTCACAGACCGGTTAGTTTTTATTTAAGAAGCCCTCCTACTCTGCACTCATTACCTGTATTAATTGCATGTGTTTGAACTCATTACCTGTATAAAAGACACCTATCCACACACTCAATCAATTACACTCCAATCTCTCCACCATGGCAAAGACCAAAGAGCTGTCTAAGGACACCAGGGACAAAATTGTAGACCTACAAAAGGCTGGGATGGGCTACAGGACAATAAGCAAGCAGCTTGTTGAGAAGGCAACAATTGTTGGCTCAATTATTAGAAAATGTCAGAAACATAAGATGGCTGTCAATCTTCCTCAGTCTGGGGCTCCATGCAAGATCTCACCTCATGGGTAAGGATGATACTGAAAAAGGTTAGGAATCAGCCCAGAACTACACGGGAGGACCTGGTCAATGAACTGAAGAGAGCTTGGACCAAAGTCTCCAACATTACCGTTAGTAACACACTACGCCATCATAGATTAAAATCCTGCAGGGCATGAAAGGTCCCCCTGCTCACACAGGCACATGTCCAAGCCCGTTTGAAGTTCGCTAATGACCTTGTGGATGATCCAGAGGAGGCATTGGAGAAGGTCATGTGGTCAGATGAGACCAAAATAGAACTTTTTAGTATCAACTCCATTCGCCGTGTTTGGGGAAGAAGAAGGATGAGTAGAATCCCAGGAACACCGGCCCAACCGTGAAGCATGGTGGGGGAAACATCCTACTTTGAGGGTGCTTTTCTGCAAAGAGGACAGGATAACTGCACTGTATTGAAGGGAGGATGGATGGGGTCATTATTGCGAGATTTTGGCCAACAACGTCCTTCCCTCAGTAAGAGCATTGAAGATGTAATTGCTGTGTCGGGGTAAAAGAGAATATATATTTTTGTAACTTTTATACTTTTGTAACTTTTATACGCTTTTTTGCTAATGTACTAACCACCATTTTGTGTCTTATAACAATAAGCTTTCCTTGCTACGTATTACTTAAATCGAAACTTAAACTAAGACAGTTCCAGTGTTGCCAAGACTTATTTCAGAGAAACGAAACAAGATTATAAGCTGACGGCTGCAATATCTGCCCAGAGAATGAGATAAGGAGATGTGGACCAATCAGGAGTGGCCAGACACTGGACTTTCATGGCTTACCCCGCCCCGGACAACCCCTTTTCCCTCCCCATTATGTAGTGTATTTAGGTTTGTGTATGTAGGAATAAACACAGAACATTGCTGAGAGCGTTGTCTGTAGTAGTCTTTTGAGCGTGCTCTGAGTTTGAACCAGCTTGTTGTCTGACTCATTCTTTGAATGGTTGACCCATGCTCATAGCCTTAATTTGGAGTGACTGGAGGACGAGTGGAATGTCATCACGACCCCCACAAATGGCGCTCAACGTGCGGCGTGGCTAGCGGTACGCCGCCCTCCCGGACCCATATTGCTGACTTCCCTGGTGGTGACCGCGGTGGCTGAATTTGAGGCCTGATCAACCTCCATCGAACATGGTAAGTTGAGATATATATAATATATGTGTTTCACTTGCCTGTGTGTCAGCCGCAGCGGTTTCTGTGGGGCTGTCAGGTTGGATCTGGGTGGGTGACCGGTCGAGTGGTGAGACCTCAGGCGTCCCGCACCACGTCCTGAACCAGCAAGTGTTAAAACGAGTGACGTCGCATGCCTGCGCGTGCTCGTGTGAACACCACCTCCTCCTCCCCCGGTCACTGTACTTTTCTTAGATAGCTGCCTCCCGTGACTGATAATCGAGGTTTCAAAGCATTCCTGAATTGTAGTGTAAGGGAGAAAGAATCTGTGACGAATTGAGGTGTACTCTTCGTCTTATACAGAGAAACCTCATAAGGAGGTGTTCTGCTGTCAGAATCTGTGACGAATTGAGGTGTACTCTTCGTCTTATACAGAGAAACCTCATAAGGAGGTGTTCTGCTGTCAGGGTCCATGACGGATTGAGGTGTACTCTTCGTCTTATACAGAGAAACCTCATAAGGAGGTGTTCTGCTGTCAGGATCTGTGACGAATTGAGGTGTACTCTTCGTCTTATACAGAGAAACCTCATAAGGAGGTGTTCTGCTGTCAGGATCTGTGACGAATTGAGGTGTACTCTTCGTCTTATACAGAGAAACCTCATAAGGAGGGGTTCTGCTGTCAGGATCTGTGACGAATTGAGGTGTACTCTTCGTCTTATACAGAGAAACCTCATAAGGAGGGGTTCTGCTGTCAGTCAGGGTGCCGTGGTGAGTCGTACTGTAAAGTCGCCATTCAAGGTTAGGAAAAAGGGATAGATGAGGGGTCTCTCTGTCTTATCAGTGTATTGAGGAGTACTCTACACTGACGGGTGGCGACCTGTCGGCTGCACCAGTGATCTGAGTCGCGACAGATCATTGCATTCTATAAGAAAATGTTGCGTATATTCAAATTTGAAAGATCTCGTAAGTTGCGGAATGCTGCTGTGGGAGTTAAGCCAATTAGTGGAGTTACGGGAAGGCAAGAAGGCAAGAAGAATGTTAGGAATTTGTATAACATGATAAGCTTATCCAGTACAGGCAGGCTTTAGTTTTCAGTGTAGAAAGAATGTGTTACACAGAAATTGGGAAAGCTGGGTGAGGACTTCTGCACCAGGCTCAGACACATCTTAGAGTAGATGGTGCAGGGGGGAACAGAGAATGCCGAGCCTTTGTTCGGATACATGAAAGCTGCAGAATGTGATTTGTTATGTGACCCTAAATTGGCCGTAACCCCGTTGATGCCTGTCACTACACCTTTCCCTGCCCCCAAGAACAATCCCACCCCCACTCCCCCCTCCTTCCTCCAACGGCCATCTTACTACACCTTTCCCTGCCCCCAAGAACAATCCCACTTCCACTCTAACTCCTCCCTCCCACGGCCATCTTGCTACACCTCTTACTTGTTGTGGGAGGCCCGGAAAGCCCCAATCCGGCCTATATCCACTACTAGATCCGTCCGGTGCATATTACCAGCCACCAGCACAGGTGGAAAAGCCCGCAGTCCCAGAGCACCCATCTGAAGTTAATGTGACACCCTCTGCTCCAGTCCACGATGCTGAGACGCTTCCCCTGTTTCCTATGGGAGTCACCCACAACCCTGGGGATATCCTCCTCAACTCCCCAGAATTTCAGGCCAGACTGCTCTCCCTCCGCCAACATACTGTTACTCAAGACGATACGGAGCCAAATGAGGCATGGGCTCAAGATACTCCAGCCCCCCCTCCTTTACCCCATACGTCTCCTATGGCATCCTCCACCCCACATTCATTGCCCATACTCCGACCCTTGCTCCAAGCAACTGCTGAAAGAGCACCACCCCCCCAGCCCCTCAGAAGTCTGGGACCCCTGCCGCTCCCGAAACCTAGTAGACCCATCAGGACGCCCCGTCACTCTGTCAATAGGCTATGGTGACATCCTTACACATCGGGTGGGGGCCATAATCAACCCTGCAAACACCCGTATGAGCCATGTTGGAGGATTGGCTCGTAAAATTGCCCTTGCTGCTGGTTCTACTCTGGCTGCAGAATGCCAGGCTCACTTAGCCGAAAACGGAGAGCTTTCAAAAGGCCATGGATTCCACAAAAGCAGGATCTCTTAGTACGTATGAATCCGGCCTAGAATACATGAAACAGTTAAAAACCTGGGCTCAGGATCGCTTGTCAGATCAAGCTGGGTCTGTACAAGATGTTCAACAAGACCCTGATGAATCTGTGGAAAGATATGCTGCAAGACTCAGCATGCATTTTGAGGATCTCGGATACAGTCCTCACGTCAAGACGCAGGCCGCCCTGTTGGTTCAGGCCCTAGTAGATGGCCTACAAGACGCTCTCAGAGATGAAGTCCTGAGAGTACGGCCCGAGATTCGTTCTTCTTCTTTCAACGACTCGGTGGACATCGTTAAAGCTTTCCAAAAATCAATGCTAAAAATGGAAAAGGATACTAAGCCAAAGAAGAAAACCGCTCCTGCCATGGTATATCAAGCTCAAGAAAGCTACCCACCTCCTGGCAACCAACATGGAATCAAGTGGGTAATGGTTAAAGGCACAGGTGATGATACTCCTCCCACATATAGAAAACAAGACAGAAGAGATGACAAGGGACCATCTAGAAACAGAAGACAATCTCGTGATTCTGGAGGACGAATGTTGTGTTGGGAGTGTGGTAGCCTTGACCACATCCTCAGAGACTGTCCAACCCGCAGACAGTACCATGACCGGTCGTTCCGTGACGGTCCACACAACCAGGGACCTTCCCGTGAACCATCTCATCCACGCCAATGACAGCTCGGTCAACCAGTGTCCACTTTCCCGGCTACGCATCTCACGGCCGCCTGTGGGACTGTCACTTTACAGGTGGACCATCAACCACTGGAGTTCCTGGTGGACACTGGGGCGGCCACATCTGTCATTTCCTCTGCACAGCTCCCTCCTTCTGTATCCCTATCACCGGATACCCTCACCTGTGTTGGGGTGGAAGGCCAACATATTTCCTCTCCACTCACAGTCCCTGTGTCTGCAGGACCGTTCACCGGAGTACTCACAAGATTCTTGGTCTCTGAAACTTGCCCTGTCAACCTGTTGGGAGCCAATCTCTTAGAGCGGATGAAGGCAACAATTACCTTCGGAAACCATGGTATGGAGCTTCTTTTGCGGGACCCTCATTCCGAACAAGGGACTGAAGACCGCTGTGTTCTTAAAGCCTTCCCTCTCATGATGATGACCATACAACCTCACACTTTTCTTGATACCTCACAGTTCCCTCACTCTCTGTGGTCCAGTGGGCCGGAGGACGTCGGCCTCCTGCAGGTTCCCCCGGTCCGAGTACACCTCAAGCCTGGACACAGGTACCCACGGTTGCCACAATACCCCCTCAAGGCTGCACAAGAACAAAGCTTGGGTACCCAAATCGTTTCCCTCCTGGAATCAGGAGTCCTTGTCAGATGTGTATCTCCATGCAATACACCCCTCTTTCCTGTAAAAAAGAAAACCGCTCCGGGAAAGCCTCCAAGATACCGGTTGGTTCAGGATCTCAGAGCCGTCAATGCAGCTACCATTTTAGAAACTCCAGTGGTACCCAACCCAAACACCCTCTTGTCTCAGCTGCCTCCAACGGCCACCTTGTTTACGGAGTTAGATCTGGCCAACGCCTTCTTCAGTATACCCTTACATGAAGATTCGTGGTTTCTTTCTGCCTTCACCTTTCAAGGAGCACAGCTTACATGGACCAGGACTCCGCAGAGCCCAGAACTCTCCTAACCAATTCACTCATTCTATGAAGTCTATTCTGGAGCCATGGGTTCAAGAGAACCCTCAGGTCACCCTTCTACAGTATGTGGATGATCTTTTACTCTGTGGCACTGAAGCAAATTTGCCAGAGATGTCAGACTGTCTCAAGGATGAAGGCTCAGTTTGGCTTCATGCTGAAGATCCACGTGTTTCTCTTCAACACAGACTATATTTTGACAGCCTTAAACAGGCTGTTTTCTCTGCCCCGGCCTTGGGCTTACCAGACTATACTCAGCCATTTCACCTTTTTGTCTCGGAATCGGAAGGTCATGCCTCTGGAGTTCTAGCACAACGCTATGATCATAAGTATTGGCCTTTGGGCTACTACTCAGCCCGCCTGGACCCTGTCGCCCGAACTGCCCCCACGTGCCTTAAGGCGGTCCACGCTGCTCACATCCTCCTTGACAAATCAGCTGATATCGTCCTTGGACATGATCTAGTTATACAGGCCGGTCATGATCTCTCAGCTGTTCTGCAACAAACATCTCCGAAACATCTAACCAACCAAAGACACCTGCGGCTGCAGTGTTCCCTATTGTTGCCCTCCAATATAACATTTACCAGATGTCTGACTATCAATCCTGCCACTTTGCTTCCACCTTCTAGGGGGGAAGGTGAAGAGGGTGAAGGTCCATTGGTGGAACCTCATGATTGTATAAAAATTTTGCAGGAAGAGACTTCTGCTCCAGAGAATATGGTGGCACATCCGCTCGCAGACCCTGCCTTGCACCTATGGACTGATGGATCCCGTTTCGCAGACCCTCAAGGGAAGTTCCACACGGGATATGCTGTCACAACAGACCTAACAGTCCTCAAGGCTGAAGCTCTACCACCATACATGTCTGCACAAGAAGCTGAACTTGTGGCTCTCACAGAGGTCTGCCACCTGGCAGCAGGAACAAAGGCGAATATATATATACCGATTCCAGGTATGGACATGGAATTTGCAATGATTCTGGACTCTTGTGGAAGTCTAGAGGATTCATCACAGCTGCAGGTACACCAGTGAAACATGTCTCATGGATTAAGGCCCTAATGAAGGCCCTGGAGCTACCCATTCAGGTTGCTGTTATCAAGGTCAAGGCCCATGGAAGACTAGATTCCAGGGAAGCCAGGGGCAACCACCTAGCTGACCAAGCAGCCAAGACTGCAGCAGTGGAGAATGTGTCATCAAAGTGGCAGGAAAAGGAAGAAGAGATGGGGGAGACCCTGCAAACCGTAGCTGTGGCGCTCACTAGAGCAAGAGCCAAAGAACAGCCGGCGGAAGATCATACAAGTCCAGCGGAGACACGAGTGGAATCCAGGGGGGTCAGGATGCCTGAAGAAAAATTGTGTGAGGAACAAAGGAAGACCCCCACTGAAGAAGTCAAGCAATGGAAAGCGGCAGGAGCTGTGCTGGCAGGTCGCAAAGATTCAAAGGTCAACTCGACTCTTTACCAAGTGGATGGGAAGCCTTGCTTGCCTAGACGCATGTACTCAGCTGTGGCAGCATGGGCTCACGGGCCTACACACAGAGGAAAGAATCAAGCCTTGGCATGTATCAAGAAACTGTACTTTGCACCCGGAATCTCTTCCACTGTGACTGCATACTCAAAATCCTGCTCTGTCTGCGCTACCTGCAACCCAACGTGTACGGCACGGGTCCCTCTCCAACACCTGGCTAAACCAGACTACCCTTGGCAGAGAATACAAGTCGACCATATCCAAATGCCTAAAGCAGGAAAATAGGAGTACGTTTTGGTAGCCGTGGATATGTTCTCAGCCTGGCCCGAGGCCTACCCGGTTGTCAACATGACTGCTAAAGTCACAGCCAAGAAACTGATCACCGAAATTGCCTGCAGATTTGGAGTTCCCCAAGTCATAGAATCGGATCAAGGACCAGCTTTCACAGCAAATATCTACGAAGAACTCTGGAACATGTTGGGAACAGATTTGGGCCTCCACACTCCATACCATCCTGCCAGTTCAGGCAAAGTGGAAAGGATGAATTCCACACTCAAGACCCAGCTCTTGAAAATGACCTAAGATCATCCCCTCCCCTGGCCCGACCTACTCCCCATAGTATTGTATCATATCACACACACTCCTCAGGCCAAACATGGGCTGACTCCCTATAAAATTTTGTTTGGGACCCCACACAAGATAGGAGAGATTAGGCCCCAAGAGTTGTCTGAAACACATGATAGAGTGGTAAAATTTGTGATTGCCTTGTCTAGAGAATTGACTAACACCCGCTCTCCAGTATCTGCCTCTCTCCCAGAATCTATAGGTGATGCAGTACATGATTTCATCCCAGGCGATCTAGTGTATGTGAAGAAGTTTGTCCGGAAAGACTGCCTCCAGCCGCGGTTCGAGGGACCGTACACTGTGCTTCTCACCACCCCGACGGCTCTGAAGCTTGAGGGCAAGAGCACCTGGATTCACGCCTCCCACTGCAAGAGAGACAGAACGAGTCTATAAAAGATGACTACCTTCTTCTATATCCTTTCCATATGCTTACTGTCTGTCCCAGGGTGGACAGCTACCACACAGGGGTAGATACCTCCTTTTTCTCAGGTTGGTTGGGAGGGCTCAAGGGATTCCTCCAACAAGTTTGTCTAGTAATGGGAGGTCTACTAGTATTGGGCCTGGTGGTCCTGTGCTGCATAGTCCCCTTATACAGGAAAAATATAACCAATGCTGTCCCAACCTCCGGGACCTTTCTGAATCAAGAGAAGATATGGAGAAATACACTCCTTTGAACAAGCCTGACCAGCCCCCCCATGACAAAGTTCAATTGAGAGATTTAGTTTAGGGACAGTTGGGAGAACTCCATGTGTCATCCAGGATAGGGCTCGATTGTCTGGGGGCGTCCCATAAGGGGGCAGCTTCTAAGATGATTGGGTGAAGAAATCCACCTCCCCTCTCCCCACACATGGACAGTCTCAAAGGCCCCGAAGCAAGGGAAAGCTTAGTGTTTAGGGGGGAATGTCGGGGTAAAAGAGAATATATATTTTTGTAACTTTTATACTTTTGTAACTTTTATACGCTTTTTTGCTAATGTACTAACCACCATTTTGTGTCTTATAACAATAAGCTTTCCTTGCTACGTATTACTTAAATCGAAACTTAAACTAAAACAGTTCCAGTGTTGCCAAGACTTATTTCAGAGAAACGAAACAAGATTATAAGCTGACGGCTGCAATATCTGCCCAGAGACTGAGATAAGGAGATGTGGACCAATCAGGAGTGGCCAGACACTGGACTTTCATGGCTTACCCCGCCCCGGACAACCCCTTTTCCCTCCCCATTATGTAGTGTATTTAGGTTTGTGTATGTAGGAATAAACACAGAACATTGCTGAGAACATTGTCTGTAGTAGTCTTTTGAGCGTGCTCTGAGTTTGAACCAGCTTGTTGTCTGACTCATTCTTTGAATGGTTGACCCATGCTCATAGCCTTAATTTGGAGTGACTGGAGGACGAGTGGAATGTCATCACGACCCCCACAGCTGTACCTGTACCAAATATTAAGTTCTGCTTTTCTATTGTATCAAATACTTATTTCATGCAATAAAAAGCAAATTAATTATGTAAAAATCATACAATGTGATTTTCTGGATTTTTTTTAGATTCAATCTCTCACAGTTGAAGTGTACCTGCGATAAAAATTACAGACCTCTCCATTCTTTTTAGGTAGGAAAACTTGCAAAATCATCAGTGTATCAAATACTTATTTTCCCCACTGTATACAATGTTAATAATTTTCACAGTATAAAACTACATATTTTGTTACAAAAAATTTCCCAGTCCTGAGGAGGCTGTTATTCAATGAGGTAGTGCAGATCTGAGGTTTTTTTTCTGAGCTGTATTCAGAGTGAGCAAAAAATTGCAGCATGATGTGATTTCACTTCAAAATCGGATGGGTGCAAGAAAAAATATTGGATGCCATTCAGACCATTAGAGTGGCATCGGATTTTTACGGATACACTGCAATTCTGTAACATAGCAAGCTGTAAATGGTCCTGTAAAAGATTAAAATCTTCTGAGTAAAAAAATGGATTGTATACGGACTGCACATGGATGACAAGTGAGGAAAAAATTAAACCATTTTTCTGGATGAAAATCGGACTGATTTTTTTATATGCTTGTGTGACCCCAGCCTAACAGGCTGAGTCAGTGAGAAACTGAAAGGTCTCACTGCAGAGATCAAAGTATCAATTATACATGTCCCACAGTGAAAAAAATAAAAAAAGTTAAATAAAGCATGTTAAAAAGTTTTTAAAAAATAACAAAAGAAACGCTGACAAATCACAAAAAGCCAATTCACCACTAAAAATGCAGCCTTTGTAATAAAGCAAAAATAAACAAAAGATGTAAACATAAATCTATAAAACTGTCAAGTTTTTTATTCTGTGTGGCGAACGCCGTAAAAAAAAACAAAAAAACATGCCAAAATTGTTGCTTTTTCATCATACTGACACACAAAAGATTGAATTAAAAGCGATCAAAAACTCATATATAAAAAAAATATGGTATAAATGAAAATGTCAAATAGTCCCTAAAAAAGCAATCCCTAATATGGCTCATTTGGCAAAAAAATAAAAAAATGACAGCTCTCAGAATATGATGATGCAAAAATAAATTATTTTTTGTCAAATTTAGTTTTTAGTGTGTAAAACTAGCGAAGCGAAGCATAAAAAAAATGATATACATCTGGTATCACTGTAATCATACCGACCCGACAAACAAATCTGTCTTATCACTTTTACTGCACAGTGAACCATGCAAAAAAATATCTAAAGACAATAACTGAATTGTTGGTTTTTGTTCATTCTGTGTCTGAAAAGTCTGATTAAAAAGCGATCAAAAATTACTATGTGCCCCAAAATGGTACCAAAAAAATCTGCAATTCGTCATGCAAAAAATAAGTCTTCATAAAACTGTTTGCCAAAAAATAAAAAAGTTATAGCTCTCAGAATAAGGAGAAGAAAAAAAACATTTTTTAATAAAAAACATATTTACTGTGTGACAGCAGCAAAACATAAAAAACTATATATATCTGGTATCACTGTAATCGCACCGACCAAAAGAATTAAGCTGCCTTATCACTTATCGGATAGTGAACGGTGCAAAAATAAAAATATGAACTGTTCTTGTACTGCTGTCTATTTGTTCATTCTACCTCCCAAAAATCGAAATAAGACTCAGGTCACATTTATCTTGCGTTCTGCGCTGAGCACTTATGTCGGAGTTTCCATGTAAGTCCCAAAAAAAGGCAATTCAGATAAAACCCCTGAAGGAACTACTCACTTATGAGCAGGGTCGGACTGGAGTTCCTCGGGCCCAGAGGGGAGATTGATTCCACAGGGCCCACCCTACTGCTACTCTACATAGACATTTTACTGCTTCATACTTAGGCCTCATGCACATATACAACACACAATACAGTGTGTAAAACAGCGTGTGTGCCACCTAATGAATTCGGCACATATTTCAGCTTACAAGTGCCACCATCTGCCGCATGATGTTGTAATGAGTGATTCACTACTAAAATTTAAGAAGGGCATGGATGCCTTTCTTGATAAGTATAATATTACAGGTTATATATACTAGATTCCTTGATAGGGCGTTGATCCAGGGAACTAGTCTGATTGTCGTATGGGGTCAGGAAGGAATTTTTTCCCCCAATGTGGAGCTTAGTGTTTGCCACATGGGTTTTTTTTTTGCCTTCCTCTGGATCAACATGTTAGACTATGGGTTGAACCAGATGGACGTAATCTTCTTTCAACCTTAAAAATGATGTTACTATGTTACTATCTCACAAAAAATGCCCTACAGTCAGGAACCGGCTGAAAATGCCATTTTGTCCGGCAAAAAGCAAGTTACCAAACAGCTTCATCAGGAAAAAGCATAAAAAAGTTATAGCTCTCAGAATAGAGTGATGCAAAAACAATTATTTTTTCTATAAAATAGTGTTTATTGTGGGGGTTCAATGTGCTTACCACACATCTAGATAAATTCCTTGAGGGGCCTAGTTTACAAAATAGAGTCACTGATAGGGGTTTTTTCACTGTTTAGGCACATCAGGGGCTTTCCAAATGCAACATGGCGTCCACTCTCGATTCCAGCCATTTTTGAGTTCAAAAAGTCAAACGGAGCTCTTTACCTTCCGAACCCTGCCATGTGCCCATAGAGTAGTCTTCCCCCACATATGGGGTATCGGCAGGGCCAGCATCAGCACTTGGGCAAGCGGGGGTGCTCACTCACCGTTAGGGACCCTGGTGCACTATGGGGCCAGTGAGTCGGGGGAGCATGGTGCCAGCGCTCGCGAGTGAGCCCCCATGCTTTGTTCAGTGCTCTGGCACTTATACTTACCTCATCTCAATCCTCTGCAGCTCCGGTATCTTCCGTGTCTTCTGACACTGTGATGTGTCAGGGTCAGAGGGCGCAATGACGTCAGTACACCGCGACCTCTGCTCTGACAGTGCAGAGAGCCAGAAGACACTGAGGAGTCCTGACCTGCCATGAAAGGTGAGTATTTATTTATTTTTTTAAATCTATGGAGCATTATATGGAGCCCATTCTCTATGGAGCATTATATGGGGCCCATTCTCTATGGAGCATTATATGGACCCATTCTCTATGGAGCATTGTATGGGGCCCATTCTCTATGGAGCATTATATGGGACCCATTCTCTATGGAGCATTATATGAGGCCCATACTGTTTGGAGTTTTATATGCGGCCCATTCTATATGGAACATTATATGAGGCCCATTCTCTATGGAGCATTATATGGGGCCCATTCTCTATGGAGCATTATACGGGGCCCATTCTCTATGGAACATTATATGGGACCCATTCTCTATGGAGCATTATATAGGGCCCATTGGGTTCAGGGGGGGGGGACTTCTGAGTGGGCCCCTAACCATATAACCCTGATTACAAATATGGTGATGCACCCTAATAGTGGAAGTAGGAGAACTTCAGCAGATGACCACGCTGTTGCTAACAGAAATCTTTATACAATGATTAACACTGATATTACCGCCATACTGTGTTGACCATATAGTAGTAGATACCAGTATTGCAGAGCCTATAAGAGATTACAGTACAGGTATATATATTGGTGGCCAAAAGTATTGGCACCCCTGCAATTCTGTCAGATAATACTCAGTTTCTTGCTGAAAATGACTGCAGTCACAAATTATTTGGTATTATTATCTTCATTTAATTTGTCTTCTATGAAAAAACACAAAAAGAATTGTCCTAAAGCCAAATTGGATATAATTCCACACCAAACCTAAAAAAGGGGGTGGACAAAAGTATTGGCACTGTTTAAAAAATCATGTGATGCTTCTCTAATTCGTGTAATTAACAGCCCCTGTAACTTACCTGTGGCACCTAACAGGAGTTGACAATAACTAAATCATACTTGCAGCCAGTTAACATGGATTAAAGTTGACTCAACCTCTGTCCTGTGTCATTGTGTGTACCACATTGAGCATGGAGAAAAGAAAGAAGACCAAACAACTGTCTGAGGACTTGAGAAACCAAATTGTGAGGAAGCATGAGCAATCTCAAGGCTACAAGTCCATCTCCAAAGACCTGAATGTTCCTGTGTCTTCCGTGCGCAGTGTCATCAAGAAGCTTAAAGCCCATGGCACTGTGGCTTACCTCCCTAGATGTGGACGGAAAAGAAAAATTGACGAGAGATTTCAACGCAAGATTGTGCGGATGGTGGATAAAGAACCTCGACTAACATCTAAACAAGTTCAAGCTGCCCTGCAGTCCGAGGGTACAACAGTGTCAACCCGTACTATCCGTCGGCGTCTGAATGAAAAGGGACTGTATGGTAGAATACCCAGGAAGACCCCACTGCTTACCCCGAGACATAAAAAAGCCAGGCTGGAGTTTGCCAAAACTTACCTGAGAAAGCCTAAAATGTTTTGGAAGAATGTTCTCTGGTCAGATGAGACAAAAGTCGAGCTTTTTGGGAAAAAGCATCAACATAGAGTGTACAGGAAAAAAAAAGAGGCATTCAAAGAAAAGAACACGGTCCCTACAGTCAAACATGGCGGAGGTTCCCTGATGTTTTGAGGTTGCTTTTCTGCGTCTGGCACTGGACTGCTTGACCGTGTGCATGGCATGAAGTCTGAAGACTACCAACAAATTTTGCAGCATAAGTGTGAGAAAGCTGGGTCTCCCTCAGAGGTCATGGGTCTTCCAGCGGAACAATGACCGAAAACACACTTCCAAAAGCACTATAAAATGGTTTGAGAGAAAGCACTGGAGACTTCTAAGGTGGCCAGCAATGAGTCCAGACCTGAATCCCATAGAACACCTGTGGAGAGATCTCAAAATGGCAGTTTGGAGAAGGCATCCTTCAAATATCAGGGACCTGGAGCACTTTGCCAAAGAAGAATGGTCTACAATTCCAGCAGAGCATTGTAAGAAACTCATTCATGGTTACCGGAAGCGGTTGTTCGCAGTTATTTTGGCTAAAGGTTGTGCAACCAAGTATTAGGCTGAGGGTACCAATACTTTTGTCTGGCTCATTTTTGGAGTTTTGTGTGAAATGATCAATGATTTGATTTTTGCTTCATTCTCGTTTGTGTTTTTTTCCTTGCAAGCAAATTAAATGAAGATAATAATACCAAAGAATTTGTGATTGCAATCATTTTCAAGAAGAAACTGAGTATTATCTGACAGAATTGCAGGGGTGCCCATACTTTTAGCCACCACTGTATAGTACCTTATAGGTGACGTCCTTTCTGCTGGAGTCATTCACTTTTCCCGTCTTTTCCTTCTGTCCCTGACCGATACGACAACTTCTCCAGGACTCATCTGCAGAGATCACAACAAAGACACATTTGACTTCTCACATTTCAGGCACCAACCCCATCTATTCCAACCTGCACAAACCCCTCATCCTGCTGATACCCCAATGCTGAGTCGCTGCTGCTGTATGTGTCCCTATTACTGATCCTCTTAGTATCCAAATAATAATGCCCACCACTGTGCCCCCTCATAATAATGCTAATACTGTGCCTCTTACAAAGTAAAATCCCCCCTTTGTGCTCTCTTGATGGTAAAAATACCCCTTTAAAATATTAGTGCCGTGTGCAAGTGCCCTAGAAAACAGTGCCCACATTTTGCCCCTAAAAGTAATAATGCCCCAGGTGCACCGTTGACAGCCACAATACTGTAAGTGCCCCTATAACAATAATGATTCTTAACCCCTTTACGACATAGGGCGTATTAGTACGTATCTGTGCCCTGGGACTTACGGACCAGATACGTATTTATACGCCCTGGCGATTTCGCCCACACACAGGCTGTGCAGGCGCGATCGACGCCGGGTGTCAGCTGATTGTCACAGCTGATACCCAGTGCTATGTGCAGGGAGTGGTCCCGCACCACTCCTGGCACATTAACCCCCGCAATGCTGCGATCGAAGTCGATCGCAGCATTGCGGTGGCAAGGGGAGGTGATCGGAATACTCACCTCGTCTTCCGGCCTCCAGCGCTGTCTGCCGTGGCTTCCAGGATGTTGCCATGACGACCCAATGTCGTCATGACAACATCGGGGTCACCAGATAGCAGGAAGATTTTTTGGACATGCGCAGTGCATCTTCAAACTATCTTCTCCCTGTCCAGCGCTGACAGCCTGCATGGCACAGGGATGGTGCTCCATTCCTGTGCCATGCAGGTGATCAGAGAAAAAAAAAGTGAAAGTCCCATAGTGGGACAAAGTAAAAAAGTAAAAAAAGTGTCATAAAGTGAAAAAAGAAATAAAAAAAAAAAATTGTAAAAATATTAAAAAAAAATAAAAAAAATAATCCACCAAAAATAAAAATATAATGTACCCATCAATAAATATTATTATAAAAAAAAAAACAATAAACGTACACATATTTGGTATCACCGCGTCCGGAACAACCTGACCTATAAAACTGTCCCACTAGTTAACCCCTTCAGTGAACACGGTAAAAAAATAAAAAATAAAAAACGGAGCAAAAAACAATGCTTTATCACCATACCACCAAACAAAAAATGGAATAACACGCGATCACAAAGACAAATATAAATAAAAATGGTACAGCTGAAAAGGGCATCTCGTCCCGCAAAAAAGAAGCTGCCATACAGGTCCATCAGCTGAAAAATTAAAAAGTTATAGCTCTCAGAATAAAGCGATGCTAAAAAATAATTTTTTCGATAAAATTGCTTTTATTATGTAAAAGTGCAAAACATAGAAAAACGATATAAATGTGGTACCGCTGTAAACGTACTAACCTGAAGAATAAACCTGCCTTATCAATTTTACCACACGCGGAACAGAATAAAAAAAAAAAAAAAAAAACAATTCCTGAATTGTTAGTTTTTGTTTATTCTGCCTCCCAAAAATCGGAATAGAAAGCGATAAAAAAATGTCACGTGCCTGAAAATGGCACCAACAACAGCGTCAACTCATCCCGCAAAAAACAAGCCGTCAAATGACTCTGTCTGCCAAAATCTGGAAAAATTATAGCTCTCTTTTATGGTGCATTAAAACCGTCTTGTTAAGATACTGTGACCTTCACGTCTCTTCCACAGGGCATTGATATTGTTTTTTTATTCCACTGTAACCTCCACCACTCTTCCAAGGGGCATTAAAACCGTCTTGTTAAGCTACTGTGACCTGAACGTCTCTTCCATGGGGCATTGATATTGTCTTTTTATTCCACTGCTACATCCACAACTCTACCAAGGGGCATTGATGTTGTCTTTTTATTCCATTGCGACCTCCACCACTCTTCCAAGGGGCATAAAAACCGTCTTGTTAAGCTACTGTGACCTCCACGTCTCTTTCACGGGGCATTGATATTGTTTATTTATTTCACTGTAACCTCCACCACTCATCCAAGGGGCATTAAAAACCATCTTGTTAAGGTATTGTCACCTCATCCTCTCTTCCGAGGGGCATTAAAACCATCTTGTTAAACCACTCTGAACTCCACAGCTTTTCCAAGGGGCATTAAAACCGTCTTGTTAAGCTACTGTGATCTCCATCTCTCTTCCAAGGGGCATTAAAACCGTCTTGTTAAGCTACTGTGACCTCCACGTATCTTCCATGAGGCATTGATATTGTCTTTTTATTCCGATGCTACCTCCTCCACTCTTCCAAGGGGCATTAAATCCATCTTTTTAAGGTACTGTGACTTCCACGTCTCCTCCATGGGGCGTTGATATTGTCTTTTTATTCCACTGCGACCTCCACCACTCTTCCAAGGGGCATTGATATTGTCGTTTTATTCCACTGCAACCTCCACCACTCTTCCAAGGGGCGTTAAAACCATCTTGTTAAGCTTCTGTGACCTCCACGTCTCTTTCACGGGGCATTGATATTTTCTATTTATTCCACTGTAACCTCCACCACTCTTCTAAGGGGCATTAAAACCATCTT
This sequence comes from Phyllobates terribilis, assembly GCF_046119375.1. Classification (NCBI taxonomy): domain Eukaryota; kingdom Metazoa; phylum Chordata; class Amphibia; order Anura; family Dendrobatidae; genus Phyllobates; species Phyllobates terribilis. The sequence continues at coordinate 552,751 of NW_027363531.1, read as the reverse complement.
GTTAAGTTACTGTGATCTCCACCTCTCTACCAAGGGGCTTTAAAACGTCTTGTTAAACCACTCTGAACTCCACAAATCTTCCAAACGGCATTAAAACCTTTTCGTAAAGCTACTGCGACCTCCATGTCTCTTCCACGGGGCTTTGATATTGTCTTTTTATACCACTGCTACCTCCCCCACCTTTACAAGGGGCATTAAAACGGTCTTGTTAAGCGACTGTGACCTCCACGTTTATTCCATGCTGTATTGATATTGTCTTTTTAGTCCACTGCGACCTCCACCACTCTTTCAAGGGGCATTAAAACCATCTTCTTAAGCTACTGTTACCTCCACGTCTCATCCAAGGGGAATTAAAACTGTTTTGTAAAACCCCTCTGAACACCACAGCTCATTCAAGGGGCATTAAAACTGTCTTGTTAAGCTACTGTGACCTCCACGTCTCTTCCACGGGGCATTGATATTGTCTTTTTATTCCACTGCGACGTCCACCACTCTTCCAAGGAGCATTAAAAGCGTCTTGTTAAGCTACTGTGACCTCCACGTCTCATCCAAGGGGCATTTAAACCGTCTTGTAATACCCCTCTGAACTCCACAGCTCTTCCAAGGGGCATTAAATCTGTCTTGCTAAGCTACTGTGACCTCCACGTCTCTTCCACGGGGTATTAATATTGTCTTTTTATTCCACTGCGACCTCCACCACTCTTCCACAGGGCATTGATATTGTCTTTTTATTCCACTGCGATGTCCACCACTCTTCCAAGGGGCATTATAACGGCATTGTTAAGCTACTGTAACCTCCACGTCTCTTCCACGGAGCATTGATATTATCTTTTTATTCCACTGCGACCTCCACCACTCTTCCAAGGAGCATTAAAACCATCTTGTTAAGCTACTCTGACCTCCACGTCGATTCCACGGGGCATTGATATTGTCTTTTTATTACACTGTAAACTACACCTTTCTTCCAAGGGGCATTAAAACAATCTTGTTAACCTACTGTGACCTCCACGTCTCTTCCTAGAGGCATTAAAAACGTCTTGTTATACCTCTCTGAACTCCACAGCTCTTCCAAGGGGCATTAGAACCGTCTTGTTAAGCTACTGTGACCTCCACGTCTCTTCCACGTGGCATTGATATTGTCTTTTTATTCTAGTGCGACCCCCACCACTCTTCCAAGGGGTATTAAAACCGTCTTGCTAAGTTACTTTGATCTCCACATATCTTCCACGGGGCATTGATATTGTCTTTTTATTCCACTGCGACATTCACCACTCTACCAAGGGGCATTGATATTGTTTTTTTTATTCCATTGCGACGTCCACCATTCTACCAAGGGGCATTAAAACCGTATTGTTAAGCTCCTGTGACCTCCACGTCTCTTCCATGTGGCATTGATATTGTCTTTTTATTCCAGTGCGACCCCAACCACTCTTCCAAGGGGTATTAAAACCGTCTTGTTAAGCTACTGTGACATCGACATCTCTTCCACGAGGCATTGATATTGTCTTTTTATTCCACTGCGACATCCACCACTCTAGCAAAGGGCATTGATATTGTCTTTTTATTCCATTGCAACGTCCACCATTTTACCAAGGTCTTGTTAAGCTGCTGTGACCTCCACGTCTCTTCCACGGGGCATTGATATTGTCATTTTATTCCTCTGTAACCTCCACCACTCTTCCAAGGGGCATTAAATCCATCTTGTTAAGCTACTGTGACCTCCATGTCTCTTCCAAGGGGCATTAAAATCGTCTTGTTAAACCACTTGGAACTCCACAGCTCTTCCAAGGGGCATTAAAATCTCTTGTTAAGCTACTGTGACCTCCACGTCTCTTCCACGGGGCATTGATATTGTCTTTTTATTCTACTGCGACCTCCACCACTCTTCTACGGGACTTTAAATCCCTCTTGTTAATCTACTGTGACTTCCACGTCTCTTCCACGAGGCATTGATATTGTCTTTTTATTCCATTGCGACCTCCATCACTCTTACATGGTGCACTGATATTGTCTTTTTATTTCACTGCGACATCCACCACTTTTCCAAGGGCATTAAAACCATCTTGTTAAGCTACTGTGACCTCCACATCTCTTCCACGGGGCATAGATATTGTCTTTTTATTCCAGTGAGACCTCCACCATTCTTCCAAGGTGCATTAAATCCATATTGTTAAGCAACTGTGATCTCCACATCTCTTCCAAGGGGCATTAAAATTGTCTTGTTAAACCACTCGAATCGCCACAGCTCTTCCAAGGGGCATTAAAATCTCTAGTTAAGCTACTGTGACCTCCACGTCTCTTCCACGGGGCATTGATATTGTCTATTTATTCCACTGTAAACTCCACCTTTCTTCCAAGGGGCATTAAAACCGTCTTGTTAAGCTACTGTGACCTCCACGTCTCTGCCAAGAGGTATTAAAAACATCTTGTTAAACCTCTCTGAACTCCACAGCTTTTCCAACGGGCATTAGAACCATCTTGTTAAGCTACTGTGACCTCGACATCTCTTCCATGGGACATTGATATTGTCTTTTTATTCCACTGCGACATTCAACACTCTACCAAGGGGCATTGATATTGTTTTTTTTATTCCATTGTGACGTCCACCATTCTACCAAGGGGAATTAAAACCGTCCTGTTAAGCTCCTGTGACCTCCACGTCTCTTCCACGGGACATTGATATTGTCTTTTTATTCCACTGTAACCTCCACCACTCTTCCAAGGGGCATTAAATACATCTTGTTAAGCAACTGTGATCTCCACGTCTCTTCCAAGGGGCATTAAAATTGTCTTGTTAAACCACTCGAATCTCCACAGCTCTTCCAAGGGGCATTAAAATCTCTAGTTAAGCTACTGTGACCTCCACGTCTCTTCCAAGGTGCATTGATATTGTCTTTTTATTCCACTGCGACCTCCACCACTCTTCCAAGGGGCATTAAATCCATCTTGTTAAGCTACTTTGACTTTCACGTCTCCTCCACGGGGCATTGATATTGTTTATTTATTCCATTGCGACCTCCATCACTCTTCAAAGGGGCATTAATATTGTCTTTTTATTCCACTGCGACATCCACCACTCTTCTAAGGGGCATTAAAACCATTTTGTTAAGCTACTGTGACCTCCACATCTTTTCCAAGGGGCATTGATATTGTCTTTTTATTCCACTGTAAACTCCACCTTTCTTCCAAGGGGCATTAAAACCGTCTTGTTAAGCTACTGTGACCTCCACGTCTCTTCCATGTGGCATTGATATTGTCTTTTTATTCCAGTGCGACCCCAACCACTCTTCCAAGGGGTATTAAAACCATCTTGTTAAGCTACTGTGACATCGACATCTCTTCCACGAGGCATTGATATTGTCTTTTTATTCCACTGCGACATCCACCACTCTAGCAATGGGCATTGATATTGTCTTTTTATTCCATTGCAACGTCCACCATTTTACCAAGGGGCATTAAAACAGTCTTGTTAAGCTGCTGTGACCTCCACGTCTCTTCCACGGGGCATTGATATTGTCTTTTTATTCCTCTGTAACCTCCACCACTCTTCCAAGGGGCATTAAATCCATCTTGTTAAGCTACTGTGACCTCCATGTCTCTTCCAAGGGGCATTAAAATCGTCTTGTTAAACCACTTGGAACTCCACAGCTCTTCCAAGGGGCATTAAAATCTCTTGTTAAGCTACTGTGACCTCCACGTCTCTTCCACGGGGCATTGATATTGTCTTTTTATTCTACTGCGACCTCCACCACTCTTCTACGGGACTTTAAATCCCTCTTGTTAATCTACTGTGACTTCCACGTCTCTTCCACGAGGTATTGATATTGTCTTTTTATTCCATTGCGACCTCCATCACTCTTACATGGTGCACTGATATTGTCTTTTTATTTCACTGCGACATCCACCACTTTTCCAAGGGCATTAAAACCATCTTGTTAAGCTACTGTGACCTCCACATCTCTTCCACGGGGCATAGATATTGTCTTTTTATTCCAGTGAGACCTCCACCATTCTTCCAAGGGGCATTAAAACGATCTTGTTAAGCTACTGTGACCTCCATGTCTCTTCCACGGGGCATTAATATTGTCAATTTATTCCACTGAAGACCTCCACCACTCTTTCACGAAGCATTGATATTGTCTTTTTTTTCCACTGCGACCTCCATCACTCTACCAAGGGGCATTAAAACTGTCTTTTTAAGCTACTGAGAAATCCACGTCTCTTCCCTGTGGCATTGATGTTGTCATTTTATTCCACTGTAACCTCCACCACTCTTCCAAGGGGCATTGAAACCATCTTTTAAAGCTACAGTGACCTCCACGTCTCTTCCATGAGGCATTGATATTGTCTTTTTATTCCACTGCGACCTCCACGACTCTTCCAATGGGCATTAAAACTGTCTTTTTAAGCTGCTTTGACCTCCTCGTCTATTTCACGGGGCATTAATATTGCCTTTTTATTCCACTGCGACCTCCACCATTCTTCCAAGGGGCATTAAAACCAACTTGTTAAGCTACTCTGACCTCCACTTCACTTCCACGTGGCATTGATATTGTCTTTTTATTCCACTGCAACCTCCACCACTCTTCCAAGGGGCATTGATATTGTCTTTTTATACCACTGCGACCTCCACCACTCTTCCAAGGGGCATTAAAAATGTCTCGTTAAGCTACTGTCACCTCCACGTCTCTTCCCTGTGGCTTTGATGTTGTCTTTTTATTCCACTGTAACCTCCACCACTCTTCCAAGGAGCATTAAAACTGTCTTGTTAAGCTACTGTTACCTCCACATCTCTTCCAAGGGGAATTAAAACCGTCTTGTTAAACCACTTTGAACTCCACAGCTCTTCCAAGGGGCATTAAAACCGTCTTGTTAAGATACTGTGCCCTCCACATATCTTCCACGGGGCATTGTTATTGTCTTTTTATTCCACTGCGACCTCCACCACTCTTCAAAGAGGCATAGATATTGTCTTTTTATGCAACTGCTACCTCCAAAATTCCTCCAAAGGCCGATAAAACCGTCTTGTTAAGCTACTATGACCTCCACGTCTTTTCCATGGGGCAAATATATTGTCCTTTTATTCCGCTGTAACCTCCACCACTTTTCCAAGGTGCATTAAAATGGTCTTCTTAAGCTACTGTGACCTCCACGTCTCTTCCAAAGGGCATTTAAACCATTTTGTTAAGCTACTGTGACCTCCACGTCTCTTCCAGGGGGCATTGATATTTTCTTTTTATTCCACTGCGACCTCCACCACTCTTCTAAAGGGCATTAAATCCATCTTGTTAAGCTACTGTTACCTCCACGTCTCTTCCACGGGGATTTGATATTGTCTTTTTATTCCACTGCTCCCTCCACCACTCTTCCAAGGGGCATTGTTATTGTCTTTTTATTAGACTGCGACATACACAACTCTTCCAAGGGACATTAAAGCCGTCTTATTAAGCTACTGTGACCTCCACATCTCTTCCACGGAGCATTGATATTGTCTTTTTATTTCACTGCGACCTCCACCACTCTTCTAATGTGCATTGATATTGTTTATTTATTCCAATGCGACCTCCACCACTCTTCTAAGGGGCATTAAAACCGTCCTGTTAAGCTACTGTGACCTCCACGTCTCTTCCACGGGACATTGATATTGTCTTTTTATTCCACTGTAAACTCCACATTTCATCCAAGGGGCTTTAAAACTGTCTTTTTAAGCTACTGTGACCTCCACGTCTCTTCCAAGAGGTATTAAAACTGTCTTGGTATACCTCTCTGAACTCCACAGCTCTCCCAAGGGGCATTAGAACCGTCTTGATAAGCTACTGTGATCTCCACGTTTCATTCACGTGGTAAAGATATTGTCTTTTTATTCCACTGCGACACCCACCACTCTACCAAGGGTATTAAAACCGTCTTGTTAAGCTACTGTGACCTCCACATCTCTTCCGTGGGGCATTGATATTGTCTTTTTATTCCACTAAGATATCCATCACTCTACAAAGAGGCATTGATAATGTCTTTTTATTCCACTGTAACCTCCACCACTCTTCCAAGGGGCATTAAATCCATCCTGTTAAGCTACTGTGACCTCCACGTCTCTTCCAAGGGGCATTAAAATCATCTTGTTAAACCACTCTGAATTACACAGCTCTTCCAAGGGGCTTTAAAACCTTCTTGTTAAGCTACTGTGACCTCCACGTCTCTTCCACGGGGCATTGATATTGTCTTTTTATTCCACTGCGACCTCCACCACTCTTCCAAGGGGCTTTAAATCTGTCTTGTTAAACTATTGTGACTTCCATGTCTCCTCCACGGGACATTGATATTGTCTTTTTTTTCCACTGCGACTTCCAACACTCTACCAAGGGGAATTAAAACCGTCTTGTTAAGCTACTGTGACCTCTACGTCTCTTCCACGGGGGATTGATATTGTCTTTTTATTCCACAGTAAACTACACCTTTCTTCCAAGGGGCATTAAAACCATCTTGTTAACCTACTGTGACCACCACATCTCTTCCTAGATGTACTAAAAACGTCTTGTTAAACCTCTCTGAACTCCACAGCTCTTCCAAGGGGCATTAGAACCGTCTTGTTAAGCTACTGTGACCTCCACATGTCTTACACGGGGCATTAAGATTGTCTTTTTATTCCACTGTGACATCCAACTCTACCAAGGGGCATTGATATTGTCTTTTCATTCCATTGCGACGTCCACCATTCTACCAAGGGGCATTAAAACCGTCTTGTTAAGCTACTGTGACCTCCACGTCTCTTCCACGGTGTATTGATTTTGTCTTTTTATTCCACTGTAACCTCCACCACTCTTCCAAGGGGCATTAAGTTCATCTTGATAAGCTACTGTGACCTCCATGTCTCTTCCAAGGGGCATTAAAATCGTCTTGTTAAACCACTCGGAACACCACAGTTCTTTCAAGGGGCATTAAAATTGTCTTGTTAAGCTACTGTGACCTCCACGACTCATCCAAGGGGCATTTAAACTGTCTTGTAAAACCCCTCTGAACTCCACAGCTCTTCCAAGGGGCATTATATCTGTCTTGCTAAGCAACTGTGACCTCCACGTCTCTTCCACGGGGTATTGATATTGTCTTTTTATTCCACTGAGACCTCCACGTCTCTACCACGGGGCATTGATATTTTCTTTTTATTCCACTGCCACCTCCACCACTCTAACACGGGGCATTGATATTGTCTTTTTATTCCACTACGATGTCCACTACTCTTCCAAGGAGCATTAAAACAGCATTGTTAAGCTACTGTGACCTCCACGTCTCTTCCACGGAGCATTGATATTATCTTTTTAATCCACTGCGACCTCCACCACTTTTCCAAGGGGCATTAAAACCGTCTTGTTAAGATACTGTGACCTCCACTTCTCTTAAAGGGGCATTAAAACCATCTTGTTAAACCTCTCTGAACTCCACAGCTCTTCCAAGGGGCATTAGAACCGTCTTGTTAAGCTACTGTGACCTCCACGTCTCTTTCACATGGCATTGATATTATCTTTTTATTCCAGTGCGACCACCACCACTCTTCCAAGGGGTATTAAAACCATCTTGTTAAGCTACTGTGACTTCCACATATCTCCCACGGGGCATTGATATTGTCTTTTCATTCCATTGCGACATCCACCACTCTACCAAGGGGCATTGATATTGTTTTTTTTATTCCATTGCGACGTCCACCATTCTACCAAGGGGCATTAAAACCGTCTTGTTAAGCTACTGTGATCTCCACGTCTCTTCCAAGGGGCATTAAAATTGTCTAGTTAAACCACTCGAATCTCCACAGCTCTTCCAAGGAGCATTAAAACCGTCTTGTTAGACCACTTTGGACTCCACAGCTCTTCCAGGGGTCATTAAAACCATCTTGTTAAGCTACTGTGACCTTCACGTCTCTTCCACGGGGCATTGATATTGTCTTTTTAGTCCACTGCGACCTCCACCACTCATCTAAGGGGCATTGATATTGACTCTTTATTCCACTGCGACCTCCACCACTTTTCCAAGGGGCATTAAAACCATCTTGTTAAGCTACTGTGACCTCCACGTCTCTTCTATGGGGTATTGATATTGTGTTTTTATTCCACTGCGACCTCCACCACTTTTCCATGGGGCAATAAAACCATCTTGTTAAGCTACTGTGATCTCCACATCTTTTCCAAGGGGTATTGATATTGTCTTTGTATTCCACTGCGACCTCCACTGCTCTTCCAAGGGGCATTAAAACCGTCTTGTAAAGCTACTGTGACCTCCACGTCCCTTCCACGGGGCATTGATATTGTCTTTTTATTCCACTTTAACCTCCACCACTCTACCAAGGGGCATTAAAACCATCTTGTTAAGCTACTGTGACCTCCACTGCTCTTCCAAGGGGCATGAACACAGTCTTGTTAAGCTACTGTGACCTCCACGTCTCTTCTGCGGGGTATTGATATTGTGTTTTTATTCCACTGTAACCTCCACCACTCGTCCAAGGGGCATTAAAACCATCTTGTTAAGCTACTGTGAACTCCACGTCTCTTCCAAGGGGCATTAAAACCGTCTTGTTGAACCACTCTGAACTCCACAGCTCTTCCAAGGGGCATAAAAACCGTCTAGTTAAGCTACTGTGAACTCCACGTCTCTTCCCCAGAGCATTGATATTGTCTTTTTATTCCACTGCGACCTCCACCACTCTTCCAAGGAGCATTAAAACCGTCTTGTTAAGCTACTGTGACCTCCACGTCTCTTCCACGGGCATTGATGTTGTCATTTTATTCCACTGTGACCTCCACCACTCTTCCACGGGGCATTGATATTGACGTTTTATTCCAATGCCACCTCCACCACACTTCCGAGGGGCATGAAAACCGTCTTGTTAAGCTGCTGTGAACTCCACCACTCCTCCACGGGGCATTGATATTGTCGATTTATTCCAATGCGACCTCCACCACACTTCCAAGGGGCAATAAAACCTTCTTTTTAAGCTACTGTGACCTCCACATCTCTTCCACGGGGCATTGATATTGTCATTTTTTTCCACTGCGACCTCCACCACTCTTCCACTGGGCATTGGTTTTGTCGTTTTGTTCCACTGCGACCTCCACCACACTTCCAAGGGGCAATAAAACCGTCTTGTTAAGCTACTGTGACCTCCACATCTCTTCCACGGGGCATTGATATTGTCATTTTTTTCCACTGCGACCTCCACCACTCTTCCACGGGGAATTGATTTTGTCGTTTTATTCCACTGCGACCTCCACCACACTTCCAAAGGGCATGAAAACCGTCTTGTAAAGCTACTGTCACCTCCGAGTCTCTTCCAAGGGGCATTAAAACCGTCTTGTTAAACCACTCTGAACTCCACAGCTCTTCCAAGGGGCATTAAAACCGTCTTGTTAAGCTACTGTGACCTCCACGTCTTTCCAAGGCTCATTGATATTGTCTTTTTATTCCACAGTAACCTCCACCACTTTTCCAAGGGGCATTAAAACCATCTTTTTAAGTTACTGTGACCTCCACGTCTCTTCTAAAGGGCATTAAAACCATCTTGCTAAAGCACTCTGAACTCCACAGATCTTCCAAGGGGCAATAAAACCGCATTGTTAAGCTACTGTGACCTCCACATCTCTTCCACGGGGCATTGCTATTGTCTTCTTATTCCATAGTGACCTCCACCACTCTTTCAAGGAGCATTAAAACCGTCTTGTTAAGCTAATGTGACCTCCACGTCTCTTCCACAGGGCATTGATTTTGTCTTTTTATTCCACTGCGACCTCCACCACTCTTCCAAGGGGCGTTAAAACCATCTTGTTAAGCTACTATGACCTCCACGCCTCTTTCACGGGGCATTGATATTGTCTTTTTATTCCACTGCGACCTCCACCAATCTTCCAAAGGGCATTGATATTGTCTTTTTATTCCACTGCGACCTCAACCATTCTTCCAAGGGGCATTAAAACCGTCTTGTTAAGCTACTGTGAGCTCCACGTCTCTTCTACGGTGCATTGATATTGTCGTTTTATTCCACTGTAACCTCCACCACTCTTCTAGTGGGCATTAAAACCGTCGTGTTAAGCTACTGTGACCTCCACGTCTCTTTCAACGGGCATTAAAACCGTCTTGTTAAACCACTCTGAACTCCACAGCTTTTCAAATGCGCATTAAAACCGTCTCGTTAAGTTACTGTGACCTCCACATCTCTTCCACGGGGAATTGATATTGTCATTTTATTCCACTGCGACCTCCACCACACTTCCAAGGGGCATTAAAACTGTCTTGTTAAGCTACTGTGACCTCACCGTCTCTTCCATGGGGCCTTGATATTGTCTTTTTATTCCACTGCGATGTCCACCATTCTTCCAAGGGGCATTAAAAGCGTCTTGTTAATCTACTGTGACCTCCACATCTCATCCAAGGGGCATTAAAACCGTCTTGTAAAACACCTCTGAACTCCACATATCTTCCAAGGGGCATTAAAACCGTCTTGTTAAGCTACTGTCACCTCCACGTCTCTTCCAAGGGGCATTGATATTGTCTTTTTATTCCACTGTGACCTCCACCACTCTTCCAAGGGGCATTAAAACGTTCTTGTTAAGCTACTGTGACCTTCACGTCTTTTAAACGGGGCATTGATAATGTCTTTTTATTCCACTGCGACCTCCACTACTCTTCCAAGGGGCATTAAATCCATCTTCTTAAGCTACTGTGACCTCCACGTCTCTTCCAAAGGGCATTAAAACTGACTTGTTGAACCACTCTGAACTCCATTGCTTTTCCAAGTGGCATTAAAACCGTCTTGTTAAACCAATCTGAACTCCACAGCTCTTCCAAGGGGCATTAAAACCGTCTTGTTAAGCTACTGTGATCTCCATCTCTCTCCCAAGGGGCTTTAAAACCATCTTGTTAAGCTACTGTGACCTCCATGTCTCTTCCACGAGGCATTGATATTGTCTTTTTATTCCACTGCTACCTCCTCCACTCTTCCAAGGGGCATTAAATCCGTCTTTTTAAGGTACTGTGACTTCCACGTCTTCTCCATGGGGCATTGATATTGTCTTTTTATTACACTGCGACCTCCATCTCTCTTTCAAGGGGCATTGATATTGTCGTTTTATTTCACTGCGACTACCACCACTCTTCCAAGGGGCGTTAAAACCATCTTGTTAAGCTTTTGTGACCTCCACGTCTCTTTCACGGGGCATTGATATTTTCTATTTACTCCACTGTAAACTCCACCACTCTTTCAAGGGTAATTAAAACTATCTTGTTAAGTTACTGTGATCTCCACCTCTCTTCCAAGGGGCATTAAAACCGTCTTGTTAAACCATTCTGAACTCCACAGCTCTTCCAAACGTTATTAAAACCATTTCGTAAAGCTACTGTGACCTCCATGTCTTTTCCACGGTGCTTTGACATTGTCTTTTTATACCACTGCTACCTCCTCCACCCTCCCAAGGGGCATTAAAACCGTATTGTTAAGCTACTGTGACCTCCTCGTCTCTTTCATGCGGTATTGATATTGTCTTTTTATTCCACTGCGATCTCCACCACACTTCCATGGGGCATTAAAAACGTCTTGTTAAGCTACTGTGACCTACACGTCTCTTCCACGGGGCATTGATATTGTCTTTTTATACAACTATCACCTCCACTACTTTTCCAAGGTGCATTAAAACTGTCTTCATAAGCTACTGTTACCTCCACGTCTCATCCAAGGGGCATTAAAACTATGTTGTAAAACCCCTCTGAACTCCAGAACTCTTCCAAGGGACATTAAAACTGTCTTGTTAAGCTACTGTGACCTCTACTTCTCTTCCACGGGGCATTGACATTGTCTTTTTATACCACTGCGACCTCCACCACTCTTTCAAGGGGCATGGATATTGTCGTTTTATTCCACTGCGACCTCCACCACTCTTCCAAGGGGCGTTAAAACCATCTTGTTAAGTTTTTGTGACCTCCACGTCTCTCTCATGGGGTATTGACATTTTCTATTTACTCCACTGTAACCTTCACCACTCTTCCAAGGGTCATTAAAACCATCTTGTTAAGTTACTGTGATCTCCACCTCTCTTCCAAGGGGCATTAAAACCATCTTGTTAAACCACTCTGAACTCCACAGTTCTTCCAAACGTTATTAAAACCGTTTCGTAAAGCTACTGTGACCTCCATGTCTCTTCCACGGTGCTTTGATATTGTCTTTTTATTCCACTGCGATCTCCACCACCCCTCCAAGGGGCATTAAAACCGTATTGTTAAGCTACTGTGACCTCCACGTCTCTTTCATGCGGTATTGATATTGTGTTTTTATTCCACTGCGACCTCCACCACTCTTCCAAGGGGCATTGATATTGCCTTTTTATTTCACTGCGATCTCCACCACACTTCCAAGGGGCATTAAAAACGTCTTGTTAAGCTACTGTGACCTACACGTCTCTTCCACGGGGCATTGATATTGTCTTTTTATACAACTATCACCTCCACTACTTTTCCAAGGTGCATTAAAACTGTCTTATTAAGCTACTGTGACCTCCACTTCTCTTCCACGGGGCATTGACATTGTCTTTTTATTCCACTGCGACGTCCACCACTCTTCCAAGGGTCAATAAAAGCGTCTTGTTAAGCTACTGTGACCTCCACGTCTCATCCAAGGGGCATTAAAACCGTTTTGTAAAACCCCTCTGAACTCCACAGCACTTCCAAGGGGCATTAAATGCTTCTTGCTAAGCTACTGTGACCTCCAGGTCTCTTCCACGGTGCATTGATATTTTTTATTTATTCCACTGTAACGTCCACCACTCTTCCAAGGGGCATTAAAACCATCTTGTTAAGTTACTGTGATCTCCACCTCTCTTCCAAGGGGCATTATAACCGTCTTGTTAAACCATTCTGAACTCCACAGCTCTTCCAAACTGCATTAAAACCATTTTGTAAAGCTACTGTGACCTCCATGTCTCTTCCACGGGGCTTTGATGCTGTCTGTTTATACCACTGCTGCCTCCTTCACCCTTCCAAGGGGCATTAAAACCTTCTTGTTAAGCTACTGTGACCTCCACGACTCTTCTGTGCGATATTGATATTGTCTTTTTTTTCCACTGCGACCTCCACCAATCTTCCAAGGGGCATTGATATTGCCTTTTTATTCCACTGCGACCTCCACCACACTTCCAAGGGGAATTAAAAACGTCTTGTTAAGCTACTCTGACCTACACATCTCTCCCGCGGAGCATTGATATTGTCTTTTTATTCCACTGTCACCTCGACTGCTTTTCCAATGGGCATTAAAACCGTCTTGTTAAGCTACTGTTACCTCCACATCTCATCCAAGAGGCATTAAAACTGTCTTGTAAAACCTCTCTGAACTCCACAGCTCTTCCAAGGGGCATTAAAACTGTCTTGTTAAGCTACTGTGACCTCCACGTCTCCTACACGGGGCATTGATATTGTCTTTTTATTCCACTGCGACGTCAACCACTCTTCCAAGGGGCATTAAAAGCGTCTTGTTAAGCTACTTTGACGTCCATGTTTCATCCAAGGGGCATTAAAATCATCTTGTAAAACCCCTCTGAACTCCACAGCTCTTCCAAGAGGCATTAAATCCGTCTTGTTAAGCTACTGTGACCTCCACGTCTCTTCCACGGGGCATTGATATTGTCTTTTTATTCCACTGCGGCCTCCACCACTCTTCCACGGGGCATTGGTATTGTCTTTTTATTCCACTGCGACCTCCAACACTCTTCCAAGGGGAATTGAAACCATCTTGTTAAACCACTCTGAACTCCACAGCTCTTCCGAGGGGCATTAAAATGGCATTGTTAAACTACTGTGACCTCCACGTCTCTTCCACGGAGCATTGATATTGTCTTTTTATTCCATAGCGACCTCCACCACCCTTCCAAGGGGCATTAAAACCGTCTTGTTAAACCACTCTGAACTCCACAGCTCTTCCAAGCGGCATTAAAACCGTCTTGTTAAGCTACTGTGACCTCCACGTCTTTCCACGGGGAATTGATATTGTCTTTTTATTCCACTGCGACCTCCACCACTCTTGAAAGCGGCATTAAAACCGTCTTGTTAAGCTACTGTGACCTCCACGTCTCTTCCGCGGGGCATTGATTTTGTCTTTTTATTCCACTGCGACCTCCATTACTCTTCCAAGGGGCATTGAAACCATCTTATTAAGGTACTGTGACCTCCACGTCTCTTCTACGGGGCATTGATATTGTTGTTTTATTCCACTGTAACCTCCACCACTCTTCTAAGGGGCATTAAAACCGTCGTGTTAAGCTACTGTGACCACCACGTCTCTTTCAACGTGCATTAAAACCGTCTTGTTAAACCACTCTGAACTCCACAGCTTTTCCAAGGGGCATTAAAACCGTCTTGTTAAGATACTGTAATCTCCACGTCTCTTCCACGGAGCTTTGATATTGTCTTTTTTTTCCACTGCAACCTCCACCACTCTTCAAAGGGGCATTAATAACGTCTCGTTAAGCTATTGTGACCTCCACGTCTCTTCCACGGGGCATTGATATTGTCTTTTTATTCCACTGCGACCTCCACCACACTTCCAAGGGGCATTAAAACTGTCTTATTAAGCTACTGTGACCTCACCGTCTCTTCCATGGAGCATTGATATTGTCTTTTTATTCCACTGCGATGTCCACCACTCTTCCAAGGGGCATTAAAAGCGTCTTGTTAATCTACTGTGACCTCCACACCTCTTCCAAGGGGCATTAAAACCGTCTTGTTAAGCTACTGTGACCTCCACGTCTCTTCCAAGGGGCATTGATATTGTCTTTTTATTCCACTGTGACCTCCACCACTCTTCCAAGGGTCATTAAAACCTTCTTGTTAAGCTACTGTGACCTCCACGTCTTTTAAACGGGACATTGATAATGTCTTTTTATTCTACTGTGACCTCCACTACTCTTCCAAGGGGCATTAAATTCATCTTCTTAAGCTACTGTGACCTCCACGTCTCTTCCAAAGGGCATTAAAACTGTCTTGTTGAACCACTGTGAACTCCACTGCTTTTCCAAGGGACATTAAAACCGTCTTGTTAAACCAATCTGAACTCCACAGCTCTTCCAAGGGGCATTAAAACCATCTTGTTAAGCTACTGTGATCTCCATCTCTCTCCCAAGGGGCTTTAAAACCATCTTGTTAAGCTATTGTGACCGCCATGTCTCTTCCACGAGGCATTGATATTGTCTCTTTATTCCACTGCTACCTCCTCCACTCTTCCAAGGGGCATTAAATCCGTCTTTTTAAGGTACTGTGACTTCCACGTGTCCTCCATGGGGAATTGATATTGTCTTTTTATTACACTTCGACCTCCACCATTCTTTCAAGGGGCATTGATATTGTCGTTTTATTCCACTGCGACCTCCACCACTCTTCCAAGGGGCATTAAAACCATCTTGTTAATCTTTTGTGACCTCCACGTCTCTTTCACGGGGCATTGACATTTTCTATTTACTCCACTGTAACCTCCACCACTCTTCCAAGGGTCATTAAAAGCGTCTTGTTAAGCTACTGTGACCTCCACGTCTCATCCAAGGGGCATTAAAACCGTCTTGTAAATCCCCTCTGAACTCCACAGCTCTTCCAAGGGGCATTAAATCCATCTTACTAAGCTACTGTGACCTCCACGTCTCTTCCACGGGGCATTGATATTGTCTTTTTTTTCCACTGTCACCTCCACTACTTTTCCAATGGGCATTAAAACCGTCTTGTTAAGCTACTTTGACCTCCACGTCTCATTCAAGGGGCATTAAAACCGACTTGTAAAACCACTCTGAACTCCACAGCTCTTCCAAGGGGCATTAAATCCGTCTTGTTAAGCTACTGTGACCTCCACGTCTCTTGCACTGGGCATTGATATTGTCTTTTTATTGCACTGTGACCTCCACCACTCTTCCACGGGGCATTGGTATTGTCTTTTTATTCCACTGCGACCTCCACCATTCTTCCAAGGGGCATAGAAACCATCTTGTTAAACCACTCTGAACTCCACAGCTCTTCCGAGGGGCATTAAAATGGCATTGTTAAACTACTGTGACCTCCACGTCTCTTCCACGAAGCATTGATATTGTCTTTTTATTCCACAGCGACCTCCACCACCCTTCCAAGGGGCTTTAAAACCGTCTTGTTAGACCACTTTGGACTCCACAGCTCTTCCAGGGAGCATTAAAACCATCTTGTTAATGTACTGTGACCTTCACGTCTCTTCCACGGGGCATTGATATTGTCTTTTTATTCCACTGAGACCATCACCACTCATCCAAGGGGCATTGATATTGTATTTTTATTCCACTGCGACCTCCACCACTCTTCCAAGGGGCATTGAAACCGTCTTGTTAAGCTACTGTGACCTCCACGTCTCATCAACGGGGCATTGATATTGTTTTTTTATTCCACTGTAACCTCCACCACTGGTCCAGGGGGCATTAAAACCGTCCTATTAAGCTACTGTGATCTCCACGTCTCTTCCAAGGGGTCATTGATATTGTATTTTTATTCCACTGCGACCTCCACCACTCTACCAAGGGGCATTAAAACCGTCTTGTTAAGCTACTATGACCTCAAGGTCTCTTCCACGGGCAAAGATATTGTCTTTTTATTCCACTGCGACCTCCACCACTCTTCCAAGGGGCAATAAAACCGTCTTGTTAAGCTACTGTGACCTCAACGTCTCTTCCACGGGGCATTGATATTGTCATTTTATGCCACTGCGACCTCCACCACTCTTCCACGGGGCATTGATATTGTCGATTTATTCCAATGCGAACTCCACCACACTTCCAAGGGGCATTAAAACCGTCTTGTTAAGCTACTGTGACCTCCACGTCTCTTCCACGGGGCATTGATATTGTCATTTTATTCCACTGCGATCTCCACCACTCTTTCACGGGGCAGTGATATTGTTGTTTTATTCCACTGCGACCTCCACCACACTTCCAAGGGGCATGAAAACTGTCTTGTTAAGCTACTGTGACCTCCACCACTCTTCCACTGTGCATTGGTTTTTTCGTTTTATTCCACTGTAACCTCCACCACTTTTCCAAGGGGCATTAAAACCGCATTTTAAGCTACTGTGTTCTCCACATCTCTTCCACGGGGCATTAATATTTTCTTTTTATTCCATAGCGACCTCCACCACTCTGCCAAGGGGCATTAAAACCATCTTGTTAAGCTACTGTGACCTCCACAACTCTTCCACGGGGCATTGATATTGTCTTTTTATTTCACTGCGACCTCCACCAATCTTCCAAGGGGCATTGAAACCGTCTTGTTAAGCTACTGTGACCTCCACTTCTCTTCTATGGGGCATTGATATTGTGTTTTTATTCCACTGTAACATCCACCACTTGTCCAAGGGGCATTAAAACCGTCTTGTTAAGCTACTGTGATCTCCACGTCTCTTCCAAGGGGCATTGATATTGTCTTTTTAATCCACTGCGACCTCCACACTCTTCCAAGGGGCATGAAAACCGTCTTATTAAGCTGCTATGACCTCCAAGTCTCTTCCACTGGACATTGATAATGTCTTTTTTTTCCACTGCGACCTCCACCGATCTTCCAAGGGGCAATAAAACAGTCTTGTAAAGCTACTGTGACCTCCACGTCTCTTCCAGGGGGCATTGATATTGTCTTTTTATTCCACTGTAACCTCCACCACTCTTCTCACGGGCATTAAAACCGTCTTGTTAAGCTACTGTGACCTCCACGTCTCTTCCAAGGGGCATTAAAACCGTCTTGTTAAACCACTCTGAAATCCACATCTTTTCCAAGGGGCATTAAAACCGCATTGTTAAGCTACTGTGACCTCCACGTCTCTTCCCCTGGGCATTGATATTGTCTTTTTATTCCACAGCGACCTCCACCACTCTTCCAAGGGGCATTAAAACCGTCTTGTTAAGCTACTGTGACCTCCACGTCTTTTCCACGGGGCATTGATTTTGTCTTTTTATTCCACTGCGACCTCCACCACTCTTCCAAGGGGCATTGACGTTGACGTTTTATTCCACTGCAACCTCCACCACTCTTCCAAGGGGAATTAAAACGGTCTTCTTAAGCTACTGTGATCTCCACGTCTCTTCTACAGGGCATTGATATTGTGTTTTTATTCCACTGTAACCTCAACCACTCATCCAAGGGGTATTAAAACCGTCTTTTTAAGATACTGTAATCTCCACGTCTCTTCCAAAGGGCATTGATATTGTCTTTTTATTACACTGCGACCTCCACCTCTCTTCCAAGGGGCATTAAAACCGTCTTTTAAAGCTACTGTGACCTCCCCGTCTCTTCCAAGGGGCATTAAAACCATTTTACTAAACCACTCTGAACTCCACAGCTCTTCCGAGGGGCATTAAAACCGCATTGTTAAGCTACTGTGACCTCCACGTCTCTTCCCCTGGGCATTGATATTTTCTTTTTATTCCACAGAGACCTCCACCAGTCTTCCTAGGGGTATTAAAACTGTCTTGTTAAGCTACTGTGACCTCCACGTCTCTTCTACGGGGCATTGATATTGTCTTTTTATTCCACTGCGACCTCCACCTCTCTTCCAAGGGGCATGAAAACTGTCTTGTTAAGCTACTGTGACCTCCACCACTCTTCCACTGTGCATTGGTTTTTTCGTTTTATTCCACTGTAACCTCCACCACTTTTCCAAGGGGCATTAAAACCGCATTTTAAGCTACTGTGTTCTCCACATCTCTTCCACGGGGCATTAATATTTTCTTTTTATTCCATAGCGACCTCCACCACTCTGCCAAGGGGCATTAAAACCATCTTGTTAAGCTACTGTGACCTCCACAACTCTTCCACGGGGCATTGATATTGTCTTTTTATTTCACTGCGACCTCCACCAATCTTCCAAGGGGCATTGAAACCGTCTTGTTAAGCTACTGTGACCTCCACTTCTCTTCTATGGGGCATTGATATTGTGTTTTTATTCCACTGTAACATCCACCACTTGTCCAAGGGGCATTAAAACCGTCTTGTTAAGCTACTGTGATCTCCACGTCTCTTCCAAGGGGCATTGATATTGTCTTTTTAATCCACTGCGACCTCCACACTCTTCCAAGGGGCATGAAAACCGTCTTATTAAGCTGCTATGACCTCCAAGTCTCTTCCACTGGACATTGATAATGTCTTTTTTTTCCACTGCGACCTCCACCGATCTTCCAAGGGGCAATAAAACAGTCTTGTAAAGCTACTGTGACCTCCACGTCTCTTCCAGGGGGCATTGATATTGTCTTTTTATTCCACTGTAACCTCCACCACTCTTCTCACGGGCATTAAAACCGTCTTGTTAAGCTACTGTGACCTCCACGTCTCTTCCAAGGGGCATTAAAACCGTCTTGTTAAACCACTCTGAAATCCACATCTTTTCCAAGGGGCATTAAAACCGCATTGTTAAGCTACTGTGACCTCCACGTCTCTTCCCCTGGGCATTGATATTGTCTTTTTATTCCACAGCGACCTCCACCACTCTTCCAAGGGGCATTAAAACCGTCTTGTTAAGCTACTGTGACCTCCACGTCTTTTCCACGGGGCATTGATTTTGTCTTTTTATTCCACTGCGACCTCCACCACTCTTCCAAGGGGCATTGACGTTGACGTTTTATTCCACTGCAACCTCCACCACTCTTCCAAGGGGAATTAAAACGGTCTTCTTAAGCTACTGTGATCTCCACGTCTCTTCTACAGGGCATTGATATTGTGTTTTTATTCCACTGTAACCTCAACCACTCATCCAAGGGGTATTAAAACCGTCTTTTTAAGATACTGTAATCTCCACGTCTCTTCCAAGGGGCATTGATATTGTCTTTTTATTACACTGCGACCTCCACCTCTCTTCCAAGGGGCATTAAAACCGTCTTTTAAAGCTACTGTGACCTCCCCGTCTCTTCCAAGGGGCATTAAAACCATTTTACTAAACCACTCTGAACTCCACAGCTCTTCCGAGGGGCATTAAAACCGCATTGTTAAGCTACTGTGACCTCCACGTCTCTTCCCCTGGGCATTGATATTTTCTTTTTATTCCACAGAGACCTCCACCAGTCTTCCTAGGGGTATTAAAACTGTCTTGTTAAGCTACTGTGAACTCCACGTCTCTTCTACGGGGCATTGATATTGTCTTTTTATTCCACTGCGACCTCCACCTCTCTTCCAAGGGGCATGAAAACTGTCTTGTTAAGCTACTGTGACCTCCACCACTCTTCCACTGTGCATTGGTTTTTTCGTTTTATTCCACTGTAACCTCCACCACTTTTCCAAGGGGCATTAAAACCGCATTTTAAGCTACTGTGTTCTCCACATCTCTTCCACGGGGCATTAATATTTTCTTTTTATTCCATAGCGACCTCCACCACTCTGCCAAGGGGCATTAAAACCATCTTGTTAAGCTACTGTGACCTCCACAACTCTTCCACGGGGCATTGATATTGTCTTTTTATTTCACTGCGACCTCCACCAATCTTCCAAGGGGCATTGAAACCGTCTTGTTAAGCTACTGTGACCTCCACTTCTCTTCTATGGGGCATTGATATTGTGTTTTTATTCCACTGTAACATCCACCACTTGTCCAAGGGGCATTAAAACCGTCTTGTTAAGCTACTGTGATCTCCACGTCTCTTCCAAGGGGCATTGATATTGTCTTTTTAATCCACTGCGACCTCCACACTCTTCCAAGGGGCATGAAAACCGTCTTATTAAGCTGCTATGACCTCCAAGTCTCTTCCACTGGACATTGATAATGTCTTTTTTTTCCACTGCGACCTCCACCGATCTTCCAAGGGGCAATAAAACAGTCTTGTAAAGCTACTGTGACCTCCACGTCTCTTCCAGGGGGCATTGATATTGTCTTTTTATTCCACTGTAACCTCCACCACTCTTCTCACGGGCATTAAAACCGTCTTGTTAAGCTACTGTGACCTCCACGTCTCTTCCAAGGGGCATTAAAACCGTCTTGTTAAACCACTCTGAAATCCACATCTTTTCCAAGGGGCATTAAAACCGTCTTTTAAAGCTACTGTGACCTCCCCGTCTCTTCCAAGGGGCATTAAAACCATTTTACTAAACCACTCTGAACTCCACAGCTCTTCCGAGGGGCATTAAAACCGCATTGTTAAGCTACTGTGACCTCCACGTCTCTTCCCCTGGGCATTGATATTTTCTTTTTATTCCACAGAGACCTCCACCAGTCTTCCAAGGGGTATTAAAACCGTCTTGTTAAGCTACTGTGACCTCCACGTCTCTTCTACGGGGTATTGATATTGTCTTTTTATTCCACTGCGACCTCCACCTCTCTTCCAAGGGGCATAAAAACAGTCTTGTTAAGCTACTGTGATCTCCACGTCTCTTCCAAGGGGAATTGATATTGTCTTTTTATTCCACTACGAACTCCTCCGATGTGCGAAGGGGCATTAAAACCGTCTTGTAAATCTACTGGGACCTCCACGTCCCTTTCACGGGGCATTGATATTGTCTTTTTATTCCAATGTAACCTCCACCACTCTTCTAAGGGGCATTAAAACAGTCTTTTTAAGCTACTGTGACCTCCATGTCTCCTCCAAGGGGCATTAAAACCATCTTGTGAAACCACTCTGAACTCCACAGCTTTTCCAAGGGGCATTGAAACCGTCTTGTTAAGCTACTGTGACCTCCACGTCTTTTCCACGTGGCATTGATATTGTCTTTTTATTTCACTGTAACCTCCACCACTCTACCAAGGGGCATTAAAATTGTCTTGTTAAGCTACTGTCTCCTCCACGTCTCTTCCAAGGGGCATTAAAACAGTATTGTTAAACCACTCGGAACTCCACAGCTCTTCCAAGGGGCATTGATATTGTCTTTTTAGTCCAATGTAACCTCCACCACTCTTCTAAGGGGCATTAAAACCATCTTGTTAAGCTACTGTGACCTCCACGTCTTTTCCAAGTGGCTTTGATATTGTCTTTTTATTCCACTGCAACCTCCACCACTCTTTCAATGGGCATTGATATTGTCTTTTTATACCACTGTAACCTCCACCACTTTTCCAAGGGGCATTAAAACCGTCTTTTTAAGCTACTGTGACCTCCACGTCTCTTCCAAGGGGAAATTTATATTGTCTTTTTATTCCACTGCGACCTCCACACTCTTACAAGGGTCGTTAAAACCATATTCTTAAGCTGCTGTAACCTCCAACTCTCTTCCACTGGACATTGATATTGTCTTTTTATTCCACTGCGATCTCGATCGCTCTTCCAAGGGGCATTAAAGCCGTCTTGTAAAGCTACTGTGACCTCCACGTCTCTTCCACGGGGCATTGATATTGTCTTTTTATTCCACTGTAACCTCCCCTACTTTTCCAAGGGACATTAAAACCGTGTTGTTAAGCTACTGTGACCTCCACGTCTCTTCCAAGGAGCATTAAAACCGTGTTGTTGAACCACTCTGAACTCAACAGCTCTTCCAAGGGGCAATAAAACCCTCTTGTTAAGCTACTGTGATCTCCACATCTCTTCCACGGAGCATTGATATTGTCTTTTTTTTACAATGCGACCTCCACCCCTCTACCAAGGGGCATTAAAAGTGTCTTGTTAAGCTACTATGACCTCAACGTCTCTTCCACGGGCATTGATATTGTCTTTTTATTCCACTGCGACCTCCACCACTCTTCCAAGGGACATTAAAATGCCTTGTTAAGCTACTGTGACCTCCACGTCTCTTCCATGGGGCATTTATACTGCAATTTTAATCAACTGCGATCTCCACTACTCTTCCACGGGACATTGATATTGTCTTTTTATTCCACTGCTACCTACACCACTTTTCCCAGGGACATTTAATCTGTCTTGTTAAGCTACTTTGACCTCCACGTCTCTTCCACGTGGCATTGATATTGGCTTTTTATTCCACTGCGACCTCCACCACTCTTTCACGGGGCATTGATATTGTCGTTTTATTCCCTGCGACCTCCACCACTCTTCAAAGGGGCAATAAAACCATCATGTTAAGCTACTGTGACCTCCACGTCTCTTCCAAGGGGCATTGATATTGTCTTTGTTTTCCTCTGTGACCTCCACCACTCTTCCATGTTGCATTAAAACCGTCTTGTAAAGCTACTGTGATCTCCACGTCTCTTCCACAGGGCATTGATATTGTCTTTTTAATCCACTGTAACCTCCACCACTTTTCCAAGGGGCAATAAAACCGTCTTGTTAAGCAACTGTGACCTCCACGTCTCTTTCACGGGGCATTGATATTGTCATTTTATTCCACTGCGACCTCCACCACATTTCAAAGGGGCATTAAAAAAGTCTTGTTAAGCTACTGTGATCTCCACCACTCTTCCACGGGGCATTGATATTGTCTTTTTATTCCACTGCGACCTCCACCACACTTCCAAGGGGCAATAAAACCATCTTGTTAAGCTACTGTCACCTTCACGTCTCTTCCAAGGGGCATTAAAACCGTCTTATTAAACCACTCTGAACTCCACAGCTCTTCCAAGGGGCATTAAAACCGTCTTGTTAAGCTACTGTGACCTCCACGTCTTTTCCACTGGGCATTGATATTGTCTTTTTATTCCACTGCGACCTCAACCACTCTTCCAAGGGGCATTAAAACCGTCTTGTTAAGCTACTGTGACCTCCACGTCTCTTCTACTGGCATTGATATTGTGTTTTTATTCCACTGTAACTTCCACCACTCATCCAAGGAGCATTAAAACCATCTTGTTAAGCTGCTGTGATTTCCACGTCTCTTCCAAGGGGCATTGATATTCTCTTTTTATTCCACTGAGACCTCCACCACTGTTCCAAGGGGCATTAAAACTGTATTGTTAAGCTACTGTGACCTCCACGTCTTTTCCACGGGGTATTGATATTGTCTTTTTATTCCACTGTGACCTCCACCACTCTTCCAAGGGGCATTGATATTGTCTTTGTTTTCCACTGCGACCTCCACCTCTCTTCCAGGGGGCATTAAAACCGTCTTGTAAAGCTACTGTGATCTTCACGTCTCTTCCACGGGGCATTGATATTGTCTTTTTATTCCACTGCGACCTCCACCACACTTCCAAGGGGCAATAAAACCATCTTGTTAAGCTACTGTCACCTTCACGTCTCTTCCAAGGGGCATTAAAACCGTCTTATTAAACCACTCTGAACTCCACAGCTCTTCCAAGGGGCATTAAAACCGTCTTGTTAAGCTACTGTGACCTCCACGTCTTTTCCACTGGGCATTGATATTGTCTTTTTATTCCACTGCGACCTCAACCACTCTTCCAAGGGGCATTAAAACCGTCTTGTTAAGCTACTGTGACCTCCACGTCTCTTCTACTGGCATTGCTATTGTGTTTTTATTCCACTGTAACTTCCACCACTCATCCAAGGAGCATTAAAACCATCTTGTTAAGCTGCTGTGATTTCCACGTCTCTTCCAAGGGGCATTGATATTGTCTTTTTATTCCACTGAGACCTCCACCACTGTTCCACGGGGCATTAAAACTGTATTGTTAAGCTACTGTGACCTCCACGTCTTTTCCACGGGGTATTGATATTGTCTTTTTATTCCACTGTGACCTCCACCACTCTTCCAAGGGGCATTGATATTGTCTTTGTTTTCCACTGCGACCTCCAACTCTCTTCCAGGGGACATTAAAACCGTCTTGTAAAGCTACTGTGATCTTCACGTCTCTTCCACGGGGCATTGATATTGTCTTTTTATTCCACTGCGACCTCCACCACTGTTCCAAGGGGCTTTAAAACTGTATTGTTAAGCTACTGTGACCTCCACGTCTTTTCTACGGGGCATTGATATTGTATTTTTATTCCACTGTGACCTCCACCACTCTTCCAAGGGACATTGATATTGTCTTTTTATTAAACTGCGATCTCCACCACTCTTCCAAGGGGCATAAAAAACGTTTTGTTAAGCTACTGTGACCTCCACGTCTCTTCCACTGGGCATTGATATTGTCTTTTTATTCCACTGCGACCTCCACCACTTTACCCAGGGACATTTAATCTGTCTTGTTAAGCTACTGTGACCTCCCCGTCTCTTCCACGGGGCATTGATATTGTTTTTTTATTCGACTGCGACCTCCACCACTCTTCCAAGGGGCATTGATATTATTTTTTATTCCACTGCGTCCTCCACCACTCTTCCAAAGGGCATTAAATCTGTCTTGTTAAACGACTGTGACCTCCACGTCTCTTCCCATGGGCATTGTTATTGTCTTTTTAATAAACTGCGACCTCCACCACTCTTCCAAGGGGCATTGATTTTGTCTTTTAATTCCACTGCGACCTCCACCACTCTTCCAAGGGGTAATAAAACCATCATGTTAAGCTACTGTGACCTCCACGTCTCTTCCAAGGGCCATTGATATTGTCTCTGTATTCTACTGCGACCTCCACCACTCTTCCAAGGGGCATTAAAACAGTCTTGTAAAGCTAATGTGATCTCCACGTCTCTTCCACGGGGCATTGATATTACCTTTTTATTCCACTGTAACCTCCACCACTCTACCAAAGGGTATTAAAACCGTTTTGTTAAGATACTGTGACCTTCAAGTCTCTTCCCCGGGGCATTGATATTGTCATTTTATTCCACTGCGACCTCCACCACACTTCCAAGGGGCATTAAAACCGTCATGTTAAGCTACTGTGACCTCCACGTCTCTTCCAGGGGCATTGATATTGTCTTTTCATTCCACTGTAACCTCCACCACTCTACCAAGGGGCATTAAAATCTTCTTGGTAAGCTACTGTCACCTCCACGTCTCTTCCAAGTGGCATTAAAACTGTCTTGTTAAACCACTCTGAACTCCACAGCTCTTCCATTGGGCATTAAAACAGCCTTGTTAAGTTACTGTGACCTCCATGAATCTTCCACGAGCATTGATATATTTTTTTTATTCCACTGCAACCTCCATCACTCTTTCAAGTGGCATTTAAACCGTCTTGTTAAGCTACTGTTACCTACACTTCTCTTCTACGCGGCATTGATATTGTCTTTTTCTTCCACTGCGACCTCCACTACTCTTCCAAGTGTCATTGATATTATCTTTTTATTCCACTGAGACCTCCATCACACTTCCAAGGGGCATTAAAACCGTCTTGTTGAGATAATGTGACCTCCACGTCTCTTCCACGGGAAATTGATATTGTTATTTTATTCTACTGTAACCCCCACCTCCCTGACAAGGGGCATTAAAACAGTCTTGTTAAGCTACTTTGTCCTCCACGTCTCTTCCAAGGGGCATTAAAAAAAGTCTTGCTAAACCACTCTGAACTCCACAGCTGTTCCAAGGGGCATTAAAACCATCTTGTTAAGCTACTGTGACCTCCAAGTCTCTTCCACCGGGCATTGACTTTGTCTTTTTATTCCACTGCGACCTCCACCACTCCTCCAAGGGGCAATGATATTTTCTTTTTATTCCACTGCGACCTCCACCACTCTTCCAAGGGGCATTAAAACCATCTTGTTAAGCTACTGTGACCTCCACATCTCTTCCACGGGGCATTGATATTGTCTCTTTATTCCACTGCTACCTCCACCACTCTTCCATTGGGCATTAAAACCATCTTGTTAAGCTACTGTGACCTCCACGTATATTCCAAGGGGCATTGATATTGGGTTTTTATTCCACTGTAACTTCCACCACTCATCCAAGGGGCATTAAAACCGTCTTGTTAAGCTACTGTGACCTCCACGTCTCTACCACGTGGCATTGATATTGTCTTTTTATTCCACTGCGACCTCCACCAATCTTCCAAGGGATTTTTAATCTGTCTTGTTAAGCTACTGTGACCTCCACCACTCTTCCACGGTGCATTGATTTTGTCGTTTTATTCCACTGCGACCTCCACCACACTTTTAAGGGGCATTAAAACCGTCTTGCTAAGCTTCTGTCACCTCCACGTCTCCTCCACGGGGCATCGATGTTGTCTTTTTATTCCACTGCGACCTCCACCACCCTTCCAAGGGGCATTGATATTGTCCTTTTATTCCTCTGTAACCTCCACCACTTTTCCAAGGGGCATTAAAACCGTCTTTTTAAGCTACTGTGACCTCCACGTCTCTTCCAAAGGGCATTAAAACCATCTTGTTAAAGCACTCTGAACTCCACAGATCTTCCAAGGGGCATTAAAACCGCATTTTAAGCTACTGTGTCCTCCACATCTCTTCCACGGGGCATTAGTATTGTCTTTTTATTCCACAGCGACTTCCACCACTCTTCCAAGGGGCATTAAAACCATCTTGTTAAGCTCCTGTGACCTCCACGTCTCTTCCACGGGGCATTGATATTGTATTTTTATTCCACAGCGACCTCCACCACTCTTCCAATGGGCATTTAAACCGCATTGTTAAGCTACTGTATCCTCTACGTCTCTTCCACTGGTCATTTATATTTTCTTTTTATTCCACTGGGACCTCCACCACTGTTCCAATGGGCATTAAAACCGTCTTGTTAAGCTACTGTGACCTCCACGTCTCTTCCACGGGGCATTGATATTGTCTTTTTATTCCACTGCGACCTTCACCACTCTTTCAAGGGGCATTGATATTATCTTTTTATTCCACTGCAACCTCCACCACTCTTCCAAGGGACAATAAAACCATCATGTTAAGCTACTGTGACCTCCATGTCTCTTCCACGGGGTATTGATATTGTCTTATTATTCCACTACAACCTCCACCACAGTTTCAAGGGGCATTAAAACTGTCTTGTTAAGCTACTGTGACCTCCACGTCTCTTTCACGGGGCATTGATATTGTCATTTTATTCCACTGTGACCTCCTCCACTCTTTCACGGGGCATTGATATTGTCGTTTTATTCCACTGCGACCTCCACCACATTTCAAAGTGGCATTAAAGAAGTCTTATTATGCTACTGTGACCTCCACCACTCTTCCACGGGGCATTGATATTGTCGTTTTATTCCACTGCAACCTCCACCACACTTCCAAGGAGCATTAAAAAAATCTTGTTAAGCTACTGTGACCTCCACGTCTCTTCCACGGGGCATTGGTGTTGTCTTTTTCCTCCACTGCGACGTCCACCACTCTTCCAAGGGGCATTGATATTGTCTTATTATTCCACTGCGACCTCCACCACTCTTCCAAAGGGCATTTAAACCATCTTGTTAAGCTACTGTGACCTCCACGTCTCTTCCACGGGGCATTGGTGTTGTCTTTTTCCTCCACTGCGACGTCCACCACTCTTCCAAGGGGCATTGATATTGTCTTTTTATTCCACTGCGACCTCCACCTCTCTTCCAAGGGGCATTAAACCATTTTGTTAAGCTACTGTGACCTCCATGTCTCTTCCACGGGGCATTCATATTGTCTTTTTATTCTACTGTAACCTCCTCGACCCTTCCAAGGAACATTAAAACCATCTTGGT
The DNA here is from genome assembly GCF_046119375.1 of Phyllobates terribilis. NCBI lineage: Eukaryota > Metazoa > Chordata > Amphibia > Anura > Dendrobatidae > Phyllobates > Phyllobates terribilis. The sequence goes on along the minus strand of NW_027363531.1, from coordinate 524,342 downwards.
AAGATACTGTCACCTCGATTTCTCTTCCAATAGGCATTAAAACCATCTTGTTAAACGACTTTGGACTCCACAGCTCTTCCAAGGGGCATTAAAACCATCTTGTTAAGCTACTGTGACCCCCACGTCTCTTCTACGCGGCATTGATATTGTGTTTTTATTCCACTGTAACCTCCACCACTCGTCCAATTGGCATTAAAACTGTCTTGTTAAGCTACTGTGACCACCACGTCTCTTCCACAGGAAATTTATATTGTCTTTTTATAACACTACGACCTCCACCACTCTTCCAAGGGTCATTGGTATTGTATTTTTATTCCACTGCAACCTCCACACTCTTACAAGGGGCATTAAAACCATCTTGTTAAGCTGCTGTATCCTCCAAGTCTCTTCCACTGGACATTGATATTGTCTTTTTATTCCACTACGACCTCCACCGCTCCTCCAAGGGGCATTAAAACCATCTTGTAAAGCTACTGTGACCTCCACTTTTCTTCCACGGGGCATTGATATTGCCTTTTTATTCCACTGTAACCTCCACCACTTTTCCAAGGGGCATTAAAACCGTCTTGTTAAGCTACTGTGACCTCCACGTCTCTTCCAAGGGGCATTAAAACCGTCTTGTTGAACCACTCTGAACTCCACAGCTATTCCAAGGGGCAATAAAACTGTCTTGTTAATCTACTGTGATCTCCAATTCTCTTCCACGGGCACTGATATTGTCTTTCTATTCCACTGCGACCTCCATCACTCTTCTTAGGGGCATTAAAACCGCATTGTTAAGCTACTGTGACCTCCACGTCTCTTTCATCGCGTATTGATATTGTAATTTTTTTCCTCTGCGACCTCCACTACTCTTCCACGGGGCATTGATATTGTACTACAACCTCCACCACACTTCCAAGGGGCATTAAAACCGTCTTGTTAAGCTACTGTGACCTCCACGTCTCTTTCACTGGGCATTGATATTGTCATTTTATTCCACTGTGACCTCCACCACTCTTCCACGGGGCATTGATATTGTCGTTTTATTCCACTGCAACCCCACCACACTTCCAAGGGGCAATAAAACCATCTTGTTAAGCTACTGTCAACTTTACGTCTCTTCCAAGGCACATTAAAACCGTCTTTTTAAACCACTTTGAACTCCACAGCTCTTCCAAGGGGCATTAAAACCGTCTTGTTAAGCTACTGTGAACTCCACATCTTTTCCACGGGGCATTGATATTGTCTTTTTATTCCACTGCGACCTCCACCACTATTCCAAGGGGCATTAAAACCGTCTTGATAAGCTACTGTGACCTCCACGTCTCTTCTACTGGCATTGATATTGTGTTTTTATTCCACTGTAACTTCCACCACTCGTCCAAGGGGCATTAAAACCATCTTGTTAAACTACTGTGATTTTCACGTCTCTTCCAAGGGGCATTGATGTTGTCTTTTTATTTCACTGCGACCTCCACCACTCTTCCATGGGGCATTAAAACTGTATTGTTAAGCTACTGTGACCTCCGCGTCTTTTCCACGGGGCATTGATATTGTCTTTTTATTCCACTGCGACCTCCACCACTCTTCCAAGGGGCATTGATATTATTTTTTATTCCACTGCGACCTCCACCACTTTTTCAAGGGGCATTAAATCTGTCTTGTTAAACGCCTGTGACCTCCACGTCTCTTCCACTGGGCATTGATATTGTCTTTTTAATAAACTGCGACCTCCACCATTCTTCCAAGGGGCAATAAAACCATCATGTTAAGCTACTGTGACCTCCACGTCTCTTCCAAGGGGCATTGATATTGTCTTTGTATTCCACTGCGACCTCCACCGCTCTTCCAAGGGGCATTAAAACCGTCTTGTAAACCTACTGTGATCTCCACGTCTCTTCCAAGGGGCATTAAAACCGTCTTGTTGAACCACTCTGAACTCCACAGCTCTTCCAAGGGGCATTAAAACCGTCTTGTTAAGCTACTGTGATCTCCACGTCTCTTCCACGGGGCATTGATATTGTCTTTTTATTCCACTGTAACCTCTACCAAGGGGCATTAAAACCATCTTTTTAAGCTGTTGTGACCTCCACGTCTCTTCCAAGGGGCATTAAAACCGTTGTGATCTCCACGTCTCTTCCCTGGAGCATTGATATTGTCTTTTTATTCCACTGCGACCTTCACCACTCTTCCAAGGGGCATTACAACCGTCTTATTAAGCTACTATGACCTCAAGTTCTCTTCCACGGGCAATGATATTGTCTTTTTATTCCACTGCAACCTCCACCACTCTTCCAAGGGGCAATAAAACAGTCTTGTTAAGCTACTGTGACCTCCACGTCTCTTCCACGGGGCATTGATATTGTCATTTTATGCCACTGCGACCTCCACCACTCTTCCACGGGGCATTGATATTGTCGATTTATTCCACTGCGACCTCCACCACACTTCCATGGGGCATTAAAACCGTCTTGTTAAGCTACTGTGACCTCCACGTCTCTTCCACGGGGCATTGATATTGTCATTTTGTTCCACTGCGACCTCCACCACTCTTCCACGGGGCATTGATATTGTCGTTTTATTCCACTGCGACCTCCACCATACTTCCAAGGATCATGAAAACGGTCTTGTTAAGCTACTGTGACCTCCACCACTCTTCCATGGTGCATTGATTTTGTCGTTTTATTCCACTGCGACCTCCACCTCATTTTTAAGGTGCATTAAAACCGTCTTGTTAAGATACTGTGATCTCCACGTGTCTTCCCAGGTGCAATGATATTGTATTTTTATTCCACTGCGACCTCCACCACTCTTCTACGGGGCATTGATATTGTCGTTTTATTCCACTGCGACCTCCACCACACTTCCAAGGGGCATGAAAACTGTCTTGTTAAGTTACTGTAACCTCCACCACTCTTCCACGGTGCATTGATTTTGTCGTTTTATTCCACTGCGACCTCCACCACACTTTTAAGGGGCATTAAAACCGTCTTGCTAAGCTTCTGTCACCTCCACGTCTCCTTCACGGGGCATCGATGTTGTCTTTTTATTCCACTGCGACCTCCACCACCCTTCCAAGGGGCATTGATATTGTCCTTTTATTCCTCTGTAACCTCCACCACTTTTCCAAGGGGCATTAAAACCGTCTTTTTAAGCTACTGTGACCTCCACGTCTCTTCCAAAGGGCATTAAAACCATCTTGTTAAAGCACTCTGAACTCCACAGATCTTCCAAGGGGCATTAAAACCGCATTTTAAGCTACTGTGTCCTCCACATCTCTTCCACGGGGCATTAGTATTGTCTTTTTATTCCACAGCGACTTCCACCACTCTTCCAAGGGGCATTAAAACCATCTTGTTAAGCTCCTGTGACCTCCACGTCTCTTCCACGGGGCATTGATATTGTATTTTTATTCCACAGCGACCTCCACCACTCTTCCAATGGGCATTTAAACCGCATTGTTAAGCTACTGTATCCTCTACGTCTCTTCCACTGGTCATTTATATTTTCTTTTTATTCCACTGGGACCTCCACCACTGTTCCAATGGGCATTAAAACCGTCTTGTTAAGCTACTGTGACCTCCACGTCTCTTCCACGGGGCATTGATATTGTCTTTTTATTCCACTGCGACCTTCACCACTCTTTCAAGGGGCATTGATATTATCTTTTTATTCCACTGCAACCTCCACCACTCTTCCAAGGGACAATAAAACCATCATGTTAAGCTACTGTGACCTCCATGTCTCTTCCACGGGGTATTGATATTGTCTTATTATTCCACTACAACCTCCACCACAGTTTCAAGGGGCATTAAAACTGTCTTGTTAAGCTACTGTGACCTCCACGTCTCTTTCACGGGGCATTGATATTGTCATTTTATTCCACTGTGACCTCCTCCACTCTTTCACGGGGCATTGATATTGTCGTTTTATTCCACTGCGACCTCCACCACATTTCAAAGTGGCATTAAAGAAGTCTTATTATGCTACTGTGACCTCCACCACTCTTCCACGGGGCATTGATATTGTCGTTTTATTCCACTGCAACCTCCACCACACTTCCAAGGAGCATTAAAAAAATCTTGTTAAGCTACTGTGACCTCCACGTCTCTTCCACGGGGCATTGGTGTTGTCTTTTTCCTCCACTGCGACGTCCACCACTCTTCCAAGGGGCATTGATATTGTCTTATTATTCCACTGCGACCTCCACCACTCTTCCAAAGGGCATTTAAACCATCTTGTTAAGCTACTGTGACCTCCACGTCTCTTCCACGGGGCATTGGTGTTGTCTTTTTCCTCCACTGCGACGTCCACCACTCTTCCAAGGGGCATTGATATTGTCTTTTTATTCCACTGCGACCTCCACCTCTCTTCCAAGGGGCATTAAACCATTTTGTTAAGCTACTGTGACCTCCATGTCTCTTCCACGGGGCATTCATATTGTCTTTTTATTCTACTGTAACCTCCTCGACCCTTCCAAGGAACATTAAAACCATCTTGGTAAGATACTGTCACCTCGATTTCTCTTCCAATAGGCATTAAAACCATCTTGTTAAACGACTTTGGACTCCACAGCTCTTCCAAGGGGCATTAAAACCATCTTGTTAAGCTACTGTGACCCCCACGTCTCTTCTACACGGCATTGATATTGTGTTTTTATTCCACTGTAACCTCCACCACTCGTCCAATTGGCATTAAAACTGTCTTGTTAAGCTACTGTGACCACCACGTCTCTTCCACAGGAAATTTATATTGTCTTTTTATAACACTACGACCTCCACCACTCTTCCAAGGGTCATTGGTATTGTATTTTTATTCCACTGCAACCTCCACACTCTTACAAGGGGCATTAAAACCATCTTGTTAAGCTGCTGTATCCTCCAAGTCTCTTCCACTGGACATTGATATTGTCTTTTTATTCCACTACGACCTCCACCGCTCCTCCAAGGGGCATTAAAACCATCTTGTAAAGCTACTGTGACCTCCACTTTTCTTCCACGGGGCATTGATATTGCCTTTTTATTCCACTGTAACCTCCACCACTTTTCCAAGGGGCATTAAAACCGTCTTGTTAAGCTACTGTGACCTCCACGTCTCTTCCAAGGGGCATTAAAACCGTCTTGTTGAACCACTCTGAACTCCACAGCTATTCCAAGGGGCAATAAAACTGTCTTGTTAATCTACTGTGATCTCCAATTCTCTTCCACGGGCACTGATATTGTCTTTCTATTCCACTGCGACCTCCATCACTCTTCTTAGGGGCATTAAAACCGCATTGTTAAGCTACTGTGACCTCCACGTCTCTTTCATCGCGTATTGATATTGTAATTTTTTTCCTCTGCGACCTCCACTACTCTTCCACGGGGCATTGATATTGTACTACAACCTCCACCACACTTCCAAGGGGCATTAAAACCGTCTTGTTAAGCTACTGTGACCTCCACGTCTCTTTCACTGGGCATTGATATTGTCATTTTATTCCACTGTGACCTCCACCACTCTTCCACGGGGCATTGATATTGTCGTTTTATTCCACTGCAACCCCACCACACTTCCAAGGGGCAATAAAACCATCTTGTTAAGCTACTGTCAACTTTACGTCTCTTCCAAGGCACATTAAAACCGTCTTTTTAAACCACTTTGAACTCCACAGCTCTTCCAAGGGGCATTAAAACCGTCTTGTTAAGCTACTGTGAACTCCACATCTTTTCCACGGGGCATTGATATTGTCTTTTTATTCCACTGCGACCTCCACCACTATTCCAAGGGGCATTAAAACCGTCTTGATAAGCTACTGTGACCTCCACGTCTCTTCTACTGGCATTGATATTGTGTTTTTATTCCACTGTAACTTCCACCACTCGTCCAAGGGGCATTAAAACCATCTTGTTAAACTACTGTGATTTTCACGTCTCTTCCAAGGGGCATTGATGTTGTCTTTTTATTTCACTGCGACCTCCACCACTCTTCCATGGGGCATTAAAACTGTATTGTTAAGCTACTGTGACCTCCGCGTCTTTTCCACGGGGCATTGATATTGTCTTTTTATTCCACTGCGACCTCCACCACTCTTCCAAGGGGCATTGATATTATTTTTTATTCCACTGCGACCTCCACCACTTTTTCAAGGGGCATTAAATCTGTCTTGTTAAACGCCTGTGACCTCCACGTCTCTTCCACTGGGCATTGATATTGTCTTTTTAATAAACTGCGACCTCCACCATTCTTCCAAGGGGCAATAAAACCATCATGTTAAGCTACTGTGACCTCCACGTCTCTTCCAAGGGGCATTGATATTGTCTTTGTATTCCACTGCGACCTCCACCGCTCTTCCAAGGGGCATTAAAACCGTCTTGTAAACCTACTGTGATCTCCACGTCTCTTCCAAGGGGCATTAAAACCGTCTTGTTGAACCACTCTGAACTCCACAGCTCTTCCAAGGGGCATTAAAACCGTCTTGTTAAGCTACTGTGATCTCCACGTCTCTTCCACGGGGCATTGATATTGTCTTTTTATTCCACTGTAACCTCTACCAAGGGGCATTAAAACCATCTTTTTAAGCTGTTGTGACCTCCACGTCTCTTCCAAGGGGCATTAAAACCGTTGTGATCTCCACGTCTCTTCCCTGGAGCATTGATATTGTCTTTTTATTCCACTGCGACCTTCACCACTCTTCCAAGGGGCATTACAACCGTCTTATTAAGCTACTATGACCTCAAGTTCTCTTCCACGGGCAATGATATTGTCTTTTTATTCCACTGCAACCTCCACCACTCTTCCAAGGGGCAATAAAACAGTCTTGTTAAGCTACTGTGACCTCCACGTCTCTTCCACGGGGCATTGATATTGTCATTTTATGCCACTGCGACCTCCACCACTCTTCCACGGGGCATTGATATTGTCGATTTATTCCACTGCGACCTCCACCACACTTCCATGGGGCATTAAAACCGTCTTGTTAAGCTACTGTGACCTCCACGTCTCTTCCACGGGGCATTGATATTGTCATTTTGTTCCACTGCGACCTCCACCACTCTTCCACGGGGCATTGATATTGTCGTTTTATTCCACTGCGACCTCCACCATACTTCCAAGGATCATGAAAACGGTCTTGTTAAGCTACTGTGACCTCCACCACTCTTCCATGGTGCATTGATTTTGTCGTTTTATTCCACTGCGACCTCCACCTCATTTTTAAGGTGCATTAAAACCGTCTTGTTAAGATACTGTGATCTCCACGTGTCTTCCCAGGTGCAATGATATTGTATTTTTATTCCACTGCGACCTCCACCACTCTTCTACGGGGCATTGATATTGTCGTTTTATTCCACTGCGACCTCCACCACACTTCCAAGGGGCATGAAAACTGTCTTGTTAAGTTACTGTAACCTCCACCACTCTTCCACGGTGCATTGATTTTGTCGTTTTATTCCACTGCGACCTCCACCACACTTTTAAGGGGCATTAAAACCGTCTTGCTAAGCTTCTGTCACCTCCACGTCTCCTCCACGGGGCATCGATGTTGTCTTTTTATTCCACTGCGACCTCCACCACCCTTCCAAGGGGCATTGATATTGTCCTTTTATTCCTCTGTAACCTCCACCACTTTTCCAAGGGGCATTAAAACCGTCTTTTTAAGCTACTGTGACCTCCACGTCTCTTCCAAAGGGCATTAAAACCATCTTGTTAAAGCACTCTGAACTCCACAGATCTTCCAAGGGGCATTAAAACCGCATTTTAAGCTACTGTGTCCTCCACATCTCTTCCACGGGGCATTAGTATTGTCTTTTTATTCCACAGCGACTTCCACCACTCTTCCAAGGGGCATTAAAACCATCTTGTTAAGCTCCTGTGACCTCCACGTCTCTTCCACGGGGCATTGATATTGTATTTTTATTCCACAGCGACCTCCACCACTCTTCCAATGGGCATTTAAACCGCATTGTTAAGCTACTGTATCCTCTACGTCTCTTCCACTGGTCATTTATATTTTCTTTTTATTCCACTGGGACCTCCACCACTGTTCCAATGGGCATTAAAACCGTCTTGTTAAGCTACTCTGACCTCCACGTCTCTTCCACGGGGCATTGATATTGTCTTTTTCTTCCACTGCGACTTCCACCACTCTTCCAAGGGGCATTGATATTGTCTTTTTATTCCACTTCGACCTCCATCACACTTCCAATGGGCATTAAAACCGCATTGTTAAGCTACTGTGTCCTCCACGTCTCTTCCATTGGGCATTTATATTTTCTTTTTATTCCACTGCGACCTCCACGACTCTTCCAAGGGGCATTAAAACCATCTTGTTAAGCTACTCTGACCTCCACGTCTCTTCCACGGGGACATTGATATTGTCTTTTTATTCCACTGTAACCTCCATCACTCTTCCAAGGGGCATTAAAACCATCTTGTTAAGTTACTGTGACCTCCACGTCTATTCCAAGGGGCATTAAAACAGTCTTGTTAAGTTACTGTGTCCTCCATGTCTCTTCCACGGGCATTGGTATATTTTTTTTACTCACTGCAACCTCCACCACTCTTTCAATTGGCATTTAAACCATCTTGTTAAGCTACTGTGACCTACACTTCTCTTCTACGCCGCATTGATATTGTCTTTTTCTTCCACTGCGACTAGTGTTGAGCCACCCCCGTAGTGTTCGTGTTCGGTTCGGTTCGTCGAACACCCGTGTGTTCGCCCAACTGTTCGTCGAACTGTTTGTCGAACACCTATGAACACCATTAAAACCAATGGCAGGCAAACAAAAACACATAGAAACACATAGAAAACACCTTCAAAGGTGTCCAAAACCTGACAAACTGCTCAGAAGACACAACTAATACATGGAAAAGTGACAAGTACATATAGTCATGTGAAAAGAAAAGAGGTGGAGGAGTAAAAGGAGGCAGAGACACAGATATAGGCATGCCATGCCCTTCTAAAAGCAAAGAAGTGCGAAGCCGACCCGGCCAGTCCGTTCCTGCCCGTGCCACCTCCGTGTCGCTGGGTTCGTGCCAGAGCCGCGGTGGACCCTGACGGCCAGCCCCCCCCTCTCCCAATACTGGTGCCCGTCCGCTGGTGGGTTGAGCCCCCCCGCAGTGGGGGGGGGGGGAGTAACATCTGCAGAAGAAAGTCCATCTTCCAGCCAAACTAAGATGTCGACTTTTTTTTGTGGACAATGTGATAAGATCCCTTTCTTACAGCCACGCCAATCGCTACAAATTCCAGATGAGGCACAAAAACAGCAGGTGCTTCAACGGATATCAAGTGCTCCTTCAAGTGGGCTCTCCTCCACCTCAACTTCAACATCACAAATACTCCAGTCCTCAGAGGTGTCACCCCAATCGCACTTGCTTCCTCACAGCTCCCAAGTCTCCAGCTGCCCTTCTGAGTATGGGGTAACACAGATGGTTGAGTCTGCACAGCTGTTTACTCATACTATAGCCTGAGAAACGGAGGTCTACTCCAGAGCTTCTGTTAATCCAGACGAGGAAATGATCTGCACTGATGCCCAGAATCTTTATAAGTCGGATCCAGGACCAGATGAAGAAGGTTCTGAGCATAATGTAGACCCTTGTTCCCAAACTGTAACTCCTGTTGGTGGAGACAATGAGGAAGATGATGATGAGACTCAAATACCTGATTGGAGCGACAACTTGACTTTTCGGTCAGGGCAGGAAGAGGTTGGCTCTGAGGACGATGGGTGTGAGAACACACAGGGTGATGATGACGAGGTTGGAGATCCCACTTACTGTCAACCCACAGTCAGCCAGTCGATGAGGTCAGCAGAGGAGGTGGAGGAGGATGTGACTAGCCCAGGGGATGGGGATGACTCAGTACCCGGGCCTTTGCCTGGCCTTGGGGATGTCGCGGTGGTCGGCTCCCTGGCCCGTACCCTGGGGTCACTCTTTAAAAGGGTGGATAATTGTTAATTTTATAAGAGTTCGTGACGCCACCTGTGGTATCTGGTGAGAAGCACCAGCGCTGCAGCAGTCCACTGAGTCCCGTAATAAGGCAGCTCAATGGTATAGCTCCCCACAGGTGGAGCTAGGTCTCAGGGCAGCGTATGCAGGGGGAATGCAGGACAGGCAAGACCCAGCTGGGTCAGACCAAGAACGGGAACGGACACGGTAGTCACTTCAGTACCTTTTACTGGTGGAAATTCAGGCACATCCCGGAGCACTGTAGGGTGAAGGGTGCATATCAGGATCCTCCCCAATGAGCGGGTGTAGGGCCTCCTGTTTCTTGCCTCTGCGTAGTAAGTTTCTGACCTGCCTGGAGCTAGGCCTAACTTTGTCTCTGTCCTGCACTGGCTGACCTTGTGGTAGGGCCTTCTCTTGGAGTTCACGCTCCCAGTATGCGAGGCCTAAGCGTCTCCTGGCTCTGTTACTTATCAGCACCTTAGCGATCTTGCGACTTGTAGTTCTCCAGGGAGTCCGGTTATGCCTTACTGGGTCATAGAGATCCCGGTAAGCTCGGATCCGGTGTCTGGTAAATGCTTCGGGGTGAGCTGGTTAAGCTCCTCTGCCCCTTATGTACTAACTCGCCACTCGCCTTCGGCCTACTTGGGCCCTCACTAGGCTATACACACTAACGGCAGCTTGCCGCGCTTCACCGATCTCATGGCGCCGGCACACCTTAAGCTCTATCTGGGCTCCCTGAATCTAGCTAGCAGGAGCCTCGTGCTCCACTGCTGAACTATTAACTGAGTTCTCTAGACTAGACTGAGCTCCACTGCAGACTGACCTCTCTTAGGCTTCTCTACTGCAGGAACTCTTCAGAGGAAATGAACTGCCTAGCTCCACCTTCCCTATTTATATCCCTAACGGGCTCCCTCTGTTGATCTGAGGTGGAAGGTGGAGATGTGTGAATGTTTATGGGGGCCTCTTGTGGAGGGTTCCATCAATGCACTCTTCTAGGATCTGTGATACCAAGCGCAGCGGGGCGTCACAGATGCTATTGACGATGAGGTTTGGTTGCGCCTTCCTGGACAGAGACGGGGTACTGGAAGCACGTCAACAACTGCATCCTCAACCACAACTCTGGCTCTGACCACAAGTCGTGGTGGCTCTTCAGGTCGCATGGGCTCTAAGCCTTGTATAGCCTGGGCATTTTTTCAGATCGATAAGGATGACCCAACTCGTGTTATCTGTAATATTTGTCACCAAAAGCTAAGTGGAGGCCAAAAAATCCATAGTTTGAGTACTTTATGCATGTACCGTCACATGGATATGAAGCATAAGTTGCAGTGGGAAGCTCACCGTGCTACAATGCGGCCTAGCGGGCCGGGCCAACCACTGTCTGCCCCATCTTGTGCATCCGCAGCCTCTTCATCCTCTGTGACTGGGGGGACAGCAGTCACACATGTTTTTGGACGCAGACCTGCCACCTCTTTACCCGCAACAGCCAGTGTGATTGGCAGGTCGTCAGTTCATTGAGAAGTGGAAACACCTGCTGGTGTTGAGCGCACTCCGACATCGAGAGCACCACCTTTGGATCAAGGCAACCTAACATGTCCGCCTGCATCTTCCTCAGAGACCGGCAGTTTGCCGGGGACACCCTTCTCAACCCCGTCTAAGCACAAAAGCCAGCCCTCGATCCCTCAGATGTGGACAAGTAAAAGACCATTTCCTCCTAGCCATGAGAAAGCTAAGAGGTTGAATTTTACCATCTGCAAGCTCTTGGCTACAGAAATGCTTCCTTTCCGCCTGGTGGACACAGAGGATTTTCGAGACCTTATGTCCATCGCAGTGCCCCAGTACCAGATGCCTAGTCGGCACTACTTCTCAAAGAAAGGTGTGCCTGCGTTCCACCAGCATGTCGCACACAACATCACCACTTCTTTGAGAAACTCTGTGTGTGACAGGGTGCATTTCACCACAGACACTTGGACGAGTAGGCATGGACAGGGGCGTTACATGTCGCTGACTGGGCACTGGGTAACTATGGTGACAGCAGAACAAGGGGCTGCTGTCCAAGTCTTGCCGTCCCCACGAGTTGTGCGTAAATCCTCTTTATCTCAAAGTTCCTCCACTGCTTCTGCCTCCTCAACCTCCTCTTGGTCCTCCACCTGCACCCAAAGCCTGTCTGGTCATGCCACAAGCTTTCTAACTGCGCAGAAGGGATCCTGCACACCAGGGGCGGACACAGACTGTAGTGGGCCCCTGTGCAAGAAATTTTTGGGGGGCCCCCCCTGCGCTTCATAAGGCAACAAAGTTATGTAAACATAACCCCCCCATGTGCAGCTCACCCCCCCGTGCATCTCCCATCCCCCCCGTGCATCTCTCATCCCCCCCATGTGCATCTCTCACCCCCCCATGTGCATCTCTCACCCCCCCGTGTGCATCTCTCACCCCCCCGTGTGCATCTCTCACCCCCCCGTGTGCATCTCTCACCCCCCCCGTGTGCATCTCTCACCCCCCCATGTGCATCTCTCACCCCCCCCCCGTGTGCATCTCTCACCCACCCACTCCTAGTTAATTAATTGTATTTAAAACAAATAAAACTTGTTATACTTACCCCCATGCGATCCCTGCAGAATCCTGGCGCTCGTCCACGTCGCTGCCACCACGTTCTCCTGACGTTCGGCCATGTGACGGTGCCACATGCATAGCCATCAGCTTTTGTTTTGGCCAAAAGATTTTTAAAGCCGCCACCACGATAAGGTAGACTCTTCTGGCCGGGCCCTACTCTAACCTATTAAAATTTTCTTAAAATATCCAATACTCTTTTTAGATATATTTTTATTTAGTTTTCTCTAAGGGAATGTGTCATATACATTTTTTTTTTAAAATGACCAATAATACCACATACAGGGAATACCGCCACACCATGACCAGACCACATATTACCACAACATAGTGACTGAATAATACCACACAGAAGGGGGAAAAACTGCCACACCATGACCAGACCACATATTACCACCACATTACTAATATTACCACCACATTACTAATATTACCATAAGTGTCATTATACACGGGAGCTCTATACATGGTATGTATAATGTAAGTGTCCAGGTAATCTAGTGATCACCAGTGACATTATACACAGGAGCCCGGTACATAGTATATAGTGTAAGTGTACATGTAATACAGTGATCACCAGTGACATTATACACAGGAGCTCTGTATATAGTGTCAGTGTACAGGTAATACAGTGATCACCAGTGACATTATACACAGGAGCTCTGTATATAGTGTCAGTGTACAGGTAATACAGTGATCACCAGTGACATTATACACAGGAGCTCTGTATATAGTGTACAGGTAATACAGCGATCACCAGTGACATTATACACAGGAGCTCTGTATATAGTGTATAGTGTACAGGTAATACAGTGATCACCAGTGACATTATACACAGGAGCTCTGTATATAGTGTCAGTGTACAGGTAATACAGTGATCACCAGTGACATTATACACAGGAGCTCTGTATATAGTCTACAGGTAATACAGGGATCACCAGTGACGTTATACACAGGAGCCCGGTACATAGTATATAGTGTAAGTGTACATGTAATACACTGACTCACTGGTGACGTCTCTAGGTGAAGTCCTTCAGCTACGCTTTTCTCCTTCATCCAGCACAGACCGCCATCACGTCTTCCAGCCAGGACTCGTCTCTGCATAAAATAACACAGTTATCTAGAGCACATTCCCCAACTTCTACATTACGCAGCTGAATACAGACGTGCATCCACCATCAATATATGGTTAGTCATTATGCAACCTACCATTCCAAATATAAATTGTAATCCACCACGGTGCCCCCATTATCTTTAAATAGGCACTTAATATATAATTTAATTAGAACCTCTACTCTTTCCGCCAATTTGTTACCAGTTACACTCCTGCATCCGCAACGCCCCCTACTCTATACTTCCTGCTCCCCGCATTCATTATTTACATGCACCCCCTGCCGCAATTCATTATATCATGTCCGTGCTCTCCCCACCCCATCATCATTTATCATTTACTGTCCCCCACCCCACATTCATTATGTGCAGCTCGTTATCCCCCTACTCCCAATTCCCCCATGTACAGCTAATTTTCTCCCAATTCCACCATGTGCAGCTCATTTTCTCCCAATTCCCCCATGTGCAGCTCTCATCCCCCCATGTGCAGCACTCACCCCTTCATGTGCACATCCCTCATCCCCCTCCCCCCCATGTGCCCCTCTCTCATCCCCCCCATGTGCCCCTCTCTCATCCCCCACATGTGCCCCTCTCTCATCCCCCCCATGTGCATCTCTCATCCCCCTCCACCACATGTGCATCTCCCATTCCCCCCACTCCTAGTAAATTGTATTTAAAAAAAAATAAAACTTGCTATACTTACCCCCATGCGATCCCTGCAGAATCCTGGCGCTCGTCCAAATCGCTGACACCAGGTTCTCCTGACTTCCGGTCATGTGACGGTGCCGTCACATGACCGGAAGTCAGGGGAATCATGAAAGCGCTGCCGCAGCAGCGCAGCGCTGAGATGTCCCGGACCCGGCTCTTAGCATGGGGCCGGGGGCCCCATGAGGAGAGAGACGCACAAGAGGGGGGCCCCCAAGGGGGCCCCTACTGGCTGGGCCCCATACTGGAGTCAGGGCAGTCATGCCCTGATGGCGGCCCTGCTGGAGGGGCCCCCTCTCCCTCGGGGCCCCCGTTCAATGAACCGGCTGCACGGGCGGTAGTTCCGCCCCTGCTGCACACCCCTTTACTATGCTGGCAGCAGGGCTCAACGTCATCAGGCGGTTTTTACTTTGAAATGTCTGGGAAATGTGAGTCACACAGCTGAGGAGTTGTGGACAGCTCTGGAGACCCAGTTTCATGAATGGTTGTCTCCACTGGACCTGCAACCAGGGAAGGCTGTGTGCGACAATGCTACAAACCTGGGTGCGGCCCTTCGCCGGGGCAATGTCACACACGTGCCTTGTATGGCTCACGTGTTGAACCTGGTTGTCCATCAATTTTTAGCCCACTATCCCGGACTAGATGGCCTTCTGCAGACAGCACGGTCGCTGTGTGCTCACTTCCGCCATTCGCATCCCGCAGCTCTACGACTTACATCTCTACAAAAGTCGTTGGGCCTGCCAGTTCACCGGCTGAAATGCGATGTGCCGACACGGTGGAATTCAACTCTGCACATGTTGCAGCGACTGTGGCAGCACCGACAAACCCTGGTGCAATACGTACTGACGTATAGCCTGGGCCAATGAGATCCAGAGGTGGGGCAAATCACGCTGCAGGAGTGGTCTCAGATCAGGGACCTATGAAGTTGACGCGCCCACTGGGCCATGGGATACCCGGAGCTGGGCCGGTAGACGCCGGGGGTTGTAGTCACTGTGGCGGTGACCCGGTCCGTGACCCAGGGCGGTCAATCCAAGGGTAATTTGTATATATGGGTTTTATAATGTCCGACTACGCCACCTCTGGAGTGCGGCAAATGGGGCCGCCGCTGCGGAACAGTCCTCTGAAGCTGGTGGTTTTGCAGCAATGGTATTATTACTCCCCACAGGAAGAGTGTAGCTTCAGGGCAGTGTGGGTGGATGATGGTGGTTGTAGTGCAGGGAGTCAGTAATGAACACAGAGTCCATGTGATGCAGTCCCAAGATCTTTACTCACAGTTGTTGCAGTCCAGATTACAGGTACCAGAGCAATCTCCCCCGTCGTGCTGTGCGTACTCAGTGAGGGGCTCAGTCCACCCCCAGATAGCTCTGGAGTACTTAGCAGGAGCCCCTTCTGTGTGTCCTTTCTCTGGCCTTCTCCCTGCACCTCACACCCAGTGACACTTCTATCCGGTATCCTCGGGCCTTGGCGGGCGACGTGTGTTCCGTCCCCTGGGTCCTATGTGGCTACCTTCTTAGTGAGACTGGTGTGGACTTTGGCCTGCAGTACATGAAATGCTGCAGCCTCCGGTTTCTAGTTGAGCCTTGCTGTTTCTCCGCTAGTTGAGGGACCGGTTCCCCTTATCTGGCCTGACCCCTCTACCTCCTGGTAGCAGCGGGAGTACGGGTGGCCTTCTGCACAGCCCATACCCCTAGGGTCCCTTTGGTTCCTGGAGCCTTCTTGCTCCCACTCCTCTCTTCTTTCCTTCAGTCCTGGGCCTCCCAGGCTAGGCCCGCCTCCGGAGCAGAGCTCATGCAGAGCCTCTGCTCCTGTCACTTTTCCTCCTCTGACTGGCTTGCTCTTTCTAAGATGGCTTCCTATTTATACTCTCCCTGTCATGTGCTCCCCTAAGCACCCACTACATAGGACCGTCCCAAAAGCTAGGGACCTGGGACTCTGCTCTCCCTTAGGAGTAATCTCGCCCTACCCCCACTGCGGGTATGTGTTGGATGCAGGTGTTAGGGTCCCGAGCCATACGCTTTCCTTACCTGAGGGTGAGATACCACACCACTGGGTGAGATGCAGTAACTCTGTGGCGACTGAATCCTCAGGGGCGCCACACACCCTTTTGCACAGTTTTGAAATGGTGACGAAGATGTTTAGTGCTGACGACGATGCCATTATCAGCATGACTATTCCGGTGACTTACATGCTGGAGCACACATTAAACAGAATTCAGAGTCAGGTGGTGGGACAAGAGGAGGTGGAGGAAGTAGAGGAGGAGTCGTATGCGGAAGGGATAACATCTCCAAGGTCCAGACGGTCGGCAGCACTAAGGTGGCAGGCATGGGAGGGTGGGAGAGAGGGATTAACCAGGGCACATGGTAGCAGCCAAACTGTTGAGGAAGGTGCAGGAGCCGAGGAAGAAGTGGAGGACGAACTAGCGATGGGCATGGAAGACTCATCAGATGAGGGAGACCTTGATCACATTTCTGTTGTGCGAGGTTGGGTGGAGAGGGCAGAGGAAGGAAGCATGATTCTTACCTCGCTACCAACACAACAAGGACTTGGTTCTCCTGGATACGCAAGACACATGAGTGCCTTCTTGCTGCACTACCTGCAAAATGACCCTTGGATTGTCAGAATTCGAAGTAATCCTGACTACTGGGTTGCCACACTCTTAGATCCCAAAAGTAAATTTGCCGAAATAATTCCTGCCATAAAAAGGGATTTACGCATGCAGGAGTATCTGCAGACGCTGTTGCAGAATCTTACATGTGCTTTTCCACAAAACACCAGTGGTGCACGTAGTGAATCTCACAGTTCTAACTTGCCAACCGTTGGACTGTCGAGTCTTCATCACTCAAACTGTAACAGTAACACAGTATCTGCTGGTAACAGCAATTTTGTGGAATCGTTTCACCACTTTTTTAGACCATCCTTTGCAAGGACACAGGAGACAAGAAGTCTGACACATAGTCAATGCCTAGAGAGGATGGTACAGGAGTATCTCCAAGTAAACATTGAAGCCATGACTGTGTCACTGGACCCTTGCTCATTTTGGGATTCCAATCTGGAAAAATGGCCAGAGCTCGCCACTCACGCCTTGGAGACCTTGTCATGCCCCATAGCCAGCGTTCTCTCTGAGCGTGTGTTCAGTGCTGCTGGTGGTATGCTGACAGATAAGCGCACGCGGCTCTCCACTGATAATGTAGACAGACTCACGTTCATAAAGATGAACAAATCATGGATTCGCAAGGACTTTTCTACCCCTGTGTCATCCTGGGGAGACTAAAAGCTTGAGGATTTCGTAAAATCACCTCACCAACCGTTTTAAGCAACTGTGGGGCAATTGATGCCACTTAACCCTAGAACGCATGACCATAAAAATCTACACTTTCACGTACCTGGGACCTTTTAGGCCCGTGTGCAAATAACATGGAATAACTCAAAGTCAAATGACAAACAACTATATACATGAAGAATACCTAGAGTTTCAAAATTCTAACTAAAAGAATCTTGCAGAAAATAGAAAACAACTAACAGGGCGGGCCTGCGAGGCCCCAGGTATGCGTTCTAGGGTTAAGTGGTGTCTGTGCCACAATTTTGTGAAAAAATGGAGACTCTTTTTGGAGTCCCCTTGCTGTGTCTTACGTGACGTTGTCATCGTCAATTCCAGGTGAGTTGGGTCGCTCCCCCCCCCCTTTTAACTGTAAGAAACTACATACACTATGGCTTGGGGTAACACAGATGGTTGAGTCTGAAGAGCTGTTTACTCAGAGGTCTGCTCCAAAGCTTCAGTGTCTGCTAGTCAGCGTAGAATTTTTAACTGCATCTAGCCTAGGCAATACTTTGGGCGTAGTAGCCAAGCTGCGAAGCAAGCTGCACCGCCTGTGTATCTAATAAGAATTTTTAAATGCATCTAGCCTAGGCAGACTGTGGGGACCCCCAAACAAACCCAGACGCTCAGGCCCCCTACCACCACCCTTTCCTTGACAATACAATAATGTAATTCTTACAACTGGATGGGTGAGGATCGGTCACAGCTTTATTAACTCTTTATACTCATTCCATTAGAAAGGAATTTTATTTCTAAAATAATTCAGCTTGTTGCAGCATGCCCTGGGTCTCCACTCCAGCAAGTTGGCCAACAAGTGTAACTCTCCAACTTGTCCTTTCTATTTCCAGGCCACGGAGGATCCTGCGTACTCGTATGCAGGACTCTGACCCCCACCTATCACTCCTAACGCTTGTTCCACTCCGTCCTTTAGTCCTGACAGGAATATGTCCAGTCCAATATCCATTAAGTGAACACCATCGGGCCGTATGAGACCTGCTTTATCTACCTCCAGTTGTCGGTGTCGTATCACTACACTGTCTCTGTCTCTTCTAAATTTTGCCATCCGAATATTTATTACCCGCCTTGTCCGTTCGATGGCCGTGATGTCTTGCGCACCTTGCCATACCGCTATCGGCACAATCTCTGACCATACTATAGCTAGTTTTGTGAAAAATTCTCTGAAGCGCTCAGTGTCTACTTTCATTATTGCCATTAGTTATGCGCTCTTGTGATGACCTAGGTTGTTTCCCCGGGCCTGTATAACTAAGATGACCAGACCTCTTGCCTCTCTCCCTACCTTGATTACCTCCATTAGTACCTGTGGCCATAGCAGGCCTCTAATACCTCTCCAGTTGAAATATGTGTTATGAAACTCTAATTTCCTCCCGCCTGGGCGGACTTTCGCCGTTTTTTCTGCCAAATATATATACGAGTGGCCTATCACCCACACTGTTGGCTTAGCGTCACCTGTAAAAGAAACAAACCACGTTAGGATAACAAGTCCGGTCTTATGTATCTCGCCAAACACGTGGATCGCCATATCCCTATCCTCTGAACTTCCGTTTCTGACAGTCCTGCTCTTGCTGCTTCCGTGGCCGCGCCTATGCGGAATGAGTGTGTGCCATAATCTTTGGGGTAGTTCCCTGCCGATGTTATGCATTTATTAAATATAGCTTGAAACTGGTATTTTGATAATGGCGTTCCATCAATGTGTGATAGGAATAAATTACTTTGTGATCTGATGGTTATATATGTTTTTACTATTGTTACCCGACTCAGTGTACCGTTTGTGGGTTGTAGAAGTACCCAAGTACCCCTGCCCGCTGGAACCGTTTTCGATTGGCGTATGCGTAGACGTATTGCATTATTGGCTATGACTACGTCCTGGTGTAATAAGCCTCCACTGGTGGTAATTTTGGATTGAGGGACTAATTCGCTTATGCATAGCGCCCCGAAGAAGGCGATCACAAATGCAGTAGACAGTAGTGTTGCTTCAAATTGTGAGTGTCATGTTAATGGTGTTAGGGATATGATGTGAGAAATCAGTTTTAGTGACACGGGACGGGACGTCTACACTCCTGACTTGGCTGACGCCTTTTCCACCCTTTTATGGATTGTCTGATGATGAATCTTTGTCACATCTCCCCAATTCAGTAGTTGGAAGTGAAATGCTACTCCGGTCAGACACCGCTGCGCTGACGCCCCTGATATGCCCCTCATCATTAGCTGGTGGAGAAACTCTATGGTGACTTGTGATCTGGCTTGTTCACATTGGTCAACCCGTCTGCCTGCTACTAGTCGTGTCCACTCTTCCCATGCCTTACCGTATGCTTGCCACGTCGACGGGGCAACTGACGCTCTGATTAATGGCATCAACTATTAGCCACTAGATCCCATAGGGAGGGTGGGCAACTGCTGCCCAATGGGTGGGCGTTGGGGAAGAGCTCTGTGAAAATCTGCCAATTGAATTGTTATAAAGCATTAGCAGCAGCTTTACACCCCTCAGCATAGTGGCTAGCGTGGACCCATACATTGTATTTTAGGCACAGGAATGCTAGCCAGCGAAGTAGGCCTAGTACTGGGAGAGACGATGAGGCCATCTTATTAATGCAATGCTCTAGGCTGGTGTTTTTTGTTATGAAGCGTATATTTTTGTTAGCCAGGCGCGCCCCATATTTCTATTGCTACCACTATTGGGAAGAAAAATTATTTTCAGGGCTAGATGCAGCTAAAAATTATTATTAATTTCAAAGCTGGTGGAGGTCAGTATAGATGGCCTAATACAATGAGTACCACACACTGCTAGAAGCCGAAATATTTTTTCAGAGCTAGATGCAGAAAAAAATTATTTTTAATTTGCAACCTGGTGGAGGTTAGTATAGATGGACTAATAGACCAAGTCCCACACACTGCTAGAAGCCCAAATATTTTTTCAGAGCTAGATGCAGAAAAAAATTATTTTTAATTTGCAACCTGGTGGAGGTTAGTATAGATGGACTAATAGACCAAGTCCCACACACTGCTAGAAGCCAAAATATTTTTTCAGAGCTAGATGCAGAAAAAAATTATATTGAATTTGCACCCTGATGGAGGTCAGTATAGATGGACTAATTGTTATGATCTGCTACAAGCACTAAGGAAAGACAGGAGATCTGTCCCTACAATGGAACTAAGCTGGATCCCTACGATGTAACGGGGAACCTGATCCTGTGATCAGACCCGCTAAAGTCCTCGGCCAGTCTGAACGAAGATCTATAGATGTGAGGGAAGGGATCCCTACAAGAACTAGAGACTGGGAGAAAGATGGACACCTCCTAGCAGAAATTGTAGCAGAAATAGGACAAACAAACAACATAGAACATAGAGGTCCGAAGACCTAGCAAAACTGACAGAGAAAGGTAACAGAGTACCAAGCTAGCTCAAGAGTAGAAATTACAATGAAGTCCAGCAAGGCCAGGAGGGCGGAGCCGGATTAAATAGGCAAAAATGGTCATGTGACTAGCAAACTAAAAAAAAACTAACAGGAGAGTTCTAACAGTACCCCCTCTTCTAAGAGGATCCCCCGGATCCCCTAGGCCCGGGCTTATCAGGAAACCTCCTATGAAACGCTCTGACAAGTCTGGAAGCAGAAACATCATCCGCCCTCACCCATGAGTTATCCTCGGGTCCGAAACCCTTCCAAGCGACGAGATACTGCAAACTCCCTCTATACCATCTAGAATTTAGGATGCGGGAAATTTCATATTCCCCGTCCTCCACCACCGGAGGAACAGTGGCAGAGGCATCACCATCCGATACATCAGCTCTTTTCAACAGAGAAACATGAAATACCGGATTAATCTTCCAGGAGGTAGGAACCTCCAACCTAACAGCAGATTGGTTAACTATCTGAAGCACCTTAAAGGGCCCTACGAACTTGGGACCCAATTTTTTAGAAGGAATTCTCAATCGCAGATTCTTAGAGGACAACCAAACCATGTCACCAACAGCAAACAAAACCTCTTGCCATTTCCTATCAAAGTACCTCTTAGATTTTTTGTTAGCCTCCTGAAGATTACTATGCACATCCGTCCAAACTCTCTCCAAATCACCAGAAAAACTCTCCTCCTCAGGCACAGCCGATACCAATTTGGAGAATGACCCAAAAGACGGATGTCTCCCAGAACAACAAAAAAAAGGCGAACACCCAGCAGAAGAGGATGTATGGTTGTTAAGAGCAAATTCAGCAAGCGGAAGAAACTCAGACCACCCCTCTTAATTGTCTGCCACAAAACAACGCAAGAACTGCTCAACATCCTGGTTCTTCCTTTCTGTCTGGCCATTGGACTCAGGATGATATCCGGATGAAAACGACAAATGAACTCCCAACCTGTCACAAAAGGCACGCCAAAAACGAGCCACGAACTGAGGTCCCCTATCAGAAACAATGTCAGTAGGAACGCCATGTAGTCTGACAATTTCCTTGACAAAGGCCTTAGCGAGTGTCTTAGCGCAGGGCAGTTTGATGAAGGGAACCAAGTGACACATCTTGCTAAAACGGTCCATGACCACCCAGATGACAGTGAAACCCTCAGAGGGGGGAAGGTCAGTAATAAAGATCATAGCCAGATGTGTCCAAGGTGCACTAGGAACCTCCAGAGGGCAAAGCAGCCCCGCAGCAGGAGCATGCGAAGACTTAGATCTAGCACACACAGAACATTGACGCACCCACTTAATGACTTCCTTCTGCCATCCAGGCCACGAAAAACTGCGACCCACAAGTCTCTTGGTTTCAGAAATTCCTGGATGACCTGCCAACCGAGACTCATGACACTCAACAAACAAATCTCTCCTAAAGGTCTAGGCACAAACAACCTCCCATGGGGAGTGTTAGATGGGGCATTCTCCTGAGCTTTAAGAATCTCATCCTCCAAAACGGAGTCCAAAGCAGCAATCACAACACCTTCTTGTAAAATGCTCTCCTCCTCCTCCTCAGCACCGACCATGGGAGAAAAGCTGCGAGACAAAGCATCAGCTTTAACATTCTTGGTACCCGGGTTGTAAGTAATGGAAAAATTAAACCGCGAGAAAAAAAGTGCCCACCTAGCCTGACGGGCATTCAAGCGCTTGGCAGCATCAAGATAGATCAGATTTTTATGATCAGTGAAAACCTGAATGGGAAATTCAGCACCTTCCAAGAGATGACGCCAGTGTTCAAATGCGAGTTTAATCGCCAGCAATTCCCGATTACCAATATCGTAATTAAGTTCAGTCTCAGAAAATTTTTTTGAAAAAAAGGCACAGGGATGTACTCCATCCTTGTTTTCCTGAGACAACACCGCATCGACCCCCACAGAAGAAGCATCAACCTCAACCAAAAACGGCTTAGTCAAATCAGGCTGCATAAGGATGGGAGCAGAGGTGAACCTCTCCTTTAGAAACACAAAAGCTTCAATGGCCTCAGAAGTCCACTGAACCGCATTAGCACCTTTCCTGGTGAGATCAGTCAGTGGTTTGACAATAATAGAAATTTTTTTTATGAATTTTCTGTAATAATTGGCGAAACCCAAAAACCTCTGTATCGATTTCAAACCAATAGGCCTAGGCCATTCCTGCACAGCTTGAACTTTAACCGGATTCATCTCAAAACCTTCACTGGAGATAATGTAGCCCAAAAAACTAATTCTCTGTACAGCGAACTCACATTTCTCTAGCTTAGCAAAAAGCGAATTGTCCATTAATAACTGTAAAACCTCACGTACGCTCTGCCAATGAGACTCCAGATCCGGCGAATAAATCAAAATGTCATCCAAATACACAACCACATTTTTGCTGATCAAAGGTCTAAGGATGTCATTAATAAGATTCTGAAAAAATGCTGGAGCATTGGTAAGACCAAAAGGCATAACCAGATTCTCAAAATGACCCACAGGAGTGTTAAAAGCAGTCTTCCAGTCATCACCCTCCTTCATGCGCAACAAATTGTATGCCCCCCGGAGATCAATTTTAGAGAACCACTTGGCCCCCACTAACTGGTTAAACAAATCAGGAATCAATGGCAGTGGGTAGGGATTGCGTACAGTAATTTTATTAATCTCACGAAAGTCCAGACAAGGAAGTAAACCGTCGTCCTTTTTTTTTAACAAAAAAAAATCCAACAGCCACAGGAGACTTGGAAGGCCTAATGTGACCGGTGGCCAAGCTTGTCTGTATGTATTCCTCCAAAGCCTTTCTCTCAGGAATAGTAAGATTAAATAAACGACTTTTAGGAAGAGTCGCTCCAGGGACAAATTCAATGGTACAATCATAGTCTCTATGGGGAGGCAAAATTTGCAATTCCTTCTCAGAAAAAACTTTCCAAAAATCCTGAATAGGTACAGGTAATTCCCCTTTATCCACAGCAGCAATGCGCCCGTTACAACACTTGTCATAACACTTAGGGCTCCAGGACTTAATTTCATTGGTAGACCAATCCAGTACAGGATTGTGCAATTTTAACCAGGGTAACCCCAACACTACTGGAGAAGGCAAATTATTTAATACTACCAAATCCAAATTCTCTTGGTGAATACCATTAATAGTGAGGGGAAATTCACAGACCTTGTGAGTAACACTCTTTAAGGGAGAGCCATCGACAGAAACCACAGCAATAGGGGATGACAAAGGTTTGGGTTTTAATTTAAGTTTTTCCAGGAATCCCCCATCAATCACATTCAGAGTAGAACCACAATCCACAAATACCCGAAATTCAATTAATTCTTCTTGAGCAGTGATAGTAGCAGAAAGAAGTACACCCTTAGTATTTAAACAGGCTATACGAGCGTAACTGACCTTTTTTTTTTTCTTTGTTCATACGAAGCACACAGTTCTTAATGAAATGATCAGATTTTCCGCAATAAAAGCACAAACCTTCAGAAAATCTGCGGTCTTTTTCCTGAGAGCGGGGTGACATCGCCCCAATCTCCATCGGCTCACCAATGTCAGTACAGACCCTCTCAAGACTCGGAGCTGACATGGCAGAGGATTTACTCTTATTAACCCTAGCACGCAGTCTCCTGTCCACCCGTATAGCTAATTGCATTGCCTCCTGCAAGTTTCCAGGTGAAGGATAAGCAATCAGCAGATCCTTAACCCTTTCACCTAGCCCCGCAAGAAATGAGCTTTTCAAAGCTGAATCGTTCCACTCCACCTGAGCAGACCACCGACGGAAGTGAGTACAATAATTTTCCACATTACCTGATCCCTGTCTCAAACGTCTTAATTCAGACTCAGCAGATGAGACACGATCAGGATCATCATACAACAACCCCAAAGCAGAAAAAAAACTATCCACTGATCTAAAGCACGGATCACTAAGTTGGATAGAAAAGGCCCATCCCTGAGGTTCTTTGCGCAAAAGTGACATTATGAACCCTATGCGCTGTGATTCATCACCAGAGGATCTGGGTCTTAAACGAAAATACAATAAACAAGCATTTTTAAAGTAAAAAAATCTTGTTGTTCACCAAAAAATAGATCAGGCAGACGTACCTTTGGCTCTACAAAATGTGCTCCAAGGCAGCTACTCATGTGTTGTTGGAGCTCGGCCACCTCCAGAGAGAGTCCCTGCAGGCGTTGAGCCAAATCCTGAACCGAGACCATGATGGAAACTGGGGGCCTTTCCTTAGAGAAATTTTTTTGGGCTGGACTTACTGTTATGATCTGCTACAAGCACTAAGGAAAGACAGGAGATCTGTCCCTACAATAGAACTAAGCTGGATCCCTACGATGTAACGGGGAACCTGATCCTGCGATCAGACCCGCTAAAGTCCTCGGCTAGTCTGAACCAAGACCTATAGATGTGAGGGAAGGGATCCCTACAAGAACTAGGGACTGGGAGAAAGATGGACACCTCCTAGCAGAAATTGTAGCAGAAATAGGACAAACAAACAACATAGAACATAGAGGTCCGAAGACCTAGCAAAACTGACAGAGAAAGGTAACAGAGTACCAAGCTAGCTCAAGAGTAGAAATTACAATGAAGTCCAGCAAGGCCAGGAGGGTGGAGCCGGATTAAATAGGCAAAAATGGTCATGTCACCAGCAAACTAGAAAAAACCTAACAGGAGAGTTCTAACACTAATAGAACAAG
The DNA here is from genome assembly GCF_046119375.1 of Phyllobates terribilis. Taxonomy (NCBI): domain Eukaryota; kingdom Metazoa; phylum Chordata; class Amphibia; order Anura; family Dendrobatidae; genus Phyllobates; species Phyllobates terribilis. Next base: position 498,589 of record NW_027363531.1, on the reverse strand, counting down.
TCCCACACACTGCTAGAATCTGAAATATTTTTTCAGAGCTAGATGCAGAAAAAAATTATATTGAATTTGCACCCTGATGGAGGTCAGTATAGATGGACTAATAGACTAAGTCCCACACACTGCTAGATGCCGAAATATTTTTTCAAAGCTAGATGCAGAAAAAAATTATATTGAATTTGCACCCTGATGGAGGTCAGTATAGATGGACTAATAGACCAAGTCCCACACACTGCTAGAAGCCCAAATATTTTTTCAGAGCTAGATGCAGATAAAAATTATATTTAATTTGCAAGCTGGTGGAGGTCAGTATAGATGGACTAATAGACCAAGTCCCACAAACTGCTAGAAGCCCAAATATTTTTTCAGAGCTAGATGCAGATAAAAATTATATTCAATTTGCAACCTGATGGAGGTCAGTATAGATGGACTAATAGAACAACTCCCACACACTGCTAGAAGCCCAAATATTTTTTCAGAGCTAGATGCAGAAAAAAATTATATTGAATTTGCAACCTGATGGAGGTCAGTATAGATGGACTAATAGACTAAGTCCCACACACTGCTAGAAGCCCAAATATTTTTTCAGAGCTAGATGCAGATAAAAAATATTTTTAATTTGCAACCTGGTGGAGGTTAGTAAAGATGGACTAATAGACCAAGTCCCACACAGTGCTAGAAGCCCAAATATTTTTTCAGAGCTAGATGCAGAAAAAAATTATATTGAATTTGCAACCTGGTGGAGGTTAGTATAGATGGACTAATAGAATGATGCTATGCCCAAAAGGTTTTACTTCACTAGGTGCATTAAAAAAATTGGTATTCTATACACAGGTGGTGTAGCTTGCAACACAGATAGGCTACTCCACTGACTAACACACTCTGCAATAGGCCAGAAAGGATTTGCTTTGCTAGATTTAGCAAAATGCTGTGAAAAAAACTTGCACAGTACTGGCACACACCTGACTGGCAAAAACTGATAGGAACTGATGTAACTTAGTCCTGAAAAGGACTGCAATTACAATTAGTCTTTACTCCCAACCTATCTATTTAAGAGCACAGACCTGCCTGATAAAAGTCGTAGGAAATGCTGTAACCTAGTCCTTAAAAGGACTGCAATCAAAACTATTCCCTACTCCCAAGCTATCTGTAGATTTGTGCGAAAATTGGCTTGAAATTAACAAGGTTTAGCGCACACAGCAACAGCTGTGCCGTCTAACACGCAGCTGCAGCAGTGAGAAAATGGTGGCGACGGGGAAAATGGCTGGGTCTTATAGGGCAAGGACATGTGACATACACTGCCAATGACACATGCCCTTGCTTGTGTGAAAAAAAGCAGTTCGATCAATGTGTGCTCTGCTGATAGGCTGACAGATTGCACCTCCCTACTGTAAATGCGGGAAAGAGAAAAAAAAATGGAGATCTTCATTATTCCTGCAGAGATCCATCCCCTGCCCCTCCCCCCGCCCCGCTGTACACTCAAACTGCGTATTAACATTAATTTTCAGCATTACTGAGAAAAAATTCAATTGCAAAAAGAACTTCGGCACTCCATACATGAATATATAAGATATATTGTATCTAGACTAATGTCACTTTGAAAAATGAAGGTTTTTTGCGCATAATTTGGCCAATTTATGTGTGCCCATCAACCACGACAAGGTCACCTTCGTATGATGGGAAACTACGCTACGCTACCACTGGATATGCCACTCTTGGGCTGTAAGCCTGTATGGACAATATGTCTCTGCTTGGGCTTTTAACCTACAATGTATGGGCTGGTAGAGCTAGTTAAAACCACCTGTGACTGAATGGGAGGGACACATGGTCAGAAAAAAGGCTGTCAAACTTCTAATAGTGTGAACACGTACCTGCTGCAATGCTCCAGGAGCGGGATCCCAAAAATGATTAATAGAAAAAAGAGAGGGGTCGCTCACTGGTCTATTCGGGTGCTCTGAAGAAAAGAGTAATCTCAATTGCAAAAAGAACTTCGGCACTCCATACATGAATATATAAGAAATATTGTATCTAGACTAATGTCACTTTGAAAAATGAAGGTTTTTTGCGCATAATTTGGCCAATTTATGTGTGCCCATCAACCACGACAAGGTCACCTTCGTATGATGGGAAACTACGCTACGCTACCACTGGATATGCCACTCTTGGGCTGTAAGCCTGTATGGACAATATGTCTCTGCTTGGGCTTTTAATCTACAATGTATGGGCTGGTAGAGCTAGTTAAAACCACCTGTGACTGAATGGGAGGGACACATGGTCAGAAAAAAGGCTGTCAAACTTCTAATAGTGTGAACACGTACCTGCTGCAATGCTCCAGGAGCGGGATCCCAAGAATGATTAATAGAAAAAAGAGAGGGGTCGCTCACTGGTCTATTCGGGTGCTCTGAAGAAAAGAGTAATCTCAATTGCAAAAAGAACTTCGGCACTCCATACATGAATATATAAGAAATATTGTATCTAGACTAATGTCACTTTGAAAAATGAAGGTTTTTTGCGCATAATTTGGCCAATTTATGTGTGCCCATCAACCACGACAAGGTCACCTTCGTATGATGGGAAACTACGCTACGCTACCACTGGATATGCCACTCTTGGGCTGTAAGCCTGTATGGACAATATGTCTCTGCTTGGGCTTTTAACCTACAATGTATGGGCTGGTAGAGCTAGTTAAAACCACCTGTGACTGAATGGGAGGGACACATGGTCAGAAAAAAGGCTGTCAAACTTCTAATAGTGTGAACACGTACCTGCTGCAATGCTCCAGGAGCGGGATCCCAAAAATGATTAATAGAAAAAAGAGAGGGGTCGCTCACTGGTCTATTCGGGTGCTCCGAAGAAAAGAGTAATCTCAATTGCAAAAAGAACTTCGGCACTCCATACATGAATATATAAGAAATATTGTATCTAGACTAATGTCACTTTGAAAAATGAAGGTTTTTTGCGCATAATTTGGCCAATTTATGTGTGTCCATCAACCACGACAAGGTCACCTTCGTATGATGGGAAACTACGCTACGCTACCACTGGATATGCCACTCTTGGGCTGTAAGCCTGTATGGACAATATGTCTCTGCTTGGGCTTTTAACCTACAATGTATGGGCTGGTAGAGCTAGTTAAAACCACCTGTGACTGAATGGGAGGGACACATGGTCAGAAAAAAGGCTGTCAAACTTCTAATAGTGTGAACACGTACCTGCTGCAATGCTCCAGGAGCGGGATCCCAAAAATGATTAATAGAAAAAAGAGAGGGATCGCTCACTGGTCTATTCGGGTGCTCTGAAGAAAAGAGTAATCTCAATTGCAAACTGCGCCCTCCACCACTCTTCCAAGGGGCATTAAAACCATCTTGTTAAGCTTCAGTGACCTCCACGTTTCTTCCACGGGGCATTTATTTTGTCTTTTTATTCCACTGCGACCTCCACCACTCTTCCAAGAGGCATTAAAACCATCTTCTTAAGCTACTGTGACATCCACGTCTCTTCCACAGGGCATTGATATTGTCTCTTTATTCCACTGCGACCTCCACCACTCTTCCAAGGGGCATTGATATTATTTTTTATTCCACTGCGACCACCACCACTCTTCCACAGGGCATTAAATCTGTTTGTTAAACGACTGTGACCTCCACGTCTCTTCCACTGGGCATTGATATTGTCTTTTTAATAAACTGCGACCTCCACCACTCTTCCAAGGGGCATTGATTTTGTCTTTTAATTCCACTGCGACCTCCACCACTCTTCCAAGGGGAATTTATATTGTCTTTGTATTCCACTGCGACCTCCACCGCTCTTCCAAGGGGCATTAAAACCGTCTTGTAAAGCTACTGTGATCTCCAAGTCTCTTCCATGGGGCATTGATATTGTCTTTTTATTCCACTGTAACCTCCAGCACTCTACCAAGGCGCATTAAAACCGTCTTTTTAAGCTACTGTGACCTCCACGTCTCTTTCAAGGGGAATTAAAACCGTCTTGTTGAACCACTCTGAACTCCACAGCTCTTCCAAGGGGCATTAAAACCGTCTTGTTAAGCTACTGTGATCTCCATGTCTCTTCCCCGGAGCATTGATATTGTCTTTTTATTCCACTGCGACCTCCACCACTCTTGCAAGGGGCATTAAAACCGTCTTGTTAAGCTACTATGACCTCAAGGTCTCTTCCACGGGCAATGATATTGTCTTTTTATTCCACTGCGACAGCCACCACTCTTCCAAGGGGCAATAAAACCGTCTTGTTAAGCTGCTGTGACCACCACGTCTCTTCCACGGTGCATTGATATTGTCATTTTATTCCACTGCGACCTCCACCACTCTTCCAAGGGGCATTGATATTGTCTTTTTATTCCACTGTAACCTCCACCACTTTTCCAAGGGGCATTAAAACCGTCTTTTTAAGCTACTCTGATCTCCACGTCTCTTCCAAAGGGCATTAAAACCAACTTGTTAAAGCACTCTGAACTCCACAGATCTTCCACGGGGCATTAGAACCGCATTTTAAGCTACTGTGTCCTCCACATCTCTTCCACGGGGCATTAATATTGTCTTTTTATTCCACAGCGACCTCCACCACTCTTCCAAGGGGCATTAAATCCATCTTGTTAAGCTACTGTGACCTCCACATCTCTTCCACAGGGCACTGATATTGTCTTTTTATTCCACAGCAACCTCCACCACTCTTCCAATGGGCATTAAAACCGCATTGTTAAGCTACTGTGTCCTCCACGTCTCTTCCACTGGGCATTTATGTTTTCTTTTTATTCCACTGCGACCTCCACCACTGTTCCAAGAGGCATTAAAACCGTCTTGTTAACCTACTCTGACCTCCAGGTCTCTTCCATGGGGACATTGATATTGTCTTTTTATTCCACTACGACCTCCACCACTCTTCCAAGGGGCATTGATATTGTCTTTTTATTCCACTGCAATCTCCACCACTCTTCCAAGGGGCATTAAAACCATCTTGTTAAGCTGCTCTGACCTCCATGTCTCTTCCACGGAGACATTGATATTGTCTTTTTATTCCACTGTAACCTCCACCACTCTTCCAAGGGACATTAAAACTGAATTGTTAAACCACTCTGAACTCCACAGCTCTTCCAATGGGCATTAAAATAGTCTTGTTAAGTTACTGTGACATCCATGTCTCTTCCACGGGCATTCATATATTTTTTTTATTCCACTGCAACCTCCACTACTCTTTCAAGGGGCATTTAAACCGTCTTGTTAAGCTACTGTGACCTACACTTCTCTTCTACGCGGCATTGATATTGTCTTTTTATTCCACTGCGACCTCCATCACACTTCCAATGGGCATTAAAACCACATTGTTAAGCTACTGTGTCCTCCACGTCTCTTCCACTGGGCATTGATAATGTCTTTTTATTCCACTGCGACCTCCACCACTGTTCCAAGGGGCATTAAAACCGTCTTGTTAAGCTACTCTGACCGCCACGTCTCTTCCACGGGGACATTCATATTGTCTTTTTATTCCACTGTAACCTCCACCACTCTTCCAAGGGGCATTAAAACCATCTTGTTAAGTTACTGTGACCTCCACGTCTATTCCAAGGGGCATTAAAAAAGAACTGTTAAACCACTCTGAACTCCACAGCTCTTCCAATGGGCATTAAAACATTATTGCTAAGTTACTGTGACCTCCATGTCTCTTCCACGGGCATTGATATATATTTTTTTTTATTCCACTGCAACCTCCACCACTCTTTCAAGGGGCATTTAAACAGTCTTGTTAAGCTACTGTGACCTCCACGTTTCTTCCACGGGGCATTTATTTTGTCTTTTTATTCCACTGCGACCTCCACCACTCTTCCAAGGGGCATTAAAACCATCTTGTTAAGCTACTGTGACTTCCACGTCTCTTCCACGGGGCATTGATATTGTCTCTTTATTCCACTGCGACCTCCACCACTCTTCCTAGGGGCATTAAAACCGTCTTGTTAAGTTACTATGACCTCAAGGTCTCTTCCACGGGCAATGATAATGTCTTTTTATTCCACTGCAACCTCCACCACTCTTCTAAGGGGCAATAAAACTGTCTTGTTAAGCTACTGTGACCTCCACGTCTCTTCCACGGGGCATTGATATTGTCATTTTATGCCACTACGACCTCCACCGCTCTTCCACGGGGCATTGATATTGTCGATTTATTCCACTGCGACCTCCACCACACTTCCAAGGGGCATTAAAACCATCTTGCTAAGCTACTTTGACCTCCACGTCTCTTCCACGGGGCAATGATATTGTCATTTTATTCCACTGTGACCTCCACCACTCTTCCACGGGGCATTGATATTGTCGTTTTATTCCACAGCGACCTCCACCACACTTCCAAGGGGCATTAAAACCGTCTTTTTAAGCTACTGTGACCTCCATGTCTCTTCCAAAGGGCTTTAAAACCATCTTGTTAAAGCACTCTGAACTCCACAGATCTTTCAAGGGGCATTAAAAACGCATTTTAAGCTACTGTGTCCTCCACATCTCTTCCACGGGGCATTAATATTGTCTTTTTATTCCACAGTGACCTCCACCACTCTTCCAAGGGGCATTAAAACCATCTTGTTAAGCTACTGTGACCTCCACGTCTCTTGCACCGGGCATTGATATTGTCTTTTTATTCCACAGCGACCTCCACCACTCTTCCAATGGGCATTAAAACCGCATTGTTAAGCTACTGTGTCCTCCACGTCTCTTCCACTGGGCATTTATATTTTCTTTTTATTCCACTGCGACCTCCACCACTGTTCCAAGGGGCATTAAAACCATCTTGTTAAGCTACTCTGACCTCCACGTCTCTTCCACGGGCATTGATATTTTCTTTTTATTCCACTGCAACCTCCACCACTCTTCCAAGGGGCATTAAAACTGTATTGTTAAGCTCCTGTGACCTCCACGTCTCTTCCACTGTGCATTGATATTTTCTTTTTATTCCACTATATCCTCCACCACTCTTCCAATGGACATTAAAACCGTCTTGTAAAGATACTGTGACCTCAACGTCTCTTCCACGGGGCAATGAAATTGTCTTTTTATTCCACTGCGACCTCCATCTCTCTTCAAAGGGGCATTAAAACTGTATTGTTAAGCTCCTTTGACCTCCACGTCTCTTCCACGGGGGCATTGATATTGTAATTTTATTCCATTGCGACCTCCACCATTCTTCCAAGTGGCTTTGATATTGTCTTTTTATTTCAATGCGACCTCCATGACTCTTCCAAGGGGCATTGAAACCGTCTTGTTAATCTACTGTGATCTCCAAGTCCCTTCCACGGGGCATTGATATTGTCTTTTTATTCCACTACGACCTCCACCACTCTTCCAGTGGGCATTAAAACCGTCTTGTTAAGCTTCTCTGACCTCCATGTCTCTTCCACGGGGCATTGATATTGTCTTTTTATTCCACTGTGAACTCCACCACATTTCCAAGGGGCATTGATATTGTTTTTTTATTCCACTGCGACCTCCACCACTATTCCAAGGGGCATTTAAATTGTCTTGTTTAGCTAATGTTATCTCCAAGTCTCTTCCACGGGGCATTGATATTGTCTTTTTATTCCACTGTGACCTCCACCACTATTCCAAGGGGCATTAAAACCATCTTGTTAAGCTACTGTGACCTCTACGTCTTTTCCACGGGGCATTGATATTGTCTTTTATTGCACTGCCACCTTCACCACTCTTCCAAGAGGCATTAAAACAGTCTTATTAAGCTACTGTGACCTCCACGTCTCTCCACGGGGCACTGATAATGTCTTTTTCTTCCAATGTAACCTCCACCACTTTTCCAAGGGGCACAAAAACCGTCTTGTTAAGCTACTGTGACCTCCACATCTCTTCCAAGGGACATTAAAACCATCTTTTTAGACCTCTCTGAACTTCACAGCTCTTCCAAGGGGCATTAAAGTCATCTTGTTAAGCTACTGTGACCTCCACGTCTCTTTCACAGGGCATTGATATTGTCTTTTTATTCCACTGCGACCTCCACCACTCCTCCAAGGGGCATTGATATTTTCTTTTTTTTCCACTTCAACCTCCACCACTCTAACAAGGGGCAATAAAACCGTCTTGTTAAGCTACTGTGACCTCCACGTCTCTTCCACAAGGCATTGATATTGTCTTTATATTCCACTGTAACCTCCACCACTTTTCCAAGGGGCATTAAAACCGTCTTGTTAAGCTACAATGACCTTCACGTCTCTTCCAAGGGGCATTAAATCTGTCTTGTTAAACCACTCTGAACTCCACAGCTCTGCCAAGGGGCATAAAAACCATCTGGTTAACCTAATGTGACCTCCACGTCTATTCAACGGGGCATTGATATTGTCTTTTTATTCCACTGCGTACCTCCACCTCTTTTCCAAGGGGCATTAAAACCGTCTTGTCACGCTAATGTGACCTCCACGTCTCTTACACTGGGCATTGATATTGTCTTTATATTCCACTGTAACCTCCACCACTCTTCCAAGGGGCATTAAAACCATCTTGTTAAGCTACAATGACCTTCACGTCTCTTCCAAGGGGCATTAAATCTGTCTTGTTAAACCACTCTGAACTCCACAGCTCTGCCAAGGGGCATAAAAACCATCTGGTTAACCTAATGTGACCTCCACGTCTATTCCACGGGGCATTGATATTGTCTTTTTATTCCACTGCGTACCTCCACCTCTTTTCCAAGGGGCATTAAAACCGTCTTGTCACGCTAATGTGACCTCCACGTCTCTTACACTGGGCATTGATATTGTCTTTATATTCCACTGTAACCTCCACCACTCTTCCAAGGGGCATTAAAACCATCTTGTTAAGCTACTGTGACCTCCACGTCTCTTCCACTGGGCATTGATATTGTCTTTTTATTCCACAGCGACCTCCACCACTCTTCCAATGGGCATTAAAACCGCATTGTTAAGCTACTGTGTCCTCCACGTCTCTTCCATTGGGCATTTATATTTTCTTTTTATTCCACTGCGACCTCCACCACTGTTCCAAGGGGCATTAAAACCGTCTTGTTAAGCTACTCTGACCTCCACGTCTCTTCCACGGGCATTGATATTTTCTTTTTATTCCACTGCAACCTCCACCACTCTTCCAAGGGGCATTAAAACTGTATTGTTAAGCTCCTGTGACCTCCACGTCTCTTCCACTGGGCATTGATATTTTCTTTTTATTCCACTATATCCTCCATCACTCTTCCAATGGACATTAAAACCGTCTTGTAAAGGTACTGTGACCTCAACATCTCTTCCACCGGGCAATGAAATTGTCTTTTTATTCCACTGCGACCTCCATCGCTCTTCAAAGGGACATTAAAACTGTATTGTTAAGCTCCTGTGACCTCCACGTCTCTTCCACGGGGCATTGATATTTTCTTTTTATTCCACTATATCCTCCACCACTCTTCCAATGGACATTAAAGCCTTCTTGTAAAGGCACTGTGACCTCAACATCTCTTCCACGGGGCAATGAAATTGTCTTTTTATTCCACTGCGACCTCCATCCCTCTTCAAAGGGGCATTAAAACCGTATTGTTAAGCTGCTGTGACCACCAAATCTCTTCCACGGGGCATTGATATTGTTTTTTTTCCACTGTGATCTCCACCATTCTTCCACAGGGCATTGATATTGTCTTTTTATTTCACTGCGAACTCCACCACATTTCCAAGGGGCATTGATATTGTTTTTTTATTCCACTGCGACCTCCACCACTATTCCAAGGGGCATTAAAACCATCTTGTTAAGCTACTGTGATCTCCAAGTCTCTTCCACGGGGCATTGATATTGTCTTTTTATTCCACTGCGACCTCCACCACTATTCCAAGGGGCATTAAAACCATCTTGTTAAGCTACTGTGACCTCTACGTTTTTTCCACGGGGCATTGATATTGTCTTTTATTGCACTGCGACCTTCACCACTCTTCCAAAAGGCATTAAAACAGTCTTGTTAAGCTACTGTGACCTCCACGTCTCTCCCACGGGGCACTGATAATGTCTTTGTATTCCAATGTAACCTCCACCTCTTTTCCAAGGGACACAAAAACCGTCTTTTTAAGCTACTGTGACCTCCACATCTCTTCCAAGGGACATTAAAACCATCTTTTTAGACCTCTCTGAACTCCACAGCTCTTCCAAGGGGCCTTAAAACCATCTTGTTAAGCTACTGTGACCTCCACGTCTCTTTTACGGGCCATTGATATTGTCTTTTTATTACACTGCGACCTCCACCACTCTTCCAAGGGTCATTAACACCATCTTGTTAAGCTTCTCTGACCTCCACGTCTCTTCCACGGGGCATTGATATTGTCTTTTTATTCCACTGCGAACTCCACCACATTTCCAAGGGGCATTGATATTGTTTTTCTATTCCACTGCGACCTCCACCACTCTTCCAAGTGGCATTAAAATTGTCTTGTTAAGCTACTGTGACCTCTACGTCTCTTCCTCGGGGCATTTATATTGTCTTTTATTGCACTGCGACCTTCACCACTCTTCCAAGAGACATTAAAACTGTCTTGTTAAGCTACTGTGACCTCCACGTCTCTCCCACGGGGCACTGATAATGTCTTTTTACTCCAATGTAACCTCCACCACTTTTCCAAGGGGCACAAAAACCGTCTTGTTAAGCTTCTGTGACCTCCACATCTCTTCTAAGGGACATTAAAACCATCTTTTTAGACCTCTCTGAACTCCACAGCTCTTGCAAGGGGCATTAAAACCATCTTGTTAAGCTACTGTGACCTCCACGTCTCTTTTCCGGGCCACTGATATTGTCTTTTTATTCCACTGCGACCACCACCACTCTTCCAAAGGGCATTAAAACTGTTTGGTTAAGCTACTGTGACCTCCACGTCTCTTCCACGGGGCATTGATATTGTCTTTTTATTCCACTGCGACTTCCACCACTCTTCCAAGGGGCATTAAAACTGTCTTGTTAATCTACTGTGATCTCCACATCTCTTCCACGGGATATTGATATTGTCTTTTTATTCCACTGCAACCTCCACCAGTCTTCCAAGGGACATTGATATTGTCTTTTTATTCCACTACGACCTTCACCACTCTTCCAACGGGCATTAAAACCATCTTGTTAAACCACTCTGTACTCCACAGCTCTTCCAAGGGGCATTAAAACCATCTTGTTAAGATACTGTGCCCTCCACGTCTCTTCCACGGGGCATTTAAACCGTCTTGTTAAACCACTCTGAACTCCACAGCTCTTACAAGGGGCATTAATATCATCTTTTTAAGCTACTGTGATCTCCACGTCTCTTCCACGGGGCATTGATATTGTCTTTTTATTCCACTGTAACCTCCACCACTCTTCCAAGGGGCATTAAAACCATCTTGTTAAGCTACTGTGACTTTCACATTTCTTCCAAGGGGCATTAAAACCGTCTTGTTAAACCACTCCGAACTCCACAGTTCTGCCAAGGGGCATTAAAACCGTCTTGATAATCTACTGTGACCTCCACCTCTCTTCCACGCGGCAATGATATTGTCTTTTTATTTAACTGTGACTTCCACCACTCTTACAAGTGGGCAATAAAACCGTCTTGTTAAGCTACTGTGACCTCCACGTCTCTTCCACGGGGCATTGATATTGTCTTCTTATTCCACTGTAAACTCCACGACTCTTCCAAAGGGCTTTAAAACCGTCTTGTTACGCTACCATGACCTTCACGTCTCTTTCACGGGGCATTGATACTGTGTTTTTATTCCACTGCGACCTCCACTACTCCTCCAAGGGTGATTGCTAGTTTCTTTTTTTTCCATTGCGACCTCCACTACTCTTCCAAGGGGCAAAAAAAACATCTTGCTAAGCTACTGTGACCTCCACGTCTATTCCACAGGGCATTGATATTGTCTTTTTATTCCATTGTATCCTCCACCACTCTTCCAAGGGGCATTAAAACCGTCTTGTTAAGCTACAGTTACCTTCACATCTCTTCCAAGGGGCATTAAAACCGTCTTGTTAAGCCACTCTGAACACCACAGCTCTGCCCTCTGCCAAGGGGCATTAAAATTATCTGGTTAACCTAATGTGACCACCACGCCTCTTCCACTGGGCATTGATATAGTGTTTTTATTCCACTGTAACCTCCACCACTCTTCCAAGGGGCATTAAAATCGTCTTGTAAAGCTAATATGACCTTCACATCTCTTCCAAGGGACATTAAAATCGTCTTGTTAAACCACTCTGAACTCCACAGCTCTGCCAAGGTGCATTAAAACCGTCTTGATAATCTACTGTGACCTGAATGTCTCTTCCACACGGCAATGATATTGTCTTTTTATTCCACTGCGATCACAACCACTCTTCCAAGGTGCAATAAAACTGTCTTGTTAAGCCACTGTGACCTCCACGTCTCTTCCACGGGGCATTGATATTGTCTTTTTATTCCGCTGTAACCTCCACCACTCTTCCAAGGGGAATTAAAACCGTCTTGTTAAGCTACGGTGACCTTCACGTCTCATCCACTGGGCATTGATATTGTCTTTTTATTCCACTGCGACCTCCATCACTCTTCCAAGGGGCATTGATATTGTCATTTTATTATACTGCGAACCACCATCACTCTTCCAAGAGGCATTAAAATCGTCTTGTTACGCTACTGTGACCTCCTCTTCTCTTCCACTGGGCATTAATATTGTCTTTATATTCCACTGTAACCTCCACCACTCTTCCAAGGGGCATTAAACCTTCTTGTTAAGCTACTGTGACCTCCACGTCTCTTCCAAGGGGAATTAAAACCGTCTTGTTAAACCACTCTGAACTCCACAGCTCTTCCAAGGGGCATTAAAACCTTCTTATTAAGCTACTTTGACCTCCACGTCTCTTTTACGGGGAATTGATATTGTCTTTATATTCCACTGTAACCTCCACCACTCTTCCAAGGGGCATTAAACCTTCTTGTTAAGCTACTGTGATCTCCACGTCTCTTCCACGGGGTATTGATATTGTCTTTTTATTTCACTGTGACCTCCACCAATCTTCCAAGGGGCATTGATAATGTCTTTTTATTCCACTAAGACCTCCACCACTCTTCCAAGGGGCATTAAAACCATCTTGTTAAGCTACTGTGACCTTCACCTCTGTTCCAAGGGGCATTAAAACCGTCTTGTTAAACCACTCTGAACTCCACAGTTCTGCCAAGGGGCATTAAATCCGTCTTGATAATCTACTGTGACCTCCACGTCTCTTCCACGCGGCAATGATATTGTATTTTTATTACACTGCTACGTCCACCACTCTTACAAGGTGGAAATAAATCCGTCTTTTTAAGCTCCTGTGACCTCCATGTCTCTTCCATGGGGCACTGATAATGTCTTTTTATTCCAATGTAACCTCCACCACTTTTCCAAGGGGCAGAAAAACCGTCTTGTTAAGCTACTGTGACCTCCATGTCTCTTCCAAGGGACATTAAAACCATCTTTTTAAACCTCTCTGAACACAACAGCTCTTCCAAGGGGCATTAAAACCGTCTTATTATGCTACTGTTACCTTCATGTCTCTTCCACGGGAAATTGATATTGTCTTTTCATTCCACTGCGTCCTCCACCACTCTTCCAAGCGGCATTAAATTTGTCTTGTTAAGTTACTGTGACCTCCACGTCTCTTCCACGGGGCATGGATATTGTCTTTTTATTCCACTGTGACCTCCACAACTCTTCCAAGGGGCATTAAAACCATCATGTTAAGCTACTGTGACCTCCACTTCTCTGCGAAGGGGCATTAAAACTTTCTTGTTAAACCACTCTGTACTCCACCACATTTCCAAGGGGCATTACAACCGTCTTGTTAAGCTACTGTGACCTCCACGTCTTTTCCACGGGGCATTAATATTGTCTTTTTATTCCACTGCAACCTCCACCACTCTCCCAAGGGGCATTAAAACCGTCTTGTTAAGCTATTGTGACCTCCAAGTCTTTTCCACGGGGCATTGATATTGTCTTTTTATTCCACTGCGACCTCCACCACTCTTTCAAAGGGCATTAAAACTGTTTTGTTAAGCTACTGTGACCTCCACGTCTCTTCAACTGAGCATTGATATTGTCTTTTTTTTCCACTGCGACCTCCACCACTCTTCCAAGGGGCATTAAAACCGTCTTGTTAACCTACTGTGACATCCATGTCTCCTCCAAGGGGCATTAACACCGTCTTGTTAAACCACTCTGAATTCCACAGCTCTTCCAACGGGCTGTAAAACCATGTTATTAAGCTACTTTGACCTCGATGTCTCTTCCACGGGGCAATGATAATGTCTTTTTATTCCTCTTCGACCTCCATCACTCTTCAAAGGGGCATTAAAACCGTATTGTTAAGGTGCTGTGACCACCACGTCTCTTCCACGGGGCATTGATATTGTCTTTTTTCCACTGTGATCTCCACCACTCTTCCAAGGGGCATTGATATTATCTTTATATTCCATTTCAATCTCCACCACTCTTCCAAGGGACATTGAAACCGTCTTGTTAAGCTACTGTGATCTCCACGTCTCTTCCACGGGGCATTGATATTGTCTTTTTATTCCACTGTAACCTCCACCACTCTTCCAAGGGGCATTAAAACCATTTTGTAAAGCTACTGTGACCTCCATGTCTCTTCCACGGGGCATTGATATTGTCTTTTTATTCCACTGCTACATCCACCACTCTTCCAAGTGGCATTGATATTTTCTTTTTATTCCACTGCGACCACCACCACTCTTCGAAGGGGCATTAAAACCGTCTTGTTAAGCTACTGTGACCTCCACGTCTCTTCCACGGGGCATTGATATTGTCTTTTTATTCCACTGCGACCTCCACCACTCTTCCAAGGGGCATTAAAACCGCCTTGTTAAGCTACTGTGGCCTCCACGTCTCATCCAAGGGGCATTGATTTTGTCTTTTTATTCCACTGCTACCTCCATCACTTTTCCAATGGGCATTAAAACCATCTTCTTAAGCTACTGTGACCTCTACGTCTCTTCCATGTGCCATTGATATTGACATTTTATTCCACTGCGACCTCCACCACCCTTCCAAGGGGCATTGATATTGTCTTTTTATTCCACTGCGACCACCACCACTCTTCAAAGGGGCATTAAAACGGTCTTGTTAAGCTACTGTGACATCCACGTCTCTTCCACGGGGCATTGATATTGTCTTTTTTCCACTGTGATCTCCACCACTCTTCCAAGGGGCATTGATATTATCTTTATATTCCACTGCGATCTCCACCACTCTTCCAAGGGACATTGAAACCGTCTTGTTAAGCTACTGTGATCTCCACGTCTCTTCCACGGGGCATTGATATTGTCTTTTTATTCCACTGTAACCTCCACCACTCTTCCAAGGGGCATTAAAACCGTCTTGTAAAGCTACTGTGACCTCCACGTCTCTTCCACTTGGCATTGATAATGTCTTTTAATTCCACTGCGACCTCCACCACTCTTCCAAGGGGCATTGATATTGTCTTTTTATTCCACTGCGACCACCACCACTCTTCGAAGGGGCATTAAAACCGTTTTGTTAAGCTACTGTGACCTCCACGTCTCTTCCACGGGGCATTGATATTTTCTTTTTATTCCACTGCGACCTCCACCTCTCTTCCAAGGGTCATTAGAACCATCTTGTTAAGCTACTGTGGCCTCCACGTCTCATCCAAGGGGCATTGATTTTGTCTTTTTATTCCACTGCTACCTCCACCACTTTTCCAATGGGCATTAAAACCATCTTCTTAACTACTGTGACCTCTACGTCTCTTCCACGGGGCATTGATATTGTCTTTTTATCCCACTGCGACCTACACCACTCTTCCAAGGGGAATTGATATTGACTTTTTATTCCACTTCGACCACCACCACTCTTCGAAGGGGCATGAAAATCGTCTTGTTAAGCTACTGTGACCTCTATGTCTCTTCCACGGGGCATTCATATTGTCTTTTTATTCCACTGTAACCTCCACCACTCTTCCAAGGGGCATTAAAACCGTCTTGTTAAGCTACTCTGACCTAAACGTCTCTTCCACAGGGCATTGATTTTGTCTTTTTATTCCACTGCTACCTCCACCACTCTTCCAAGGGGCATGAAAACCATTTTGTTAAGCTTCTGTGACCTCCATGTCTCTTTCACGGGGAATTGATATTGTCTTTTTAGTCCAATACGACCTCCACCACTCTTCCAAGTGGCATTGATATTGTCTTTTTATTCCACTGCAACCTCCACAACTTTTCTAAGGGCCATTAAAACTATCTTGTTAAACTACTGTGACCTCCACGTCTCTTGCACGGGGCATTGATATTGTCTTTTTATTCCACTGCGAACTCCACCACTCTTCCAAAGGGCTTTAAAACCGTCTTGTTACGCTACTATGACCTTCACGTCTCTTCCACGGGGCATTGATATTGTGTTTTTATTCCACTGCGCCCTCCACCACTCCTCCAAGGGCGAATGATGTTTTCTTTTTTTTCCATTGCGACCTCCACTACTCTTCCAAGGGGTCATGAAAATCGTCTTGTTAAGCTACTGTGACCTCTATGTCTCTTCCACGGGGCATTCATATTGTCTTTTTATTCCACTGTAACCTCCACCACTCTTCCAAGGGGCATTAAAACTGTCTTTTTAAGCTACTGTGATCTTCACGTCTCTTCCAAGGGGCATTAAATCCTTCTTGTTAAACCACTCTGAATGACACAGCTCTGCCAAGGGGCATTAAAAAGTGTCTTGTTAAGCTACTGTGGCCTCCATGTCTCTTCCACAGGGCATTGATATTGTCTTTTTTTTTTCACTGTAGCCTCCAACACTCTTCCAAGAGGCATTAAAACTGTCTTGTTAAGCTACTGCTACCTCCACGTCTCTTCCAAGGGGCATTACAACCATCTTGCTAAACCACTCTGTACTCCACAGCTCTTCCAAGGGGCATTAAAACCATCTTGTTAAGATACTGTGAACTCCACTTCTCTTCCACGGGGCATTAATATTGTCTTTTTTTTCCACAGCGACCCCCACTACTCTTCCAATGGGCATTAAAACCGTCTTGTTAAGCTACTCTGACCTAAACGTCTCTTCCACAGGGCATTGATTTTGTCTTTTTATTCCACTGCTACCTCCACCACTCTTCCAAGGGGCATGAAAACCATTTTGTTAAGCTTCTGTGACCGCCATGTCTCTTTCACGGGGAATTGATATTGTCTTTTTAGTCCAATACGACCTCCACCACTCTTCCAAGTGGCATTGATATTGTCTTTTTATTCCACTGCAACGTCCACCACTTTTCTAAGGGCCATTAAAACTATCTTGTTAAGCTACTGTGACCTCCACGTCTCTTGCACGGGGCATTGATATTGTCTTTTTATTCCACTGCGAACTCCACCACTCTTCCAAAGGACTTTAAAACCGTCTTGTTACGCTACTATGACCTTCACGTCTCTTCAACGGGGCATTGATATTGTGTTTTTATTCCACTGCGCCCTCCACCACTCCTCCAAGGGCGATTGATGTTTTCTTTTTTTTCCATTGCGACCTCCACTACTCTTCCAAGGGGCAAAAAAAACATCTTGCTAAGCTACTGTGACCTCCACGTCTATTCCACGGCGCATTGATATTGTCTTTTTATTCCATTGTATCCTCCACCACTCTTCCAAGGGGCATTAAAACCGTCTTGTTAAGCTACAGTTACCTTCACGTCTCTTCCAAGGGGCATTAAACCGTCTTGCTAAGCCACTCTGAACTCCACAGCTCTGCTCTCTGCCAAGGGGCATTAAAATTATCTGGTTAACCTAATGTGACCTCCACGTCTCTTCCACTGGGCATTGATGTAGTGTTTTTATTACACTGCGACCTTCACCACTCTTCCAAGGGGCAATGAAACCATATTGCTAAGCTACTGTGACCTCCACGTCTCTTCCACGGGGCATTGATATTGTCTTTTTTTTCCACTGCAACCTCCACCAGTCTTCCAAGAGGCATTGATATTGTCTTTTTATTCCACTACGACCTCCACCACTCTTCCAAGGGGCATTAAAACCGTCTTGTTAAACGACTCTGTTCTCCACAGCTCTTCCAAGGGGCATTAAAACCGTCTTGTTAAGATACTGTGCCCTCCATGTCTCTTCCACGGGGCATTGATATTGTCTTTTTATTCCACTGAGACCTTCACCACTGTTCCAAGGAGTATTAAAATCATCTTTTTAAGCTACTGTGACATCCACGTCTCTTCCAAGGGGCATCTAAACTGTCTTGTTTAACCACTCTGAACTCCACTGCTCTTACAAGGGGCATTAAAACCGTCTTATTAGGCTACAGTGACCTCCACATCTCTTCCAAGGGGCATTAAAACCATCTTGTTACACCACTTTGAACTCCAGAGCTCTTCCAAGGGGCTTTAAAACCGTCTTATTAAGCTACTTTGACCTCCACGTCCCTTCCACGGGGCATTGATATTGTCTTTTTCTTCCACTGCGACTTCCACCACTCTTCCAAGGGGCATTAAAACTGTCTTGTTAATCTACTGTGATCTCCACATCTCTTCCACGGGATATTGATATTGTCTTTTTATTCCACTGCAACCTCCACCAGTCTTCCAAGGGGCATTGATATTGTCTTTTTATTCCACTACGACCTCCACCACACTTCCAAGGGGCATTAAAACCATCTAGTTAAACCACTCTGTACTCCACAGCTCTTCCAAGGGGCATTAAAACCATCTTGTTAAGATACTGTGCCCTCCACGTCTCTTCTACGGGGCATTGATATTGTCTTTTTAATCCACTGAGACCTTCACCACTCTTCCAAGGAGTATTAAAATCATCTTTTTAACTACTGTGACATCCACGTCTCTTCCAAGGGGCATTTAAACCATCTTTTTAAACCACTCTGAACTCCACAGCTCTTACAAGGGGCATTAAAACCGTCTTGTTAAGATACTGTGCCCTCCACGTCTCTTCCACAGGGCATTGATATTGTCTTTTTATTCCACTGAGACCTTCACCACTCTTCCAAGGAGTATTAAAATCATCTTTTTAAGCTACTGTGTTCTCCACGTCTCTTCCACGGGGACATTGATATTGTCTTTTTATTCCACTGTAACCTTCACCACTCTTCCAAGGGGCATTAAAACCATCTTGTTAAGCTACTGTGACTTTCACCTTTCTTCCAAGGGGCATTAAAACCGTCTTGTTAAGATACTGTGCCCTCCACGTCCCTTCCAAGGGACATTTAAACCGTCTTGTTAAACCACTCTAAACTCCACTGCTCTTACAAGGGGCATTAAAGCCGTCTTGTTAGGCTACTGTGACCTCCACGTCTCTTCCAAGGGGCATTAAAACCGTCTTGTTACACTACTCTGAACTCCAAAGCTCTTCCTAGGGGCATTAAAACTGTCTTATTAAGCTACTTTGACCTCCACGTCCCTTCCACGGGGCATTGATATTGTCTTTTTATTCCACTGCGACTTCCACCACTCTTCCAAGGGGCAATAAAACTGTCTTGTTAATCTACTGTGATCTCCACATCTCTTCCACGGGATATTGATATTGTCTTTTTATTCCACTGCAACCTCCACCAGTCTTCCAAGGGACATTGATATTGTCTTTTTATTACACTACGACCTCCACCACTCTTCCAAGGGGCATTAAAACCGTCTTGTTAAACCACTCTGTTCTCCACAGCTCTTCCAAGGGGCATTAAAACCGTCTTGTTAAGATACTGTGCCCTCCATGTCTCTTCCACGGGGCATTGATATTGTCTTTTTATTCCACTGAGACCTTCACCACTGTTCCAAGCAGTATTAAAATCATCTTTTTAAGCTACTGTGACATCCACGTCTCTTCCAAGGGGCATTTAAACTGTCTTATTTAACCACTCTGAACTCCACTGCTCTTACAAGGGGCATTAAAACCGTCTTATTAGGCTACAGTGACCACCACGTCTCTTCCAAGGGGCATTAAAACCATCTTGTTACACCACTTTGAACTCCAGAGCTCTTCCAAGGGGCTTTAAAACCGTCTTATTAAGCTACTTTGACCTCCACGTCCCTTCCACGGGGCATTGATATTGTCTTTTTATTCCACTGCGACTTCCACCACTCTTCCAAGGGGCAATAAAACTGTCTTGTTAATCTACTGTGATCTCCACATCTCTTCCACGGGATATTGATATTGTCTTTTTATTCCACTGCAACCTCCACCAGTCTTCCAAGGGACATTGATATTGTCTTTTTATTACACTACGACCTCCACCACTCTTCCAAGGGGCATTAAAACCATATTGTTAAACCACTCTGTACTCCACAGCTCTTCCAAGGGGCATTAAAACCATCTTGTTAAGATACTGTGCCCTCCACGTCTCTTCTACGGGGCATTGATATTGTCTTTTTAATCCACTGAGACCTTCACCACTCTTCCAAGGAGTATTAAAATCATCTTTTTAACTACTGTGACATCCACGTGTCTTCCAAGGGGCATTTAAACCATCTTGTTAAACCACTCTAAACTCCACAGCTCTTACAAGGGGCATTAATATCATCTTTTTAAGCTACTGTGATCTCCACGTCTCTTCCACGGGGCATTGATATTGTCTTTTTATTCCACTGTAACCTCCACCACTCTTCCAAGGGGCATTAAAACCATCTTGTTAAGCTACTGTGAATTTCACATTTCTTCCAAGGGGCATTAAAACCGTCTTGTTAAACCACTCCGAACTCCACAGTTCTGCCAAGGGGCATTAAAACCGTCTTGATAATCTACTGTGACCTCCACCTCTCTTCCACGCGGCAATGATATTGTCTTTTTATTTAACTGTGACTTCCACCACTCTTACAAGTGGGCAATAAAACCGTCTTGTTAAGCTACTGTGACCTCAACCTCTCTTCAACGGGGCATTGATATTGTCTTCTTATTCCACTGTAAACTCCACGACTCTTCCAAAGGGCTTTAAAACCGTCTTGTTACACTACCATGACCTTCACGTCTCTTCCACGGGGCACTGATATTGTGTTTTTATTCCACTGCGACCTCCACCACTCCTCCAAGGGTGATTGATAGTTTCTTTTTTTTTCCATTGCGACCTCCACTACTCTTCCAAGGGGCAAAAAAAACATCTTGCTAAGCTACTGTGACCTCCACGTCTATTCCACGGGTCATTGATATTGTCTTTTTATTCCATTGTATCCTCCACCACTCTTCCAAGGGGCATTAAAACCGTCTTGTTAAGCTACAGTTACCTTCACGTCTCTTCCAAGGGGCATTAAAACCGTCTTGTTAAGCCACTCTGAACACCACAGCTCTGCCCTCTGCCAAGGGGCATTAAAATTATCTGGTTAACCTAATGTGACCTCCACGCCTCTTCCACTGGGCATTGATATAGTGTTTTTATTCCACTGTAACCTCCACCACTCTTCCAAGGGGCATTAAAATCGTCTTGTAAAGCTACTATGACCTTCACATCTCTTCCAAGGGACATTAAAATCATCTTGTTAAACCACTCTGAACTCCACAGCTCTGCCAAGGTGCATTAAAACCGTCTTGATAATCTACTGTGACCTGAATGTCTCTTCCACACGGCAATGATATTGTCTTTTTATTCCACTGCGATCACAACCACTCTTCCAAGGTGCAATAAAACTGTCTTGTTAAGCCACTGTGACCTCCACGTCTCTTCCACGGGGCATTGATATTGTCTTTTTATTCCGCTGTAACCTCCACCCCTCTTCCAAGGGGAATTAAAACCGTCTTGTTAAGCTACTGTGACCTTCACGTCTCATCCACTGGGCATTGATATTGTCTTTTTATTCCACTGCGACCTCCATCACTCTTCCAAGCGGCATTGATATTGTCATTTTATTATACTGCGAACCACCACCACTCTTCCAAGAGGCATTAAAATCGTCTTGTTACGCTACTGTGACCTCCTCTTCTCTTCCACTGGGCATTAATATTGTCTTTATATTCCACTGTAACCTCCACCACTCTTCCAAGGGGCATTAAACCTTCTTGTTAAACTACTGTGACCTCCACGTCTCTTCCAGGGGGAATTAAAACCGTCTTGCTAAACCACTCTGAACTCCACAGCTCTTCCAAGGGGCATTAAAACCTTCTTATTAAGCTACTTTGACCTCCACGTCTCTTTTACGGGGAATTGATATTGTCTTTATATTCCACTGTAACCTCCACCACTCTTCCAAGGGGCATTAAAACCATCTTGTTAAATCACTCTGTACTCCACAGCTCTTCCAAGGGGCATTAAAACCATCTTGTTAAGCTACTGTGATCTCCACGTCTCTTCCACAGGGTATTGATATTGTCTTTTTATTCCACTGTGACCTCCACCAATCTTCCAAGGGGCATTGATAATGTCTTTTTCTTCCACTAAGACCTCCACCACTCTTCCAAGGGGCATTAAAACCATCTTGTTAAGCTACTGTGACCTTCACCTCTTTTCCAAGGGGCATTAAAACCGTCTTGTTAAACCACTCTGAACTCCACAGTTCTGCCAAGGGGCATTAAATCCGTCTTGATAATCTTCTGTGACCTCCACGTCTCTTCCACGCGGCAATGATATTGTATTTTTATTCCACTGCTACGTCCACCACTCTTACAAGTTGGAAATAAAACCGTCTTTTTAAGCTCCTGTGACCTCCATGTCTCTTCCATGGGGCACTGATAATGTCTTTTTATTCCAATGTAACCTCCACCACTTTTCCAAGGGGCAGAAAAACCATCTTGTTAAGCTACTGTGACCTCCATGTCTCTTCCAAGGGACATTAAAACCATCTTTTTAAACCTCTCTGAACACAACAGCTCTTCCAAGGGGCATTAAAACCGTCTTATTATGCTACTGTTACCTTCATGTCTCTTCCACGGGAAATTAATATTGTCTTTTCATTCCACTGCGTCCTCCACCACTCTTCCAAGCGGCATTAAATTTGTCTTGTTAAGTTACTGTGACCTCCACGTCTCTTCCACGGGGCATGGATATTGTCTTTTTATTCCACTGCGACCTCCACAACTCTTCCAAGGGGCATTAAAACCATCATGTTAAGCTACTGTGACCTCCACTTCTCTGCGAAGGGGCATTAAAACTTTCTTGTTAAACCACTCTGTACTCCACCACATTTCCAAGGGGTATTACAACCGTCTTGTTAAGCTACTGTGACCTCCACGTCTTTTCCACGGGGCATTAATATTGTCTTTTTATTCCACTGCAACCTCCACCTCTCTTCCAAGGTGCATTAAAACCGTCTTGTTAAGCTATTGTGACCTCCAAGTCTTTTCCACGGGGCATTGATATTGTCTTTTTATTCCACTGCGACCTCCACCACTCTTTCAAAGGGCATTAAAACTGTTTTGTTAAGCTACTGTGACCTCCACGTCTCTTCAACTGGGCATTGATATTGTCTTTTTTTTCCACTGCGACCTCCACCACTCTTCCAAGGGGCATTAAAACCGTCTTGTTAACCTACTGTGACATCCATGTCTCCTCCAAGGGGCATTAACACCGTCTTGTTAAACCACTCTGAATTCCACAGCTCTTCCAAGGGGCTGTAAAACCATGGTATTAAGCTACTTTGACCTCGACGTCTCTTCCACGGGGCAATGATAATGTCTTTTTATTCCTCTTCGACCTCCATCACTCTTCAAAGGGGCATGAAAACCATATTGTTAAGGTGCTGTGACCACCACGTCTCTTCCACGGGGCATTGATATTGTCTTTTTTCCACTGTGATCTCCACCACTCTTCCAAGGGGCATTGATATTATCTTTATATTCCATTGCGATCTCCACCACTCTTCCAAGGGACATTGAAACCGTCTTGTTAAGCTACTGTGATCTCCACGTCTCTTCCACGGGGCATTGATATTGTCTTTTTATTCCACTGTAACCTCCACCACTCTTCCAAGGGGCATTAAAACCATTTTGTAAAGCTACTGTGACCTCCATGTCTCTTCCACGGGGCATTGATATTGTCTTTTTATTCCACTGCTACATCCACCACTCTTCCAAGTGGCAGTGATATTTTCTTTTTATTCCACTGCGACCACCACCACTCTTCGAAGGGGCATTAAAACCGTCTTGTTAAGCTACTGTGACCTCCACGTCTCTTCCACGGGGCATTGATATTGTCTTTTTATTCCACTGCGACCTCCACCACTCTTCCAAGGGGCATTAAAACCGCCTTGTTAAGCTACTGTGGCCTCCACGTCTCATCCAAGGGGCATTGATTTTGTCTTTTTATTCCACTGCTACCTCCACCACTTTTCCAATGGGCATTGACATTGTCTTTTTATTCCACTGCTACATCCACCACTCTTCCAAGGGGCATTAAAACCGCCTTGTTAAGCTACTGTGACCTCTACGTCTCTTTCATGGGCCATTGATATTGACATTTTATTCCACTGCGACCTCAACCACTCTTCCAAGGGGCATTGATATTGTCTTTTTATTCCACTGCGACCACCACCACTCTTCGAAGGGGCATTAAAACGGTCTTGTTAAGCTACTGTGACATCCACGTCTCTTCCACGGGGCATTGATATTGTCTTTTTATTCCACTGCGACCTCCATCACTCTTCAAAGGGGTATTAAAACCGTATTGTTAAGCTGCTGTGACCACCACATCTCTTCCACGGGGCATTGATATTGTCTTTTTTCCACTGTGATCTCCACCACTCTTCCAAGGGGCATTGATATTATCTTTATATTCCACTGCGATCTCCACCACTCTTCCAAGGGACATTGAAACCGTCTTGTTAAGCTACTGTGATCTCCACGTCTCTTCCACGGGGCATTGATATTGTCTTTTTATTCCACTGTAACCTCCACCACTCTTCCAAGGGGCATTAAAACCGTCTTGTAAAGCTACTGTGACCTCCACGTCTCTTCCACTTGGCATTGATATTGTCTTTTAATTCCACTGCGACCTCCACCACTCCTCCAAGGGTGATTGATATTTTCTTTTTTTTCCATTGCGACCTCCACTACTCTTCCAAGGGGCAAAAAAAACATCTTGCTAAGCTTCTGTGACCTCCACGTCTATTCCACGGGGCATTGATATTGTCTTTTTATTCCATTGTAACCTCCACCACTTTTCCAAGGGGCATTAAAACCGTCTTGTTAAGCTACAGTTACCTTCACGTCTCTTCCAGGGGGCATTAAAACCGTCTTGTTAAGCCACTCTGAACTCCACAGCTCTGTCCTCTGCCAAGGGGCATTAAAATTATCTGGTTAACCTAATGTGACCTCCACGTCTCTTCCACTACGCATTCATGTAGTGTTTTTATTCCACTGTAACCTCCACCACTCTTCCAAGGGGCATTAAAATCATCTTGTAAAGCTACTGTGACCTTCACATCTCTTCCAAGGGACATTAAAATCGTCTTGTTAAACCACTCTGAACTCCACAGCTCTGCCAAGGTGCATTAAAACCGTCTTGATAATCTACTGTGACCTCCATGTCTCTTCTACGTGGCAATGATATTTTCTTTTTATTCCACTGAGATCACAACCACTCTTCAAAGGGGCAATAAAACTGTCTTGTTAAGCCACTGTGACCTCCGCGTCTCTTCCTCGGGGCATTGATATTGTCTTTTTATTCCGCTGTAACCTCCACCACTCTTCCAAGGGGCATTAAAACCGTCTTGTTAAGTTAATGTGACCTTCACGTCTCTTCCACTGGGCATTGATATTGTCTTTTTATTCCACTGCGACCTTCACCACTTTTCCAAGGGGCATTGATATTGTCTTTTTATTCCACTGTGACCACCACCACTCATCGAAGGGGCATTAAAACCGTCTTGTTAAGCTACTGTGACATCCACGTCTCTTCCACGGGGCATTGACATTGTCTTTTTATTCCACTGCGACCTCCATCACTCTTCAAAGGGGTATTAAAACCGTATTGTTAAGCTGCTGTGACCACCACATTTCTTCCACGGGGCATTGATATTGTCTTTTTTCCATTGTGATCTCCACCACTCTTCCAAGGGGCATTCATATTATCTTTATATTCCACTGCGATCTCCACCACTCTTCCAAGGTACATTAAAACAGTCTTGTTAAGCTACTGTGACCTCCACGTCTCTTCCATGGGGCATTGATATTGTCTTTTTATTCCACTGTAACCTCCACGACTCTTCCAAAGGGCTTTAAAACCGTCTTGCTACGCTACTATGACCTTCAAGTCTCTTCAACGGGACATTGATATTGTGTTTTTATTCCACTGCGACCTCCACCACTCCTCAAAGGGTGATTGATATTTTCTTTTTTTTCCATTGCGACCTCCACTACTCTTCCAAGCGGCAAAAAAAACATCTTGCTAAGCTACTGTGACCTCCACGTCTATTCCACGGGGCATTGATATTGTCTTTTTATTCCATTGTAACCTCCACCACTCTTCCAAGGGGCATTAAAACCGTCTTGTTAAGCTACAGTTACCTTCATGTCTCTTCCAAGGGGCATTAAAATCGTCTTGTTAAGCCACTCTGAACTCCACAGCTCTGCCCTCTGCCAAGGGGCATTAAAATTATCTGGTTAACCTATTGTGACCTCCACGTCTCTTCTACTGGGCATTGATGTAGTGTTTTTATTCCACTGTAACCTCCACCACTCTTCCAAGGGGCATTAAAATCGTCTTGTAAAGCTACTGTGACCTTAACATCTCTTCCAAGGGACATTAAAATCGTCTTGTTAAACCACTCTGAACTCCACAGCTCTGCCAAGGTGCATTAAAACCGTCTTGATAATCTACTGTGACCTCCATGTGTCTTCCACGCGGCAATGATATTGTCTTTATATTCCACTGCAATCACAACCACTCTTCCAAGGGGCAATAAAACTGTCTTGTTAAGCCACTGTGACCTCCTCGTCTCTTCCACGGGGCATTGATATTGTCTTTTTATTCCGCTGTAACCTCCACCACTCTTCCAAGGGGCATTAAAATCGTCTTGTTAAGCTACTGTGACCTTCACGTCTCTTCCACTGGGCATTGATATTGTCTTTTTATTCCACTACGACCTCCACCACTCTTCCAAGGGGCATTGATATTGTCATTTTATTATACTGCGAACCACCACCACTCTTCCAAGAGGCATTAAAATCGTCTTGTTACGCTACTGTGACCTCCTCTTCTCTTCCACTGGGCATTAATATTGTCTTTATATTCCACTGTAACCTCCACCACTCTTCCAAGGGGCATTAAACCTTTCCTCTTAAGCTACTGTGACCTCCACGTCTCTTCCAAGGGGAATTAAAACCGTCTTGTTAAACCACTCTGAACTCCACAGCTCTTCCAAGGGGCATTAAATCCGTCTTATTAAGCTACTTTGACTTCCACGTCTCTTTTACGGGGAATTGATATTGTCTTTATATTCCACTGTAACCTCCACCACTCTCCCAAGGGGCATTAAACCTTCTTGTTAAGCTACTGTGATCTCCACGTCTCTTCCACGGGGTATTGATATTGTCTTTTTATTCCACTGTGACCTCCACCAATCTTCCAAGGGGCATTGATAATGTCTTTTTATTCCACTAAGACCTCCACCACTCTTCCAAGGGGCATTAAAACCGTCTTGTTAAGCTACTGTGACCTTCACCTCTTTTCCAAGGGGCATTAAAACCGTCTTGTTAAACCACTCTGAACTCCACAGTTCTGCCAAGGGGCATTAAATCCGTCTTGATAATCTACTGTGACCTCCACGTCTCTTCCACGCGGCAATGATATTGTATTTTTATTCCACTGCGACGTCCACCACTCTTACAAGTTGGAAATAAAACCGTCTTGTTAAGCTACTGTGACCTCCATGTCTCTTCCATGGGGCACTGGTAATGTCTTTTTATTCCAATGTAACCTCCACCACTTTTCCAAGGGGCACGAAAACTGTCTTGTTAAGCTACTGTGACCTCCATGTCTCTTCCAAGGGACATTAAAGCCATCTTTTTAAACCTCTCTGAACTCCACAGCTCTTCCAAGGGGCATTAAAACCGTCTTTTTATGCTACTGTTACCTCCATGTCTCTTAAACGGGATATTGATATTGTCTTTTCATTCCACTGCGTCCTCCACCACTCTTCCAAGGGGCATTAAATTTGTCTGGTTAAGCTACTGTGACCTCCACGTCTCTTCCACGGGGCATTGATATTGTCTTTTTATTCCACTGCGACCTCCACCACTCTTCCAAGGGGCATTAAAACCATCTTGTTTAGCTGCTGCGACCTCCACTTCTCTGCCAAGGGGCATTAAAACTTTCTTTTTAAACCACTCTGTACTCCACCACATTTCCAAGGGGCATTAAAACCGTCTTGTTAAGCTACTGTGACCTCCATGTCTCTTCCACGGGGCATTAATATTGTCTTTTTATTCCACTGCAACCTCCACCACTCTTCCAAGGGGCATTAAAACCGTCTTGTTAAGCTGCTGTGACCCTCCAAGTCTTTTCCACGGGGCATTGATATTGTCTTTTTATTCCACTGCGACCTCCACCACTCTTTCAAAGGGCATTAAAACTGTTTTGTTAAGCTACTGTGACCTCCACGTCTCTTCAACTGGGCATTGATATTGTCTTTTTTTTCCACTGCGACTTACACCACTCATCCAAGGGACATTAAAACCGTCTTGTTAAGCTACTGTGACCTCCATGTCTCTTCCAAGGGGCATTACCACCATCTTGTTAAACCACTCTGAATTCCACACCTCTTCCAATGGGCAGTAAAGCCATGTTATTAAGATACTTTGACCTCGACGTCTCTTCCACGGGGCAATGATAATGTCTTTTTATACCACTTCGACCTCCATCACTCTTCAAAGGGGCATTAAAACAGTATTGTTAAGTTGCTGTGACCACCACGTCTCTTCCACGGGGCATTGATATTGTCTTTTTTCCACTGTGATCTCCACCAGTCTTCCAAGGGGCATTGATATTATCTTTATATTCCACTGCGATCTCCACCACTCTTCCAAGGGACATTGAAATCATTTTGTTAAGCTACTGTGATCTACACTTCTCTTCCACGGGGACTTGATATTGTCTTTTTATTCCACTGTAACCTCCACCACTCTTCCAAGGGGCATTAAAACTGTTTTGTAAAGCTACTGTGACCTCCATGTCTCTTCCACGGGGCATAGATATTGTCTTTTTATTCCACTGCTACCTCCACCACTCTTCCAAGGGGTATTGATATTGTCTTTTTATTCCACTGCTACCACCACCACTCTTCGAAGGGGCATTAAAACCGTCTTGTTAAGCTACTGTGACCTCCACGTCTCTTCCACGGGGCATTGATATTGTATTTTTATTCCACTGCGACCTCCACCACTCTTCCAAGGGGCATTAGAACCGCCTTGTTAAGCTACTGTGGCCCCCACGTCTCATCCAAGGGGCATTGATTTTGTCTTTTTATTCCACTGCTACCTCCACCACTTTTCCAATGGGCATTAAAACCATCTTCTTAGGCTACTGTGACCTCTACGTCTCTTCCACGGGGCATTGATATTGTCATTTTATTCCACTGCGACCTCCACCACTCTTCCAAGGTGCATTGATATTGTCTTTTTATTCCACTGCGACCACCATAACTCTTCGAAGGGGCATTAAAACCGTCTTGTTAAGCTACTGTGACATCCAGGTCTCTTCCACGGGGCATTGATATTGTCTTTTTATTCCACTGCGACCTCCATCACTCTTCAAAGGGGTATTAAAACTGTATTGTTAAGCTGCTGTGACCACGACATCTCTTCCACGGGGCATTGATATTGTCTTTTTTCCACTGTGATCTCCACCACTCTTCCAAGGGGCATTCATATTATCTTTATATTCCACTGCGATCTCCACCACTCTTCCAAGGGGCATTGAAACCGTCTTGTTAAGCTACTGTGATCTCCACGTCTCTTCCACGGGGCATTGATATTGTCTTTTTATTACACTGTAACCTCCACCACTCTTCCAAGGGGCATTAAAACCATCTTGTAAAGCTACTGTGACCTCCACGTCTCTTCCAAGGGGCAATGATATTGTCTTTTTATTCCACTGCGACCACCACTACTCTTCGAAGGGGCATTAAAACCATTTTGTTAAGCTACTGTGATCTACACTTCTCTTCCACAGGGAATTGATATTGTCTTTTTATTCCACTGTAACCTCCACCACTCTTCCAAGGGGCATTAAAACTGTTTTGTAAAGCTACTGTGACCTCCATGTCTCTTCCACGGGGCATAGATATTGTCTTTTTATTCCACTGCTACCTCCACCACTCTTCCAAGGGGCATTGATATTGTCTTTTTATTCCACTGCGATCACCACCACTCTTCGAAGGGGCATTAAAACCGTCTTGTTAAGCTACTGTGACCTCCACGTCTCTTCCACGGGGCATTGATATTGTATTTTTATTCCACTGCGACCTCCACCACTCTTCCAAGGGGCATTAGAACCGCCTTGTTAAGCTACTGTGGCCCCCACGTCTCATCCAAGGGGCATTGATTTTGTCTTTTTATTCCACTGCTACCTCCACCACTTTTCCAATGGGGATTAAAACCATCTTCTTAAGCTACTGTGACCTCTACGTCTCTTCCACGGGGCATTGATATTGTCATTTTATTCCACTGCGACCTCCACCACTCTTCCAAGGGGCATTGATATT
Organism: Phyllobates terribilis; assembly: GCF_046119375.1. Lineage (NCBI taxonomy): Eukaryota > Metazoa > Chordata > Amphibia > Anura > Dendrobatidae > Phyllobates > Phyllobates terribilis. Next base: position 467,962 of record NW_027363531.1, on the reverse strand, counting down.
GTCTTTTTATTCCACTGCGACCACCATAACTCTTCGAAGGGGCATTAAAACCGTCTTGTTAAGCTACTGTGACATCCAGGTCTCTTCCACGGGGCATTGATATTGTCTTTTTATTCCACTGCGACCTCCATCACTCTTCAAAAGGGTATTAAAACTGTATTGTTAAGCTGCTGTGACCACGACATCTCTTCCACGGGGCATTGATATTGTCTTTTTTCCACTGTGATCTCCACCACTCTTCCAAGGGGCATTGATATTATCTTTATATTCCACTGCGATCTCCACCACTCTTCCAAGGGGCATTGAAACCGTTTTGTTAAGCTACTGTGATCTCCACGTCTCTTCCACGGGGCATTGATATTGTCTTTTTATTACACTGTAACCTCCACCACTCTTCCAAGGGGCATAAAAACCATCTTGTAAAGCTACTGTGACCTCCACGTCTCTTCCAAGGGGCATTGATATTGTCTTTTTATTCCACTGCGACCACCACTACTCTTCGAAGGGACATTAAAACCATTTTGATAAGCTACTGTGACCTCCACGTCTCTTCCACGGGGCGTTGATATTGTCTTTTTATTCCACTGCGACCTCCACCACTCTTCCAAGGGGCATTGATATTGTCTTTTTATTCCACTGCGACCACCACCACTCTTCGAAGGTGCATTAAAACCGACTTGTTAAGCTACTGTGACCTCCACGTCTCTTCCACGGGGCATTGATATTGTCTTTTTATTCCACTGCGACCTCCACCACTCTTCCAAGGGGCATTAAAACCGTCTTGTTAAGCTACTGTGACCTCCACGTCTCTTCTACGGGGCACTGATATTGTCTTTTTATTCCCTGCGACCTACACCACTCTTCCAAGGGGCAATAAAATTTTCTTTTTAAGCAACTGTGACCTCCACGTTTCTTCCACGGGGCAGAGATATTTTCTTTTTATTCCACTGCGACATCCACCACTCTTCCAAGGTGCATTGATATTGTCTTTTTATTCCACTGCAACCTCCAACACTCTTCCAAGGGGCATTAAAACTGTCTTGATAAGCTACTGTGACCGCCACATCTCTTCCACGGGGCGTTGATATTATCTTTTTATTCCAATGTAACCTTCACCACCTTTCCAACGTGCATTAGAACTGCCTTGTTAAGCTACTGTGGCCTCCCCGTCTCATCCAAGGGGAATTAAAACCGTCTTGTTAAACCAATCTGAACTCCACAGCTCTTCCAAGGGGCATTAAAACCGTCTTGTTAAGCTACTGTGACCTCCACGTATATTCCACGGGGCATTTATATTGACTTTTTAATCCAATGCGATCTCCACCACTCTTCCAAGGGGCATTAAAACTGTGTTGTTAAGCTACTGTGACCTCGACATCTCTTCCACGGGGCATTGAAATTGTCTTTTTCTTCCACTGTAACCTCCACCACTTTTCCAATGGGCATTAAAACTCTCTTTTTAAGCTACTGTGACCGCCACGTCTCATCCAAGGATCATTAATACCGTCTTTATAAACCACTCTGAACTTCACAGCTCTTCCAAGGTATATTAAAACCATCTTGTTAAGCTACTTTGACCTCCACGTCTCTTCCACGGGGCATTAATATTGGCTTTTTATTCCACTGCGACCTCCACCACTCTTCCAAGGGGCATTAAAACCATCTTGTTAAGCTACTTCTACGTTCACGTCTCTTGCACGGGGCATTGATATTCTCTTTTTACTCCACTGCAACCTCCACCACTCTTCTAAGGGGCACTAAACCTGTATTGTTAAGCTACTGTGACCACAATGTCTCTTCCACAGGGCATTGATATTGTCTTTTTATTCCACTGCGACCTCCACCAATCTTCCAAGTGGCATTAAAACAGTCTTGTTAAGCTACTATTACCTCCACGTCTCTTCCACGGGGCATTGATATTGTCTTTTTATTCCACTGCGACCAACATCACTCTTCCAAGGAACATTGATATTGTCTTTTTATTCCACTGCGACCCCCACAGCTCTTCCAACGGGCATTAAAACCGTCTTGTTAAGCTACTGTGACTTCCACGTCTCTTCCAAGGGGCATTAAAACCGTCTTGTTAAACCTCTCTCAACTCCACAGCTCTTCCAAGGGGCATTAAAACAGTCTTATAAAGCTACTGTGACCTCCACGTTTCTTCCACTGGGCATTGATATTGTCTTTTTATTCCAATGTAACCTACACCACGATTCCAATTGGCACTAAAACCGTCTTGTTAAGCTACTGTGACCTCCATGCCTCTTCCAAGGGGCATTAAAACTGTCTTGTTAAACCTCTCTGAACTACACAGTTCTTCCAAGGGGCATTAAAACAGTCTTGTTATGCTACTGTGACCTTCATGTCTGTTCCACTGGGTATTGATATTGTCTTCTTATACCACTGCGACCTCCACCACTCTTCCAAGGGGCTTTAAAATAGCCTTGTTAAGATACTGTGACCTCCACGTCCCTTCTACGGGGCATTGATATTGTCTTTTTATTCCACTGTATCCTCCACCACTCTTCCAAAGGGCATTAAAACTGTCTTGTTAAGCTACTGTCATCTTCACGTCTCTTCCAAGGGGCATTAAATCCTTCTTGTTAAACCACTCTGAATGCCACAGCTCTGCCAAGGGGCATTAAAAAGTGTCTTGTTAAGCTACTGTGGCCTCCATGTCTTTTCCACAGGGCATTGATATTGTCTTTTTTTTTCACTGTAACCTCCACCACTCTTCCAAGAGGCATTAAAACTGTCTTGTTAAGCTACTGCTACCTCCACGTCTCTTCCAAGGGGCATTAAAACCATCTTGTTAAACCACTCTGTGCTCCACAGCTTTTCCAAGGGGCATTAAAACCATCTTGTTAAGCTACTGTGACCTCCACGTCTCTTCCACGGGGCATTGATATTGTCTTTTTATTCCACAGCGACCCCCACTACTCTTCCAATGGGCATTAAAACCGTCTTGTTAAGCGACTCTGACCTCCACGTCTCTTCCACGGGGCATTGATTTTGTCTTTTTATTCCACTGCTACCTCCACCACTCTTCCACGGGGCATGAAAACCATTTTGTTAAATTTCTGTGACCTCCATGTCTCTTCTACGGGGAATTGATATTGTCTTTTTAGTCCAATACGATCTCCACCACTCTTCCAAGGGGCATTGATATTGTCTTTTTATTCCACTGCAACCGCCACAACTTTTCTAAGGGCCATTAAAACCATCTTGTTAAGCTACTGTGACCTCCACGTCTCTTACACGGGGCATTGATATTGTTTTTTTATTCCACTGCGACATCCACCACTCTTCCAAGGGGCATTAAAACCGCTTTGTTAAACTACTGTGACCTCCACGTCTCTTCCACGGGGCATTGATATTGTATTTTTATTCCACAGCGACCTCCACGACTCTTCCAAGGGGCATTAAAACCGTCTTGTTAAGCTACTGTGACCTCCACGTCTTTTCCAAGGGGCATTGATATTGTCTTCTTATTCCACTGCGACCTCCACCCATCTTCCAAGCGGCATTAAAACTGTCTTGTTAAGCTACTATTACCCCCACGTCTCTTCCACGGGGCATTGATATTGTCTTTTTATTCCACTGCAACCAACATCACTCTTCCAAGTAACATTGATATTGTCTTTTTATTCCACTGCGACCCCCACAACTCTTCCAACGGGCATTAAAACCATCTTGTTAAGCTACTGTGACTTCCACGTCTCTTCCAAGGGGCATTAAAACCGCCTTGTTAAACCTCTCTGAACTCCACAGCTCTTCCAAGGGGCATTAAAACTGTCTTGTTATGCTACTGTGACCTCCACATTTCTTCCAATGGGCATTGATATTGTCTTTTTATTCCAATGTAACCTACACCACGATTCCAATTGGCACTAAAACCGTCTTGTTAAGCTACTGTGACCTCCACGTCTCTTCCAAGTGGCATTAAAACTGTCTTGTTAAACCTCTCTGAACTCCACAGTTCTTCCAAGGGGCATTAAAACAGTCTTGTTATGCTACTGAGACCTTCATGGCTGTTCCACTGGGTATTGATATTGTCTTCTTATACCACTGCTACCTCCACCACTCTTCCAAGGGGCATTAAAATAGTCTTGTTACGCTACTGTGACCTCCACGTCCCTTCTACGGGGCATTGATATTGTCTTTATATTCCACTGCAACCTCCGCCACTCTTCCAAGGGGCATTGTTATTGTTTTTTTATTCCACTGCGACCTCCACTACTCTTCCAAGGGACTTTGATATTGTCTTTTTATTACTCTGCGACCTCCACCAAGGGGCAATAAAGCCATCTTTTTAAGCTACTGTGACCTCCAAGTCTCTTCCACGGGGCATTCATATTGTCTTTTCATTCCACTGTAACCTCCACCACTCTTCCAAGGGGCATTAAAACTGTCTTGTTAAGCTACTGTCATCTTCACGTCTCTTCAAAGGGGCATTAAATCCTTCTTGTTAAACCACTCTGAATGCCACAGCTCTGCCAAGGGGCATTAAAAAGTGTCTTGTTAAGCTACTGTGGCCTCCACGTCTTTTCCACAGGGCATTGATATTGTCTTTTTTTTTCACTGTAACCTCCACCACTCTTACAAGAGGCATGAAAACTGTCTTGTTAAGCTACTGCTACCTCCACGTCTCTTCCAAAGGGCTTTAAAACCATCTTGTTAAACCGCTCTGTACTCCACAGCTCTTCCAAGGTGCATTAAAACCATCTTGTTAAGCTACTGTAACCTCCACGTCTCTTCCACGGGGCATTGATTTTGTCTTTTTATTCCACTGCTACCTCCACCACTCTTCCACGGGGCATGAAAACCATTTTGTTAAGTTTCTGTGACCTCCATGTCTCTTCTACGGGGAATTGATATTGTCTTTTTAGTCCAATACGACCTCCACCACTCATCCAAGGGGCATTATTATTGTCTTTTTATTCCACTGCAACCGCCACAACTTTTCTAAGGGCCATTAAAACCATCTTGTTAAGCTACTGTGACCTCCACGTCTCTTACACGGGACATTGATATTGTTTTTTTATTCCACTGTGACCTCCACCACTCTTCCAAGGGGCATTAAAACCGCTTTGTTAAACTACTGTGACCTACACGTCTTTTCCACGGGGCATTGATATTGTATTTTTATTCCACAGCGACCTCCACTACTCTTCCAAGGGGCATTAAAACCGTCTTGTTAAGCTACTGTGACCTCCACGTCTTTTCCAAGGGGCATTGATTTTGTCTTTTTATTCGAATGCGACCTCCACCACTCTTCCAAGGAACATTGATATTGTCTTTTTATTCCACTGCGACCTCCACCCCTTTTCTAAGGGCCATTAAAACCAACTTGTTAAGCTACTGTGACCTCCACGTCTCTTGCACCGGGCATTGATATTGTATTTTTATTCCACTGCAAACTCCACCACTCTTTTAAGGGGCATTACAACTGTCTTTTTAAGCTATTTAGATCTCCACGTCTCTTCCCCGGGGCATTGATATTGTCTTTTTATTCCACTGTAACCTCCACCACTCTTCTAAGGTGCAGTAAAACCATCTTGTAATGCTAATGTGACCACCACGTCTCTTCCAAAAGGCATTAAAACCATCTTGTAAAATCAATCTGAACTCCACAGCTCTTCCAAGGGGCATTAAAACTGTACTGTTAAGGTAGTGTGACCTCCACGTCTCTTCCAAGGGGCATTGAAATTGTCTTTTTATTCCACAGCGACCTCCACCACTCTTCCAAGTAGTATTAAAATCGTCCTGTTAAGCTGCTGTGAAATCCACGTCTCTTCCACGGGGCATTGATTTTGTCTTTTTATTCCACTGTAACCTCCATCACTTTTCCAAGGGGCATTAAAACCATCTTGTAAAGCTAATGTGGCCTCCACGTCTCTTCCAAGGGTCAATAAAACCATCTTGTAAAACCACTCTGAACTCCACCACTTTTCCAAGAGACATTTAAACCGTCTTGTTAAGCTACTGTGACCTCCACGTCTCTTCGAAGGGGCATTGATATTGTCTTTTTATTCCACTGCGACCTCCAGCAATCTTCCAAGGGGTATTGATATTGTCTTTTTATTCCACTGCAACCTCTAGCACTCTTCCAAGGGGCCTTGATATTGTTGTTTTATTAAACTGCGAACTCCACCACTCCTCCAACGGGCATTAAAACCGTCTTGTTAAGTTACTGTGACCTCAACGTCTCTTCCACGGGGCATTGATATTGTCTTTTTATTTCACTGTAACCTCCACCACTCTTCCAAGGGGCATTAATACCGTTTTTTTAAGCTACTGTAACCTCCACGTCTCTTCCAAGGGGCTTTCAAACCGTCTTGTTAAACCACTCTGAACTCCACAGCTCTTCCAAGGGGGAGTAAATCTGACTTGTTAAGCTACTGTGACCTCCACGTTTCTTCTACGGGGCATTAATATTGTCTTTTTATTCCACTTCGAACTCCAACACTCTTCCAAAGGGCATTTAAACCGTCTTGTTTAGCTACTGTGACCTCCACGTCTCTTCCACGGGGCATTGATATTGTCTTTCTATTCCACTTTAACCTTCACCACCTTTCCAAGGGGCATTAGAACCACCTTGTTAAGCTACTGTGGCCTCCATGTCTCATCCAAGGGGCATAAAAACCATCTTGTTAAACCTCTCTGAACTCCACAGCTCATCCAAGGGGCATTAAAAACGTCTTGTTAAGGTACTGTGACCTCCACGTCTATTCCATGGGGCATTGATATTGTCTTTTTATTCCACTGCGACCTCCACCACTCTTCCAAGGGGCATTGATATTGTCTTTTTATTCAAGTGCGATATCTACCACTCTTCCAAGGGGCATTAAAACTGTCTAATTAAGCTACTGTGTCCTCCACGTCTCTTCCAAGAGCCATTGATATCGTCTTTTTATTCCACTGCGACCTCCAACACTCTTCCAAGGGGCATTAAAACCGTCTTGTTAAGCTACTGTGACCTCCACGTCTCTTCCAAGGGGCATTGATATTGTCTTTTTATTCCACTGCGACCTCCAGCAATCTTCCACGGGGTATTGATATTGTCTTTTTATTCCACTGCAACCTCCACCACTCCTCCAAGGGGCCTTGATATTGTCGTTTTATTAAACTGCGAACTCCACCACTCCTTCAAAGGGCATTAAAACCGTCTTGTTAAGTTACTGTGACCTCCACGTCTCTTCCACGGGGCATTGATATCGTCTTTTTATTCCACTGCAACCTCCACCACTCTCCAAAGGGCATTGATATTTTCTTTTTATTCCACTGCAACCTCCAGCACTCTTCCAAGGGGCTAAAAAAACATTTTGTTAAGCTACTGTGACCTCCACTTCTCTTCGACGGGGCATTGATATTGTCTTTTTATTTCACTGTAACCTCCACCACTCTTCCAAGGGGCATTAATACCGTTTTTTTAAGCTACTGTGACCTCCACGTCTCTTCCAAGGGGCTTTCAAACCGTCTTGTTAAACCACTCTGAACTCCTCAGCTCTTCCAAGGGGGAGTAAAACTGACTTATTAAGCTACTGTCACCTCCACGTTTCTTCTACGGGGCATTAATATTGTCTTTTTATTCCACTTCGAACTCCAACACTCTTCCAAGGGGCATTTAAACCGTCTTGTTTCAAACTCCAACACTCTTCCAAGGGGTATTTAAACTGTCTTGTTAAGCTACTGTGACCTCCACGTCTCATCCAAGGGGCATTCATTTATTTTTTTTTATTCCATTGCGACCTCCACCACTCTTCCAAGGGGCCGTGATATTGTCTTTTTATTACACTGCGAACTCCACCATTCTTCCAAGGGGCATTAAAACCATCTTGTAAAGCTAAAATGACCTCCACGTCTCTTCCACGGGGAATTGATGTCTTTTTAATCCACTGCGACTTCCACTACTCTTACAAGGGGCATTAAAACCATCTTGTTATGCTTCTTTGACCTCCACGTCTCTTCCCCGAGGCATTGATATTGTCTTTTATTCCACTGCGACCTCCACCATTCTTCCAAGCGGCATTGATATTGTCTTTTTATTCCACTGCGACCTCTACCACTCTTCCAAGGGGCATTAAAACCGTCATTTTAAGATACTGTGACCTCCACGTCTCTTCCAAGGGGCATTCAAACCGTCTTGGTAAACCACTGTGAACTCCACCACTCTTCCAAGGGGAATTTAAACTGTCTTGTTAAGCTACTGTGACCTCCACGTCTCTTGCAAGGGGCATTGATATCGTCATTTTATTCCACTGTGAGCTCCACCACTCTACCAAGGGGCATTTATATTGTCTTTTTTTTCCACTGCGACCTCCACCACTCTTCCAAAGGGCCTTGATAATGTGTTTTTATTCCACTGCAAACTCCACAACTCTTCCAAAAGGCATTAAAACCATCTTGTTATGCTACTGTGACCTCCATGTCTCTTCCACGCGGCATTAATATTGTCTTTAAATTCCATTGTAACCTTTACCACTCTTCCAAAGGGCAATATAACCATATTGTTAAGCTACTTTGAGCTCCACGTCTCTTCCAAGGGGCATTGATATTGTCGTTTTATTCCCTGCGACCTCCACCACTCTTCCAAGGGGCAATAAAACCGTCTTTTTAAGGTATTGTGACCTCCACGTTTGTTCCTCGGGGCATTGATATTGTCTTTATATTCCACTGCGACATCCACCACTCTTCCAAGGGGCATTAAAACTGTCTTGTTAAGCTACTGTGACCTCCACGTCTCTTCCACGGGGCATTGATATTGTCTTTCTATTCCACTTTAACCTTCACCACCTTTCCAAGGGGCATTAGAACCACCTTGTTAAGCTACTGTGGCCTCCATGTCTCATCCAAGGGGCATAAAAACCATCTTGTTAAACCACTCTGAACTCCACAGCTCATCCAAGGGGCATTAAAAACGTCTTGTTAAGGTACTGTGACCTCCACGTCTATTCCATGGGGCATTGATATTGTCTTTTTATTCCACTGCGACCTCCACCACTCTTCCAAGGGGCATTGATATTGTCTTTTTATTCAAGTGCGATATCTACCACTCTTCCAAGGGGCATTAAAACTGTCTAATTAAGCTACTGTGTCCTCCACGTCTCTTCCAAGAGCCATTGATATCGTCTTTTTATTCCACTGCGACCTCCAACACTCTTCCAAGGGGCATTAAAACCGTCTTGTTAAGCTACAGTGACCTCCACGTCTCTTCCACAGGGCATTGATATTGTCTTTTTATTCCACTTTAACCTTCATCACCTTTCCAAGGGGCATGAGAACCTCGTTGTTAAGCTACTGTGGTCTCCACGTCTCATCCAAGGGGCATTAAAACCATCTTGTTAAACCACTCTCAACTCCACAGTTCTTCCAAGGGGCATTAAAACCGTCTTGTTAAGCTACTGTGACATCCACGTCTATTCCACGGAGCATTGATATTGTATTTTTATTCCACTGCGACCTCCACCACTCTTCCAAGGGGGATTGATATTGTCTTTTTATTCCACTGCGATCTCCACCACTCTTTCAAGGGGCATTAAAACTATCTTGTTAAGCTACTGTGTCCTCCACGTCTCTTCCAAGAACCATTGATATCATCTTTTTATTCCACTGCGACCTCCACCACTCTTCCAAGGGGCATTAAAACTGTCTTGTTAAGCTACTGTGACCTCCACGTCTCTCCACGGATCATTGATAGTGTCTATTTTTTCCACTGTAACCTCCACCACTCTTCCAAGGGGCAATAGAACCGTATTGTTAAGCTAATTTGACCTCCACGTCTCTTCCATGGGGCATTGATTTTGTCTATTTCTTCCCTGCGACCCCCAACACTCTTCCAAGGGCTATTGATATTGTCTTTTTATTCCACTGCAACCTTCACCACTCTTCCAAGAGGCTTTAAAACCATTTTGTTAAGCTACTGTGACCTCCACGTCTCTTCCACGGGGCAATGATATTGTCTTTTTATTTCACTGTAATCTCGCCCACTCCTCCAAGTGGCATTAATACCGTGTTTTTCAGCTACTGTGACCTCCATGTCTCTTCAAAGGGGCATTCAAACCTTCTTGTTAAACCACTCTGAACTCCACAGCTCTTCGAAGGGGCATTAAAACTTTCTTGTTAAGCTACTGTGACTTCCACGTCTCTTCTACAGGGCATTAACATTGTCTTTTTATTCCACTGCAAAATCCACCACTCTTACAAGGGGCATTTAAACCATCTTGTTAAGCTAATGTGACCTCCACGTCTCTTCCAAGTGGCATTGATATCGTCTTTTTATTCCACTGCGACCTCCACCACTCCTCCAAGGGGCATTGATATTGTCTTTTTATTCCACTGCGACCTCCACGACTCTTCCAAGGGGCATTGATGTTGTATTTTTATTCCACTCCAAACTCCACCACTCTAGCAAGCGGCATTAAAACCATCTTGTTAAGCTACTGTGATCTCCACATCTCTACCACGGGGCATTGATATTGTCTTTAATTTCCACTGTAACCTCCACCACTCTTCCAAGGGGAAATAAAACCGTATTGTTAAGCTACTTTGACCTCCACGGTTCATCCAAGGGGCATTGATATTGTCTTTTTATTGCCTGCGACCTCCAGCACTCTTCCAAGAGGCAATAAAACCATCTTTTTAAGCTAATGTGACTTCCACGTTTCTTCCACATGGCAATGATATTGTCTTTTTATTCCACTGCGACATCCACCACTCTTCCAAAAGGCATTGATATTGTCTTTTTATTCCACTTTAACCTCCAACACTCTTCCAAGGGGCATTAAACTGTCTTGCTAAGCTACTGTGACCTCCACGTCTCTTCCACGGGGCATTGATATTGTCTTTTTATTCCAATGTAACCTTCACCACCTTTCCAAAGGGCATTAGAACTAAATTGTTAAGCTACTGTGGCCTCCAAGTCTCATCCAAGGGGCATTAAATCCGTCTTGTTAAACCACTGTGATCTCCACAGCTCTTCCAAGGGGCATTAGAACCGTCTTGTTAAGCTACTGTGACCTCCACGTCTATTCAATGGGGCATTGATACTGTCTTTTTATTCCAATGCGACCTCCTCCACTCTTCCAAGGGGCATTAAAACCGTCTTGTAAAGCTAATGTGACCACCGTGTCTCTTCCAAGGGGCATTAAAACCATCTTGAAAAACCACTCTGAACTCCACAGCTCTTCCAAGGGGCATTAATACCGTATTGTTAAGCTACTGTCACCTCCACGTCTCTTCCACGGGGCATTGATATTGTCTTTTTATTCCACAGTGATCTCCACCACTCTTCCATGTAGCATTAAAACCGTCTTGATAAGCTACTGTGACCTCAACGTCTCTTCCACGGGGCAGTGATTTTGTCTTTTTATTCCTCTGTAACCTCCAGCACTCTTCCAAGGGGCATTAAAACAGTCTTGTAAAGCTAATGTGACCTCCATGTCTCTTCCACGGGGCATTGATGTTGTCTTTTTATTCCACAGCGACCTCCACCACTCTTCCTAGTAGCATTAAAACTGTCTTGTTTTGCTATTGTGACCTCCACGTCTATTCCACAGGGGGAACTGATATTGTCTTTTTATTCCACTACGACCTCCACCACTCTTCCAAAGGGCATTGATATTGTCTTTTTATTCCACTGTAACCTCCTCCACTGTTCCAAGGAGCATTAAAACCATCTTGTTAAGCTACTGAGACCTCCACATCTCTATCAAGGGGCATTAAAACTGTCTTGTTAAACCACTCTGAACTCCACAGCTCTTCCAATGGGCATTTAAACCGTCTTGTTAAGCTACTGTGACCTCCATGTCTCTTACAGGGCATTGTTATTGTCTTTTTATTCCACTTAGACCTCCACCACTCTTCCAAGGGGCATTAAAACCATCTTGTTAAGCTACTGTGTCCTCCACGTCTCTTTCACGGGGCATTGACATTGTCTTTTTATTCCACTGCGACCTCCACCACTCTTCCAAGGGGCATTGATATTGTCTTTTTATTCCACTGTAACCTCCTCCACTGTTCCAAGGGGCATTAAAACCATCTTGTTAAGCTACTGAGACCTTCACATCTCTATCAAGGGGCATTAAAACCATCTTGTTAAACCACTCTGAACTCCACAGCCCTTCCAAGGGGCATTAAAACCGTCTTGTTAACCTACTGTAACCTCCACGTCTCTTTTACGGGGCATTGATATTGTCTTTTTATTCCACTGCGACCTCCACCACTCTCCCAAGGGGCATTAAAAGCGTCTTGATAAGCTACTGTGACCTCCACGTCCCTTCCACGGGGCATTAATATTGTCTTTTTATTCCACTGCGACCTCCACCACTCTACCAAGGGGCATTGATATTGTCTTTTTATTCCACTGCGAACTCCACCACTCTTCCAAGGGACATTGATATTGTCTTTTTATTCCACTGCGACCTTCACCTTTCTTTGTCACGCTGTCTCTGTGTACTGGAGGTAGGGGGCCTAAGCTGACCCTAAGCTGGGGCCCTGACTAATCCCTCTACCTGGAAGTACTATTAAAGGTACAGAGGTCCAGGCCGCCAGCGTAACCCCTACCTCCTGAGGATCCCTGCACCTAAGTAATCTAGTCCTGAGAAGGACCCCTGATCACAACAAAAGGGGACAGGTAATAATATGCCCACACTCAGTACTTAGACGAACGAGACAGTACAACGGTAAAACCAAAACCACCTTGCATACAAAAACTACACAACTACAACAGAGGGAACACCAACGGGAAAGGAGATAAATGTTAAAGTGAGGAAGGGAAAAAAACACTCCAAATACACTTAGCTCTGAAACTCCAAATACCACGATCCGCTCTGTTAGTCTGCATGAAATGCTTTCACCGACACTTCCCTAACAGACCGGCAGGCATTTGAAGGAGTCCCACTACAGCAGCATTGATTGCAGCTGGGCGAGGCTGGACCTTGTCTAGCACAGAGAGAGAGTTAACTCCCTCACTGCCGAAAAACACAAAGCACCAAAAACTCAGCTGCAAGAAGTCAGGCTGTGTAATCGTGAGGATCTTCGTGGCGACACACCCGTGACAGTACCCCTCCTTCTACTAGGGGCCTCCGGACCCTCAGGGCCAGGTTTATCCGGGTGAGTCGTGTGGAAGGCCCGAACTAATCGGTCTGCGTTAATATCCGACGCAGGAACCCACATCCTCTCCTCAGGACCATACCCCTTCCAATGAACCAGGTACTGAAGGGACCGGCGATTAAAGCGTGAATCGATGACCCTCGATACCTGGAACTCCAAGTTACCATTGACCACCACTGGAGGGGGAGGTAAAGGTGACGGTACCACCGGCGCCACATACCTCTTAAGCAATGATCTGTGGAACACGTTGTGAATTTTAAACGTAGGGGGGAGGTCAAGACGGAATGCCACCGGATTAATTATAGAACTGATCCTGTACGGCCCGATGAACCTGGGACCCAGTTTCCAGGAGGGAACCTTAAGTTTTATATTCCTGGTAGACAACCATACCCGATCGTTCACACTTAGGTCCGGACCAGACACTCTCCTCCTATCAGCCATACGTTTGTATCGGTTCCCCATAGTATTCAGATTCTTCAGCACCCCTCTCCATACTGAAGCGAGTGATGAAGAAAATCGTTCCTCCTCAGGAACCCCCGAAGAGACCCCCTACTGAAAGTACAAAACTGGGGGTGAAAACCATATGCCCCAAAAAACGGGGACTTACCAGTGGACTCGCTCCGCCTATTATTAAGAGCAAACTCTGCCAGAGGTAAGAAAGAAGCCCAGTCCTCCTGGTTCTCTGACACAAAACACCGGAGATATGTCTCCAAGCTCTGGTTCATACGTTCCGTCTGACCATTGGTCTGAGGATGAAAAGCCGATGAGAACGATAAATGCATCCCCCGCCATGTACAAAACGCCTTCCAGAATTTGGACACAAACTGAGACCCCCGATCTGACACCACCTCGGAGGGTACCCCGTGAAGCCTCACAATCTCCCCAATGAACACCTGCGCAAGAGTTTTAGCATTAGGAAGAGCAGGAAGAGCGATAAAATGTGCCATCTTGCTGAACCTGTCCACTACAGCGAGTATGACCGTTTTACCTGAAGACGGAGGGAGGTCCGTAATAAAGTCCATAGACAGATGAGTCCAAGGACGCTCCGAGATCTTCAAAGGTAAGAGGGCCCCAGACGGACGGGTATGTGAGGTCTTAGAGCGCGCACAAACCCCACAGGACGCGACAAAAGTTACCACCTCCTTATGTAAGTTAGGCCACCAAAACCGACGCGAGAGGAGATCCACAGTTGCTTTACTCCCTGGGTGTCCTGCTAAAGCTGAGTTATGGTGTGCCTCGATCACCTTTTGTCGCAACTGATCTGGAACAAACAGTCTCCCCGGAGGTCCAACAGGGGCGTCCCCCTGAGCCTCCAATACCTCCTCCTCAAGCTCAGAGCATACTGCCGAAACCACCACCCCCTCCTGAAGGATAGGAATCGGGTCGTCCGTATTCCCGGCCCCAGGGAAACTACGAGATAAGGCATCCGCCTTTACATTTTTTGACCCAGGACGATATGTAACGACAAAATTAAACCTGGTAAAAAACAATGACCACCTAGCTTGTCTGGGATTCAGACGTTTCGCGGACTCCAGATAAAGCAGGTTCTTGTGATCGGTGATGACGGTGACCGGATGGACTGCCCCCTCTAAAAAATGGCGCCACTCCTCAAAAGCTAACTTAATGGCCAAGAGTTCCCTATTGCTGACATCGTAATTCCTCTCAGCGGACGACAATTTTTTAGAGAAAAAGGCGCACGGATGCCACTTACCAGGGGACGAACCTTGTGACAATACTGCTCCCACCCCTACCTCGGAAGCGTCTACCTCTACAATGAATGGCTGTGACGCATCAGGTTGAATGAGTATGGGTGCTGAGGAAAAACATTTTTTCAAGGAGGAGAATGCTTGACAAGCCTTGTCAGACCACCTAGAAAAATCCGTCCCCTTTTTAGTCATGTCTGTGAGAGGCTAAACCATGGACGAGAAATTACGCATGAACTTCCGGTAATAATTAGCAAACCCCAGGAAACGTTGTAGTGCCTTAAGATTCTCTGGCCGATCCCACTCAAGAACTGCCCGCACTTTCCCAGGGTCCATACGAAAACCGGACGCTGAAACCAGGAAGCCTAAAAACTGGAGTTCCTGTACGGCGAACACACACTTTTCCCATTTGGCATACAGTTTATTATCCCGCAAGATCTGTAACACCTGCCTAACGTGCTCCTGATGAGACACCAGATCCGGCGAGTAAATTAAGATATCATCCAGATATATGACAACAAACTGTCCCACCAGGCGGCGAAAAATGTCATTAACAAAGTGTTGGAACACCGCCGGGGCATTAGTCAGACCGAATGGCATGACAAGGTTCTCATAATGCCCCTCCGGAGTGTTAAACGCCGTCTTCCACTCATCCCCCTCCTTCATCCTAAGCAGATTGTACGCCCCCCTGAGATCCAACTTAGAGAACCATTTGGCGCCCACGATCTGATTAAAGAGATCGGGAATAAGTGGGAGCGGATACGGATCTCGGACCATAATCCGATTAAGTTCACGGAAATCCAGGCAAGGGCGTAGGCCTCCATCTTTCTTCTTAACAAAGAAGAACCCCGCGGCCACCGGTGAAGATGAAGGTCTAATATGCCCCTTAGCCAGACTTTCTGAAATATAATCCTTCATGGCCTGCCTCTCAGGACCAGAAAGGTTATACAACCTAGCTTTAGGTAACTTGGCCTCAGGGAGCAGTTTTACAGAACAGTCATACTCGCGATGAGGAGGTAGTTCCTGACACCCTTTCTCCGAGAATACATCCTCAAAGTCCGCCAGAAATGGAGGTAAGACCCTAGGAGTAACCGCACCGATGACCGTATTCATGCAGTTTTTATTACAGAATTTACTCCATTGGCTTATCTCTCCGGATTGCCAATTAATAACCGAGTTATGCTTAGTTAACCAAGGAAGGCCCAACACTATAGGAGTGGGAAGACCCTCCAACACGTAGCAAGACAACAGTTCTTTATGTATCGCCCCCACTTGAAGTTTTACGTTATGCACAGCTTGCAAAAAACTTCCCTAACCGAGAGGCCTGGCATCGATCGAGAATATGGGGATGGGTTTAGCCAACTCACTCAATCGCATACCTTGAACCCGGGCAAACCGAGCGTCCACCAGATTAGCCCCGGCCCCACTATCCAGAAGAACAGATATCCTCTCAGTTCTCGTACCCACCACCACCTCCGCCGGAACGAGAAACTGAGACGAACCTAGGGACGAAATACCTACTCCCAGATTGCCGTCCACCACACAACCTGGGATCAACAGTTTTCTGACGACTCTTCACTCTGCAAGGGACGGGATGGACACCCCCCAATAAAATGTCCCTTTCTCCCGCAGAAGAAACACCTTCCTGTCTTATGGCACACCACCAGTCCCCTCCCCCGAAATGATGTCCCTCCTAATTGCATAGGCTCCTCTGGACTGACCAGGGGAACCACCATATGAGGGGACCTTGTAGGAGGTGGAGTCATCACAGGGGGTGGAGTTATCCCGCACCTCTCCCGAAGCCATCTGTCAATGCGAATAGCAAGGGCCATAGCGGCTTCCAGTGACGCGGGAGAGTCATACTGTGCCAACACATCCTGTAATTTGTCGGATAAACCTTGACAAAACTGGCTCCTAAGAGCCGGGTCATTCCATTGGGTGTCAGTGGCCCACCTACGGAACTCCGAACAGAATTCCTCCACCGGACGATCTTCCAGCTGGATCCTACGTAACTTAGATTCAGCAAGGGAGATCCGATCCGGGTCATCATATACAAGACCCAGAGCAGCAAAAAACCTATCCACTGACTGGAGAGCCGGGGAGCCCGGGGGAAGAGAGAACGCCCAAGATTGTGGGTCCCCTTGTAGGAGCGAGATGACAATTCCCACCCTTTGTTCTTCACTCCCCGATGACCGAGGCCGCAGCCGAAAGTACAACTTGCATGCCTCCCGGAAAACAAAAAACTTGTCCCGCCCCCCAGTGAACCTGTCAGGGAGAGCTACTTTAGGTTCTGGACCGGCTTGCTCCTGAGGATACAAAACCTTGGACCTAACGTCCGCCAGCTCCATGGACAAACTCTGCAACTGCCGAGCTAGACCGGCTACTGGATCCATGGTAGCTGGAGAAAATCTAAGTGGTCGGTGAAAATGTCACGCTGTCTCTGTGTACTGGAGGTAGGGGGCCTAAGCTGACCCTAAGCTGGGGCCCTGACTAATCCCTCTACCTGGAGGTACTGTTAAAGGTACAGAGGTCCAGGCCGCCAGCGTAACCCCTACCTCCTGAGGATCCCTGCACCTAAGTAATCTAGTCCTGAGAAGGACCCCTGATCACAACAAAAGGGGACAGGTATTAATATGCCCACACTCAGTACTTAGACGAACGAGACAGTACAAGGGTAAAACCAAAACCACCTTGCATACAAAAACTACACAACTACAACAGAGGGAACACCAACGGGAAAGGAGATAAATGATAAAGTGAGGAAGGGAAAAAAACACTCCAAATACACTTAGCTCTGAAACTCCAAATACCACGATCCGCTCTGTTAGTCTGCATGAAATGCTTTCACCGACACTTCCCTAACAGACCGGCAGGCATTTGAAGGAGTCCCACTACAGCAGCATTGATTGCAGCTGGGCGAGGCTGGACCTCGTCTAGCACAGAGAGAGAGAGAGTTAACTCCCTCACTGCCGAAAAACACAAAGCACCAAAAACTCAGCTGCGAGAAGTCAGGCTGTGTAATCGTGACGATCTTTGTGGCGACACACCCGTGACACTCTTCCAAGGGGCAATAAAACCATCTTGTTAAGCTACTGTGACCTCCACGCCATTTCCACGGGGCATTGATATTGTCTTTTTATCCCACAGTAACCTCCACCACTCTTCCAAGGGGCATTAAAACCATCTTCTTAAGCTACTGTGACTTCTACATCTCTTCCACGGGGCATTGATATTGTCTTTTTATTCCACTGCGACCTCCACCACTATTTCAAGGGGCATTGATATTGTCTTTTTATTCCACTGCGACCACCACCACTCTTCGAAGGGGCATTAAAACCGACTTGTTAAGCTACTGTGACCTCCACGTCTCTTCCACGAGGCATTGATATTGTCTTTTTATTCAACTGCGACCTCCACCACTCTTCCAAGGGGCATTAAAACCATCTTGTTAAGCTACTGTGACCTCCATGTCTCTTCTACGGGGCATTGATATTGTCTTTTTATTCCCTGCGACCTACACCACTCTTCCAAGGGGCAATAAAATTTTCTTTTTAAGCAACTGTGACCTCCACGTTTCTTCCACGGGGCAGAGATATTTTCTTTTTATTCCACTGCGACATCCACCACTCTTCCAAGGTGCATTGATATTGTCTTTTTATTCCACTGCAACCTCCAACACTCTTCCAAGGGGCAGTAAAACTGTCTTGATAAGCTACTGTGACCTCCACATCTCTTCCACGGGGCGTTGATATTGTCTTTTTATTCCACTGTAACCTTCACCACCTTTCCAACGTGCATTAGAACTGCCTTGTTAAGTTACTGTGGCCTCCCCGTCTCATCCAAGGGGAATTAAAACCATCTTGTTAAACCACTCTGAACTCCACAGCTCTTCCAAGGGGCATTAAAACCGTCTTGTTAAGCTACTGTGACCTCCACGTATATTCCACGGGGCATTTATATTGACTTTTTAATCCAATGCGATCTCCACCACTCTTCCAAGGGGCATTAAAACTGTGTTGTTAAGCTACTGTGACCTCGACATCTCTTCCACGGGGCATTGAAATTGTCTTTTTATTCCACTGTAACCTCCACCACTTTTCCAATGGGCATTAAAACTCTCTTTTTAAGCTACTGTGACCGCCACGTCTCATCCAAGGATCATTAATACCGTCTTTATAAACCACTCTGAACTTCACAGCTCTTCCAAGGTGTATTAAAACCGTCTTGTTAAGCTACTTTGACCTCCACGTCTCTTCCACGGGGCATTAATATTGGCTTTTTATTCCACTGCGACCTACACCACTCTTCCAAGGGGCATTAAAACCATTGTGTTAAGCTACTTCTACGTCCACGTCTCTTGCACGGGGCATTGATATTCTCTTTTTACTCCACTGCGACCTCCACCACTCTTCTAAGGAGCACTAAAACTGTATTGTTAAGCTACTGTGACCACAATGTCTCTTCCAAGGGGCATTAAAACTGTCTTGTTAAACCTCTCTGAACTACACAGTTCTTCCAAGGGGCCTTAAAACAGTCTTGTTATGCTACTGTGACCTTCATGTCTGTTCCACTGGGTATTGATATTGTCTTCTTATACCACTGCGACCTCCACCACTCTTCCAAGGGGCTTTAAAATAGTCTTGTTAAGATACTGTGACCTCCACGTCCCTTCTACGGGGCATTGATATTGTCTTTTTATTCCACTGTATCCTCCACCACTCTTCCAAGGGGCATTAAAACTGTCTTGTTAAGCTACTGTCATCTTCACGTCTCTTCCAAGGGGCATTAAATCCTTCTTGTTAAACCACTCTGAATGCCACAGCTCTGCCAAGGGGCATTAAAAAGTGACTTCTTAAGCTACTGTGGCCTCCACGTCTTTTCCACAGGGCATTGATATTGTCTTTTTTTTTTCATTGTAACCTCCACCACTCTTCCAAGAGGCATTAAAACTGTCTTGTTAAGCTACTGCTACCTCCACGTCTCTTCCAAGGGGCATTAAAACCATCTTGTTAAACCACTCTGTGCTCCACAGCTCTTCCAAGGGGCATTAAAACCATCTTGTTAAGCTACTGTGACCTCCACGTCTCTTCCACGGGGCATTGATATTGTCTTTTTATTCCACAGCGACCCTCACTACTCTTCCAATGGGCATTAAAACCGTCTTGTTAAGCTACTCTGACCTCCACGTCTCTTCCACGGGGCATTGATTTTGTCTTTTTATTCCACTGCTACCTCCACCACTCTTCCACGGGGCATGAAAACCATTTTGTTAAATTTCTGTGACCTCCATGTCTCTTCTACGGGGAATTGATATTGTCTTTTTAGTCCAATACGACCTCCACCACTCTTCCAAGGGGCATTGATATTGTCTTTTTATTCCACTGCAACCGCCACAACTTTTCTAAGGGCCATTAAAACCATCTTGTTAAGCTACTGTGACCTCCACGTCTCTTCCACGGGGCATTGATAGTGTTTTTTTATTCCACTGCGACCTCCACCACTCTTCCAAGGGGCATTAAAACCGCTTTGTTAAACTACTGTGACCTCCACGTCTCTTCCACAGGGCATTGGTATTGTATTTTTATTCCACAGCGACCTCCACGACTCTTCCAAGGGGCATTAAAACCGTCTTGTTAAGCTACTGTGACTTCCACGTCTTTTCCAAGGGGCATTGATATTGTCTTTTTATTCCACTGCGACCTCCACCAATCTTCCAAGCGGCAATAAAACTGTCTTGTTAAGCTACTATTACCTCCACGTCTCTTCCACGGGGCATTGATATTGTCTTTTTATTCCACTGCGACCAACATCACTCTTCCAAGGAACATTGATATTGTCTTTTTATTCCAATGTAACCTACACCACGATTCCAATTGGCACTAAAACCGTCTTGTTAAGCTACTGTGACCTCCACGTCTCTTCCAAGGGGCATTAAAACTGTCTTGTTAAACCTCTCTGAACTCCACAGTTCTTCCAAGGGGCATTAAGACAGTCTTGTTATGCTACTGTGACCTTCACGTCTGTTCCACTGGGTATTGATATTGTCTTCTTATACCACTGCGACCTCCACCACTCTTCCAAGGGGCATTAAAATAGTCTTGTTACGCTACTGTGACCTCCACGTCCATTCTATGGGGCATTGATATTGTCTTTTTATTCCACTGCAACCTCCACCACTCTTCCAAGGGGCATTGTTATTGTCTTTTTATTCCACTGCGACCTCCACTACTCTTCCAAGGGACTTTGATATTGTCTTTTTATTACTCTGCGACCTCCACCAAGGGGCAATAAAGCCATCTTTTTAAGCTACTGTGACCTCTAAGTCTCTTCCACGGGGCATTCATATTGTCTTTTTATTCCACTGTAACCTCCACCACTCTTCCAATGGGCATTAAAACTGTCTTGTTAAGCTACTGTCATCTTCACGTCTCTTCCAAGGGGCATTAAATCCTTCTTGTTAAACTACTCTGAATGCCACAGCTCTGCCAAGGGGCATTAAAAAGTGTCTTGTTAAGCTACTGTGGCCTCCACGTCTTTTCCACAGGGCATTGATATTGTCTTTTTTTTTCACTGTAACCTCCACCACTCTTCCAAGAGGCATTAAAACTGTCTTGTTAAGCTACTGCTACCTCCACGTCTCTTCCAAGGGGCATTAAAACCATCTTGTTAAACCGCTCTGTACTCCACAGCTCTTCCAAGGGGCATTAAAACCATCTTGTTAAGCTACTGTGACCTCCACGTCTCTTCCACGGGGCATTGATTTTGTCTTTTTATTCCACTGCTACCTCCACCACTCTTCCACGGGGCATGAAAACCATTTTGTTAAGTTTCTGTGACCTCCATGTCTCTTCTACGGGGATACGGGGAATTAATATTGTCTTTTTAGTCCAATACGACCTCCACCACTCTTCCAAGGGGCATTGATATTGTCTTTTTATTCCACTGCAACCGCCACAACTTTTCTAAGGGCCATTAAAACCATCTTGTTAAGCTACTGTGACCTCCACGTCTCTTACACGGGGCATTGACATTGTTTTTTTATTCCACTGCGACCTCCACCATTCTTCCAAGGGGCATTAAAACCGCTTTGTTAAACTACTGTGACCTACACGTCTTTTCCACGGGGCATTGATATTGTATTTTTATTCCACAGCGACCTCCACTACTCTTCCAAGGGGCATTAAAACCGTCTTGTTAAGCTACTGTGACCTCCACGTCTTTTCCAAGGGGCATTGATTTTGTCTTTTTATTCCACCGCTACCTCCACCACTCTTCCACGGGGCATGAAAACCATTTTGTTAAGTTTCTGCGACCTCCATATCTCTTCCACGGGGCATTGATATTGTCTTTTTAGTCCAATGCGACCTCCACCACTCTTCCAAGGAACATTGATATTGTCTTTTTATTCCACTGCGACCTCCACCCCTTTTCTAAGGGCCATTAAAACCAACTTGTTAAGCTACTGTGACCTCCACGTCTCTTGCACCGGGCATTGATATTGTATTTTTATTCCACTGCAAACTCCACCACTCTTTTAAGGGGCATTACAACTGTCTTTTTAAGCTATTTAGATCTCCACGTCTCTTCCCCGGGGCATTGATATTGTCTTTTTATTCCACTATAACCTCCACCACTCCTCTAAGAAGCAGTAAAACCGTCTTGTAATGCTAATGTGACCACCACGTCTCTTCCAAAAGGCATTAAAACCATCTTGTAAAACCAATCTGAACTCCACAGCTCTTCCAAGGGGCATTAAAACTGTATTGTTAAGCTAGTGTGACCTCCACGTCTCTTCCAAGGGGCATTGAAATTGTATTTTTATTCCACAGCGACCTCCATCACTCTTCCAAGTAGTATTAAAATCGTCCTGTTAAGCTGCTGTGAAATCCATGTCTCTTCCACGGGGCATTGATTTTGTCTTTTTATTCCACTGTAACCTCCATCACTCTTCCAAGGGGCATTAAAACCATCTTGTAAAGCTAATGTTACCTCCACGTCTCTTCCAAGGGTCAATAAAACCATCTTGTAAAACCATTCTGAACTCTACCACTTTTCCAAGAGACATTTAAACCATCTTGTTAAGCTACTGTGACCTCCACGTCTCTTCGAAAGGGCATTGATATTGTCTTTTTATTCCACTGCGACCTCCAGCAATCTTCCAAGGGGTATTGATATTGTCTTTTTATTCCACTGCAACCTCCACCACTCTTCCAAGGGGCCTTGATATTGTTGCTTTATTAAACTGCGAACTCCACCACTCCTCCAACGGGCATTAAAACCGTCTTGTTAAGTTACTGTGACCTCAACGTCTCTTCCACGGGGCATTGATATTGTCTTTTTATTTCACTGTAACCTCCACCACTCTTCCAAGGGCATTAATACCGTTTTTTTAAGCTACTGTAACCTCCACGTCTCTTCCAAGGGGCTTTCAAACCGTCTTGTTAAACCACTCTGAACTCCACAGCTCTTCCAAGGGGGAGTAAAACTGACTTGTTAAGCTACTGTGACCTCCACGTTTCTTCTACTGGGCATTAATATTGTCTTTTTATTCCACTTCGAACTCCAACACTCTTCCAAAGGGCATTTAAACCGTCTTGTTTAGCTACTGTGACCTCCACGTCTCATCCAAGGGGCATTCATTTATTTTTTTTTATTCCACTGCGACCTCCAAAACACTTCCAATGGGCATTGATATTGTCATTTTATTCCATTGCGACCTCCACCACTCTTCCAAGGGGCCGTGATATTGTCTTTTCATTCCACTTCGAAATCCACCATTCTTCCAAGGGGCATTGATATTGTCTTTTCATTCCACTGCGAAATCCACCATTCTTCCAAGGGGCATTAAAACCATGTTGTAAAGCTAAAATGACCTCCACGTCTCTTCCACTGGGAATTGATGTCTTTTTAATCCACTGCGAACTCCACCACTCTTTTAAGCGGCATTACAACTGTCTTTTTAAGCTATTTAGATCTCCACGTCTCTTCCCCGGGGCATTGATTTTGTCTTTTTATTCCACTGTAACCTCCATCACTCTCCAGGGGGCATTAAAACAATCTTGTAAAGCTAATGTGACCTCCACGTCTCTTCCAAGGGTCAATAAAACCATCTTGTAAAACCACTCTGAACTCCACCACTTTTCCAAGGGGCATTTAAGCCGTCTTGTTAAGCTACTGTGACCTCCACGTCTCTTCCAAGGGGCATTGATATTGTCTTTTTATTCCACTGCGACCTCCAGCAATCTTCCAAGGGGTATTGATATTGTCTTTTTATTCCACTGCAACCTCCACCACTCCTCCAAGGGGCCTTGATATTGTCGTTTTATTAAACTGCGAACTCCACCACTCCTTCAACGGGCATTAAAACCGTCTTGTTAAGTTACTGTGACCTCCACGTCTCTTCCACAGGGCATTGATATCGTCTTTTTATTCCACTGCAACCTCCACCACTCTTCCAAAGGGCATTGATATTTTCTTTTTATTCCACTGCAACCTCAAGCACTCTTCCAAGGGGCAAAAAAAACATTTCGTTAAGCTACTGTGACCTCCACTTCTCTTCGACGGGGCATTGATATTGTCTTTTTATTTCACTGTAACCTCCACCACTCTTCCAAGGGGCATTAATACCGTTTTTTTAAGCTACTGTGACCTCCACGTCTCTTCCAAGGGGCTTTCAAACCGTCTTGTTAAACCACTCTGAACTCCTCAGCTCTTACAAGGGGGAGTAAAACTGACTTATTAAGCTACTGTCACCTCCACGTTTCTTCTACGGGGCATTAATTTTGTCTTTTTATTCCACTTCGAACTCCAACACTCTTCCAAGGGGCATTTAAACCGTCTTGTTTCGAACTCCAACACTCTTCCAAGTGGCATTTAAACCGTCTTGTTAAGCTACTGTGACCTCCACGTCTCATCCAAGGGGCATTCATTTATTTTTTTTTATTCCTCTGCGACCTCCACAACTCTTCCAATGGGCATTGATATTGTCATTTTATTCCATTGCGACCTCCACCACTCTTCCAAGGCCCCGTGATATTGTCTTTTTATTACACTGCGAACTCCACCATTCTTCCAAGGGGCATTAAAACCATCTTGTAAAGCTAAAATGACCTCCACGTCTCTTCCACGGGGAATTGATGTCTTTTTAATCCACTGCGACTTCCACCACTCTTGCAAGGGGCATTAAAACCATCTTGTTATGCTTCTTTGACCTCCACGTCTCTTCCCCGAGGCATTGATATTGTCTTTTATTCCACTGCGAACTCCA
Organism: Phyllobates terribilis; assembly: GCF_046119375.1. Lineage (NCBI taxonomy): Eukaryota > Metazoa > Chordata > Amphibia > Anura > Dendrobatidae > Phyllobates > Phyllobates terribilis. The sequence goes on along the minus strand of NW_027363531.1, from coordinate 442,879 downwards.
CCATTCTTCCAAGCGGCATTGATATTGTCTTTTTATTCCACTGCGACCTCTACCTCTTCCAAGGGGCATTAAAACCGTAGTTTTAAGATAGTGTGACCTCCACGTCTCTTCCAAGGGGCATTCAAACCGTCTTGGTAAACCACTGTGAACTCCACCACTCTTCCAAGGGGAATTTAATCTGTCTTGTTAAGCTACTGTGACCTCCACGTCTCTTGCAAGGGGCATTGATATCGTCATTTTATTCCACTGTGAGCTCCACCACTCTTCCAAGGGGCATTGATATTGTCTTTTTTTTCCACTGCGACCTCCACCACTCTTCCAAAGGGCCTTGATATTGTGTTTTTATTCCACTGCGAACACCACAACTCTTCCAAAAGGCATTAAAACCATCTTGTTATGCTACTGTGACCTCCATGTCTCTTCCACGCGGCATTAATATTGTCTTTAAATTCCATTGTAACCTTTACCACTCTTCCAAAGGGAAATATAACCATATTGTTAAGCTACTTTGAGCTCCACGTCTCTTCCAAGGGGCATTGATATTGTCGTTTTATTCCCTGCGACCTCCACCACTCTTCCAAGGGGCATTAAAACTGTCTTGTTAAGCTACTGTGACCTCCACGTCTCTTCCACGGGGCATTGATATTGTCTTTCTATTCCACTTTAACCTTCACCACCTTTCCAAGGGGCATTAGAACCACCTTGTTAAGCTACTGTGGCCTCCATGTCTCATCCAAGGGGCATAAAAACCGTCTTGTTAAACCACTCTGAACTCCACAGCTCATCCAAGGGACATTAAAAACGTCTTGTTAAGCTACTGTGACCTCCACATCTATTCCACGGGGCATTGATATTGTCTTTTTATTCCACTGCGACCTCCACCACTCTTCCAAGGGGCATTGATATTGTCTTTTTATTCAAGTACGATATCTACCACTCTTCCAAGGGGCATTAAAACTGTCTAATTAAGCTACTGTGTCCTCCACGTCTCTTCCAAGAGCCATTGATATCGTCTTTTTATTCCATTGCAACCTCCAACACTCTTCCAAGGGGCATTAAAACCGTCTTGTTAAGCTACTGTGACCTCCACGTCTCTTCCACCGGGCATTGATATTGTCTTTTTATTCCACTTTAACCTTCACCACCTTTACAAGGGGCATTAGAACCTCGTTGTTAAGCTACTGTGGTCTCCACGTCTCATCCAAGGGGCATTAAAACCGTCTTGTTAAACCACTCTCAACTCCACAGTTCTTCCAAGGGGCATTAAAACCGTCTTGTTAAACTGCTGTGACATCCACGTCTATTCCACGGGGCATTGATATTGTATTTTTATTCCACTGCGACCTCCACCACTCTTCCAAGGGGGATTGATATTGTCTTTTTATTCCACTTCGATCTCCACCACTCTTCCAAGGGGCATTAAAACTATCTTGTTAAGCTACTGTGTCCTCCACGTCTCTTCCAAGAACCATTGATATCGTCTTTTTATTCCACTGCGACCTCCACCACTCTTCCAAGGGGCATTAAAACTGTCTTGTTAAGCTACTGTGACCTCCACGTCTCTCCACGGATCATTGATAGTGTCTATTTTTTCCACTGTAACCTCCACCACTCTTCCAAGGGGCAATAAAACCGTATTGTTAAGCTAATTTGACCTCCACGTCTCTTCCACGGGGCATTGATTTTGTCTATTTCTTCCCTGCGACCCCCAACACTCATCCAAGGGGCATTGATATTTAGTGTTGAGCCACCCCCTTAGTGTTCGGGTTCGGTTCGTCGAACACCGGGATGTTCGAGGAACTGTTCGTCGGACTGTTCGTCGAACACCTTAGAACACCGTCGAACACCGTTAAAACCAATGGCAGGCAAACAAAAACACATAGGAACACATAGAAAACACCTTCAAAGGTGTCCAAAAGCTCACAAACTGCTCAGAAGACGCTTTCTTTAAAAAAGCCGGCCGGCAATTCAGCAGCGGCATACACCGGTACCCGACAATTTAGACATGAAGGAATAGAGCATCACACATAGATTAGATAGATAGAAACATGTCAGTCACATATATATGAAGTACAGTGACAGTGTTGCTTACTGTACATGTCATTTAGTGTAAAGGATTTATTAAAAAATATAATAGTGTTTTCATGCACCGTCTCTTTAAAAAAGCCGGCCGGCAATTCAGCAGCGGTACCCGACAATTTAGAACAGAAAGATAGAGCTTCACACATAGATTAGATACAGGGCCGGCTCCAGGTTTTTCTGGGCCCCGGGCGAAAGAGTCTCAGTGGGCCCCTTTAACACATACCACGATTCATGATGCAGAGATACGGCGGAGAAATATATATATATAGTACAATGCAAAGATTTCACTTCATGAGTGATATCTATTGTAAATTCCACAATAGCTCAGAAACCGGTGAATCGCTCCACACAGAATAGTGGCCCCCATATAAGACTCCATACGGAATACTGGTCCCCATATAACGCCCATACGGAATACTGGCCCCCATATAACGCTTCATACGGAATACTGGTCCCCATATAAGGCCCCATACGGAATACTTGCCCCCATATAAGGCCCCATACGGAATACTGGCCCCCATATAAGGCCCCATACGGAATACTGGCCCCATATAAGACCCCATACGGAATACTGGCCCCCATATAAGACCCCATACGGAATACTGGCCCCCATATAAGGCCCCATATGGAATACTGGCCCCCATATGGAATACTGGCCCCCATATAAGGCCCCATACGGAATACTGGCCCCCATATGGAATACTGGCCCCCATATAAGACCCCATACGGAATACTGGCCCCCATATAAGACCCCATACGGAATACTGGCCCCCATATAAGACCCCATACGGAATACTGGCCCCCATATAAGACCCCATACGGAATACTGGCCCCCATATAAGGCCCCATACGGAATACTGGCCCCCATATAAGGCCCCATACGGAATACTGGCCCCCATATAAGGCTCCATGCGGAATACTGACCCCCATATAAGGCTCCATGCGGAATACTGACCCCCATATAAGGCTCCATGCGGAATACTGACCCCCATATAAGGCTCCATGCGGAATACTGGCCCCCATATAAGGCTCCATGCGGAATACTGGCCCCCATATAAGGCTCCATGCGGAATACTGGCCCCCATATAAGGCCCCATACGGAATACTGGCCCCCATATAAGGCTCCATACGGAATACTGGCCCCCATATAAGGCTCCATACGGAATACTGGCCCCCATATAAGGCTCCATACGGAATACTGGCCCCCATATAAGGCTCCATACGGAATACTGGCCCCCATATAAGGCTCCATACGGAATACTGGCCCCATATGGAATACTGGCCCTCATATAAGGCTCCATACGGAATACTGGCTTCCATATAAGGCTCCATACGGAATACTGGCCGCCATATAAGGCTCCATACAGAATACTGGCCCCCATATAACGCTCCATACAGGATACTGGCCCCCATATAACGCTCCATACAGGATACCGGTCCCCATATAATGCTGCATGCAGGCTGTTACCCCCCACATAATGCCCCATACAGGCTGTCCCCCCCTTATAATGCTCCATGCAGGCTGTTACCCCCCACATAATGCCCCATACAGGCCCCTCCCTTTTAATGCTCCATGCAGGCTGTTACCCCCCACATAATGCCCCATACAGGCTGCCCCCCCCTTATAATGCTCCATGCAGGCTGTTACCCCCCACATAATGCCCCATACAGGCCCCCCCTTTTAATGCTCCATGCAGGCTGTTACCCCCCACATAATGCCCCATACAGGCTGCCCCCCCCCCTTATAATGCTCCATGCAGGCTGTTCCCCCCCACATAATGCCCCATACAGGCCCCCCCCTTTTAATGCTCCATGCAGGCTGTTACCCCCCACATAATGCCCCATGCAGGCTGTCACCCCTCCTCTTTATACTGCCCCATGCAGGCTGTCACCCCTCCTCTTTATAATGCCCCATGCAGGCTGTCACCCCTCCTCTTTATAATGCTCCATGCAGGCTGTCACCCCTCCTCTTTATACTGCCCCATGCAGGCTGTCACCCCTCCTCATTATAATGCCCCAAGCAGGAATCCCCCCCTCTTTATAATGCCCCATGCAGGCTGTTCCCCACCTTATAATGCCCCATGCAGGATGCCCCATGCAGGATGCCCCCCCCCTCCCCTCTTTATACTGCCCCATGCCTCCATACATTAAAAAAAAAAAAAAATCAAATACTCACCTCCCTTCTCCTCACCTGCTACCTGCTGCCCGCTGCCTGCTGCCTGCTGCCCGCTGCCTGCTGCCCGCTGCCTGGCTCCGAACTCCAGCGTTGTCGGCGTTGTCCCACTCAGCGCTCCCTGTGACGGCTCAGGGGAGGGCGCGGTGTAAAGACGTCACCGCGCCCTCTGACCTGAGACGTCACAGGGAGCGCAGAGCAGGAAGACAGCTGATCTGCGGAGGCACGGGGAGAGGTAAGTATCGGGCTGCCGGGGCCCTGAGCAAGCGGCGGAGAAGGGCGGGCGCAGACACCGCTCTCCTCCGCCCATAGCCCAGCGGGGTGCGCGACCGCCAGTGGGCCCCTCTGCCTGCTCAGGGCCCCGGCATTTGCCCGGGTGCGCCGGGTGCTGACGCCGGCCCTGATTAGATAGATAGAAACATGTCAGTGACATATATAATAAGTACAGTGACAGTGTTGCTTACTGTACTTGTCATTTACTGCAAAGGATTTATTAAAAAAAATAATAGTGTTTTCATGCACCGTCTCTTTAAAAAAGCCGGCCGGCAATTCAGCATCTGTACCCGACAATTTAGAATAGAAGGAATAGAGAATCACACATAGATTAGATAGATAGAAACATGTCAGCCACATATTTATGAAGTACAGTGACAGTGTTGCTTACTGTAATTGTCATTTAGTGTAAAGGATTTATCAAAAAAAATAATAGTGTTTTCATGCACCGTCTCTTTAAAAAAGCCGGCCGGCAATTCAGCATCTGTACCCGACAATTTATAACAGACAGAATAGAGCTTCACACATAGATTAGATAGATAGAAACATGTCAGTCACATATATAATAAGTACAGTGATAGTGTTGGTTACTGTACTTGTCATTTAGTATTAAAATAAAGGATTTATTATTAAAAAAAATTGGCGTGGGGTTCCCCATAATTTTAGTCTCTAGCGGAGGTTAAGCAGACAGCTGGGGCAGATGTTTGAAGCCTGGGAAGGGGGTAATACCCACGGAGCTTCCCAGGCTACTAATATCAGCCCCCAGCTGAATACCTAGCCTTTACTGGCTATTAAAATGGAGGACCCCCCCCAAAAAAATGACGTGGGGTCCCCCCTAATTTAATAGCTAGCAAAGGCTAGGCAGACAGCTGGGGGCTGATATTAATAGCCCAGGAAGGGAGCCATGAATATTGGCCCCCTCCCAGGCTAGAAACACCAGCCGTCAGCCGCCCCAGAAATGGCGCATCCATAGGATGCGCCAATTCTGGCACTTAGCCTCGCTCTTCCACGCTGCCCTGGTGCGGTGGCAGTGGGGTAATAGGGCTGGGGATGATGTCAGCTTATAATGCCAGCTGACATCAAGCCCAGGTTAGTAATGGAGAGGCGTCTATAAGACACCCCCATTACTAACCCCATAGTCAAAGTTAAAAAAAAAACACAAACACCCAGAATAAAGTCCTTTAATTGAAATAAACACACAATTCTTTATTGTTCTAAATTAAACCATACTTACCATCACGCCCATTCCAGCTGAAGCCAACGATCTCCTGCAATAAAAGAAAAATAATAAAGCAACATCATCCTTACCTTTCCATGGTTCCCACGACAGCTTCAGCTCTGCTACATCGAGATGACAGGCTGGACCGCAGCAGAAAGCTGCCATCCAGCCTGTCATCCCGCAGACACTGAGAAGAGTACGCATGCTTGCGCTCCTCAGTGTCTCGCTGTGACGGCATAAAGATGAGACAAGTTCATGTCCAATGAACTCGGCGCACCTCATGCACGTCACTGACAGCGTGGGAGAATTCTCCTGCACTCAGCACTTCAGCGTGAGAATTCTCCCACGCTGTCAGTGACGTACATGAGGTCAGCTGAGTTCATTGGACATGAATGAGCTCACCTCATGCACGTCACTGACAGCGTGGGAGAATTCTCCTGCACTCAGCGCTACAGCGTGAGAATTCTCCCACGCTGTCAGTGACGTGCATGAGGTGAGCTCATTCATGTCCAATGAACTCAGCTGACCTCATGTACGTCACTGACAGCGTGGGAGAATTCTCACGCTGAAGTGCTGAGTGCAGGAGAATTTTCCCACGCTGTCAGTGACTTGCATGAGGGGCGCCGAGTTCATTGGACATGACCTCAGCTCATCTGGATGCCGTCACAGCCAGACACTGCAGAGCGCAAGCATGCCTGCGCTTCTCAGTGTCTGCGGGATGACAGGCTTGATGGCAGCTTTCTGCTGCGGTCCAGCCTGTTATCTCGATGTAGCAGAGCTGAAGCTGTCGTGGGAACCATGGAAAGGTAAGGATTATGTTGCTTTATTATTTTTCTTTTATTGCAGGAGATCGTTGGCTTCAGCTGGAATGGGTGTGATGGTAAGTATGGTTTAATTTAGAACAATAAAGGAATGTGTCTTTATTTCAATTAAAGGACTTTATTCTGGGTGTTTGTGTTTTTTTTTTAACTTTCACTATGGGGTTAGTAATGGGGGTGTCTTATAGACGCCTCTCCATTACTAACCTGGGCTTTATGTCAGCTGGCATTATAAGCTGACATCAACCCCAACCCTATTACCCCACTGCCACCGCTACAGGGCAGTGGGAAGAGCGAGGCTAAGTGCCAGAATTGGCGCATCCTAAGGATGCGCCATTTCTGGGGCGGCTGACGGCTGGTGTTTCTAGCCTGGGAGGGGGCCAATATTCATGGAACCCTTCCTGGGCTATTAATATCAGCCCCCAGCTGTCTGCCTAGCCTTTGCTAGCTATTAAAATAGGGGGGACCCCACGTCATTTTTTGGGGGGGTCCCCATTTTAATAGCTAGTAAAGGCTAGGTATTCCGCTGGGGGCTGATATTAGTAGCCTGGGAAGCTCCGTGGGTATTACCCCCTTCCCAGGCTTCAAACATCTGCCCCAGCCGTCTGCTTAACCTCCGCTAGAGCCTATAATTATGGGGATCCCCACGCCAATTTTTTTTTAAATAAATCCTTTATTTTAACACTAAATGACAAGTACAGTAATCAACACTGTCACTGTACTTCATATATATGTGACTGACATGTTTCTATCTATCTAATCTATGTGTGATTCTCTATTCCTTCTATTCTAAATTGTCGGGTACAGATGCTGAATTGCCGGCCGGCTTTTTTAAAGAGACGGTGCACGAAAACACTAATATTTTTTTAAATAAATCCTTTACACTAAATGACAAGTACAGTAAGCAACACTGTCACTGTACTTCATATATATGTGACTGACATGTTTCTATCTATCTAATCTATGTGTGATTCTCTATTCCTTCTATTCTAAATTGTCGGGTACAGATGCTGAATTGCCGGCCGGCTTTTTTAAAGAGACAGTGCATGAAAACACTATTATTTTTTTTTAATAAATCCTTTACACTAAATGACAAGTACAGTAAGCAACACTGTCACTGTACTTCATATATATGTGACTGACATGTTTCTATCTACCTAATCTATGTGTGATTCTCTATTCCTTCTATTCTAAATTGTTGGGTACAGATGCTGAATTGCCGGCTGGCTTTTTTAAAGAGACGGTGCATGAAAACACTATTATTTTTTTTAATAAATCCTTTACACTAAATGACAAGTACAGTAATCAACACTGTCACTGTACTTCATATATATGTGACTGACATGTTTCTATCTATCTAATCTATGTGTGAAGCTCTATTCTGTCTGTTATAAATTGTCGGGTACAGATGCTGAATTGCCGGCCGGCTTTTTTAAAGAGACAGTGCATGAAAACACTATTATTTTTTTTAATAAATCCTTTACACTAAATGACAAGTACAGTAAGCAACACTGTCACTGTGTTTCTTATATGTGTGACTGACATGTTTCTATCTATCTAATCTATGTGTGAAGCTCTATTCTTTCGGTTCTAAATTGTCGGGTACCGGTGTATGCCGCTGATGAATTGCCGGCTTTTCATGTTTCACTGTGAGCACTGTTCCCATCGATTTGGGCAATCACTGTAATGCCACAACCACCATAGCTGTGGCATTACAGTGAGTGGCAGACAATCCCTGCATGATTGGTGCTCTAAATAGCGCCAGACATGCAGGACACGCTTTTAGTGCACGAACAGTTATCGAACATAACCTCGAACAGCCGAATTTTTTGCAAATCGTTCGGGTTCGTCGAACAACTCGAACACCGCCCAAAACAGCTCGAATTTGAGATTGGCGAACAGTTCTAGTCGAACACCGCTCATCTCTATTGATATTGTCTTTTTATTCCACTGCAACCTTCACCACTCTTCCAAGAGGCTTTAAAACCATTTTGTTAAGCTACTGTGACCTCCACGTCTCTTCCACGGGGCAATGATATTGTCTTTTTATTTCACTGTAATCTCGCCCACTCCTCCAAGTGGCATTAATACCGTCTTTTTCAGCTACTGTGACCTCCATGTTTCTTCAAAGGGGCATTCAAACCTTCTTGTTAAACCACTCTGAACTCCACAGCTCTTCGAAGGGGCATTAAAACTTTCTTGTTAAGCTACTGTGACTTCCACGTCTCTTCTACGGGGCATTAACATTGTCTTTTTATTCCACTGCGAAATCCACCACTCTTCCAAGGGGCATTTAAACCATCTTGTTAAGCTAATGTGACCTCCACGTCTCTTCCAAGTGGCATTGATATCGTCTTTTTATTCCACTGCGACCTCCACCACTCCTCCAAGGGGCATTGATATTGTCTTTTTATTCCACTGCGACCTCCACGACTCTTCCAAGGGGCATTGATGTTGTATTTTTATTCCACTCCAAACTCCACCACTCAACCAAGCGGCATTAAAACCATCTTGTTAAGCTACTGTGATCTCCACGTCTCCACCACGGGGCATTGATATTGTCTTTAATTTCCACTGTAACCTCCACCACTCTTCCAAGGGGAAATAAAACCGTATTGTTAAGCTACTTTGACCTCCACGGTTCATCCAAGGGGCATTGATATTGTCTTTTTATTGCCTGCGACCTCCAGCACTCTTCCAAGGGGCAATAAAACCATCTTTTTAAGCTAATGTGACCTCCACGTTTCTTCCACATGGCAATGATATTGTCTTTTTATTCCACTGCGACATCCACCACTCTTCCAAAAGGCATTGATATTGTCTTTTTATTCCACTGTAACCTCCAACACTCTTCCAAGGGGCATTAAACTGTCTTGTTAAGCTACTGTGACCTCCACGTCTCTTCCACGGGGCATTGATATTGTCTTTTTATTCCAATGTAACCTTCACCACCTTTCCAAGGGGCAATAGAACTGAATTGTTAAGCTACTGTTGCCTCCAAGTCTCATCCAAGGGGCATTAAATCCGTCTTGTTAAACCACTGTGATCTCAACAGCTCTTCCAAGGGGCATTAGAACCGTCTTGTTAAGCTACTGTGACCTCCACGTCTATTCCACTTGGCATTGATACTGTCTTTTTATTCCAATGCGACCTCCACCACTCTTCCAAGGGGCATTAAAACCGTCTTGTAAAGCTAATGTGACCACCACGTCTCTTCCAAGGGGCATTAAAACCATCTTGAAAAACCACTCTGAACGCCACAGTTCTTCCAAGGGGCATTAATATCGTAATGTTAAGCTACTGTCACCTCCACATCTCTTCCACGGGGCATTGATATTGTCTTTTTATTCCACAGTGATCTCCACCACTCTTCCAAGTAGCATTAAAACCGTCTTAATAAGCTACTGTGACGTCATAGTCTCTTCCACGGGGCAGTGATTTTTTCTTTTTATTCCTCTGTAAACTCCAGCAGTCTTCCAAGGGGCATTAAAACCGTCTTGTAAAGCTAATGTGAACTTCACGTCTCTTCCAAGGGGCATTAAAACCATCTTGTAAAACCACTCTAAACTCCACAGTTCTTCCAAGGGGCAATAAAATCGTATTGTTAAGCTAATGTGACCACCATGTCTCTTCCACGGGGCATTGATGTTGTCGTTTTATTCCACAGCGACCTCCACCACTCTTCCTAGTAGCATTAAAACCATCTTGTGAAGCTACTATGACTTCCACGTCTATTCCACGGGGCATTGATATTGTCTTTTTATTCCACTACGACCTCCACCACTCTTCCAAGGGCCATTGATATTGTCTTTTTATTCCACTGTTACCTCCTCCACTGTTCCAAGAAGCATTAAAACCATCTTGTTAAGCTACTGAGACCTCCACATCTCTATCAAGGGGCATTAAAACCGTCTTGATAAACCACTCTGAACTCCACAGCTCATCCAAGGGGCATTTAAACCGTCTTGTTAAGCTACTGTGACCTCCACGTCTCTTACAGGGCATTGTTATTGTCTTTTTATTCCACTGAGACCTCCACCACTCTTCCAAGGGGCTTTAAAACCATCTTGTTAAGCTACTGTGTCCTCTACGTCTCTTGCACGGGGCATTGACATTGTCTTTTTATTCCACTGCGACCTCCACCACTCTTCCAATGGGCATTGATATTATCTTTTTATTCCACTGTAACCTCCTCCACTGTTCCAAGGGGCATTAAAACCGTCTTGTTAAGCTACTGAGACCTCCACATCTCTTTCAAGGGGCATTAAAACTTGTTAAACCACTCTGAACTTCACAGCTCTTCCAAGGGGCATTAAAACCGTCTTGTTAAGCTACTGTGACCTCCAAGTCTCTTTTATGGGGCATTGATATTGTCTTTTTATTCCACTGCGACCTCCACCACTCTTCCAAGGGGCATTGATATTGTTTTTTTATTCCACTTCGACTTCCACCACTCTTCCAAGGGGCTTTAAAACCGTCTTGCTAAGCTACTGTGAATGCCACGTCTCTTTCATGGTTCATTGATATTGTCTATTTACTCCACTGTAACCTCCACCACTCTTCCAAGGGGCATTAAAACCGTCTTGTAAAGCTACTGTGACCTCCATGTCTCTTCTGAGGGGCATTAAAACCATTTTCTTAAACCACTCTGAACTGCACAGCTCTTCCAAGGGGTACAAAAAGCGTCAACTTAAGCTACTGTGTCCTCCACGTCTCATCCACGGGGCATTGATGTTGTTATTTTTTTCCACTGTTCCCTCCACCACTCTTCCAAGCGCCATTAAAACAGTCTCGTTAAGCTACTGTGACCTTCACAGCTCTTCCATGGGGCATTAAAACCGTCTTGTTAAGCTACTGTGACCTCCATGTCTCTTCCATGGGGCATTGATATTGTCTTTTTATGCCACTGCGACCTCCACCACTCTTCCAAGGTGCACTAAATCTGCCTTGTTAAGCTACTGTGACCTCCATGTCTCTACCACGGGGCAATGACATTGTCTTTTTATTCCACTGCAACCTCCACCACTCTTCCAAGGGGCAATAAAACCGTCTTGCAAATCCACTGTGACCTCCACGTCTCATCCAAGGGGCATTAAAACCGTCTTGTTAAACCACTCTGAAAACCACAGCTCTTCCAAGGGGCGTCTTGTTAAGCTAATGTGACTTCCACGTCTCTTCCACAGGCCATTGATATTGTCTTTTTATTCCACTGAGACCTCCACCACTCTTCCAAGGGCATTAAAACCGTCTTGTTAAGCTACTGTGACCTCCACGTCTCTTCCAAGGGGCATTAAAACCATCTTGTTTAGCTACTGTGACCTCCACGTCTCTTCCACGGGGCATTGATATTTTCTTTTTATTCCACAGCGACCCCCACTACTCTTCCAATGGACATTAAAACCATCTTGTTAAGCTACCCTGACCTAAACGTTTCTTCCACAGGGCATTGATTTTGTCTTTTTATTCCACTGCTACCTCCACCACTCTTCCAAGGGGCATGAAAACCATTTTGTTAAGCTTCTGTGACCTCCATGTCTCTTCCACGGGGAATTGATATTGTATTTTTAGTCCAATACGACCTCCACCACTCTTCCAAGGGGCATTAATATTGTCTTTTTATTCCACTGCAACCTCCACCACTTTTCTAAGGGCCATTAAAACCATCTTGTTAAGCTACTGTGACCTCCACGTCTCTTGCACGGGGCATTGATATTGTCATTTTATTCCACTGCGACTTCCACCACTCTTCCAAAGGGCATTAAAACCACTTTGTTAAGCTACTGTGACCTCCACGTCTCTTCCATGGGGCATTGATATTGTCTTTTTATGTCACTGTAACCTCCAGCACTCTTCCAAGGGGCATTAAAACCGTCTTTTTAAGCTACAATGACTTCCACGTCTCTTCCTAGGGGCACTCAAAATGTCTTGTTAAACCACTCTGAACTCCACAGCTCTTCCAAGGGGCATTAAAACTGTCTTGTTATGCTACTGTGACCTCTACGTCTCGTCTACGGGGCATTAGTATTGTCTTTTTATACCACTAAAAACTCCACCACTCTTCCAAGGGGCATTAAAACTGTCTTGTTAAGCTACTGTGACCTCCACGTCTCTTCCAAGGGGTATTAATACCGTCTTTTTAAGCTACTGTGAGCTCCACGACTCATCCAAGGGGCATTCAAACCATCTTGTTAAACCACTCTGAACTCCACAGCTCTTCCAAGGGGCATTAAAGCTGTCTTGTTAAGCTACTGTGACATCCACGTCTCTTCTGTGGGGCAATAATATTGTCTTTTTATTCCGCTGCGAACTCCACCACTCTTCCAAGGGGCACTAAGAACATCTTGTTAAGCGACTGTGAACACCATGTCTCTTCCAAGGGCATTAAAACCGTCTTGTTAAACCTCTCTGAACTCCACAGCTCTTCCAAGGGGCATTAAAACCGTCTTGTTATGCTACTGTGACCTCCACGTCTGTTCCACGGGGCATTGATATTGTCTTTTTATTCCACTGTAACCCACACCACGTTTCCAAGGGGCACTTAAATGGTCTAGTTAAGCTACTGTGACCTCCACGTCTCTTCCAAGGGGCATTAAAACCGTCTTGTTAAACTTCTCTGAACTCCACAGCTCTTCCAAGGGGCATTATAAAAGTCTTGTTATGGTACTCTAACCTCCATGTCTGGTCCACGGGGCATTGATATTGTCTTTTATTCCACTGCGACCTCCACCACTCTCCCAAGGGGCATTAACAGCGTCTTGATAAGCTACTGTGACCTCCACCACTCTACCGAGGGGCATTGATATTGTCTTTTTATTCCACTGCGAACTCCACCACTCTTCCAAGGGACATTGATATTGTCTTTTTATTCCACTGCGATCTTCACCACTCTTCCAAGGGGCAATAAAACCATCTTGTTAAGCTACTGTAACCTCCATGCCATTTTCATGGGGCATTGATATTGTATTTTTATCCCACAGTAACCTCCATCACTCTTCCAAGAGGCATTAAAACCATCTTCTTAAGCTACTGTGACCTCCACGTCTCTTCTACGGGGCATTGATATTTTCTTTTTATTCCCTGCGACCTACACCACTCTTCCAAGGGGCAATAAAATCTTCTTTTTAAGCAACTGTGACCTCCACGTTTCTTCCACGGGGCAGAGATATTTTCTTTTTATTCCACTGCGACATCCACCACTCTTCCAAGGTGCATTGATATTGACTTTTTATTCCACTGCAACCTCCAACACTCTTCCAAGAGGCATTAAAACTGTCTTGATAAGCTACTGTGACCTCCACATCTCTTCCACGGGAAATTGATATTGTCTTTTTCTTCCACTGTAACCCTCACCACCTTTCCAACGTGCATTACAACGACCTTGTTAAGTTACTGTGGCCTCCCCGTCTCATTCAAGGGGCATTAAAAACGTCTTGTTAAACCACTCTGAACTCCACAGCTCTTCCAAGGGGCATTAAAACCGTCTTGTTAAGCTACTTTGACCTCCACGTCTCTTCCACGGGGCATTGATATTGGCTTTTTATTCCACTGCGACCTCCACCACTCTTCCAAGGGGCATTAAAAGCATCTTGTTAAGCTACTTCTACGTCCACGTCTCTTCCACGGGGCATTGATATTGTCTTTTTACTCCACTGCGACCTCCACCACTCTTCTAAGGGGCACTAAACCTGTATTGTTAATCTACTGTGACCACAACGTCTCTTCCACAGTGCATTGATATTGTCTTTTTATTCCACTGCGACCTCCACCAATCTTCCAAGCGGCATTAAAACTGTCTTGTTAAGCTACTATTACCTCCACGTTTCTTCCACGGGGCATTGATATTGTCTTTTTATTCCACTGCGACCAACATCACTCTTCCAAGGAACATTGATATTGTCTTTTTATTCCACTGCGACCCCCACAACTCTTCCAACGGGCATTAAAACCGTCTTGTTAAGCTACTGTGACTTCCACGTCTCTTCCAAGGGTCATTAAAACCGTCTTGCTAAACCTCTCTGAACTCCACAGCTCTTCCAAGGGGCACTAAAACGTCTTGTTATGCTACTGTGACCTCCACGTTTCTTCCACTGGGCATTGATATTGTCTTTTTATCCCACTGTAACCTACACCACGTTTCCAATTGCCACTAAAACCGTCTTGTTAAGCTACTGTGACCTCCACGTCTCTTCCAAGGGGCATTGAAACTGTCTTGTTAAACCTCTCTGAACTCCACAGTTCTTCCAAGGGCATTTAAACAGTCTTGTTATGCTACTGTGACCTTCACGTCTGTTCCACGGGGTATTGATATTGTCTTTTTATACCACTGCGACCTCCACCACTCTTCCAAGGGGCATTAAAATAGTCTTGTTAAGCTACTGTGACCTCCACGTTCCTTCTACGGGGCATTGATATTGTCTTTTTATTCCACTGCAACCTCCACCACTCTTCCAAGGGGCATTGTTATTGTCTTTTTATTCCACTGCGACCTTCACTACTCTTCCAAGTGACTTTGATATTGTCTTTTTCTTACTCTGCGACTTCCACCAAGGGGCAGTAAAGCCATCTTTTTAAGCTACTGTGACCTCCAAGTCTCTTCCACGGGGCATTCATATTGTATTTTTATTCCACTGTAACCTCCACCACTCTTCCAAGGGGCATTAAAACTGTCTTTTTAAGCTACTGTCATCTTCACGTCTCTTCCAAGGGCATTAAATCCTTCTTGTTAAACCACTCTGAATGCCACAGGTCTGCCAAGGGGCATTAAAAAGTGTCTTGTTAAGCTACTGTGGCCTCCACGTCTCTTCCACAGGGCATTGATATTGTCTTTTTTTTCACTGTAACCTCCACCACTCTTCCAAGAGGCATTAAAACTGTCTTGTTAAGCTACTGCTACCTCCACGTCTCTTCCAAGGGGCATTAAAACCATCTGGTTAAACCACTCTGTACTCCACAGCTCTTCCAAGGGGCATTAAAACCATCTTGTTAAGCTACTGTGACCTCCACGTCTCTTCCACGGGGCATTGATATTGTCTTTTTATTCCACAGCGACCCCCACTACTCTTCCAATGGGCATTAAAACCGTCTTGTTAAGCTACTCTGACCTCCACGTCTCTTCCACGGGGCATTGATTTTGTCTTTTTATTCCACTGTAACCTCCATCACTCTTCCAAGGGGCATTAAAACCATCTTGTAAAGGTAATGTGACCTCCACGTCTCTTCCAAGGGTCAATAAAACCATCTTGTAAAACCACTCTGAACTCCACCACTTTTCCAAGGGGCATTTAAACCGTCTTGTTAAGCTACTGTGACCTCCACGCCTCTTCCAAGGGGCATTGATATTGTATTTTTATTCCACTGCGACCTCCAGCAATCTTTCAAGGGGTATTGATATTGTCTTTTTATTCCACTGCAACCTCCACCACTCTTCCAAGGGGCCTTGATATTGTAGTTTTATTAAACTGCGAACTCCACCACTCCTTCAACGGGCATTAAAACCGTCTTGTTAAGTTACTGTGACCTCCACGTCTCTTCCAAAAGGCATTGATATTTTCTTATTATTCCACTGCAACCTCCAGCACTCTTCCAAGAGGCAATAAAACCATTTTGTTAAGCTACTGTGACCTCCACTTCTCTTCGACGGGACATTGATATTGTCTTTTTATTTCACTGTAACCTCCACTACTCTTACAAGGGGCATTAATACCATTTTTTTAAGCTACTGTGACCTCCACGTCTCTTCCAAGGGTCTTTCAAACCGTCTTGATAAAACACTCTGAACTCCTCAGCTCTTCCAAGGGGGAGTAAAACTGACTTGTTAAGCTACTGTGACCTCCACGTTTCTTCTACAGGGCATTAATATTGTCTTTTTATTCCACTTCGAACTCCAAAACTCTTACAAGGGGCATTTAAACCGTCTTGTTAAGCTACTGTGACCTCCACGTCTCATGGAAGGGGCATTCATTTATTTTTTTTTATTCCACTGTGACCTCCACAACTCTTCCAATGGGCATTGATATTGTCATTTTATTCCATTGCGACCTCCACCACTCTTCTAAGGGGCCGTGATATTGTCTTTTTATTACACTGCGAACTCCATCATTCTTCCAAGGGGCATTAAAACCGTCTTGTAAAGCTAAAATGACCTCCACGTCTCTTCCACAGGGAATTGATGTCTTTTTAATCCACTGCGAGCTCCACCACTCTTACAAGGGGCATTAAAACCATCTTGTTATGCTTCTGTGACCTCCACGTCTCTTCCCCGGGGCATTGATATTGTCTTTTATTCCACTGCGACCTCCACCACTCTTCCAAGGGGCATTGATATTGTCTTTTTATTCCACTGCGACCTCTACCACTCTTCCAAGGGGCATTAAAACCTTCGTTTTAAGATACTGTGACCTCCACATCTCTTCCAAGGGGAATTCAAACCGTCTTGGTAAACCACTGTGTACTCCACCACTCTTCCAAGCATTTAAACTGTCTTGTTAAGCTACTGTGGCCTCCACGTCTCTTGCAAGTGGCATTGATATCATCATTTTATTCCATTGTGAGCTCCACCACTGTTCCAAGGGGCATTGATATTGTCTTTTTTTTCCACTGCGACCTCCACCACTCTTCCAAGGGGCCTTGATATTGTCTTTTTATTCCACTGCGAACTCCACAACTCTTCCAAAAGCATTAAAACCGTCTTGTTAAGCTACTGTGACCTCCACGTCTCTTCCACGCGGCATTGATATTGTCTTTAAATTCCACTGTAACCTTTACCACTCTTCCAAAGGGCAATATAACCATATTGTTAAGCTACTTTGATCTCCACGTCTCTTCCAAGGGGCATTGATATTGTTGTTTTATTCCCTGCGACCTCCACCACTCTTCCAAGGGGCAATAAAACCGTCTTTTTAAGGTACTGTGACCTCCACGTTTCTTCCAAGGGGCATTGATATTGTCTTTAAATTCCACTGCGACATCCACCACTCTTCCAAGGGGCATTAAAACTGTCTTGTTAAGCTACTGTGACCTCCATGTCTCTTCCACGGGGCATTGATATTGTCTTTCTATTCCAATTTAACCTTCACCACCTTTCCAAGGGGCATTAGAACCACCTTGTTAAGCTACTGTGGCCTCCATGTCTCATCCAAGGGGCATTAAAACCGTCTTGTTAAACCACTCTTTACTCCACAGCTCATCCAAGGGGCATTAAAAACGTCTTGTTAAGCTACTGTGACCTCCACGTCTATTTCACGGGGTATTGATATTGTCTTTTTTTTCCACTGCGACCTCCACCACTCTTCCAAGGGGCATTGATATTGTCTTTTTATTCCATTGCGATATCCACCACTCTTCCAAGGGGCATTAAAACTGTCTAATTAAGCTACTGTGTCCTCCACATCTCTTCCAAGAGCCATTGATATCGTCTTTTTATTCCACTGCGACCTCCAACACTCTTCCAAAGGGCATTAAAACAGTCTTGTTAAGCTACTGTGACCTCCACGTCTCTTCCACGGAGCATTGAGAGTGTCTTTTTTTTCCACTGTAAGCTCCACCACTCTTCCAAGGGGCAATAAAACCGTATTGTTATGCTAATTTGACCTCCACGTCTCTACCACGGGGCATTGATATTGTCTTTTTATTCCACTGTAACCTCCACCACTCTTCCAAGGGGCAATAAAACCGTATTGTTATGCTAATTTGACTTCCACGTCTCTACCACGGGGCATTGATATTGTCTTTTTATTCCACTTTAACCTTCACCACCTTTCCAAGGGGCATTAGAACCTCGTTGTTAAGATACTGTGTTCGCCACGTCTCATCCAAGGGTCATTAAAACCGTCTTGTTAAACCACTCTCAACTCCACAGTTCTTCCAAGGGGCATTAAAACCGTCTTGTTAAGCTACTGTGACATCCACGTCTATTCCACGGGGCATTGATATTGTCTTTTTATTCCACTGCGACCTCCACCACTCTTCCAAGGGGGATTGATATTGTCTTTTTATTCCACTGCGATCTCCACCACTCTTCCAAGGGGCATTAAAACCGTCTTGTTAAGCTACTGTGTCCTCCACGTCTCTTACAAGAGCCATTGATATCGTCTTCTTATTCCAATGCGACCTCCACCACTCTTCCAAGGGGCATTAAAACCGTCTTGTTAAGCTACTGTGACCTCCACGTCTCTTCCACGGAGCATTGAGAGTGTCTTTTTTTTCCACTGTAACCTCCACCACAACCGTATTGTTAAGCTAATTTGACCTCCACGTCTCTTCGACGGGGCATTGATTTTGTCTATTTCTTCCCTGCGACCTCCAACACTCTTCCAAGGGGCATTAAAACTATCTTGTTAAGCTACTGTGACCTCCAGGTCTCTTCCACGGTGCATTGATATTGGCTTTTTATTCCACTGCGACCTCCACCACTCTACCAAGGGGCATTGATATTGTCTTTTTATTCCACTGTCACCTCCACCACTCTTCCAAGGGGCATTGAAACCATCTTGTTAAGCTACTGTGATCTCCACGTCTCTTTCTTGGGGCATTGATATTGTCTTTTTATTCCACTGTAACCTCCACCACTCTTCCAAAGGGCATTAAAACCGTCTTGTAAAGCTACTGTGACCTCCAAGTCTCTTCAGCGGGGCATTAATATTGTCTTTTTATTCCACAGCAACCTCCACCACTCTTACAAGGGGCATTAAAACCATCTTGTTATGCTACTGTGACCTCCACGTCTCTTTCACAGGGCATTGATATTGTCTTTTTATTCCACTACGACCTCCACCACTCTTCCAAGAGGCATTGATATTGTCTTTTTATTCCACTGCAACCTTCACCACTCTTCCAAGAGGCTTTAAAACCATTTTGTTAAGCTACTGTGACCTCCACGTCTCTTCCACGGGGCAATGATATTGTCTTTTTATTTCACTGTAATCACGCCCACTCTTCCAAGGGGCATTAATACCGTCTTTTTCAGCTTCTTTGAGATCCACGTCTCTTCCAAGGGGCATTCAAACCGTCTTGTTAAACCACTCTGAAGTCCACAGCTCTTCGAAGAGGCATTAAAACTGTCTTGTTAAGCTACTGTGACCTCCACGTCTCTTCTACGGGGCATTAATATTGTCTTTTTATTCCACTGCGAAATCCACCACTCTTCCAAGGGGCATTTAAACCGTCTTGTTAAGCTACTGTGACCTCCACATTTCTTCCAAGTGGCATTTATATCGTCTTTTTATTCCACTGCGACCTCCACCACACCTCCAAGGGGCATTGATATTGTCTATTTATTCCACTGCGACCTCCACGACTCTTTCAAGGGGCATTGATGTTGTATTTTTATTCCACTCCAAACTCCACCACTCTACCAAGCGGCATTGAAACCATCTTGTTAAGTTACTGTAACCTCCACTTCTCTACCACGGGGCATTGTTATTGTCTTTAAATTCCACTGTAACCTCCACCACTCTTCCAAGGGGAAATAAAACCGTATTGTTAAGCTACTTTGACCTCCACGGTTCATCCAAGGGGCATTGATATTGTCTTTTTATTGCCTGCGACCTCCACCAGTCTTCCAAGGGGCAATGAAACCATCTTTTTAAGCTAATGTGACCTCCACGTTTCTTCCACGTGGCAATGATATTGTCTTTTTATTCCACTGTGACATCCACCACTCTTCCAAAAGGCATTGATATTGTCTTTTTATTTCTCTGTAACCTCCAACACTCTTCCAAGGGGCATTAAACTGTCTTGTTAAGCTACTGTTACCTCCACGTCTCTTCCACAGGGCATTGATATTGTCTTTTTATTCCAATGTAACCTTCATCACCTTTCCAAGGGGCATTAGAACTAAATTGTTAAGCTATTGTGGCCTCTACGTCTCATCCAAGGGGCATTAAATCCGTCTTGTTAAACCACTGTGATCTGCACAGCTCTTCCAAGGGGCATTAGAACCGTCTTGTTAAGCTACTGTGACCTCCACGTCTATTCCACGGGGCATTGATACTGTCTTTTTATTCCAATGCGACCTCCACCACTCCTCCAAAGGGCATTAAAACAGTCTTGTAAAGCTAATGTGACCACCATGTCTCTTCCAAGGGGCATTAAAACCATCTTGAAAAACCATTCTGAACTCCACAGCTCTTCCAAGGGACTTTAATACCGTATTGTTAAGCTACTGTCACCTCCACGTCTCTTCCACGGGGCACTGATATTGTCTTTTTATTCCACAGTGATCTCCACCACTCTTCCAAGTAGCATTAAAACCATCTTGATAAGCTACTGTGACCTCAACGTCTCTTCCACGGGGCAGTGATTTTGTCTTGTTATTCCTCTGTAACCTCCAGCACTCTTCCAAGGGGCATTAAAACCGTCTTGTAAAGCTAATGTGACCTCCACAGCTCTTCCAAGGGGCAATAAAACCGTATTGTTAAGCTAATGTGACCACCATGTCTCTTCCACGGGGCATTGATGTTGTCTTTTTATTCCACAGCGACCTCCACCACTCTTCCTAGTAGCATTAAAACCATCTTGTTTTGCTACTGTGACCTCCACGTCTATTCCACTGGGGCACTGATATTGTCTTTTTATTCCACTACGACCTCCACCACTCTTCCAAGGGGCATTGATATTGTCTTTTTATTCCACTGTAACCTCCTCCACTGTTCCAATGAGCATTAAAACCATCTTGTTAAGCTACTGAGACCTCCATATCTCTATCAAGGGGCATTAAAACCGTCTTTTTAAACCACTCTGAACTCCACAGCTCTTCCAAGGGGCATTAAAACCGTCTTGTTAAGCTACTGTGACCTCCACGTCTCTTTTACGGGGCATTGATATTGTCTTTTTATTCCACTGCAACCTCCACCACTATTCCAAGGGGCATTGATATTGTCTTTTTATTCCACTGTAACCTCCTCCACTGTTCCAAGGGGCATTAAAACCATCTTGTTAAGCTACTGAGACCTCCACATCTCTATCAAGGGGCATTAAAACCGTCTTGTTAAACCACTCTGAACTCCACAGCTCTTCCAAGGGGCATTTAAACCGTCTTGTTAAGCTACTGTGACCTCCACGTCACTTACAGGGCATTGTTATTGTCTTTTTATTCCACTGAGACCTCCACCACTCTTCCAAGGGGCATTGAAACCATCTTTTTAAGCTACTGTGTCCTCCAAGTCTCTTTCACGGGGCATTGACATTGTCTTTTTATTCCACTGCGACCTCCACCACTCTTCCAAGGGGCATTAATATTGTGTTTTTATTCCACTGTAACCTCCTCCACTGTTCCAAGGGGCATTAAAACCATCTTGTTAAGCTACTGAGACCTTCACATCTCTATCAAGAGGCATTAAAAGCGTCTTGTTAAACCACTCTGAACTCCACAGCTCTTCCAAGGGGCATTAAAACCGTCTTGTTAAGCTACTGTGACCTCCACGTCTCTTTTACGGGGCATTGATATTGTCTTCTTATTCCACTGCGACCTCCACCACTCTTCCAAGGGGCATTGATATTGTCTTTTTATTGCCTTCGACCTCCACCACTCTTCTAAGGGGCAATAAAACCATCTTTTTAAGCTAATGTGACCTCCACGTTTCTTCCACGTGGCAATGATATTGTCTTTTTATTCCACTGCGACATCCACCACTCTTCCAAAAGGCATTGATATTGTCTTTTTATTCCACTGTAACCTCCAACACTCTTCCAAGGGGCATTAAACTGTCTTGTTAAGCTACTGTGACCTCCACGTCTCTTCCACGGGGCATTGATATTGTCTTTTTATTCCAATGTAACCTTCACCACCTTTCCAAGGGGCATTAGAACTAAATTGTTAAGCTACTGTGGACTCCAAGTCTCATCCAAGGGGCATTAAATCCGTCTTGTTAAACCACTGTGATCTTCACAGCTCTTCCATGGGGCATTAGAACCGTCTTGTTAAGCTACTGTGACCTCCACGTCTATTCCACGGGGCATTGATACTGTCTTTTTATTCCAATGCGACCTCCACCACTCTTCCAAAGGGCATTAAAACCGTCTTGTAAAGCTAATGTGACCACTATGTCTCTTCCAAGGGACTTTAAAACCAACTTGAAAAACCACTCTGAACTCCACAGCTCTTCCAAAGGGCATTAATACCGTATTGTTAAGCTGCTGTCACCTCCACGTCTCTTCCACGGGGCATTGATATTGTCTTTTCATTGCACAGTGATCTCCACCACTCTTCCAAAGGGCATTAAAACTGTCTTGATAAGCTACTGTGACCTCAACGTATCTTCCACGTAGCAGTGATTTTGTCTTTTTATTCCTCTGTAACCTCCAGCACTCTTCCAAGGGGCATTAAAACAGTCATGTAAAGCTAATGTGACCTCCACGTCTTTTCTAAGGGGCATTAAAACCATCTTGTAAAACCACTCTAAACTTCACAGCTATTCCAAGGGGCAATAAAACCGTATTGTTAAGCTAATATGACCACCATGTCTCTTCCACGGGGCATTGATGTTGTCTTTTTATTACACAGCGACCTCCACCACTCTTACTAGTAGCATTAAAACCGTCTTGTTTTGCTACTGTGACCTCCACGTCTATTCCACTAGGGCACTGATATTGTCTTTTTATTCCACTACGACCTCCACCACTCTTCCAAGGGGCATTGATATTGTCTTTTTATTCCACAGTGATCTCCACCACTCTTCCAAGTAGCATTAAAACCGTCTTAATAAGCTACTGTGACCTCAACGTCTCTTCCACGGGGCAGTGATTTTGTCTTTTTATTCCTCTGTAACCTCCAGCACTCTTCCAAGGGGCATTAAAAAAAGTCTTGTAAAGCTAATGTGACCTCCACGTCTCTTCCAAGGGGCATTAAAACCATCTTGTAAAACCACTCTAAACTCCACAGCTCTTCCAAGGGGCAATAAAATCGTATTGTTAAGCTAATGTGACCACCATGTCTCTTCCACGGGGCATTGATGTTGTCGTTTTATTCCACAGCGACCTCCACCACGCTACCTAGTAGCATTAAAACCGTCATGTTAAGCTACTGTGACCTCCACGTCTATTCCACGGGGCATTGATATTGTCTTTTTATTCCACTACGACCTCCACCACTCTTCCAAGGGGCATTGATATTGTCTTTTTATTCCACTGTAACCTCCTCCACTGTTCCAAGGAGCATTAAAACCATCTTGTTAAGCTACTGAGACCTCCACATCTCTATCAAGGGGCATTAAAACCGTCTTGTTAAACCACTCTGAACTCCACAGCTCTTCCAAGGGGCATTTAAACCATCTTGTTAAGCTACTGTGACCTCCACGTCTCTTACAGGGCATTGTTATTGTCTTTTTATTCCACTGAGACCTCCACCACTCTTCCAAGGGGCATTAAAACCATCTTGTTAAGCTACTGTGTCCTCCACGTCTCTTTCACGGGGCATTGACATTGTCTTTTTATTCCACTGCGACCTCCACCACTCTTCCAAGGGGCATTGATATTGTCTTTTTATTCCACTGTAACCTCCTCCACTGTTCCAAGGATCATTAAAACCATCTTGTTAAGCTACTGAGACCTCCACATCTCTATCAAGGGGCATTAAAACCATCTTGTTAAACCACTCTGAACTCCACGTCTCTTCCACGGGGCATTGTTATTGTCTTTTTATACCACTATAACCTCCACCACTCTTCCAATTGGCATTAAAATCGTCTAGTTAGGCTACTGTGACCTCCACGTCCCTTTCACTGTACATTGATATTTTCTTTTTATTCCATTTCGACCTCCACCATTCTTCCAAGGGGCTTTGTTATTGTCTTTTAATTCCACTGAGACCTCCACTACTCTTCCATGGGCATTAAAGTCGTCTTGTTAAGCTACTGTGACCTCCACATCTCTTCCACGGGGCATTGATATTGTCTTTTTATTCCACTGCGACCTCCACCACTTTTCCAAGGGGCATTGATATTGTCTTTCAATTCCACTGTGACCTCCTCCACTCTTCCAATCAGCATTACAACCATCTTGTTAAGCTATTGTGATCTCCACATCTCTTCCCCAGGGCATTGATATTGTCTTTTCATTCCACTGTAACCTCCACCTCTCTTACAAGGGGCATTAAAACTGTCTTGTAAAGCTAATGTGATCTCCACATCTCTTCCCCAGGGCATTGATATTGTCTTTTTATTCCACTGTAACCTCAAACACTCTTCCAAGGGGCAGTAAAATAGTTTTCTTAAGCTAATGTGATCTCCACGTCTCTTCCTAAGGACATTTAAACCACTCATAACTCTACAGCTCTTCCAAGGGGCATTAAAACCATCTTGTTAAGATACTGTGACCTCCACGTCTCTTTCACGGGGCATTGATATTGTATTTTTATTCCACTGAGACCTCCTCCACTCTTCCAAAGGGCATTAAATTCGTCTTTTTTAAGCTACTGTGACCTTCACGTCTCTTCGACGGTGAATTGATATTGTCTTTTTATTCCACTGTGACCTCCACCACTCTTACAATGGGCATTAAAACCATATTATTTAAGCTACTGTGACCTCCACGTCTCCTCCACGGTGCATTGATATTATTTTTTTATTCAACTACGATCTCCACCACTCTTACAATGCGCATTGGTATTGTCTTTTTATTCCACTGCGACCTCCACCTCTATTTCAAGGGGCTTTAAAACCGTCTTGTTAAGCTATGGTGAACTCCACTTCTTTTCCACGGGGCATTGATATTGTCTTTTTATTCCACTGTAACCTCCACCACTCTTCCAAGGAGCACTAAAGCCGTCTTGTAAAGCTACTGTGACCTCCACTTATCTTTCAAGGGGCATTAAATCCGTCTTGTTAACCCACTCTGAACACTACAGCTCTTCCAAGGGGCATTACAACTGTCTTGTTAAGCTACTGTGACTTCCATGTCTCTTCCACAGGGCAGTGATATTGTTTTTTTATTTCACTGCGACCTCCACCACTCTTCCAAGGGCATTAAAACCGTCTTGTTAAGCTACTGTGACCTCCAAGTCTCTTCCACGGGGCATTGATGTTATCTTTTTATTCCACTGCGACCTCCAACACACTTTTAAGGGGCATTACAACTGTCTTGTTAAGCTACTGTGAACTCCACGTCTCTTCCACGGGGCATTGATATTTTCTTTTTATTCCACTGTAACCTCCACCACTCTTCCAAGGGGCAATAAAACCATCTTGTAAAGATAATATGACCTCCACGTCTCTTCCAAGGGGCATTAAAACCATATTGTAAAATGACTCTGAACTCCACATCTCTTCCAAGATGCATTTAATCTGTATTGCTAAGCTACTGTGACCTCCACATCTCTTCCACGGGGCATTGATATTGTCTTTTTATTCCACAGCGACCTCTACCACTCTTCCAAGCATCATTAAAACCATCTTGGAAAGCTACTGTGACCTCCACTTCTCTTTCAAGGGGCATTAAATCCGTCTTGTTAACCCACTCTGAACACTACAGCTCTTCCAAGGGGCATTATAACTGCCTTGTTAAGCTACTGTGACCTCCATGTCTCTTCCACGGGGCAGTGATATTGATTTTTTATTCCACTGCGACCTCCGCCACTCTTACAAGGGCATTAAAACCTTCTTGTTAAGCTACTGTGACCTCCAAGTCTCTTCCACGGGGCATTGATATTGTCTTTTTATTCCACTGCGAGCTCCACCACTTTTCCAAGGGGCATTGATATTGTCTTTTTATTCCACTGCGACCTCCAACACACTTTTAAGGGGCATTATAACTGCCTTGTTAAGCTACTGTGACCTCCACATCTCTTCCACGGGGCATTGATATTGTCTCTTCATTCCACTGCGACATCCACCACTCTTCCAAGGGGCATTAAACCCGTCTTGTTAAGCTACTGTGACCTCCACGTCTCTTCCACGGGGCATTGATATTGTCTTTTTATTCCACTGTGACCTCCATCACTCTTCCAAGTTGTATTAAAACCGTCTTGTTAAGCTACTGTGACCTCCACGTCTCTTCCACGGGGCATTGATATTGTCTTTTTATTCCACTGCGACCACCACCACTCTTCCAAGGGGCATTAAATCGGTCTTGTTAAGCTACTATGACCTCCACGTCTCCTCCAAGGTTCATTGATATTGCCTTTTTATTCCACTGTGACCTCCACCACTCTTCCAAAAGTCATTGATATTGTGCTTTTATTCCACTGTGACCTCCACCTCTCTTCCAAGGGGCATTAATACCGTCTTTTTAAGCTACTGTGACCTCCCTCTCTCCTTCATGGGGTATTTATATTGTCTATTTATTCCACTGTAACCTCCACCACTCTTCCAAGGAGCATTAAAACCGTCTTGTTAAGGTACTGTGTCCTCCAAGTCTCTTCCAAAGGGCTTTAAAACCATCTTGTTAAACCACTCTGAACTTCACAGCTATTCCAAGGGGCATTAAAACCGTCTTGCTAAGCTACTGTGACCTCCACTTTTCTTCCACGGGGCATTGAGATTGTCTTTTTATTCAACTGCGACCTCCATCACTCTTCCAAGGGGCATTAAGACAGTCTTGTAAAGCTACTCTGACCTCCACGTCTCTTCCACGGGGCATTGATATTGTCTATTTATTCCACTGTAACCTCCACCACTCTTCCAAGGGGCATTAAAATCGCCTTATTAAGCTACTGTGACCTCCAGATCTCTTCCAATTGGCATTTAAACCATCTTGTTAAACCACTCTGAACTATACAGCTCTCCCAAGGGGCATTAAAACCTTCTTGTTAAGCTACTGAGACCTCCACTTCTCTTCCACAGGGCATTGATATTGTCTTTTTATTCCATTGTGACCTCCACCACTCTTCCAAGGGGCATTAAATCCGTCTTGATAAGCTACTGTGACCTCAATGTCTCCTCCACGGGTTATTGATCTTGTCTTTTTATTCCTCTGTGACCTCCAAGTCTCTAACAAGGGGCATTAAAACCATCCTGTTAAACCACTCTGAACTCCACAGCTATTCCAAGGGGCATTAAAACAGTCTTGTCAAGCTACTGTGACCTCCACGTCTCTTCCACTGGACATTGATATTGTCTTTTTATTCCTCTGCTACCTCCACCACTTTTCCAAGGGGCATTGATATTGTCTTTTTATTCCACTTTGACCTCGACCACACTTCCAAGGGGCTTTAAAACCGTCTTCTTTAGCTACTGCGACCTCCATGTCTCTGCCACTGGGGCATTGATATTGTCTTTTTATTCCACTGTAACCTCCACCACTCTTCCAAAGGGCATTGAAACCATTTTATAAAGCTACTGTGACCTCCACATCTCTTCCAATGGACATTAAAACCATCTTGTTGTACCTTTCTGAACTCCGCAGCTCCTCCAGGGGGCTCTAAAACCATCTTGTTTAGCTACTGTGACCTTCACGTTTCTTAAAAGGGGCATTGATAATGTATTTTTTTTCCACTGTAACCTCCACCACTCTTCCAAGGGGAATTAAAACCGCCTTGTTAAGCTACTGTGACCTCCATGTCTCTCCAAGGGGCATTAAAACCATCTTGTTAAACCACGATGAACTCCACAGTTCTTCCAAGGGGCATTAAAACCGTCTTGTTAAGCTTACTGTGAACTCCACGTCTCTTCCACGGGGCATTTATATTCTCTTTTTTTTCCACTGCGACCTCCACAACTCTTCCACATAGCACTAAATCTGTCTTGTTAAGCTACTGTGACCTCCACGTCTCTTCCACGGGGAATTGATATTGTCTTTTTATTCCACTGCGACCTCCACCATTCTTCCAAGGGGCATTGATATTGTCTTTTTACTCGGCTGCGACCTCCACCACTCTTCCAAGGGGCATTAAAACCGTCTTGTTAAGCTACTGTGACCTCCACGTCTCTTCCAAGAGGCATTAAAACCTTGTTACTAAACCACTCTGAACTCCACAGCTTTTCCAAGGGCATTAAAACCGTCTTGATAAGCTAATGTGACCTCCACGTCTCTTACACTGGGCATTGATATTGTATTTTTATTAGACTGCGAACTCCACCACTCTTACAAGGGGCATTGATATTGTCTTTTTATTCCACTGCGACCTCCACCACTCTTCCAAAGGGCATTAAAACCGTCTTGTTAAGCTACTGTGACCTCCACGTCTCTTCCACGGGGCATTGATATAGTCTTTTTATTCCACTGTAACCTCCACCACTCTTCCAAGGGGCATTAAAGCCGTCTTGTAAAGCTACTGTGACCTCCAAGTCTCTATAAGGGGCATTTATATTGTCATTTTATTCCACTGCAACCTCCACCACTCTTCCAAGGGGCACTAAATCGGTCTTGAAAAAGCTACTGTGACCTCCAAGTCTCTTCCACGGAGCATTGATATTGTCTTTTTATTCCACTGTGAACTCCACCTCACTTCCAAGGGGCATTAAAACCGTCTTGTTAAGCTGCTGTCACCTCCACGTCTCTTTCACTGGACATTGAAATTGTCTTTTTAATCGACTGCGACCTCCACCACTCTTCCAAGGGGTATTAAAACTGTCTTGTAAAGCTACTGTGACCTCCAAGTTTCTTCCAAGGGGCATTATAACCGTCTTGTTAAACCACTCTAATCACCACAGCTCTTCCACGGGGCATTAAAACCGTCTTGTTAAGCTACTGTCACCTCCACGTCTCTTCCACGGGGAATTGATATTGTCATTTTATTCCGCTGCGAACTCCACCACTCTTCCAAGGGCATTAAAACCGCCTTGCAAAGCTACTGTGACCTCCACATCTCTTCCAAGGGCCATTAAAGCCATCCTTTTAAACCACTCTAAACACCACAGCTCTTCCAAGGGGCATTAAAACCGTCTTGTTAAGCTACTGTGACCTCCACATCTCTTCCACCGGTCACTGAGATTGTCATTTTGTTCCACTGCGACCTCCACCACTATTCCAAGGGGCATTGATATTGTCTTTTTATTCCACTGCGACCTCCACCTCTCTTCCAACGGGCATTAAAACCATCTTATTAATCTACAATGACCTCTACGTCTCTTCCACGGGTCATTAAAACTGTCTTGTTAAACCACTCTGAACTCCACAGATTTTCCAAGGGGCATTAGAACCGTCTTGTTAAGCTACTGTGATCTCCACGTCTCTTCCACGAGGCATTGATATTGTCTTTTTATTCCATTGCGACCTCCACCACTCTACAAAAGGCATTAAAACCATCTTGACAATATCAATGCCCAGTGGAAGAGACTTGGAGGTCACAGTAGCTTAAAAAGATGGTTTTAATGCACCTTGGAAGAGTGGTGGAGGTCACATTGGAATAAAAAGACAACATTGATGCGCCTTGGAAGAGTGTTGGAGGTCGCTGTGGAAAAAAAAGACAATATCAATGCTAAGTGGAAGAGACGTTGAGGTCACAGTAGCTTAACAAATGATTATAATGCCCCTTGGAAATGATGTGAAGGTTTCAGTGGAATATAAAGACAATATCAATGCAATTTGGAAGATTTTTGGAGGTCACAATGGAATAAAAAGACAATATGAATGCCCCGTAGAAGAGACGTGGAGGTCATAGTAGCTTAACAAGATGGTTTTAATGACCCTTGGAGAAGTGGTGGAGGTCGCCGTGGAATAAAAAGACAATATCAATGCCCCTTGGAATAGATGTGGAGGTCACAGTAGCTTAACAATACAGTTTTAATGCCCCTTGGAAGAGCTGTGGAGTTCAGAGAGGTTTAACAAGATGGTTTTAATGACCCTTGGAAGACATGTGGAGGTCACAGTAGCTTAACAAGACAGTTTTAATGCCCCTTTTAAGAGTGGTGGAGGTTACAGTGGAATAAAAAGACAATATCAATGCCCCTTGGAAGAGATGTGGAGGTCACAGTAGCTTAACAAGATGTTTTTTTTGCCCCTTGGAGGAGTGGTGGAGATCGCTGTGGAATAAAAAGACAATATCAATGCCCCGTGGAAGAGACGTAGAGGTCACAGTAGCTTAACAAGACGGTTTTAATGCCTCTTGGAAGAGCTTTGGAGTTCGAAGTGGTTTAACAAGATGGTTTTAATGCCCCTTGGAAGAGACGTTTGTAGCATCAACGTCTCTGCCTCAATACCATGGCATCTTGCCCCGGACCACGGCTTTCTGCACCTCCTCGTTTCGGAGTTGACCCCGCTCAAACTCGGGGCTTCATAAACCAGTGCACCCTGCGCTTTGAACTCTTGGCTCATCAGTTTATCTCCGACCGGGCCAAAGTGGCATTCATCATGTCCCATCTCAATGGGAAGGCACTGGCATGGCTTAACCCCCTGTGGGAGAGAGGGGACCCCCTGGTTTCCGACCTGTCGTCTTTCCTCACTGATTTCCGGAGAGTCTTCGATGAACCGGGGCGTAAGACCTCATCAGCCTCCTCTCTGCTATGTCTCCGCAAGGGACTCTCACCGTGGGCCAATATGCCATATGGTTCCGCACCCTCGCTTCTGAGCTTGCCTGGGATAACAAAGCCCTGGTGTCCATCTTCTGGGAGGGTCTTTCCGCTCTGATTAAAGATGAGCTCGCCGGTCGGGACATTCCTACCACCCTCGATGACCTGGTGTCGCTGGCTACCCGGATTGACATCCGGTTTCAAGAACGCACCAAGGAGACCACCCGTGAGAGAAGGTTTCCCCGCCTCGCTCCTACTTTCCAGAGACCTGTCTCCTCTTCTGTCACTCCCCGGGTGCACTCACCCGAGCCCATGCAGATCGACCAGACCATGATGGTCAAATCTCGCCAAGAGTCATGCCGAGCCGAGGGGAGCTGCTTCTATTGTGGCAGTAAGGAGCACCTGATCCGTTCCTGCCCGGAGAGGCCGGGAAACTCCAGTGTCTAGGACCACTCGGAGAGGTCGCCCTAGACAAAAGTAAGCCCTCTCCATCCCTGACTTAGTCTGTTTCTATCTCCTGGGGAGAGGACAGTCACTTTGAACTCGCCCACCTGGATTCTGGATCCGCTGGAAAACTCATCTCCCAGTCCCTGGTTGAGAAATACCATATTCCCACCAAGTCTCTGGCAGAACCATTGTCAGGCGCCTCCGTGGATGGAAGACTCCTTCCGGTGACCATCCTGCTCGTCACGGAACCCATAACCCTGCAGGTGGGAATGCTGCACTCTGAGGTAATCTCCTTCCATGTGCTACCCGGACTCTCCCACTCCCTATTGCTAGGCCTACCTTGGCTCCAGACACATGAACCCGTGTTGAACGGGCATTCCGGTGAAGTACTCCGGTGGGGGCCGCCCTGCCATAAGAGCTGACTGGTTCCGGTTCGTCCGGTTCGTCCACCACCTACCCCAGCTAATTTACCTGGTCTTCCGGCTCCTTACTGTCCCTATGCTGACATCTTCGGTAAAAAGGAAGCGGAGACATTGCCACCTCATAGGCCATATGATTGCCCGATCGACCTGGTACCTGGCGCCACTCCACCCCATGGGCATATTTATCCGTTGTCTGCAGCTGAAACCCGGGCCATGTCTGAGTACATAGAGGAAAATCTGGCTAGGGGATTCATCCGGAAGTCTACTTCCCCGGTTGGAGCCGGATTCTTCTTTGTCAAAAAAAAGGATGGCTCGCTACGCCCCTGTATTGACTATAGAGGACTCAATCAGATCACGGTTAAAAATAAATACCCCCTAACGCTCATCTCCGAGTTATTTGATCACCTTAAAGGTGCCAGAATCTTTTCCAAGCTAGATCTACGTGGAGCGTATAACCTGGTCCGTATCCGTCAAGGAGAAGAGTGGAAAACGGCATTTAATACCCGGAATGGACACTACGAGTACCATGTGATGCCCTTCGGCCTCTGCAATGCTCTTCCAAGTACTGGTCAATAACATCTTCCGTGATCTTCTTTACTCCTGCGTGGTGGTATACCTGGACGACATCTTGATCTTCTCTCCGGATCTTCCCACACACCGGAGGGATGTTCATCAGGTCCTGCTTAGGCTCAGGCAGAACCACCTCTATGCTAAATACGAGAAGTGCCTTTTTGAGCAGACCTCTCTTCTATTCCTGGGCTATGTTATCTCCCAGACAGGCTTGCGAATGGATCCCGAGAAGCTCTCTGCTGTCCTAAAGTGGCCCCGTCCGGAGGGGTTGAAGGCGATACAGCGATTCCTGGGCTTCGCTAATTACTATCGTCTCTTCATTCCACACTTCTCGTCTCGGACTGCTCCTATATCTGCGCTCACCTGTAAGGGAGCAAATCCCAAGGTATGGCCACCCGAAGCTGAGGAGGCCTTCCTTTCCGTGAAGCAAGCCTTCTCCTCTGCCCCTATGCTGCACCGTCCGGACTGCAACAAACAGTTCTACCTGGAGGTTGATGCTTCCTCCTCTGGAGCCGGAGCGGTGCTCACCCAAAAGTCTTCATCCGGGAGAATGGTAACCTGCGGCTTTTTCTCCAAAATCTTCTCCTCCTCTGAGCGCAATTACTCCATAGGAGACCAAGAATTGCTAGCCGTCAAATTGGCACTGGAAGAGTGGCGCTATCTGCTTGAAGGGGCTCTATACCCGGTGATCATCTACACGGATCACAAAACTCTGGCATATCTCCAAAATGCCCAGAGACTTAATCCACGTCAGGCCCGGTGGTCTTTGTTTTTTGCCCGCTTCGATTTCATCCTTCATTTCCTCCCGGTGGACAAGAATGTCAAAGCTGATGCCTTGTCCCGATCCTTCCTGTCCTCCGACCAAGAGGAGGAGCCTATGCAAATTATCGACCCCTCCAAGGTGATGAATGTGGCCCCCTTGGATTTGACTCGTCTTCCACCCGGCAAGACGTTCGTGGCGGTTCCTGACCGTGAGAAGGTTTTTCCCTGGGGTCATTCTTCTAAACTAGCTGGCCATGCCGGCCAAAAGAAGACCTTCCTGCTCATTTCCCGGCATTACAGGTGGTCTACCTGCGTAAGGATGTGGTAGACTTCGTCTCTGCCTGTTCATCTTGTGGCCGCAACAAAGTTCCCAGACACTTACAAGCCAGTCATCTCCTGCCGCTTCCCATAACTGTTGCCCCATGGCAACACATCGCTATGGACTTCATTACCGATCTCCCTGTTTCTGCCGGGTGTACTGTCATTTGGGTGGTCGTGGACCGCTTTTCTAAAATGGCCCACTTCATTCCCCTGCCTGGTCTCCCGTCTGCACCTGAGCTGGCTAAGGACTTTATCCGCCATATCTTCCGTCTCCATGGCCTACCCCTCCACATCGTGTCGGATCGAGGGATTCAGTTCACCTCACGCTTCTGGAGAGCCACATGTAAACTGCTGGATGTAACCCTGGATTTCTCCTCCGCTTACCACCCTCAGTCCAATGGTCAAGTGAAGCGGATCAATCAGATCCTTACCAGCTACCTCCGGCACTTTGTTAATGCCCATCATTCTGATTGGGTGGACCTACTTCCTTGGGCCGAATTCTCTTATAATAACCACGAGAGCGAATCCTCTTCCAAGTCCCTGTTCTTTTTTGTCTATGGCCAACATCCCCGGATTCCGTTTCCCGTCTCCGCTTCTGTGGACAACCCTGCCGCGGAGTCTCTTGTCAGCGAGTTTTCTACCGTTTGGGAGAGTACTAGGTCCGCACTTCTTCACTCCTTCGAGCGGATGAAGAGATATGCTGATAAGAGACGTCTGGATCCGCCTCAATTCCATCCGGGAGACAAGGTTTGGCTCTCCTCCAAACATGTGCGGCTCAAGATACCCTCCTACAAGTTAGGTCCTCGCTTCATCGGCACTTTCGAAATCCTCAAGCAAATTAATCCAATGGCCTACAAGTTAAAAATCCCGGCCACCTTACGGATTCCCAACTCCTTCCACGTATCTCTCCTCAAACCCGTTGTCTTAAACTCTTTTTCCAACAATCCAGGTACTCCCCCTGCTCCGGTTTTCGCTGAGGACGTCTTTGAGGTAGAGAGTATTCTGTCCACCAAGAGGGTAAGAGGAAAGACCTTTTTTCTGGTGGATTGGAAGGGGTTTGGTCCTGAGGAGAGAACTTGGGAACCCAGGGAGAACATCCACGCCCCGCTTCTCCTTGAAAAATTTCTTACAGGCCAAAAAAAGAGGGGGCCTAAAGGGGGGGGGGTACTGTAGCATCGGCATCTCTGCCCCTTGCTAGGCAGAGATGCCATCCCTCTCACCTGCCCGCTCCTGGCGCGGTGTCCTCCAGCGCTTCTCCCCCCGCTGCTGCCGGCACGCGCTCCTTCCCCGGCAATGTGCTTAGGGGGCTCGCACGCGCGCTTCCCCTCTCTTAAAGGGACCACACACGTCGTCTTAAGGAGTCTCCGGCCGATTGCCGGAGGACCTCCCGTATATAAGGCACCTCCTGCAAAATGGAGGTGCCCGAGCAAGTTGTTGCACAGTTACTTATCTCTGCTTCAGCCCTCAGGTCCCGCTGCTAGCCTGACTCCTCGTCCTGTCTGCCAGCCTGTTATCTGCCCGTTACCTGCCGAGCCTGCCAGCCTGCTCACCTGGAGCGCTCACCTGTTACCTGCCTGTTACCTGCGCTGTCTGCCAGTCCGCTCACCTGGGAGCATCTGCCTGTTACCTGCCCTGTCTGCCAGTCCGCTCACCTGGGAGCATCCGCCTGTAACCTGCCCTGTCTGCCAGTCCGCTCACCTGGGAGCATCCGTCTATTACCTGCAGAGTCCGTCAGCCCGCTCACCTGGGAGCGCTAACCTGTTACCTGCCTGTTTCCTGCCATGTCGATCTGCCCGCTCACCTGGGAGTGCCCGCCTGTTTCCTACCAGCCTGTCTGGAGGCTCTGCCGTCACTTGCTGTGACCACCTTCCTGGTAAAACTAGAGACTACTACCTGCTCTGCCGTCACGTAACGTGACCACCTGTCAGCCACCAGAGATTTCTGCCTGCTTGCCATGTTCATCCGCCATACCGGTCAGTCCCAACCATCTGACCCGTGGGAGCCACCTGCTCTCTTACAAGGTCGTCCCCAGAGTAGCACCTGGTCCCTCAGACCGGATCCTCCCTGGTCACGGTGTCGTTAGCTGCTGTCCGACCAGGGTCGGTTCGGGTTGATACTTAGTCACGCCTCTCTGGGTCCCTCCTTGCACCTCGGCACAGAGGTTTCACCACACGGACCCGTAACAACGTTGAGGTCACAGTAGCTTAACAATACGGATTTAATGCCCCTTGGAAGTGTGGTGGAGGTCGCAGAGGAATAAAAAGACAATATCAATGCCCCGTGGAAGAGACGTGGAGGTCACAGTAGCTTAAAAAGACGGTTTTAATGCTCCTTGGAAGAGTGGTGGAGGTCGCAGTGGAATAAAAAGACAATATCAGTGCGCCGTGGAAGAGACGTGGAGGTCACAGTAGCCTAAAAAGATGGTTTTAATGCCCCTTGGAAGAGTGGTGGAGGTCGCAGTGGAATAAAAAGACAATATCAACGCTCCGTGGAAGAGACGTGGAGGTCACAGTAGCCTAAAAAGATGGTTTTAATGCCCCTTGGAAGAGTGGTGGAGGTCGCAGTGGAATAAAAAGACAATATCAACGCTCCGTGGAAGAGACGTGGAGGTCACAGTAGCTTAAGAAGACGGAATTAGTG
The DNA here is from genome assembly GCF_046119375.1 of Phyllobates terribilis. Lineage (NCBI taxonomy): Eukaryota > Metazoa > Chordata > Amphibia > Anura > Dendrobatidae > Phyllobates > Phyllobates terribilis. The sequence goes on along the minus strand of NW_027363531.1, from coordinate 406,772 downwards.
CAACTTGAAGAGTGGTGGAGGTCGCTGTGGAATAAAAAGACAATATCAATGCTCCGTGGAAGAGATGTGGAGGTCACCGTAGCTTAACAAGCGGTTTTAATGCCCCTTGGAAGAGCTGTGGAGTTCAGAGTTGTTTAACAAGATGGTTTTAATGCCCCTTGGAAGAGAGGTGTAGGTCACAGAAGCTTTACAAGAAGGTATTAATGCCCCTTGGAAGAGTGGTGGAGGTTACAGTGGAAAAAAAATACAATATCAATGCCCAGTGGAAGAGTGGTGGAGGTCGCAATGGAATATAAAGACAATATTAATGCCCCCTGGAAGAGACATGGAGGTTACATTAGCTTAACAAGAAGTTTTAATGCCCCATGGAAGAGAGGTGGAGGTAGCAGTGGAAAAAAAAGACGATATCAATGTGCCGTGGAAGAGACATGGAGGTCACAGTAGCTTAACAAGACCATTTTAATGCCCCTTGGAAGAGTGGTGGAGGTCGCAGTGGAAAAAAAAGACAATATCAATGCCACTTGGAAGAGACGTGGAGGTCACAGCAGCATAACAAGACGCTTTTTTTTCCCCTTGGAAGAGTGGTGGTGATCGCGTGGAGGTCACAGTAGCTTGACAAGACGGTTTTAATGCCTCTTGGAAGAGCTTTGGAGTTCGAAGTGGTTTAACAAGATAGTTTTAATGCCCCTTGGAAGAAACGTTGAGGTCACAGTAGCTTAACAATGCGGATTTAATGCCCCTTGGAAGAGTGGTGGAGGTCGCAGTGGCATAAAAAAGACAATATCAATGCACAGTGGAAGAGACGTGGAGGTCAAAGTAGCATAACAAGACGTTTTTAATGCCCCTTGGAAGTGTGGTGGAGGTCGCAGTGGAATAAAAAGACAACATCAATGCCCCGTGGAAGAGGCGTGGAGGTCACAGTAGCTTAAAAAGACGGTTTTAATGCACCTTGGAAGAGTGGTGGAGGTCGCAGTGGAATAAAAAGACAATATCAATGCCCCGTGGAAGAGAAGTGGAGGTTACCGTAGCTTAACAAGACGGTTTTAATGCCCCTTGAAAGAGCTGTGGAGTTAAGAGTGGTTTAACAAGATGGTTTTAATGCCCCTTGGAAGAGAGGTGTAGGTCACAGTAGCTTTACAAGAAGGTATTAATGCCCCTTGGAAGAGTTTTGGAGGTTACAGTAGAAAGAAAATACAATATCAATGCCCCGTGGAAGAGTCGTGGAGGTTGCAATGGAATATAAAGACAATATTAATTCCCCCTAGTAGAGACGTGGAGGTCACATTAGCTTAACAAGAAGTTTTAATGCCCCATGGAAGAGAGGTGGAGGTCGCAGTGGAAAAAAAAGACAATATCAGTGTGCCGTGGAAGAGAGGTGGAGATCACAGTAGCTTAACAAGATGGTTTTAATGATCCTTGGAAGAGCTGTGGAGTACAGATTGGTTAAAGAAGATGGTTTTAATGCCCCTTGGTAGAGACGTGAAGGTCACAGTAGCTTAACAAGACGGTTTTAATGCCCCTTGGAAGAGTGGTGGAGGTTACAGTTGAATAAAAAGACAATATCAATGCCCCGTGGAAGAGACTTGGAGGTCACAGTAGCTTAATAAGACAGGTTTAATGCCCCTTGTAACAGTGCTGGAGGTCACAGTGGAATAAAAAGACAATATCAATGACCCCTTGGAAGAGTAGTGGAGGTCGCAGTAGTATAAAAAGACAATATCAATGCCCTATGAAAGAGTGGTGGAGATCGCAGTGGAATAAAAAGACAATATCAATGCCCCGTGGAAGTGACGTGAAGGTCACAGTAGCTTAACAAGTCCGTTTGAATGCCTGTTGGAAGAGTGGTGGAGGTCACAGTGGAATAAAAAGACAATATCAATGCCCCTTGGATGAGTGGTGGAGGTCGCAGTGGAATAAAAAAACAATTTCAATGCCCCGTGGAAGAGACATGGACGTCACAGTTGCCTAACAAGATGGTTTTAATGCCCATTGGAAGAGTGGTGGAGGTCGCAGTGGAATAAAAAGACAATATCAATGCCCCGTGGAAGAGACGTGCAGATCACAGTAACTTAACAAGACAGTTTTAATGCCTCTTGGAAGAGTGGTGGAGGTCGCAGTGGAATAAAAAGACAATATCAATGCCCCATGTAAAAGTGGTGGAGGTCGCAGTGGAATAAAAAGACAATACCAATGCCACTTGGAAGAGTGGTGAAGGTCGCAGTGGAATAAAAAGACAATATCAATGCCCCTTGGAAGAGAGGTGGAGGTCACAGTAGCCCAACAAGACAGTTTTAATACCCCTTGGAAGAGCTGAGGAATTCAGAGTGGGTTAACAACATAATTTTAATGCCCCTTGGAAGATAGGTGTAGGTCACAGTAGCTTAACAAGACGGTATTAATACCCCTTGGAAGAGTGGTGGAGGTAACAGTGGAATAAAAATAAAATATCAATGCCCCGTGGAAGAGACGTTGAGGTCACAGTAGCTTAACAATACGGATTTAATGCCCCTTGGAAGAGTGGAGAAGGTCGCAGTGGCATAAAAAAACAATATCAATGCCCCATGGAAGAGATGTGGAGGTCAAAGTAGCTTAACAAGACGTTTTTAATGCCCCTTGGAAGAGTGGTGGAGGTTGCAGTGGAAAAAAAAGACAATATCAATGCCCCGTGGAAGAGACGTGGAGATCACAGTAGCTTAACAAGATGGTTTTATTGCCCCTTGGAAGAGTGGTGGATGTCGCAGTGGAATAAAAAGACAATATCATTGCCCCTTGGAAGAGTGGTGGAGGTCGCAGTGGAATAAAAAGACAATATTAATGCCCCGTGGAAGAGACGTGGAGGTCACAGTAGCTTAGCAAGACGGTTTTAATGCCCCTTGGAAGAGTGGTGGAGGTTACAGTTGAATAAAAAGACAATATCAATGCCAAGTGGAAGAGACTTGGAGGTCACAGGAGCTTAACAAGATGGTTTTAATGCCCCTTGGAAGAGTGGTGGAGGTCGCAGTGGAATAAAAAGACAATATCAATGATCCCTTGGAAAAGTGATGGAGGAAGCAGTTGAATAAAAAGACAATATCAATGCCGAATGCAAGAGTGGTGGAGGTCGCAGTGTAATAAAAAGACAATATCAATGCCCCGTGGAAGAGACTTGGAGGTCACAGTAGCTTAACAACACCATTTTAATGCCCCTTGGAAGAGTGGTGGAGGTCGCGATGGAATAAAAAGACAGTATCAATGCCCCTTGAAAGAATGGTTGAGATTGCAGTGGAATAAATAGACAATATCAATGCCCTGTGGTAGAGATGTGGAGGTCACAGTAGCCTAACAAGATGGTTTTAATGCCCATTGGAAGAATGGTGGAGGTCGCAGTGGAATAAAAAGGCAATATCAATGCCCCGTGGAAGAGACCTGGAGGTCACAGGAGCTTAACAAGACGGTTTTTATGCCCCTTGGAAGAGTGGTGGAGATCTCTGTGGTATAAATAGACAATATCAATGCCTCTTGGAAGAGTGGTGGAGGTTACAGTGGAATAAAAAGTCAATATCAATGCCCCGTGGAAGAGACGTGGAGATAGTAGCTTAAAAAAACGTTTTTAATGCCCCTTGGAAGAGTGGTGAAGGTTACAGTGGAATAAAAAGACAAAACCAATGCCCCGTGGTATAGACGTGGAGATAGTAGCTTCACAAGACGGTTTTAATGCCCCTTGGAAGAGTGGTGGAGGTCGCATTGGAATAAAAAGACAATATCAATGCCCCTTGGAAGAGACGTGACGGTCACAGTAGCTTAACAAGATGGTTTTAATGGCCCATGGAAGAATGGTGGAGGTCGCAGTAGAAGAAAAGGGCAAAATCAATGCGCAGTGGAAGAGACTTGGGGTCACAATAGCTTAACAAGATGGTTTTAATGCCCCTTGGAACACTGGTGGAGGTCACAGTGGAATAAAAAGACAATATCATTGACCCCTTGGAAGAGAAGTGGAGGTCGCAGTTGAATAAAAAGACAATATCAATGCCCTATGGAAGAGTGGTGGAGAATGCAGTGGAATAAAAAAACAATTTCAATGCCCCGTGGAAGAGACATGGACGTCACAGTAGCCTAACAAGATGGTTTTAATGCCCATTGGAAGAGTGGTGGAGGTCGCAGTGGAATAAAAAGACAATATCAATGCCCCGTGGAAGAGACGTGCAGATCACAGTAACTTAACAAGACAGTTTTAATGCCTCTTGGAAGAGTGGTGGAGGTCGCAGTGGAATAAAAAGACAATATCAATGCCCCATGTAAAAGTGTTGGAGGTCGCAGTGGAATAAAAAGACAATACCAATGCCACTTGGAAGAGTGGTGAAGGTCGCAGTGGAATAAAAAGACAATATCAATGCCCCTTGGAAGAGAGGTGGAGGTCACAGTAGCCCAACAAGACAGTTTTAATGCCCCTTGGAAGAGCTGAGGAGTTCAGAGTGGGTTAACAACATAATTTTAATGCCCCTTGGAAGACAGGTGTAGGTCACAGTAGCTTACCAAGACGGTATTAATGCCCCTTGGAAGAGTGGTGGAGGTAACAGTGGAATAAAAATAAAATATCAATGCCCCGTGGAAGAGACGTTGAGGTCACAGTAGCTTAACAATACGGATTTAATGCCCCTTGGAAGAGTGGAGAAGGTCGCAGTGGCATAAAAAGACAATATCAATGCCCCATGGAAGAGATGTGGAGGTCAAAGTAGCTTAACAAGACGTTTTTAATGCCCCTTGGAAGAGTGGTGGAGGTCGCAGTGGAAAAAAAAGACAATATCAATGCCCCGTGGAAGAGACGTGGAGATCACAGTAGCTTAACAAGATGGTTTTATTGCCCCTTGGAAGAGTGGTGGATGTCGCAGTGGAATAAAAAGACAATATCATTGCCCCTTGGAAGAGAAGTGGAGGTCACCGTAGCTTAACAAGACGGTTTTAATGCCCCTTGAAAGAGCTGTGGAGTTAAGAGTGGTTTAACAAGATGGTTTTAATGCCCCTTGGAAGAGAGGTGTAGGTCACAGTAGCTTTACAAGAAGGTATTAATGCCCCTTGGAAGAGTTTTGGAGGTTACAGTAGAAAGAAAATACAATATCAATGCCCCGTGGAAGAGTCGTGGAGGTTGCAATGGAATATAAAGACAATATTAATTCCCCCTAGTAGAGACGTGGAGGTCACATTAGCTTAACAAGAAGTTTTAATGCCCCATGGAAGAGAGGTGGAGGTCGCAGTGGAAAAAAAAGACAATATCAGTGTGCCGTGGAAGAGAGGTGGAGATCACAGTAGCTTAACAAGATGGTTTTAATGATCCTTGGAAGAGCTGTGGAGTACAGATTGGTTAAAGAAGATGGTTTTAATGCCCCTTGGTAGAGACGTGAAGGTCACAGTAGCTTAACAAGACGGTTTTAATGCCCCTTGGAAGAGTGGTGGAGGTTACAGTTGAATAAAAAGACAATATCAATGCCCCGTGGAAGAGACTTGGAGGTCACAGTAGCTTAATAAGACAGCTTTAATGCCCCTTGTAACAGTGCTGGAGGTCACAGTGGAATAAAAAGACAATATCAATGACCCCTTGGAAGAGTAGTGGAGGTCGCAGTAGTATAAAAAGACAATATCAATGCCCTATGAAAGAGGGGTGGAGATCGCAGTGGAATAAAAAGACAATATCAATGCCCCGTGGAAGTGACGTGAAGGTCACAGTAGCTTAACAAGTCCGTTTGAATGCCTGTTGGAAGAGTGGTGGAGGTCACAGTGGAATAAAAAGACAATATCAATGCCCCTTGGATGAGTGGTGGAGGTCGCAGTGGAATAAAAAAACAATTTCAATGCCCCGTGGAAGAGACATGGACGTCACAGTTGCCTAAAAAGATGGTTTTAATGCCCATTGGAAGAGTGGTGGAGGTCGCAGTGGAATAAAAAGACAATATCAATGCCCCGTGGAAGAGACGTGCAGATCACAGTAACTTAACAAGACAGTTTTAATGCCTCTTGGAAGAGTGGTGGAGGTCGCAGTGGAATAAAAAGACAATATCAATGCCCCATGTAAAAGTGGTGGAGGTCGCAGTGGAATAAAAAGACAATACCAATGCCACTTGGAAGAGTGGTGAAGGTCGCAGTGGAATAAAAAGACAATATCAATGCCCCTTGGAAGAGAGGTGGAGGTCACAGTAGCCCAACAAGACAGTTTTAATACCCCTTGGAAGAGCTGAGGAATTCAGAGTGGGTTAACAACATAATTTTAATGCCCCTTGGAAGATAGGTGTAGGTCACAGTAGCTTAACAAGACGGTATTAATGCCCCTTGGAAGAGTGGTGGAGGTAACAGTGGAATAAAAATAAAATATCAATGCCCCGTGGAAGAGACGTTGAGGTCACAGTAGCTTAACAATACGGATTTAATGCCCCTTGGAAGAGTGGAGAATGTCGCAGTGGCATAAAAAGACAATATCAATGCCCCATGGAAGAGATGTGGAGGTCAAAGTAGCTTAACAAGACGTTTTTAATGCCCCTTGGAAGAGTGGTGGAGGTCGCAGTGGAAAAAAAAGACAATATCAATGCCCCGTGGAAGAGACGTGGAGATCACAGTAGCTTAACAAGATGGTTTTATTGCCCCTTGGAAGAGTGGTGGATGTCGCAGTGGAATAAAAAGACAATATCATTGCCCCTTGGAAGAGTGGTGGAGGTCGCAGTGGAATAAAAAGACAATATTAATGCCCCGTGGAAGAGACGTGGAGGTCACAGTAGCTTAGCAAGACGGTTTTAATGCCCCTTGGAAGAGTGGTGGAGGTTACAGTTGAATAAAAAGACAATATCAATGCCAAGTGGAAGAGACTTGGAGGTCACAGGAGCTTAACAAGATGGTTTTAATGCCCCTTGGAAGAGTGGTGGAGGTCGCAGTGGAATAAAAAGACAATATCAATGATCCCTTGGAAAAGTGATGGAGGAAGCAGTTGAATAAAAAGACAATATCAATGCCGAATGCAAGAGTGGTGGAGGTCACAGTGTAATAAAAAGACAATATCAATGCCCCGTGGAAGAGACTTGGAGGTCACAGTAGCTTAACAACACCGTTTTAATGCCCCTTGGAAGAGTGGTGGAGGTCGCGATGGAATAAAAAGACAGTATCAATGCCCCTTGAAAGAGTGGTTGAGGTTGCAGTGGAATAAATAGACAATATCAATGCCCTGTGGTAGAGATGTGGAGGTCACAGTAGCCTAACAAGATGGTTTTAATGCCCATTGGAAGAATGGTGGAGGTCGCAGTGGAATAAAAAGACAATATCAATGCCCCGTGGAAGAGACCTTGAGGTCACAGGAGCTTAACAAGACGGTTTTTATGCCCCTTGGAAGAGTGGTGGAGATCTCTGTGGTATAAAAAGACAATATCAATGCCTCTTGGAAGAGTGGTGGAGGTTACAGTGGAATAAAAAGTCAATATCAATGCCCCGTGGAAGAGACGTGGAGATAGTAGCTTAAAAAAACGTTTTTAATGCCCCTTGGAAGAGTGGTGAAGGTTACAGTGGAATAAAAAGACAAAACCAATGCCCCGTGGTATAGACGTGGAGATAGTAGCTTCACAAGACGGTTTTAATGCCCCTTGGAAGAGTGGTGGAGGTCGCATTGGAATAAAAAGACAATATCAATGCCCCTTGGAAGAGTGGTGGAGGTCGCAATGGAATAAAAAGACAATATCAATGTCCCGTGGAAGAGACGTGACGGTCACAGTAGCTTAACAAGATGGTTTTAATGCCCCATGGAAGAAAGGTGGAGGCCGCAGTGGAATAAAAAGACAATATCAATGCCCCGTGGAAGAGACGTGAAGCTCACAGTAGCTTAACAAGATGGTTTTAATGGCCCATGGAAGAATGGTGGAGGTCGCAGTAGAAGAAAAGGACAAAATGAATGCGCAGTGGAAGAGACTTGGGGTCACAATAGCTTAACAAGATGGTTTTAATGCCCCTTGGAACACTGGTGGAGGTCACAGTGGAATAAAAAGACAATATCATTGACCCCTTGGAAGAGAAGTGGAGGTCGCAGTTGAATAAAAAGACAATATCAATTCCCTATGGAAGAGTGGTGGAGGTTGCAGTGGAAAAAAAAGACAATGTCAATGCCCCGTGGAAGAGATGTAGAGGTCACAGTAGCTTAACAAGACCGTTTTAATGTCCCTTGGAAGAGTAGTGGAGGTCACAGTGGAATAAAAAGACAATATCAATGCCCCTTGGAAGAGTGGTGGAGGTCGCAGTGGAATAAAAAGACAATATCAATGCCCCTTGGAAGAGTGGTGGAGGTCGCAGTGGAATAAAAAGACAAAAAGAGACAATATCAATGCCCCGTGGAAGAGACGTGGAGGTCGCAGTAGCCTAACAAGATGATTTTAATGCCCATTGGAAGAGTGGTGGAGGTCGCAGTGGAAAAAAAAGACAATATCAATGTCCCGTGGAAGAGACCTGGAGGTCACAGGAGCTTAAGAAGATGATTTTAATGGCTCTTGGAAGAATGGTGGAGGGCGCTCTGGAAAAAAAAAGACAATATCAATTCCCCCTGGTAGAGACGTGGAGGTCAGAGTAGCTTAACAAGATGGTTTTAATGCCCCTTGGTAGAGTGGTGGAGTTTACATTAGAATAAAAAGACAATATCAATGCCCCGTGGAAGAGACGTTCAGATCACAGTAGCTTAACAAGACGGTTTTAATGCCCCTTGGAAGAGTGGTTGAGGTCGCTGTGGAATAAAAAGACAATATCAATGCCCCTTGGTAGAGTGGTGGAGGTCGCAAAGGAATAAAAGGACAATATCAATGCCCCGAGGAAGAGACGTGGAGGTCACAGTAGCTTAACAAGTCGATATTAATGCCACTTGGAAGAGTGGTGGAGGTTACAGTGGAATAAAAATACAATATCAATGCCCCGTGGAAGAGACGTGGAGATCACAGTAGCTTAACAAGATGGTTTTAATGCCCCTTGGAAGAGTGGTGGTCTTCGAAGTGGAATAAAAAGACAGTATCAATGCCCCGTGGAAGAGAAGTGGAGATCACATTAGTTTAACAAGACGGTTTTAATGCCCCTTGGAAGAGCTGTGGAGTTCAGATTGGTTTAACAAGATGGTTTTAATGACCCTTGGAAGAGACGTGAAGGTCACAGTAGCATAACAAAACGGTTTTAATGCTCCTTGGTAGAGTGGTGGAGGTTACAGTTGAAAAAAAGAACATATCAATGCCCAGTTGAAGAGACTTGGAGTTTACAGTAGCTTAACAAGATGGTTTTAATGCCCCTCGGGAAAGTGGTGGAGGCCGCAGTGGAATAAAAAGACAATATCAATGACCTCTTGGAAGAGTGGTGGAGGTCGCAATTGAATAAAAAGACAGTATCAATGCCCCGTGGAAAAGACTTGGAGGTCACAGTAGCTTAACGGCACCGTTTTAATGCCCCTTGTAAGAGTGGTGGAGGTGGCAGTCAAATAAAAAGACAATATCAATGCCCCTTGTAAGAGTGGTGGAGGTCACAGTGGAATAAAAAGACAATATCAATGACCTGTGGAAGAGACGTGGAGGTCACAGTAGCCTAACAAGATGGTTTTAATGCCCATTGAAAGAGTGGTGGAGCTCGTAGTGGAATAAAAAGACAATATCAATGCCACGTGGAAGAGACCTAAAGGTCACAGTAGCCTAACAACATGGTTTTAATGACCCTTGGAAGAGTGGTGGAGGTCTCTGTGGAATAAAAAGACAATATCAATGCCCCGTGGAAGAGATGTGGAGGTCACAGTAGCTTAAAAAGATGGTTTTAATGCCCCTTGGAAGAGCTGTGGAGTACAGATTGGTTTAACAAGATGGTTTTAATGCCCCTTGGTAGAGAAGTGGAGGTCACAGTAGCTTAGCAAGACGATTTTAATTCCCCTTGGAAGAGTGGTGGAGGTTACAGATGAATAAAAAGACAATATCAATGCCCAGTGGAAGAGACTTCGAGGTCACAGGAGCTTAACAAGATTCTTTTAATGCCCCTTGGAAGAGTGGTGGAGGTCGCAGTGGAATAAAAAGACAACATCAATGCCCTGTGCAAGAGTGGTGGAGGTCACAGTGGAATAAAAAGACAATATCAATGAGCCGTGGAAGAGACTTGGAGGTCACAGTAGCTTAACAACACCGTTTTAATGCCCCTTAGAAGAGTGGTGGAGGTCGCGATGGAATAAAAAGACAGTATCAATGCCCCTTGAAAGAGTGGTTGAGGTTGCAGTGGAATAAAAAGACAATATCAATGCCCTGTGGTAGAGATGTGGAGATCACAGTAGCCTAACAAGTTGGTTTTAATGCCCATTAGAAGAGTAGTGGAGGTCGCAGTGGAATAAAAAGACAATATCAATGCCCCGTGGAAGAGACCTGGAGGTCACAGTAGCTTAACAAGACAGTTTTATTGCCCCTTGGAAGAGTGGTGGAGGTTACAGTGGAATAAAAAGTCAATATCAATGCCCCGTGGAAGAGACGTGGAGATAGTAGCTTACAAAAACGTTTTTAATGCCACTTGGAAGAGTGGTGGAGGTTACAGTGGAATAAAAAGACAAAATCAATGCCCCGTGGTAGAGACATGGAGATAGTAGCTTAACAAGACGGTTTTAATGCCCCTTGGAAGAGTGGTGGAGGTCGCAGTGGAATAAAAAACAATATCAATGCGCCGTGGAAGAGACTTGGAGGTCAAGTAGATTAGCAAGATGGTTTTAATGCTCCTTGTAACACTGGTGGAGGTCACAGTGGAAAAAAAGACAATATCAATGACCCATTGGAAGAGTAGTGGAGATAGTAGCTTAAAAAAATGTTTTTAATGCCCCTTGGAAGAGTGGTGGAGGTTACAGTGGAATAAAAAGACAAAATCAATGCCCCGTCATAGAGACGTGGAGATAGCAGCTTAACAAGACTGTTTTAATGCCCCTTGGAAGAGTGGTGGAGGTCGCATTGCAGTAAAAAGATAATATCAATGCCCCTTGGAAGAGACGTGAAGGTCACCGTAGGTTAGCAAGATGGTTTCAATGCCCCTTGTAACACTGGTGGAGGTCACAGTGGAAAAAAAAGACAATATCAATGACCCCTTGGAAGAGCAGTGGAGATAGTAGCTTAACAAGATGGTTTTAATCCCCATTGGAAAAGTGGTGGAGGTTACAGTGGAATAAAAAGACAAAATCAATGCCTCGTGGTAGAGACGTGGAGATAGGAGCTTAACAAGATGGTTTTAATGCCCCTTGGAAGAATGGTGGAGGTCGCATTGGTATAAAAAGACAATATCAATGCCCCTTGGAAGAGTGGTGGAGGTCGCAATGGAATAAAAAGACAATATCAATGTCCCGTGGAAGAGACGTGAAGGTCACAGTAGCTTAACAAGATGGTTTTAATGCCCCATGGAAGAAAGGTGGAGGCCGCAGTGGAATAAAAAGACAATATCAATGCCCCGTGGAAGAGACGTGAAGGTCACAGTAGCTTAACAAGATGGTTTTAATGCCCCATGGAAGAATGGTGGAGTTCGCAGTCGAATAAAAAGACAATATCAATGCGCTGTGGAAGAGACTTGTAGGTCACAATAGCTTAACAAGATGGTTTTAATGCCCCTTGGAACACTGCTGGAGGTCACAGTGGAATAAAAAGACAATATCATTGACCCCTTGGAAGAGTGGTGGAGGTCGCAGTGGAAAAAAAAGACAATGTCAATGCCCCGTGGAAGAGATGTAGAGGTTACAGTAGCTTAACAAAACCGTTTTAATGCCCCTTGGAAGAGTGGTGGAGGTCGCTCTGGAAAAAAAAGACAATATCAATTCCCCGTGGTAGAGACGTGGAGGTCACAGTAGCTTAACAAGATGCTTTTAATGCCCCTTGGTAGAGTGGTGGAGGTCGCAGTGGAAAAAAAAGACAATGTCAATGCCCCGTGGAAGAGATGTAGAGGTCACAGTAGCTTAACAAAACCGTTTTAATGCCCCTTGGAAGAGTGGTGGAGGTCGCTCTGGAAAAAAAAGACAATATCAATTCCCCGTGGTAGAGACGTGGAGGTCACAGTAGCTTAACAAGATGCTTTTAATGCCCCTTGGAAGAGTGGTTGAGGTCGCAGTGGAATAAAAAGACAATATCAATGCCCCGTGGTAGAGTGGTGGAGGTCGCAAAGGAATAAAAGGACAATATCAATGCCCCGAGGAAGAGACGTAGAGGTCACAGTAGCTTAACAAGTCGATATTACTGCCACTTGGAAGAGTGGTGGAGGTTACAGTGGAATAAAAATACAATATCAATGCCCCGTGGAAGAGACGTGGAGATCACAGAAGCTTACCAAGATGGTTTTAATGCCCCTTGGAAGAGTGGTGGTCTTCGCAGTGGAATAAAAAGACAATATCAATGCTCCGTGGAAGAGAAGTGGAGATCACAGTTGTTTAACAAGACGGTTTTAATGCCCCTTGGAAGAGCTGTGGAATTCAGATTGGTTTAACAAGATGGTTTTAATGCCACTTGGAAGAGACGTGAAGGTCACAGTAGCATAACAAGACGGTTTTAATGCCCCTTGGAAGAGTGGTGGAGGTTACAGTTGAATAAAAGAACATATCAATGATCAGTTGAAGAGACTTGGAGTTCACAGTAGCTTAACAAGATGGTTTTAATGCCCCTTGGGAGAGTGGTGGAGACCGCAGTGGAATAAAAAGAAAATATCAATGACCTCTTGGAAGAGTGGTGAAAGTCGCAATTGAATAAAAAGACAGTATCAGTGCCCTATGGAAGAGTGGTGGAGTTCGCAGTGGATTAAAAAGACAATATCAATGCCCCGTGGAAGAGACTTGGAGGTCACAGTAGCTTAACGGCACCATTTTAATGCCCCTTGTAAGAGTGGTGGAGGTGGCAGACGAATAAAAAGACAATATCAATGCCCATTGTAAGAGTGGTTGAGGTCACAGTGGAATAAAAAGACAATATCAATGCCCTGTGGAAGAGACGTGGAGGTCACAGTAGCCTAACAAGATGCTTTTAATGCCCATTGAAAGAGTGGTGGAGCTCATAGTGGAATAAAACACAATATCAATGCCACGTGGAAGAGACGTGGAGATAGTAGCTTAACAAGACAATTTTAATGCCCTTGAAAGAGTGGTGGAGATCGCAGTGGAATCAAAATACAATATCAGTGCCCCTTGGAAGAGTTGTGGAGGTCGCAATGGAATAAAAAGACAATACCAATGCCCCATGGAAGAGACGTGAAGGTCACAGTAGCTTAACAAGATGGTTTTAATGCCCCATGGAAGAGTGGTGGAGGTCGCAGTGGAATAAAAAGACAATATCAATGCGCCGTGGAAGAGATGTGGAGGTCACAGTAGCTTAACAAGATGGTTTTAATGCCCCTTGGAACAGGGGTGGAGGTCGCAGTGGAAAAAAAAGACAATATCAATGCCCCTTGGAAGAGTAGTGGAGGTCGGAGTTGAATAAAAAGACAATATTAATGCCCTATGGAAGAGTGGTGGAGGTCACAGTGGAATAAAAAGACAATATCAATGCCCCATGGAAGAGTGGTGGAGGTCGCAGTGAAATAAAAAGACAATATCAATGCCCCTTGGAAGAGACGTGGAGGTCACAGTAGCCTAACAAGATGGTTTTAATGCCCATTGGAAGAGTGGAGGAGGTCGCAGCGGAATAAAAATACAAAATCAATGCCCCATGGAAGAGACCTGGAGGTCACAGTAGCTTAACAAGACGGTTTTAATGCCCCTTGGAAGAGTGGTGGAGGTCGCTGTGGAATAAAAAGACAATATCAATGCCCCTTGGAAGAGTGTTGGAGGTTGCTGTGGAAAAAAAGGACTAAATCAATGCACCATGGTAGAGACGTGAAGGTCACAGTAGCTAAACAAAACGGTTTTAATGCCCCTTGGAAGAGTGGTTTTGGTTACATTGGAATAAAAAGACAATATCAATGCCCCGTGGAAGAGACGGGCAGATCAAAGTGGCTTAACAAGACGGTTTTAATGCCCCTTAGAAGAGTGGTGGAGGTCGCAGTGGAATAAAAAGACAATATTAATGCCCCTTGGTAGAGCGGTGGAGGTCGCAATGGAATTAAAAAGACAATATCAATGCCCCTTGGAAGAGTGGTGGAGGTTACAGTTGAATAAAAGAACATATCAATGATCAGTTGAAGAGACTTGGAGTTCACAGTAGCTTAACAAGATGGTTTTAATGCCCCTTGGGAGAGTGGTGGAGACCGCAGTGGAATAAAAAGAAAATATCAATGACCTCTTGGAAGAGTGGTGAAAGTCGCAATTGAATAAAAAGACAGTATCAGTGCCCTATGGAAGAGTGGTGGAGTTCGCAGTGGATTAAAAAGACAATATCAATGCCCCGTGGAAGAGACTTGGAGGTCACAGTAGCTTAACGGCACCATTTTAATGCCCCTTGTAAGAGTGGTGGAGGTGGCAGACGAATAAAAAGACAATATCAATGCCCATTGTAAGAGTGGTTGAGGTCACAGTGGAATAAAAAGACAATATCAATGCCCTGTGGAAGAGACGTGGAGGTCACAGTAGCCTAACAAGATGCTTTTAATGCCCATTGAAAGAGTGGTGGAGCTCATAGTGGAATAAAACACAATATCAATGCCACGTGGAAGAGACGTGGAGATAGTAGCTTAACAAGACAATTTTAATGCCCTTGAAAGAGTGGTGGAGATCGCAGTGGAATCAAAATACAATATCAGTGCCCCTTGGAAGAGTTGTGGAGGTCGCAATGGAATAAAAAGACAATACCAATGCCCCATGGAAGAGACGTGAAGGTCACAGTAGCTTAACAAGATGGTTTTAATGCCCCATAGAAGAGTGGTGGAGGTCGCAGTGGAATAAAAAGACAATATCAATGCGCCGTGGAAGAGATGTGGAGGTCACAGTAGCTTAACAAGATGGTTTTAATGCCCCTTGGAACAGGGGTGGAGGTCGCAGTGGAAAAAAAAGACAATATCAATGCCCCTTGGAAGAGTAGTGGAGGTCGGAGTTGAATAAAAAGACAATATTAATGCCCTATGGAAGAGTGGTGGAGGTCACAGTGGAATAAAAAGACAATATCAATGCCCCATGGAAGAGTGGTGGAGGTCGCAGTGAAATAAAAAGACAATATCAATGCCCCTTGGAAGAGACGTGGAGGTCACAGTAGCCTAACAAGATGGTTTTAATGCCCATTGGAAGAGTGGAGGAGGTCGCAGCGGAATAAAAATACAAAATCAATGCCCCATGGAAGAGACCTGGAGGTCACAGTAGCTTAACAAGACGGTTTTAATGCCCCTTGGAAGAGTGGTGGAGGTCGCTGTGGAATAAAAAGACAATATCAATGCCCCTTGGAAGAGTGTTGGAGGTTGCTGTGGAAAAAAAGGACTAAATCAATGCACCATGGTAGAGACGTGAAGGTCACAGTAGCTAAACAAAACGGTTTTAATGCCCCTTGGAAGAGTGGTTTTGGTTACATTGGAATAAAAAGACAATATCAATGCCCCGTGGAAGAGACGGGCAGATCAAAGTGGCTTAACAAGACGGTTTTAATGCCCCTTAGAAGAGTGGTGGAGGTCGCAGTGGAATAAAAAGACAATATTAATGCCCCTTGGTAGAGCGGTGGAGGTCGCAATGGAATTAAAAAGACAATATCAATGCCCCGTGGAAGAGTGGTGGAGGTCGCAGTGAAATAAAAAGACAATATCAATGCCCCGTGGAAGAGACGTGGAGGTCACAGTAGCTTAACGGCACCATTTTAATGCCCCTTGTAAGAGTGGTGGAGGTGGCAGACGAATAAAAAGACAATATCAATGCCCATTGTAAGAGTGGTTGAGGTCACAGTGGAATAAAAAGACAATATCAATGCCCTGTGGAAGAGACGTGGAGGTCACAGTAGCCTAACAAGATGCTTTTAATGCCCATTGAAAGAGTGGTGGAGCTCATAGTGGAATAAAACACAATATCAATGCCACGTGGAAGAGACGTGGAGATAGTAGCTTAACAAGACAATTTTAATGCCCTTGAAAGAGTGGTGGAGATCGCAGTGGAATCAAAATACAATATCAGTGCCCCTTGGAAGAGTTGTGGAGGTCGCAATGGAATAAAAAGACAATACCAATGCCCCATGGAAGAGACGTGAAGGTCACAGTAGCTTAACAAGATGGTTTTAATGCCCCATGGAAGAGTGGTGGAGGTCGCAGTGGAATAAAAAGACAATATCAATGCGCCGTGGAAGAGATGTAGAGGTCACAGTAGCTTAACAAGATGGTTTTAATGCCCCTTGGAACAGGGGTGGAGGTCGCAGTGGAAAAAAAAGACAATATCAATGCCCCTTGGAAGAGTAGTGGAGGTCGGAGTTGAATAAAAAGACAATATTAATGCCCTATGGAAGAGTGGTGGAGGTCACAGTGGAATAAAAAGACAATATCAATGCCCCATGGAAGAGTGGTGGAGGTCGCAGTGAAATAAAAAGACAATATCAATGCCCCTTGGAAGAGACGTGGAGGTCACAGTAGCCTAACAAGATGGTTTTAATGCCCATTGGAAGAGTGGAGGAGGTCGCAGCGGAATAAAAATACAAAATCAATGCCCCATGGAAGAGACCTGGAGGTCACAGTAGCTTAACAAGACGGTTTTAATGCCCCTTGGAAGAGTGGTGGAGGTCGCTGTGGAATAAAAAGACAATATCAATGCCCCTTGGAAGAGTGTTGGAGGTTGCTGTGGAAAAAAAGGACTAAATCAATGCACCATGGTAGAGACGTGAAGGTCACAGTAGCTAAACAAAACGGTTTTAATGCCCCTTGGAAGAGTGGTTTTGGTTACATTGGAATAAAAAGACAATATCAATGCCCCGTGGAAGAGACGGGCAGATCAAAGTGGCTTAACAAGACGGTTTTAATGCCCCTTAGAAGAGTGGTGGAGGTCGCAGTGGAATAAAAAGACAATATTAATGCCCCTTGGTAGAGCGGTGGAGGTCGCAATGGAATTAAAAAGACAATATCAATGCCCCGTGGAAGAGTGGTGGAGGTCGCAGTGAAATAAAAAGACAATATCAATGCCCCGTGGAAGAGACGTGGAGGTCACAGAAGCCTAACAAAATGGTTTTAATGCCCATTGGAAGAGTGGTGGAGGTCGCAGTGGAATAAAAAGACAATATCAATTCCCCTTGGAAGAGTGGTGGAGGTCGCAGTGAAATAAAAGGACAATATCAATGCCCAGTGGAAGAGAAGTGGAGGCCACAGTAGCTTAACAAGATGGTTTTAATGCCCATTGGAAGAGTGGTGGAAGGATGCAGTGAAATAAAAAGACAATATCTATACCCTGTGGAAGAGACGTGGAGGTCACAGTAGCCTAACAAGATGGAAGAGTGGTGGAGGTCGCAGTAGAATAAAAAGACAAAATCAATGCCCCATGGAAGAGACCTTGAGGTCACGGTAGCTTAAAAAGATGGTTTTCATGCCCCTTGGAAGAGTGGTGGAGGTCGCTGTGGAATAAAAAGACAATATCAATGCCCCTTGGAAGAGTGGTGGAGGTCGCTGTGAAAAAAAACGACAAAATCAATGCCCCGTGGTAGAGACGTGAAGGTCACAGTAGCTAAACAAGAAGATTTTAATGCCCCTTGGAAGAGTGGTGGAGGTTACATTGGAATAAAAACACAATATCAATGCCCCGTGGAAGAGACGTGCAGATCACAGCAGCTTAACAAGACAGTTTTAATACCCCCTGGAAGAGTGGTGGAGGTCGCAGTGGAATAAAAAGACAATATCAATGCGCCGTGATAGAGATGTGGAGGTCACAGTAGCTAAACAAAACGGTTTTAATGCCCCTTGGAAGAGTGGTGGAGGTTACATTGGAATAAAAAGACAATATCAATGCCCCGTTGAAGAGACGGGCAGATCAAAGTGGCTTAACAAGACGGTTTTAATGCCCCTTAGAAGAGTGGTGGAGGTCGCAGTGGAATAAAAAGACAATATTAATGCCCCTTGGTAGAGCGGTGGAGGTCGCAATGGAATTAAAAAGACAATATCAATGCCCCGTGGCAGAGTGGTGGAGGTTGCAGTGAAATAAAAAGACAATATCAATGCCCCGTGGAAGAGACGTGGAGGTCGGAGTTGAATAAAAAGACAATATCAATGCCCATTGGTAGAGTGGTGGAGGTCGCAATGGAATTAAAAAGACAATATCAATGCCCCGTGGAAGAGTGGTGGAGGTCGCAGTGAAATAAAAAGACAATATCAATGCCCCGTGGAAGAGACGTGGAGGTCACAGTAGCCTAACAAGATGGTTTCAATGCCCATTCGAAGAGTGGTGGAGGTCGCAGTGGAATAAAAATACAATATTAATGCCCCTTGGTAGAGTGGTGGAGGTTGCAATGTAATTAAAAAGACAATATCAGTGCCCCGTGCAAAAGACATGGAGGTCACAGTAGCTTAACAACACAGTTTTACTGCCCCTTGGAAGAGCTGTGGAGTTCAGAGTCGTTTAACAAGATGGTTTTAATGCCCCGTGGTAGTGACTTGGAGGTCACAGTAGCTTAACAAGACAGTTTTAATGCCCCTTGTAAGAGTCGTGGAGGTCGCAGTGGAATAAAAAGACAATATCAATGCCCCTTGGAAGAGTGGTGGAGGTCGCAGTGGAATAAAAAAAAAAAATCAATGCCCCTTGGAAGAGTGGTGGAGGTGGCAGTGGATTAAAAAGACAATATCAATGTCTCGTGGAAGAGACATGGAGGTCACAGTAGCCTAACAAGATGGTTTTAATGCCCCTTGAAAGAGTGGTGGAGGGCGCAGTGGAATAAAAAGACAATATCAATGCCCAGTGGAAGAGACGTGGAGGTCACAGTAGCTTAACAAGACGTTTTTAATGCCCCTTGGAAGAGTGGTGGAGGTTGCTGTGGAATAAAAAGACAATATCAATGCCCCGTGGAAGAGATTTGGAGGTCACAGTAGCTTAACAAGACGGTTTTAATGCCCCTTGGAAGAGCTGTGGAGTTCAGCGTGGTTTAGCAAGATGGTTTTAATGCCTCTTGGAAGAGTGGTGGAGGTTACATTGGAATAAAAAGACAATATCAATGCCCCGAGGAAGAGACGTGCCGATCACAGTAGCTTAATAAGAC
Organism: Phyllobates terribilis; assembly: GCF_046119375.1. Lineage (NCBI taxonomy): Eukaryota > Metazoa > Chordata > Amphibia > Anura > Dendrobatidae > Phyllobates > Phyllobates terribilis. The sequence goes on along the minus strand of NW_027363531.1, from coordinate 387,678 downwards.
GGTTTTAATGCCCCTTGGAAGAGTGGTGGAGGTCGCAGTGGAATAAAAAGACAATATTAATGCCCCTTGGTAGAGTGGTGGAGTTCGCAATGGAATTAGAAAGACAATATCCATGCCGCGTGGAAGAGTGGTGGAAGTCGCAGTGAAATAAAAAGACAATATCAATGCCCCATGGAAGAGACGTGCAGATCACAGTAGCCTAACAAGATAGTTTTAATGCCCATTGGAAGAGTGGTGGAGGTCGCAGTAGAATAAAAAGACAATATCAATACCCCTTTGAAGAGTGGTGGAGGATGCAGTGAAATAAAAAGACAATATCAATACCCCGTGGAAGAGAAGTGGAGGTCACAGTAGCCTAACAAGATGGAAGAGTGGTGGAGGTCGCAGTGGAAAAAAAAGACAAGAACCAATGCCCCATGGAAGAGACCTGGAGGTCACAGTAGCTTAAAAAGACGGTTTTAATGCCACTTGGAAGAGTGGTGGAGGTCGCTGTGGAATAAAAAGACAATATCAATGCCCCTTGGAAGAGTGGTGGAGGTCGCTTTGAAAAAAAAGGATAAAATCAATGCCCCGTGGTAGAGACGTGAAAGTCACAGTAGCTAAACAAGTCGGTTTTAATGCCCCTTGGAAGAGTGGTGGAGGTTACATAGGAATAAAAACACAAAATCAATGCCCCGTGGAAGAGACATGCAGATCACAGCAGCTTAACAAGACAGTTTTAATACCCCTTGGAAGAGTGGTGGAGGTCGCAGTGGAATAAAAAACAATATCAATGCGCCGTGATAGAGATGTGGAGGTCTCAGTAGCTTAACAAGATGGTTTTAATGCCCCTTGGAACAGTGGTGGAGGTCGCAGTGGAATAAAAAGACAATATCAATGCCCCTTGGAAGAGTAGTGGAGGTCGGAGTTGAATAAAAAGACAATATCAATGCCCTATGGAAGAGTGGTGGAGGTCGCAGTGGAATAAAAAGACAATATCAATGCCCCTTGGAAGAGTGGTGGAGGTCGCAGTGAAATAAAAAGACAATATCATTGCCCCGTGGAAAAGACGTGGTGGTCACAGTAGCCTAACATCATGGTTTTAATGCCCATTGAAAGAGTGGTGGAGGTCGCAGCGGAATAAAAAGACAAACTCAATGCCTCATGGAAGAGACCTGGAGGTCACAGTAGCTTAACAAGATGGTTTTAATGCCCCTTGGAAGACTGGTGGAGGTCGCTGTGGAATAAAAAGACAATATCAATGCCCCTTGGAAGAGTGGTGGTGGTCGCTGTGGAAAATAAGGACAAAATCAATGCCCCGTGGTAGAGACGTTAATGTCACAGTAGCTAAACAACACGGTTTTAATGCCCCTTGGAAGAGTGGTGGAGGTGACATTGGAATAAAAAGACAATATCAATGCCCCGTGGAAGAGACATGCAGATCACAGTAGCTTAACAAGACGGATATAAAGCCCCTTGGAAGAATGGTGGAGGTCGCAGTGAAATAAAAAGACAATATCAGTGCCCCGTGGAAGAGACGTGGAGGTCACAGTGGCCTAACAAGTTGGTTTTAATGTCCATTGGAAGAGTGGTGGAGGTCGCAGCGGAATAAAAAGACAAAATCAATGCCCCATGGAAGAGACCTGGAGGTCAGAGTAGCTTGCCAAGATGGTTTTAATGCCCCTTGAAAGAGTGGTGGAGGTAGCTGTGGAAAAAAAGGACAAAATCAATGCCCCGTGGAAGAGAAGTGGAGGTCACGGTAGCCTAACAAGATGGAAGAGTGGTGGAGGTCGCAGTGGAAAAAAAACACAAAATCAATGCCCCATGGAAGAGACCTGGAGGTCACAGTAGCTTAAAAAGACGGTTTTAATGCCACTTGGAAGAGTGGTGGAGGTCGCTGTGGAATAAAAAGACAATATCAATGCCCCTTGGAAGAGTGGTGGAGATCACTTTGAAAAAAAAGGACAAAATCAATGCCCCGTGGTAGAGACGTGAAAGTCACATTAGCTAAACAAGTCGGTTTTAATGCCCCTTGGAAGAGTGGTGGAGGTTACATTGGAATAAAAACACAAAATCAATGCCCCGTGGAAGAGACATGCAGATCACAGCAGCTTAACAAGACAGTTTTAATACCCCTTGGAAGAGTGGTGGAGGTCGCACTGGAATAAAAAGACAATATTAATGCCCCTTGGTAGAGTGGTGGAGGTCGCAATAGAATTAAAAAGACAATATCAATGCCCCGTGGAAGAGTGGTAGAGTTCGCAGTGAAATAAAAAGGCAATATCAATGCCCCGTGAAGAGACGTGGAGGTCACAGTAGCCTAACAAGATGGTTTTAATGCCCATTCGAAGAGTGGTGGAGGTCGCAGTGGAATAAAAAGACAATATCAATGCCCCTTGGAAGAGTGGTGGAGGATGCAGTGAAATTAAAAGACAATATCAATACCCCGTGGAAGAGACGTGGAGGTCACAGTAGCCTAACAAGATGGTTTTAATGCCCATTGGAAGAGTGGTGGAGGTCGCTGTGGAATAAAAAGGCAATATCAATGCCCCTTGGAAGAGTGGTGGAGATCGCTTTGAAAAAAAAGGACAAAATCAATGCCCCGTGGTAGAGACGTGAAAGTCACATTAGCAAAACAAGTCGGTTTTAATGCCCCTTGGAAGAGTGGTGGAGGTTACATTGGAATAAAAACACAAAATCAATGCCCCGTGGAAGAGACATGCAGATCACAGCAGCTTAACAAGACAGTTTTAATAACCCTTGGAAGAGTGGTAGAGGTCGCAGTGGAATAAAAAACAATATCAATGCGCCGTGATAGAGATGTGGAGGTCTCAGTAGCTTAACAAGATGGTTTTAATGCCCCTTGGAACAGTGGTGGAGGTCGCTGTGGAATAAAAAGACAATATCAATGCCCCTTGGAAGAGTGGTGGTGGTCGCTGTGGAAAAAAAGGACAAAATCAATTCCCCGTGGTAGAGACGTGAATGTCACAGTAGCTAAACAAGACGGTTTTAATGCCCCTTGGAAGAGTGGTGGAGTTGACATTGGAATAAAAAGACAATATAAATGCCCCGTGGAAGAGACGTGCAGATCACAGTAGCTTAACAAGATGGATATAAAGCCCCGTGGAAGAGTGGTAGAGGTCGCAGTGAAATAAAAAGGCAATATCAATGCCCCGTGAAGAGACGTGGAGGTCACAGTAGCCTAACAAGATGGTTTTAATGCCCATTCGAAGAGTGGTGGAGGTCGCAGTGGAATAAAAAGACAATATCAATGCCCCTTGGAAGAGTGGTGGAGGATGCAGTGAAATAAAAAGACAATATCAATATCCCGAGGAAAAGACGTGGAGGTCACAGTAGCCTAACAAGATGGTTTTAATGCCCATAGGAAGAGTGGTGGAGGTCGCAGTGGAATAAAAGGACAAACGCAATGCCCCTTGGAAGAGTGGTGGAGGTCTCTGTGAAAAAAAAAGGACAAAATCAATGCCCCGTGTTAGAGACGTGCAGATCACAGTAGCTTAACAAGACAGTTTTAATGCCCCTTGGAAGAGTGGTGGAGGTCGCAGTGGAATAAAAAGACAATATAAATGCCCCTTGGTAGAGTGGTGGAGGTCGCAATGGAATTAGAAAGACACTATCATTGCCCCGTGGAAGAGACGTGGAGGTCACAGTAGATTAAGAAGACAGTTTTAATACCCTTTGGAAGAGTGGTGGAAGTCGCTGTGGAATAAAAAGACAATATCAATGTCCCGTGGAAGAGACATCGAAGTCATAGCAGCTTAACAACACAATTTTAATGCCCCTTGGAAGAGCTGTGGAGTTCAGAGTGGTTTAACAAGATGGTTTTAATGCCCCGTGGAAGAGACGTGGAGGTCACAGTAGCTTAACAAGACAGTTTTAATGCCCCTTGGTAGAGTTTTGGATGTCGCAATGGAATTAAAAAGACAATATCAATGCCCCGTGGAAGAGTGGTGGAGGTCGCAGTGAAATAAAAAGACAATATCAATGCCCCGTGGAAGAGACGTGGAGGTCACAGTAGCCTAACAAGATGGTTTTAATGCCCATACGAAGAGTGGTGGAGATCGCAGTGGAATAAAAAGACAATATCAATGCCCCTTGGAAGAGTGGTGGAGGATGCAGTGAAATAAAAAGACAATATCAATACCCCGTGGAAGAGACGTGGAGGTCACAGAAGCATAACAAGATGGTTTTAATGCCCATTGGAAGAGTGGTGGAGGTCGCAGTGGAATAAAAAGACAAAATCAATGCCCCAAGGAAGAGACCTGGAGGTCCCAGTAGCTTAAAAAGACGGTTTTAATGCCCTTTGGAAGAGTGGTGGAGGTCGCTTTGAATAAAAAAGGACAAAATCAATGCCCCGTGGTTGAGACGTAAAGGTCACAGTAGCTAAACAAGACGGTTTTAATGCCCCTTGGAAGAGTGGTGGAGGTTACATTGGAATAAAAACACAATATCAATGCCCTGTGGAAGAGACGTGCAGATCACAGTAGCTTAACAAGACAGTTTTAGCGCCCCTTGGAAGAGTGGTGGTAGTCCCTGTGGAATAAAAAGACAATATCAATGCCCCGTGGAAGAGACATGGAGGTCACAGTAGCTTAACAACACAGTTTTAATGCCCCTTGGAAGAGCTGTGGAGTTCAGAGTGGTTTAACAAGATGGTTTTAATGCCCCGTGGAAGAGACGTGGAGGTCACAGTAGCTTAACGAGATGGTTTTAATGCCCCTTGGAAGAGTGGTGGAGGTCGTAGTGGAATAAAAAGACAATATCAATGCCCCTTGGAAGAATGGTGGAGGTCGCAGTGGAATAAAAAAACAATATCAATGCCCCTTGGAAGAGTGGTGGAGGTGACAGTGGATTAAAAAAGACAATATCAATGCCTCGTGTTAGAGAAATGGAGGTCACAGTAGCCTAACAAGATGGTTTTAATGCCCCTTGAAAGAGTGGTGGAGGGCGCAGTGTGTGGGTCTGGGAGGCGGAACCTCTGAGCAACTATACAAGGGGGCGGTCCTTGTAAGGAAGCGGGTGGCGACCAGGGAAGATGGGCAGGTAGTCACAGCAGGTGACCGGGACAGTCTCTGGGTAAACGGGCAGGAGGTCACGGCAAGTGACCGGGACAGTCTCTGGGTGAACGGGCAGGGGGTCACAGCAAGTGACCGGGGCAGTCTCTGGGTGAACGGGCAGGAGGTCACGGCAAGTGACCGGGACAGTCTCTGGGTAAAGGGTAGGTACGACCTGTGACGGCTGAGCCTCCAGGTAGGCTAGCAGGCAGATGGCAGATGTGTGCTCCCAGGTGAGCAGGCGAGAGTCTCTGGATAAGCAGGTGGTAACAGCATGTGACGGCGGAGCCTCCAGGTAGGCTAACAGGCAGGTAGCAGATGAGCGCTCCCAGGTGAGCGGGCAAGAGTCTCTGGACTGGCAGGTGGTCACAGCACATGACGGCGGAGCCTCCAGGTAGGCCAACAGACAGGTAGCAGGTGAGCGCTCCCAGGTGAGCGAGCAAGAGTCTCTGGACAGGCAGGTGGTCACAGCACGTGACGGCGGAGCCTCCAGGTAGGCTAGCAGGCAGGTAGCAGGTGAGCGCTCCCAGGTAAGCGGGCAAGAGTCTCTGGACAGGCAGGTGGTCACAGCACGTGACGGCGGAGCCTCCAGGTAGGCTAGCAGGCAGGTAGCAGATGTGCGCTCCCAGGTGAGCGGGCAAGCTGGTCCATAGACAGACTGACAGGTGTCAGAAGGCAGACCGTCGGACCTCAGGCTAGCAAGCAGGTAAGCGGATTATCAGGCAGGAATCAGACAGCAAACTGGCAGGAAACTGGCAGGTAACTGGCAGGTAACTGGAGACGGGACCTGAGGGCTGAAGCAGAGTAGTGAACAGTGCAACAACATTGCTCGGGCACCTCCATTTTGGAGGAGGTGCCTTATATATGGTGAAGTCCTCCGGCCATTGGCCGGGGACTCCTTAGGACGGCGCGCGCGGCCCCTTTATGAGGGGGGGGGAGTGCGCACGCTCTAAGCACCGTGGCCGGGAAGGAGCGCGCGCTGCCAGCAGAGCGGGAGGAGGACGCCGGGCTCGGAGCGGAGAGGTGAGGGGAACAGCGTCCCTGCCTAGCAGAGGGCAGGGACGCCGACGCTACAGTACCCCCCCCTTTAGGCCCCCCTTTTTTAGGCCAGACAGAAATTTAGCAAGGATGAGAGGGGCATGGATGTTCTCCCGGGGCTCCCACGTTCTCTCTTCAGGACCAAACCCCTTCCAATCTACTAGAAAAAAGGTCTTTCCTCTTACCATTTTGGTGTCCAGAATGTTCTCTACCTCAAACTCGTTTTCAGCGGAAACCGGAGCAGGAGGCGTACCTGTAGACTTGGAAAAAGAGTTAAGTACCACGGGTTTGAGGAGAGATACATGGAAGGAGTTAGGGTTCCGCAAGTTGGCCGGGAGTTTCAATTTATAGGCCACCGGGTTGATCTGACTGATGACCTCCAGAGGACCGATGAACCGAGGCCCTAACTTATAGGAAGGAATCTTGAGCCGGACATACTTGGACGAGAGCCAGACCTTATCCCCTGGACAGAATTGAGGAGGATCCAGACGTTTTTTGTCAGCATGTCTTTTCATACGCTCGGACGACTGAAGGAGTGCGGACTGGGTACTCTCCCATGTGGAGGAAAATTTGTTAACAAGAGATTCCGCAGCCGGATTATCCACTGAGGTGGAGACGGGAAATGGGATCCGAGGATGCTGACCGAAGACTACAAAAAACGGGGATTTGGAGGAAGATTCGCTCTCGTGATTGTTGTAAGAGAATTCGGCCCATGGCAGGAGATCCACCCAGTCAGAATGGTGGGCATTAACGAAGTGCCGGAGGTAACTGGTCAGGATCTGATTGATCCGCTCCACTTGACCATTAGACTGTGGGTGGTAAGCGGAGGAGAAGTCCAGGGTGACGTCTAGCAACTTACAAGTGGCTCTCCAGAAACGTGAGGTGAACTGTACCCCACGATCCGACACGATGTGGAGGGGCAGGCCATGAAGACGGAAGATGTGGCGGATAAAGTCTTTAGCCAGCTCGGGTGCAGACGGGAGGCCTGGCAGGGGAATGAAGTGAGCCATCTTGGAAAAGCGGTCAGCGACCACCCAAATGACCGTACAACCGGCAGAGACGGGGAGATCAGTTATGAAGTCCATAGCTATATGCTGCCAGGGGACAGCAGGTACAGGAAGCGGAAGGAGGCGACCGGCTGGCAGGTGTCTCGGAACTTTGTTGCGGGCGCAGGACACACAGGCAGAAACAAAGTCTATTACGTCCTTGTGCAGGGTAGGCCACCAGTAGTGCCGGGTAATAAGCTGGAGGGTCTTTTTCTGACCGGCGTGGCCAGCTAGTTTAGACGAATGACCCCAGTGTAGGATCTTCTCCCGATCAGGTACCGATACGAAAGTCTTACCGGGAGGGAAACGATTTAGACTCACGGGAGCCACCTGCATTACTCTGGCGTGATAGATGATATGTTTAGGTTCTTCCTCGAGATCAGACACCAGAAAGGATCGGGACAAGGCGTCCGCTTTGATGTTTTTGTCAGCCGGGCGAAAATGAAGAACAAAATCAAAGCGAGCAAAAAACAAGGACTACCGGGCTTGGCGCGGGTTAAGTCTCTGGGCATGCTGGAGGTAAGCCAAGTTCTTGTGGTCAGTGTAAATTATTACCGGGTGAAGAGCCCCCTCGAGTAGGTAACGCCACTCCTCCAATGCCAGCTTGATGGCCAATAACTCTCGGTCTCCTATGGAATAGTTGCGCTCAGAAGAGGAGAAGAGTTTGGAGAAGAAGCCGCAAGTTACCATTCTCCCGGAAGACGATTTTTGGGTAAGTACCGCTCCGGCTCCAGAGGAGGAGGCGTCAACTTCCAGGAAGAACTGCTTGTTGCCGTCCGGGCGATGCAGCACCGGGGCGGAAGAGAAGGCCTGTTTTAAGGAAAGAAAGGCCTCCTCTGCTTCGGGCGGCCACTTTCTGGGATTAGTGCCCTTACGGGTGAGCGTGGAAATTGGGGCAGTCCAGGAAGAGAAGTGCGGTATGAAGAGGCGGTAGTAGTTGGCGAAGCCCAGGAACCGCTGAATAACCTTCAACCCCTCCGGTCGAGGCCATTTCTCGATGGCAGACAGTTTCTCTGGATCCATTCGTAGGCCGGTCTGAGAAATAATGTAGCCCAAAAACGGAAGCGAGGTCTGCTCAAAGAGGCACTTCTCATATTTAGCGAAGAAGTGATTCTGCCTGAGCCTGAGCAGGACCTGACGAACATCCCTCCGGTGAGTCTGGAGTTCCGGAGAGAAGACCAAGATGTCGTCCAGGTACACCACTACGCAGGAGTAGAGAAGGTCCCGGAAGATGTCATTGACCAACTCTTGAAAGACGGCAGGAGCGTTACAGAGACCAAAGGGCATTACCAGATATTCATAGTGGCCGTCCCGGGTGTTAAATGCAGTCTTCCATTCATCCCCCTGACGGATACGGACCAGGTTGTACGCCCCACGGAGGTCCAGTTTGGTGAAGATTCTAGCCCCCCTCAGACGATCAAATAATTCTGGAATGAGCGGAAGGGGGTACTTATTCTTCACCGTGATCTGGTTAAGGCCTCTATAGTCTATACAGGGACGGAGAGAGCCGTCCTTCTTTTTAACAAAAAAGAAGCCTGCTCCCGCCGGGGAGGTAGATTTCCAGATGAATCCCCGGGCCAGATTCTCCTCAATATATTCGGACATCGACCGGGTCTCAGCAGCGGACAATGGGTAAATACGCCCACGGGGAGGCGTAGTACCGGGTAACAGGTCGATAGGACAGTCGTATGGTCTATGAGGGGGTAATGTCTCTGCCTCCTTTTTATTAAAGACATCAGCAAATGACCAATAAGGAATCGGAAGTCCAGGTAGATTAGTTGGGGTAGGAGAAGGACGGACGGGATGAACGGGAACCGAACAAGTCTTATGGCAGTCCTGTCCCCAGCGAAGGACTTCTCCGGTCTGCCAGTCAAGCACGGGTGCATGTTTCTGGAGCCAAGGTAGGCCTAGTAAGAGGGCGTGAGAGAGTGCAGGCAGAACATGAAAAGAGATGCTCTCAGAATGCAGCATTCCCACCTGCAGAGTAATGGATTCGGTGATGAGTTGGATGGGACGTGGTAAGAGGCCCCCATCCACGGCAGCGACAGACAAGGGTACAGCCAGAGGTTTGGTGGGAATGCGGTATTTTTCTACCAGGGACTGTGAAATAAGATTCCCGGCTGCTCCAGAGTCAAGTTGGGCTAGTTCGAAATAACGGTTCTCCCCGCAGATAATTGAGACTGACAGCAGCAGAGATGGAGAGGATTTATTCTTGTCTAGGTCGACCTCTCTGAGCGAACCTAGACACAGGCGTTTCCCGACCTCTCCGGGCAGGTACGGATCCGGTGCTCCTTACTGCCACAGTAGAAGCAGCTCCCCTCGGCACGGCGTAAGTCCTGACGGGTTTTGACCATCTTGGTCTGGTCGACCTGCATAGGCTCAGGAGAGTGTACCTGGGGAGAAACGGAGGGAGTGACGGGTTTCTGGAAGGTAGGAGCTAGACGTGGAAACCTCCTCTCACGGGTGACCTCTTTGGCACGCTCCTGGAACCGTAGGTCAATCCGGGTGGCAAGAGTTATTAAGTCGTCGAGAGTGGTAGGAATGTCCCGACCGGCGAGTTCATCTTTAATACGGCCGGACAGACCCTCCCAGAAGACAGATACCAGAGCGTCGTTATCCCAGGCCAGCTCCGAGGCAAGGGTACGGAACCGTATGGCATATTGGCCCACGGTGAGACTTCCCTGACGGAGGCGTAGCAGAGACGATGCGGATGAGGTCTTCCGTCCGGGTTCGTCGAAGACTTTCCGGAAAGCCATGAGAAAGGCAGGCAAGTCAGACACCAGGGGGTCTCCTCTCTCCCATAGAGGATTTAGCCAAGCCAGAGCCTCCCCCGTGAGATGGGACATGATGAAGGCTACTTTGGCCCGGTCGGAGTTAAACTGGTGGGACAGGAGTTCAAAGTGCAGGGTGCACTGGTTTATGAAGCCCCGAGCCTGAGCGGAGTCGCCTCCGAAGCGAGGAGGTGCAGAAAGCCGGGGTCCGGAGCAGGATACCATGGTATTGGTGGGCAGCGGAGCTGCCGGGTTGCGAGTCATGACACTAGCAGTGGTTGCTGGTGGAGCAGTCAGAGTGTCCAGGCGAGAATTGACATTCCGCAGGTGACTCAGGATGGACTCCTGTTGGGACCTCTGACGGGACAGTTTATGACAAAGGTCCGAGAGCGAGGGAGCTTGGGTGCCACCGGGTTCCATGGCCCGAGCAAACTGTAATGGGTCTGGGAGGCGGAACCTCTGAGCAACTATACAAGGGGGCGGTCCTTGTAAGGAAGCGGGTGGCGACCAGGGAAGACGGGCAGGTGACCGGGACAGTCTCTGGGTAAACGGGCAGGAGGTCACGGCAAGTGACCGGGACAGTCTCTGGGTGAACGGGCAGGGGGTCACAGCAAGTGACCGGGGCAGTCTCTGGGTGAACGGGCAGGAGGTCACGGCAAGTGACCGGGACAGTCTCTGGGTAAAGGGTAGGTACGACCTGTGACGGCTGAGCCTCCAGGTAGGCTAGCAGGCAGATGGCAGATGTGTGCTCCCAGGTGAGCAGGCGAGAGTCTCTGGATAAGCAGGTGGTCACAGCATGTGACGGCGGAGCCTCCAGGTAGGCTAACAGGCAGGTAGCAGATGAGCGCTCCCAGGTGAGCGGGCAAGAGTCTCTGGACTGGCAGGTGGTCACAGCACGTGACGGCGGAGTCTCCAGGTAGGCCAACAGACAGGTAGCAGGTGAGCGCTCCCAGGTGAGCGGGCAAGAGTCTCTGGACAGGCAGGTGGTCACAGCACGTGACGGCGGAGCCTCCAGGTAGGCTAGCAGGCAGGTAGCAGGTGAGCGCTCCCAGGTGAGCGGGCAAGAGTCTCTGGACAGGCAGGTGGTCACAGCACGTGACGGCGGAGCCTCAAGGTAGGCTAGCAGGCAGGTAGCAGATGTGCGCTCCCAGGTGAGCGGGCAAGCTGATCCATAGACAGACTGACAGGTGTCGGAAGGCAGACCGTCGGACCTCAGGCTAGCAAGCAGGTAAGCGGATTATCAGGCAGGAATCAGACAGCAAACTGGCAGGAAACTGGCAGGTAACTGGCAGGTAACTGGAGACGGGACCTGAGGGCTGAAGCAGAGTAGTGAACAGTGCAACAACATTGCTCGGGCACCTCCATTTTCGAGGAGGTGCCTTATATATGGTGAACTCCTCCGGCCATTGGCCGAGGACTCCTTAGCACGGCGCGCGCGGCCCCTTTAAGAGGGGGGGAGCGCGCACGCGCGCGCCCTAAACACCGTGGCCAGGAAGGAGCACGCGCTGCCAGCAGAGCGGAAGGAGGAGGCCGGGCTCGGAGCGGAGAGGTGAGGGGAACAGCGTCCCTGCCTAGCAGAGGGCAGGGATGTCGACGCTACACAGTGGAATAAAAAGACAATATCAATGCCCCGTGGAAGAGACGTGGACGTCACAGTAGCTTAACAAGACGTTTTTAATGACCCTTGGAAGAGTGGTGGAGGTCGCTGTGGAATAAAAGACAATATCAATGCCCCGTGGAAGAGATGTGGAGGTCACAGTATCTTAACAAGACGGTTTTAATGCCTCTTGGAAGAGCTGTGGAGTTCAGCGTGGTTTAACAAGATGGTTTTGATGCCTCTTGGAAAAGACATGGAGGTCACAGAAGCTTAACAAGATGGTTTTACTGCACCTTGGAAGAGTGGTGGAGGTCGCAGTGGAATAAAAAGACAATATCAATGCCCTGTGGAAGAAAAGTGGAGGTCACAGTCGCTATACAAGACGAATTTAATGCCCCTTGAAAGAGCTGTGGAGTTCAGAGTGATTTAACAAGACAGGTTTAATGCCCCTAAGAAGAGACGTGGAGGTCACAGTAACTTAACAAGACGGTTTTAATGCCCCTTGGAAGAGTGGTGGAGGTTGCAGTGGAATAAAAAGACAATATCAATGCCCCTTAGAAGAGTGGTGGAGGTCGCTGTGGAATAAAAAGACAATATCAGTGGCCCTTGGAAGAGTGGTGGAGGTAGGAGTTGAATAAAAAGACAATATCAATGTCCTATGGGAGAGTGGTGGAGGTCGCAGTGGAATAAACAAACAATATCAATGCCCCTTGGAAGAATGGTGGAGGTCGCAGTGAAATAAAAAGACAATATCAATGCCCCGTGGAAGAGACGTGGAGGTCACAGAAGCCTAACAAGATGGTTTTAATGCCCATTGGAAGAGTGGTGGAGGTCGCAGCGGAATAAAAAGACAAAATCAATGCCCCATGGAAGAGACCTGGAGGTCACAGTAGCTTAACAAGACGGTTTTAATGCCCCTTGGAAGAGTCGTGGATGTCGCTGTGGAATAAAAAGACAATATCAATGCCCCTTGCAAGAGTGGTGGAGGTCACTGTGGAAAAAAGGGACAAAATCAATGCCCCGTGGTAGAGACGTGAAGATCACAGTAGCTAAACAAGACGGTTTTAATGCCTCTTGGAAGAGTGGTGGAGGTTACATTGGAGTAAAAAGACAATATCAATGCCCCTTGGTAGAGTGGTGGAGGTCGCAATGCAATTAGAAAGTCAATATCAATGCCACGTGGAAGAGATGTGGAGTTCACTGTAGCTTAACAAGACGGTTTTAATGCCCCTTGGAAGAGCTGTGCAGTTCAGCGTGGTTTAACAAGATGGTTTTAATGCCTCTTTTTAAAGATATGGAGGTCACAGAAGCTTAACAAGATGGTTTTAATGCCCCTTGGAAGAGTGGTGGAGGTCGCAGTGGAATAAAAAGACAATATCAATGCCCTGTGGAAGAGTCGTGGATTTGACAGTAGCTATACAAGACGAATTTAATGCCCCTTGGAAGAGCTGTGGAGTTCAGAGTGATTTAACAAGACAGGTTTAATGCCCCTAAGAAGAGACGTGGAGGTCACAGTAACTTAATAAGACGGTTTTAATGCCCCTTGGAAGAGTGGTGGAGGTTAGAGTGGAATAAAAAGACAATATCAATGCCCCGTGGAAGAGATGTGGAGGTCACTGTAGCTTAACAAGACGGTTTTAATGCCCCTTGGAAGATCTATGGAGTTCAGCGTGGTTTAAAAAGATGGTTTTAATGCCTCTTGGTAAAGATATGGAGGTCACAGAAGCTTAACAAGATGGTTTTAATGCCACTTGGAAGAGTGGTGGAGGTCGCAGTGGAATAAAAAGACAATATCAATGCCCTGTGGAAGAGACATGGAGGTCACAGTAGCTATACAAGACGAATTTAATGCCCCTTGGAAGAGGTGTGGAGTTCAGAGTGATTTAACAAGACAGGTTTAATGACCCTAAGAAGAGACGTGGAGGTCACAGTAACTTAACAAGATGGTTTTAATGCCCCTTGGGGGAGTGGTGGAGGTCGCAGTGGAATAAAAAAACAATATCAGTGCCCCATGGAAAAGTGGTGGAGGTCGCAGTGGAATAAAAAGACAATATCAATGCCCCGTGGAAGAGAAGTGGAGGTCACCGTAGCTTAACAAGACAGATTTAATGTTCCTTGGAAGAGCTGTGGAGTTCAGAGTGGTTTAAGAAGACAGTATTAGTGCTCCTTGGAAGAGTGGTAGAGTTTACAGTGGAATAAAAATACAATAACAGTGCCCCATGGAAAAGACGTGGAGATCATAGTAGCTTAACAAGATGGTTTTAATGCCCCTTGGAAGAGTGGTGGAGGTCGCAGTGGAATAAAAAGACAATATCAATGCCCTTTGGAAAAGTGGTGGAGATCGCAATAAAATATAAAGACAATATTAATGCCCAGTGGAAGAGACGTGGAGGTCACAGTAGCTTAACAAGATGTTTTTAATGCCCCTTGGAAGGATGGTGAAGGTCGCAGTGGAATAAAAAGGCAATATCAAGGCCCCGTGGAAGAGAAGCGGAGGTCACAGTAGCTTAACAAGACGGTTTTAATGCCCCTTGGAAGAGCTGTGGAGTACAAATTGGTTTAACTAGATGGTTTTAATGCTCCTTGGAAGAGACGTGGAGGTCACAGTAGCTTAACAAGACGGTTTTAATGCCACTTGGAATAGTGCTGGAGGTTACAATTGATTAAAAAGACAATATCAAAGCCCCGTGGAAGAGACTTGGAGGTCAGAGTAGCTTCAGAAAATGGTTTTAATGCCCTTTGGAAGAGTGGTGGAGGTCGCAGTGGAATAAAAAGACAATGTCAATGCCCCCTTGGAAGAGTGGTGGAGGTCGCAGTTGAATAAAAAGAGAATATCAATGCCCTGTGGAAGAGAATTGGACGTCTCAGTAGCTTAACGACACTGTTTTAATGCCCCTTGGAAGAGTGGTGGAGGTCGCAGTGTAATAAAAAGACAATATCAATGCCCCGTGGAAGAGACGTGGAGGTCACAGTAGCCTAACAAGATGGTTTTAATGTCCATTGGAAGAGTGGTGGAGGTCACAGTGGAATATAAAGACAATATCATTGCCACGTGGAAGAGACCTGGAGGTCACAGTAGCTTAACAAGATGGTTTTACTGCCCATTGGAAAACTGGTGGAGGTCTCTGTGGAATAAAAAGACAATATCAATGCCCGTTTAAAGAGTGGTTGAGGTAGCTGTGGAAAAAAAAGGCAATATCAATGCCCCGTGGAAGAGATGTGGAGGTCACAGTAGCTTCACAAGATGGTTTTAATGCCCCATGGAAGAGTGGTGGAGGTCGCAGTGGAATAAAAAGGCAATATCAATGCCCCGTGGAAGAGACGTGAAGGTCACAGTTGCTTAACAAGATCGTTTTAATGCCCCTTGGTACAGTGGTGGAGGTCGCAGTGAAATAAAAAGACAATATCAATGCCCCTTGGAAAAGTAGTGGAGGTCGCAGTTGAATAAAAAGACAATATCAATGCCCCGTGGCAGAGACGTGCAGGTCACAGAAGCTTAACAACATCGTTTTAATGCCCCTTGGAAGAGTGGTGGAGGTCGCAGTGGAATAAAAAGACAAAATCAATGACCAGTGGTAGAGACCTGGAGGTCACAGTACCTTAACGAGACGGTGCAATGCCCCTTGGAAGAGTGGTGGAGGTCGCTGTGGAATAAAAAGACAATATCAATGACCCTTGGAAGAGTGGTGGAGGTCGCTGTGGAATAAAAAGACAAAATCAATGCCCAGTGGTAGAGACGTGCAGATCACAGTAGCTTAACAAGACGGTTTTAATGCCCCTTGGAAGTGTGGTAGAGGTCGCAGTGGAATAAAAAAACAATATTAATGCCCCTTGGTAGAGTGGTGGAGGTCGCAATGGAATTAAAAAGACAATATCAATGCCCCGTGGAAGAGACGTGGAGGTCTCAGTAGCTTAACAGGGCAGTTTTAATGCCCCTTGGAAGAGTGGTGGAAGCTGCTGTGGAATAAAAAGACAATATCATTGCCTCGTGGAAGAGACATGGAGGTCACAGTAGCTTAACAAGACAGTTTTAAGGCCCCTTGGAAGAGCTGTGGAGTTCAGAGTGGTTTAACAAGATGGTTTCAATGCCCCGTGGAAGAGACGTGAAGGTCACAGTAGCTTAACAAGACGGTTTTAATGCCCCTTGGAAGAGTGGTGAAGGTCGCAGTGGAATAAAAAGACTTTATCAATGCCCCTTGGAAGAGTGGTGGAGGTCGCAGTGGAATTAAAAAAGAATATCGATGCCCCTTGTTAGAGTGGTGGAGGTAGCAGTGTATTAAAAATACAATATCAATGCCTCGTCGAAGAGACATGGAGGTGACAGTAGCCTAACAAGACGGTTTTAATACTCTTTGGAAGAGTGGTGGAGGTCGCTGTGGAATAAAAAGACAATAACAATGCCCCGTGGAAGAGACGTGGAGGTCACAGTAGCTTAACAAGACGGTTTTAATGCCCCTTGGAAAAGCTGTGGAGTTCAGCGTGGTTTAACAAGATGGTTTTTTTGCCCCTTGGTAAAGACGTGGAGGTCACAGAAGCTTAACAAGATGGTTTTAATGCCCTTTGGAAGAGTGGTGGAGGTCGCAGTGGAAAAAAAAGACAATATGAATGCCCTGTTGAAGAGACATGGAGGTTACAGTAGCTTAACAAGACGGTTTTAATGTCCCTTGGAAGAGTAGTGGAGGTCGCAGTGGAATAAAAAGACAATATCAATGCCCTGTGGAAGAGACGTGGAGGTCACAGGAGCTATACAAGACGAATTTAATGCCCCTTGGAAGAGCTGTGGAGTTCAGAGTGATTTAGCATGACAGGTTTAATGCCCATAAGAAGAGACGTGGAGGTCACAGAAGCTTAACAACACGGTTCTAATGCCCCTTGGGAGAGTGGTGGAGGTCACAGTGGAATAAAAAGACAATATCAATGACCCATGGAAAAGTGGTGGAGGTTGCAGTGGAATAAAAAGACAATATCAATGCCCCTTGGAAGAGTGGTGGAGGTCGCAATGGAATAAAAAGACAATATCAATGCCCCTTGGAAGAGACATGGAGGTCACCGTAGCTTAACAAGACAGTTTTAATGCCCCTTGGAAGCGCTGTGGAGTTCAGAGTGGTTTATCAACATAATTTTAATGCCCCTTGGAAGAGACGTGTAGGTCACAGTAGCTTAACTAGATGGTTTTAATGCCCCTTGGAATAGTGGTGGAGGTTACAGTGGAATAAAAATACCATATCAATGCCACGTGGAAGAGAGGGGGAGATCACAGTAGCTTAACAAGATGGTTTTAATGCCCCTTGGAAGAGTGGTGGATGTCGCAGTGGAATAAATTGCCAATATCAATGCCCCTTGGAAGAGTGATGGAGGTCGCAAAAAAATATAAAGACAATATTAATGCCCGGTGGAAGAGACGTGGAGGTCAAAGTAGCTTAACAAGATGTTTTTAATGCCCCTTGGAAGGGTGGTGAAGGTCGCAGTGGAATAAAAAGACAATATCAATGCCCCGTGGAAGAGAAGCGGAGGTCCCAGTAGCTTAACAAAATGGTTTTAATGCCGCTTGGAAGAGTGGTGGAAGTTGCAGTGGAATAAAAAGACAATATCAATGACCCCTTGGAAGAGTGGTGGAGGTCGCAGTCGCATAAAAAGATAATATCAATGCCCTATGGAAGAGTGGTGGAGGTCGCAGTGGAATAAAAAGACTATATCAATGCCCCGTAGAAGAGAATTGGAGGTCTCAGTAGCTTAATAACATCGTTTTAATGCCCCTTGGAAGAGTGGTGGACGTCGCAGTTGAATAAAAAGACAATATCAATGCCCCTTGAAAGAGTGATGGAGGTCACAGTGGAATAAAAAGACAATATCAATGCCCCGTGGAAGAGACTTGGAGGTCACAGTAGCTTAACAAGACGATTTTAATGCCCCTTGGAAGAACTGTGGAGGTCAGAGTGGTTTAATAAGATGGTTTTAATGCCTCTTGGAAGAGACGTGGAGGTCACAGTAGCTTAACAAGACTCTTTTAATTCCCCTTAGTAGTGTGGTGGAGGTCGCAGTGAAATAAAAAGACAATATCAATGCCCTGTGAAAGAGTTGTGGTGGTCACAGTAGCTTAACAAGACGATTTTAATGCCCCTTGGAAGAGGTGTGGAATTCAAATTGGTTTAAGAAGATGGTTTTAATGCCTCTTGGATGAGACGTGGAGGTCACAGTAGCTTAACAAGACGTTTTTAATGTCCCTTGGAAGAGTAGTGGAGGACGCTGTGGTATAAAAAGACAAAATCAATGCCCTGTGGAAGAGATGTGGAGGTCACAGTAGCTTAACAGAGACGAATTTAATGCCCCTTGGAAGAGCTGTGTTCAGAGAGGTTTAACAAGACAGGTTTAATGCCCCTTAGAAGAGACGTGGAGATCACAGTAACTTAAAAAGACGCTTTTAATGCCCCTTGAAGGAGTGGTGGAGTTCGCAGTGAAATAAAAAGACAATATCAATGCCTCGTGGAAAAGTGGTGGAGGTCAAAGTGGAATAAAAAGACAATATCAATGCCCCGTGGAAGAGACGTGAAGGTCACAGTAGCTTAACAAGTTCGTTTTAATGCCCCTTTGTACAGTGGTGGAGGTCGCAGTGGAATAAAAAGACAATATCAATGCCCCGTGGAAGAGACGTGGAGGTCACAGAAGCCTAACAAGATGGTTTTAATGCCCATTGGAAGAGTGGTGGAGGTCGCAGTGGAATAAAAAGACAATATCAATGCCCTGTGGAAGAAAAGTGGAGGTCACAGTAGCTATACAAGACGAATTTAATGCCCCTTGAAAGAGCTGTGGAGTTCAGAGTGATTTAACAAGACAGGTATAATGCCCCTAAGAAGAGACGTGGAGGTCACAGTAACTTAACAAGACGGTTTTAATGCCCCTTGGAAGAGTGGTGGAGGTTGCAGTGGAATAAAAAGACAATATCAATGCCCCTTAGAAGAGTGGTGGAGGTCGCTGTGGAATAAAAAGACAATATCAGTGGCCCTTGGAAGAGTGGTGGAGGTCGCAATGGAATAAAAAGACAATATCAATGCGCCGTGGAAGAGATGTGGAGGTCACAGTAGCTTCACAAGATGGTTTTAATGCCCCTTGGAACAGTGGTGGAGGTCGCAGTGGAATAAAAAGACAATATCAATGCCCCTTGGAAGAGTAGTGGAGGTAGGAGTTGAATAAAAAGACAATATCAATGTCCTATGGGAGAGTGGTGGAGGTCGCAGTGGAATAAACAAACAATATCAATGCCCCTTGGAAGAATGGTGGAGGTCGCAGTGAAATAAAAAGACAATATCAATGCCCCATGGAAGAGACGTGGAGGTCACAGAAGCCTAACAAGATGGTTTTAATGCCCATTGGAAGAGTGGTGGAGGTCGCAGCGGAATAAAAAGACAAAATCAATGCCCCATGGAAGAGACCTGGAGGTCACAGTAGATTAACAAGACGGTTTTAATGCCCCTTGGAAGAGTCGTGGATGTCGCTGTGGAATAAAAAGACAATATCAATGCCCCTTGGAAGAGTGGTGGAGGTCACTGTGGAAAAAAAAGACAAAATCAATGCCCCGTGGTAGAGACGTGAAGATCACAGTAGCTAAACAAGACGGTTTTAATGCCTCTTGGAAGAGTGGTGGAGGATACATTGGAATAAAAAGACAATATCAATGCCCCTTGGTAGAGTGGTGGAGGTCGCAATGCAATTAGAAAGTCAATATCAATGCCACGTGGAAGAGATGTGGAGTTCACTGTAGCTTAACAAGACGGTTTAAATGCCCCTTGGAAGAGCTGTGGAGTTCAGCGTGGTTTAACAAGATGGTTTTAATGCCTCTTTTTAAAGATATGGAGGTCACAGAAGCTTAACAAGATGGTTTTAATGCCCCTTGGAAGAGTGGTGGAGGTCGCAGTGGAATAAAAAGACAATATCAATGCCCTGTGGAAGAGACGTGGATTTGACAGTAGCTATACAAGACGAATTTAATGCCCCTTGGAAGAGCTGTGGAGTTCAGAGTGATTTAACAAGACAGGTTTAATGCCCCTAAGAAGAGACGTGGAGGTCACAGTAACTTAATAAGACGGTTTTAATGCCCCTTGGAAGAGTGGTGGTGGTTAGAGTGGAATAAAAAGACAATATCAATGCCCCGTGGAAGAGACGTGGAGGTCACAGTAGCTTAACAAGACATTTTTAATGCCCCTTGGAAGAGTGGTGGAGGTCGCTGTGGAATAAAAAGTCAATATCAATGCCACGTGGAAGAGATGTGGAGGTCACTGTAGCTTAACAAGACGGTTTTAATGCCCCTTGGAAGATCTATGGAGTTCAGCGTGGTTTAAAAAGATGGTTTTAATGCCTCTTGGTAAAGATAAGGAGGTCACAGAAGCTTAACAAGATGGTTTTAATGCCACTTGGAAGAGTGGTGGAGGTCGCAGTGGAATAAAAAGACAATATCAATGCCCTGTGGAAGAGACATGGAGGTCACAGTAGCTATACAAGACGAATTTAATGCCCCTTGGAAGAGGTGTGGAGTTCAGAGTGATTTAACAAGACAGGTTTAATGATCCTAAGAAGAGACGTGGAGGTCACAGTAACTTAACAAGATGGTTTTAATGCCCCTTGGGGGAGTGGTGGAGGTCGCAGTGGAATAAAAAAACAATATCAGTGCCCCATGGAAAAGTGGTGGAGGTCGCAGTGGAATAAAAAGACAATATCAATGCCCCGTGGAAGAGAAGTGGAGGTCACCGTAGCTTAATAAGACAGATTTAATGTTCCTTGGAAGAGCTGTGGAGTTCAGAGTGGTTTAAGAAGACAGTATTAGTGCTCCTTGGAAGAGTGGTAGAGTTTACAGTGGAATAAAAATACAATATCAGTGCCCCATGGAAAAGATGTGGAGATCATAGTAGCTTAACAAGATGGTTTTAATGCCCCTTGGAAGAGTGGTGGAGGTCGCAGTGGAATAAAAAGACAATATCAATGCCCTTTGGAAAAGTGGTGGAGATCGCAATAAAATATAAAGACAATATTAATGCCCAGTGGAAGGGACGTGGAGGTCACAGTAGCTTAACAAGATGTTTTTAATGCCCCTTGGAAGGATGGTGAAGGTCGCAGTGAAATAAAAAGGCAATATCAAGGCCCCGTGGAAGAGAAGCGGAGGTCACAGTAGCTTAACAAGACGGTTTTAATGCCCCTTGGAAGAGCTGTGGAGTACAAATTGGTTTAACTAGATGGTTTTAATGCTCCTTGGAAGAGACGTGGAGGTCACAGTAGCTTAACAAGACGGTTTTAATGCCACTTGGAATAGTGCTGGAGGTTACAATTGATTAAAAAGACAATATCAAAGCCCCGTGGAAGAGACTTGGAGGTCAGAGTAGCTTCAGAAAATGGTTTTAATGCCCTTTGGAAGAGTGGTGGAGGCCGCATTGGAATAAAAAGACAATATCAATGCCCCCTTGGAAGAGTGGTGGAGGTCGCAGTTGAAAAAAAAGAGAATATCAATGCCCTGTGGAAGAGAATTGGACGTCTCAGTAGCTTAACGACACTGTTTTAATGCCCCTTGGAAGAGTGGTGGAGGTCGCAGTGTAATAAAAAGACAATATCAATGCCCCGTGGAAGAGACGTGGAGGTCACAGTAGCCTAACAAGATGGTTTTAATGTCCATTGGAAGAGTGGTGGAGGTCACAGTGGAATATAAAGACAATATCAATGCCACGTGGAAGAGACCTGGAGGTCACAGTAGCTTAACAATATGGTTTTACTGCCCATTGGAAAACTGGTGGAGGTCTCTGTGGAATAAAAAGACAATATCAATGCCCGTTTAAAGAGTGGTTGAGGTAGCTGTGGAAAAAAAAGGCAATATCAATGCCCCGTGGAAGAGATGTGGAGGTCACAGTAGCTTCACAAGATGGTTTTAATGCCCCATGGAAGAGTGGTGGAGGTCGCAGTGGAATAAAAAGGCAATATCAATGCCCCGTGGAAGAGACGTGAAGGTCACAGTTGCTTAACAAGATCGTTTTAATGCCCCTTGGTACAGTGGTGGAGGTCGCAGTGGAATAAAAAGACAATATCAATGCCCCTTGGAAAAGTAGTGGAGGTCGGAGTTGAATAAAAAGACAATATCAATGCCCCATGGAAGAGTGGTGGAGGTCGCAGTTTAATAAAAAGACAATATCAATGCCCCGTGGCAGAGACGTGCAGGTCACAGAAGCTTAACAAGATCATTTTAATGCCCCTTGGAAGAGTGGTGGAGGTCGCAGTGGAATAAAAAGACAAAATCAATGACCAGTGATAGAGACCTGGAGGTCACAGTACCTTAACGAGACGGTGCAATGCCCCTTGGAAGAGTGGTGGAGGTCGCTGTGGAATAAAAAGACAATATCAATGACCCTTGGAAGAGTGGTGGAGGTCGCTGTGGAATAAAAAGACAAAATCAATGCCCAGTGGTAGAGATGTGCAGATCTCAGTAGCTTAACAAGACGGTTTTAATGCCCCTTGGAAGTGTGGTAGAGGTCGCAGTGGAATAAAAAAACAATATTAATGCCCCTTGGTAGAGTGGTGGAGGTCGCAATGGAATTAAAAAGACAATATCAATGCCCCGTGGAAGAGACGTGGAGGTCTCAGTAGCTTAACAGGGCAGTTTTAATGCCCCTTGGAAGAGTGGTGGAAGCTGCTGTGGAATAAAAAGACAATATCATTGCCTCGTGGAAGAGACATGGAGGTCACAGTAGCTTAACAAGACAGTTTTAAGGCCCCTTGGAAGAGCTGTGGAGTTCAGAGTGGTTTAACAAGATGGTTTCAATGCCCCGTGGAAGAGACGTGAAGGTCACAGTAGCTTAACAAGACGGTTTTAATGCCCCTTGGAAGAGTGGTGAAGGTCGCAGTGGAATAAAAAGACTTTATCAATGCCCCTTGGAAGAGTGGTGGAGGTCGCAGTGGAATTAAAAAAGAATATCGATGCCCCTTGTTAGAGTGGTGGAGGTAGCAGTGTATTAAAAATACAATATCAATGCCTCGTCGAAGAGACATGGAGGTGACAGTAGCCTAACAAGACGGTTTTAATACTCCTTGGAAGAGTGGTGGAGGTCGCTGTGGAATAAAAAGACAATAACAATGCCCCGTGGAAGAGACGTGGAGGTCACAGTAGCTTAACAAGATGGTTTTAATGCCCCTTGGAAAAGCTGTGGAGTTCAGCGTGGTTTAACAAGATGGTTTTTTTGCCCCTTGGTAAAGACGTGGAGGTCACAGAAGCTTAACAAGATGGTTTTAATGCCCTTTGGAAGAGTGGTGGAGGTCGCAGTGGAAAAAAAAGACAATATGAATGCCCTGTTGAAGAGACATGGAGGTTACAGTAGCTTAACAAGACGAATTTAATGCCCCTTGGAAGAGCTGTGGAGTTCAGAGTGATTTAACAAGACAGGTTTAATGCCCCTAAGAAGAGACGTGGAGGTCACAGTAACTTAATAAGACGGTTTTAATGCCCCTTGGAAGAGTGGTGGAGGTTAGAGTGGAATAAAAAGACAATATCAATGCCCCGTGGAAGAGACGTGGAGGTCACAGTAGCTTAACAAGACATTTTTAATGCCCCTTGGAAGAGTGGTGGAGGTCGCTGTGGAATAAAAAGTCAATATCAATGCCACATGGAAGAGATGTGGAGGTCACTGTAGCTTAACAAGACGGTTTTCATGCCCCTTGGAAGATCTATGGAGTTCAGCGTGGTTTAAAAAGATGGTTTTAATGCCTCTTGGTAAAGATATGGAGGTCACAGAAGCTTAACAAGATGGTTTTAATGCCACTTGGAAGAGTGGTGGAGGTCGCAGTGGAATAAAAAGACAATATCAATGCCCTGTGGAAGAGACATGGAGGTCACAGTAGCTATACAAGACGAATTTAATGCCCCTTGGAAGAGGTGTGGAGTTCAGAGTGATTTAACAAGACAGGTTTAATGACCCTAAGAAGAGACGTGGAGGTCACAGTAACTTAACAAGATGGTTTTAATGCCCCTTGGGGGAGTGGTGGAGGTCGCAGTGGAATAAAAAAACAATATCAATGCCCCATGGAAAAGTGGTGGAGGTGGCAGTGGAATAAAAAGACAATATCAATGCCCCGTGGAAGAGAAGTGGAGGTCACCGTAGCTTAACAAGACAGATTTAATGTTCCTTGGAAGAGCTGTGGAGTTCAGAGTGGTTTAAGAAGACAGTATTAGTGCTCCTTGGAAGAGTGGTAGAGTTTACAGTGGAATAAAAATACAATATCAGTGCCCCATGTAAAAGACGTGGAGATCATAGTAGCTTAACAAGATGGTTTTAATGCCCCTTGGAAGAGTGGTGGAGGTCGCAGTGGAATAAAAAGACAATATCAATGCCCTTTGGAAAAGTGGTGGAGATCGCAATAAAATATAAAGACAATATTAATGCCCAGTGGAAGAGACGTGGAGGTCACAGTAGCTTAACAAGATGTTTTTAATGCCCCTTGGAAGGATGGTGAAAGTCGCAGTGGAATAAAAAGGCAATATCAAGGCCCCGTGGAAGAGAAGCGGAGGTCACAGTAGCTTAACAAGACAGTTTTAATGCCCCTTGGAAGAGCTGTGGAGTACAAATTGGTTTAACTAGATGGTTTTAATGCTCCTTGGAAGAGACGTGGAGGTCACAGTAGCTTAACAAGACGGTTTTAATGCCACTTCTAATAGTGCTGGAGGTTACAATTGATTAAAAAGACAATATCAAAGCCCCGTGGAAGAGACTTGGAGGTCAGAGTAGCTTCAGAAAATGGTTTTAATGCCCTTTGGAAGAGTGGTGGAGGTCGCAGTGGAATAAAAAGACAATATCAATGCCCCCTTGGAAGAGTGGTGGAGGTCGCAGTTGAATAAAAAGAGAATATCAATGCCCTGTGGAAGAGAATTGGACGTCTCAGTAGCTTAACGACACTGTTTTAATGCCCCTTGGAAGAGTGGTGGAGGTCGCAGTGTAATAAAAAGACAATATCAATGCCCCGTGGAAGAGACGTGGAGGTCACAGCAGCCTAACAAGATGGTTTTAATGTCCATTGGAAGAGTGGTGGAGGTCACAGTGGAATATAAAGACAATATCAATGCCACGTGGAAGAGACCTGGAGGTCACAGTAGCTTAACAAGATGGTTTTACTGCCCATTGGAAAACTGGTGGAGGTCTCTGTGGAATAAAAAGACAATATCAATGCTCGTTTAAAGAGTGGTTGAGGTAGCTGTGGAAAAAAAAGGCAATATCAATGCCCCGTGGAAGAGATGTGGAGGTCACAGTAGCTTCACAAGATGGTTTTAATGCCCCATGGAAGAGTGGTGGAGGTCGCAGTGGAATAAAAAGGCAATATCAATGCCCCGTGGAAGAGACGTGAAGGTCACAGTTGCTTAACAAGATCGTTTTAATGCCCCTTGGTACAGTGGTGGAGGTCGCAGTGGAATAAAAAGACAATATCAATGCCCCTTGGAAAAGTAGTGGAGGTCGGAGTTGAATAAAAAGACAATATCAATGCCCCATGGAAGAGTGGTGGAGGTCGCAGTTGAATAAAAAGACAATATCAATGCCCCGTGGCAGAGACGTGCAGGTCACAGAAGCTTAACAAGATCGTTTTAATGCCCCTTGGAAGAGTGGTGGAGGTCGCAGTGGAATAAAAAGACAAAATCAATGACCAGTGGTAGAGACCTGGAGGTCACAGTACCTTAACGAGACGGTGCAATGCCCCTTGGAAGAGTGGTGGAGGTCGCTGTGGAATAAAAAGACAATACCAATGACCCTTGGAAGAGTGGTGGAGGTCGCTGTGGAATAAAAAGACAAAATCAATGCCCAGTGGTAGAGACGTGCAGATCACAGTAGCTTAACAAGACGGTTTTAATGCCCCTTGGAAGTGTGGTAGAGGTCGCAGTGGAATAAAAAGACAATATTAATGCCCCTTGTTAGAGTGATGGAGGTCGCAATGGAATTAAAAAGACAATATCAATGCCCCGTGGAAGAGACGTGGAGGTCTCAGTAGCTTAACAAGACAGTTTTAATGCCCCTTGGAAGAGTGGTGGAAGCTGCTGTGGAATAAAAAGACAATATCATTGCCCCGTGTAAGAGACACGGAGGTCACAGTAGCTTAACAAGACAGTTTTAAGGCCCCTTGGAAGAGCTGTGGAATTCAGAGTGGTTTAACAAGATGGTTTCAATGCCCCGTGGAAGAGACGTGAAGGTCACAGTAGCTTAACAACACGGTTTTAATGTCCCTTGGAAGAGTGGTGGAGGTCGCAGTGGAATAAAAAGACTTTATCAATGCCCCTTGGAAGAGTGGTGGAGGTCGCAGTGGAATAAAAAAAGAATATCGATGCCCCTTGGAAGAGTGGTGGAGGTAGCAGTGTATTTAAAATACAATATCAATGCCTCGTGGAAGAGACATGGAGGTGACAGTAGCCTAGCAAGACGGTTTAAATACTCCTTGGAAGAGTGGTGGAGGTCGCTGTGGAATAAAAAGACAATAACAATGCCCCGTGGAAGAGATGTGGAGGTCACAGTAGCTTAACAAGACGGTTTTAATGCCCCTTGGAAAAGCTGTGGAGTTCAGCGTGGTTTAACAAGATGGTTTTTTTGCCCCTTGGTAAAGACGTGGAGGTCACAGAAGCTTAACAAGATGGTTTTAATGCCCTTTGGAAGAGTGGTGGAGGTCGGAGTGGAAAAAAAAGACAATATGAATGCCCTGTTGAAGAGATATGGAGGTTACAGTAGCTTAACAAGACGGTTTTATTGTCCCTTGGAAGAGTAGTGGAGGTCGCAGTGGAATAAAAAGACAATATCAATGCCCTGTGGAAGAGACGTGGAGGTCACAGGAGCTATACAAGATGAATTTAATGCCCCTTGGAAGAGCTGTGTAGTTCAGAGTGATTTAGCATGACAGGTTTAATGCCCATAAGAAAAGACGTGGAGGTCACAGAAGCTTAACAACACGGTTCTAATGCCCCTTGGGAGAGTGGTGGAGGTCGCAGTGGAATAAAAAGACAATATCAATGACCCATGGAAAAGTGGTGGAGGTTGCAGTGGAATTAAAAGACAATATTAATGCCCCTTGGAAGAGTGGTGGAGGTCGCAGTGGAATAAAAAGACAATATCAATGCCCCTTGGAAGAGACATGGAGGTCACCGTAGTTTAACAAGACAGTTTTAATGCCCCTTGGAAGCGCTGTGGAGTTCAGAGTGGTTTATCAACATAATTTTAATGCCCCTTGGAAGAGACGTGTAGGTCACAGTAGCTTAACAAGATGGTTTTAGTGCCCCTTGGAATAGTGGTGGAGGTTACAGTGGAATAAAAATGCCATATCAATGCCCCTTGGAAGAGGTGGAGATCACAGTAGCTTAACAAGATGGTTTTAATGCCCCTTGGAAGAGTGGTGGATGTCGCAGTGGAATAAAAAGCCAATATCAATGCCCCTTGGAAGAGTGATGGAGGTCGCAAAAAAATATAAAGACAATATTAATGCCCAGCGGAAGAGACGTGGAGGTCACAGTAGCTTAACAAGATGTTTTTAATGCCCCTTGGAAGGGTGGTGAAGGTCGCAGTGGAATAAAAAGACAATATCAATGCCCCGTGGAAGAGAAGCGGAGGTCCCAGTAGCTTAAGAAAATGGTTTCAATGCCCCTTGGAAGAGTGGTGAAGGTCGCAGTCGCATAAAAAGATAATATCAATGCCCTATGGAAGAGTGGTGGAGGTCGCAGTGGAATAAAAAGACAATATCGATGTCCTGTAGAAGAGAATTGGAGGTCTCAGTGGCTTAATAACACCGTTTTAATGCCCCTTGGAAGAGTTTGTGGAGGTCGCAGTTGAATAAAAAGACAATATTAATGCCCCGTGGAAGAGAAGTGGAGATCACAGTAGCCTAACAAGATGGTTTTAATGCCCCTTGGAAGAGTGGTTGAGGTTGCAGTGCAATAAAAAGACAATATCAATGCCCTGTGGAAAATAAGTGGAGGTCACAGTAGCTTAAGAAGACGGCTTTAATGCCCCTTGGAAGTGACTTGGAGGTCACAGTAGCTTAACACGATGGTTTTAATGCCCCTTGTAAGAGTGGTGGAGGTCGCAGTGCAATAAAAAGGCAATATCAATGACCCCTTGGAAGAATGGTGGCGGTCGCAGTGGAATAAAAATACAATATCAATGCCCTATGGAAGAGTGTTGGAAGTCACAGTGGAATAAAAATACAATAATAATGCCCCTTGGAAGAGACTTGGAGTTCACAGTAGATTAGCAAGACCGTTTTAATGCCCCTTGGAAGAGTGGTGGAGGTCGCAGACAAATAAGAAGACAATATCAATGCCCCGTGGAAGAGACGTGGAGGTCACAGTTGCCTAACAAGATGGTTTTAGTGCCCATTGGAAGAGTGGTGGAGGTCTCTGTGGAATAAAAAGAGAATATCAATGCCCCTTGGAAGAGTGGTGAAGGTCGCTGTGGAAAAAAAAGACAATATCAATGCCCCGTGGAAGAGACGTGAAAGTCACAGTAGCTTAACAAGCCGGTTTTAATGCCCCTTGGAAGAGTGGTGGATGTTACAGTAGAATAAAAAGACAATGTCATTGCCCCGTGGAAGAGACGTGGAGATAGTAGCTTAACAAGGCGGTTATAATGCCCCTTGGAAGAGTGGTGGAGGTTGCAGTGGATTAAAAAGAAAATATCAATGCCCCGTGGAAGAGATGTGGAGACAGTAGCTTAACAAGACGGTTTTAATGCCCCTTGGAGAAGTGGTGGAGGTCTCAGAGGAATAAAAAGACAATATCAATAGAGATGACCGGTGTTCGACTAGAAATGTTCGCCAATCTCAAATTCGAGCTGTTTTGGGCGGTGTTCGAGTCGTTCGACGAACGCGAACGATTTGCAAAAAATTCGGCTGTTCGAGGTTATGTTCGATAACTGTTTGTGCACCGAAAGCGTGTCCTGAATGTATGGCGCTATTTAGAGCACCAATCATGCAGGGATTGTCTGCCACTCACTGTAATGCCACAGCCATGGTGGTTGTGGCATTACAGTGGTTGCCCAAATCGATGGGAACAGTGATCACAGTGAAACACGAAAAGCCGGCAATTCAGCAGCGGCATACACCGGTACCAGACAATTTAGAACCGAAAGAATAGAGTATCACACATAGATTAGATAGATAGAAACATATCAGTCAAATATATAAGAAGTACAGTGACAGTGTTGGTTACTGTACTTGTCATTTAGTGTAAAGGATTTATTAAAAAAAATATTAGTGTTTTCATGCACCGTCTCTTTAAAAAAGCCGGCCGACAATTCAGCTTTGGTACCCGACAATTTATAACAGAAAGAATAGAGCATTACACATAGATTAGATAGATAGAAACATGTCAGTCACATATATAAGAAGTACAGTGATAGTGTTGATTACTGTACTTGTCATTTAGTGTTAAAATAAAGGATTTATTAAGATTTATTAAAAAAAAAATTGGCGTGGGGTTCCGCGTAATTTTAGTCTCTAGCGGAGGTTAAGCAGACGGCTGGGGCAGATGTTTGAAGCCTGGGAAGGGGGTAATACCCGGCTCATCTGGATGCCGTCACAGCCAGACACTGCAGAGCGCAAGCATGCCTGCACTTCTCAGTGTATGCCGCATGGCAAGCTGGATGGCAGCATTCTGCTGCGGTCCAGCCTGTCATGTGAATGTAGCAGAGCTGAAGCTGTCGTGGGAACCATGGAAAGGTAAGGATGATGTTGCTTTATTATTTTACTTTTATTGCAGGAGATGTTTGGCTTCAGCTGGAATGGGCGTAATGGTAAGTATGGTTTAATTTAGAACAATAAAGAATTGTGTGTTTATTTCGATTAAAGGACTTTATTCTGGGTGTTTGTGTTTTTTTGTATCTTTGACTATGGGGTTAGTAATGGGGGTGTCTTATAGACGCCTCTCCATTACTAACCTGGGCTTGATGTCAGCTGGCATTATAAGCTGACATCAACCCCAACCCTATTACCCCACTGCCACCGCTACAGGGCAGTGGGAAGAGCGAGGCTAAGTGCCAGAATTGGCGCATTCTATGGATGCGCCATTTCTGGGGCGGCTGACGGCTGGTGTTTCTAGACTGGGAGGGGGCCAATATTCATGGCACCCTTCCTGGGCTATTAATATCATCCCCAGCAGTCTGCCTAGTCTTTGCTAGCTATTAAAATAGGGGGGACCCCACATAATTTTTTTTGGGGTCCCCCATTTTAATAGCTAGTAAAGGCTAGGTATTCAGCTGGGGGCTGATATTAGTAGCCTGGGAAGCTCCATGGGTATTACCCCCTTCCCAGGCTTCAAACATCTGCCCCAGCCGTCTGCTTAACCTCCGCTAGAGACTAAAATTACGGGGAACCCCACGCCAATTTTTTTTTTAATAAGTCCTTTATTTTAACACTAAATGACAAGTACAGTAATCAACACTATCACTGTACTTCTTATATATGTGACTGACATGTTTCTATCTATCTAATCTATGTGTGATGCTCTATTCTTTCTGTTATAAATTGTCGGGTACCGATGCTAAATTGCCGGCCGGCTTTTTTAAAGAGACGGTGCATGAAAACACTAATATTTTTTTTAATAAATCTTTTAACACTAAATGACAAGTACAGTAACCAACACTGTCACTGTACTTCTTATATATGTGACTGACATGTTTCTATCTATCTAATCTATGTGTGATGCTCTATTCCTTCTTGTTTAAATTGTCTGGTACCAGTGTATGCCACTGCTGAATTGCCGGCCGGCTTTTTTAAAGAGAGTTTCTTCTGAGCAGTTTGTAAGCTTTTGGACACCTTTGAAGGTGTTTTGTATGTGTTTCTATGTGTTTTTGTTTGCCTGCCATTAGTTTTAACGGTGTTCGACGGTATTCGACGAACAGTTCCTCGAACATCCCGGTGTTCGACGAACCGAACCGAACCCGAACACTACGGGAGTGGCTCAACAGTAAATATCAATTCCCTTTGGGAGAGTGGTGGACGTCGCAATGGAATAAAAAGACAATATCAATGCCCCGTGGAAGAGACGTGGAGGTCACAGTAGCTTAACGAGACGGTTTTCATGCCTCTTGGAAAAGTGGTGGAGGTCGCTGTGGAATAAAAAGACAATAACAATTACCCGTGGAAGAGACGTGGAGGTCATAGTAGCTTAACAAGACGGTTTTAATGCCCTTTGGAAGAGCTGTGGAGTAAAGATTGGTTTAAAAAGATGGTTTTAATGCCCCTTGGTAGAGACGTGGAGGTCACAGTAGCTTAACAAGACGGTTTTAATGCCCCTTGGAAGAGTGATGGAGGATACAGTTGAATAAAAAGACAATATCAATGCCCCGTGGAAGAGACTTGGAGGTCACAGTAGTTTGTCAAAATGGTTTTAATGCCCCTTGGAAGAGTGGTGGAGGTCGCAGTGGAATAAAAAGACAATATCAATGCCCTGTGGAAGAGAGGTGGAGGTCGCAGTGGAATAAAAAGACAATATCAATGCCCCGTAGAAGAGAATTGGAGGTCTCAGTAGCTTAACAACATTGTTTTAATGCCCATTGGAAAATGGTGGAGGTCTCTGTGGAATAAAAAGACAATATCAATGCCCCTTGGAAGAGTGGTTGAGGTCGCTGTGGAAAAAAAAGACAATATCAATGCCCCGTGGAAGAGACGTGGAGTTCACAGTAGCTTAAAAAGCCGGTTTTAATGCCCCTTGGAAGAATGGTGGAGGTTACAGTGGAATAAAAAGACAATATCAATGCCCCGTGGATAAGACGTGGAGATAGTAGCTTAACAAGATGGTTTTAATGCCCTTGGAGGAGTGGTGGAGGTCGATGTGGAATAAAAAGACAATATCAATGCCCCATGGAAGAGACGTGGAGGTCACAATAGCTTAACAAGACAGTTTTACTGCCCTTTGGAAGAGGTGTGGAGTTAAGAGTGGTTTAACAAGATGGTTTTAATGTCCCGTGGAAGAGAAGTGGAGGTCACAATAGCTTAACAAGTTGGTTTTAATGCCTCTTGGAAGAGTGGTGGAGGTTACAGTGGAATAAAAATACAATAACAATGCCCCGTGGAAGAGACGTGGTGGTCACAGTAACTTAACAAGACGGTTTTGATGCCCCTTTGAAGGGTGGTGGAGGTCACAGTGGAATAAAAAGACAATATCAATGCCCCTTGGAAGTGCCGTAGTGGTCAAAGTTGCTTAACAAGACGGTTTAATGCCCCTTGGAAGAGTGGAGAATGTCGCTGTGGAATAAATTGACAATATCAATGCCCCGGGGAAGAGACGTGGAGTTTACAGTAGCTTAAAAAGATGGTTTTAATGCCACTTGGAAGAATGGTTGAGGTCGCATTGGTATAAATAGACAATATCAATGCCCCGTGAAAGAGACATGGATGTCACAGTAGCTTAAAAACACGGTGTTAATGCCCCTTGGAAGAGGGGTGGATGTCTTTGTGGAATAAATAGACAATATCATTGCCCCGTGGAAAAGACGTGGAGGTCACAGTGGCTTAACAAGACGGTTTTAATGCCCCTTGGAAGAGCTGTGGAGTTCACAGTGGTTTAACAAGATGGTTTTAATGCCCCTTAGAAGAGACGTGAAGGTCACAGTAGCTTAAAAAGACGATTTTAATGCCCCTTGGTAGAGTGGTGGAGGTCGCAGTGGAATAAAAAGACAATATCAATGCCCTGTGGAAGAGACGTGGTGGTCACAGTAGCTTAACAAGATGGTTTTTAATGCCCCTTCGTAGAGTACTGGAGGTAGCTGTGGTATAAAAAGACAATATCAATGCCCTGTGGAAGAGACGTGGTGGTCACAGTAGCTTAACAAGACGGTTTTAATGCCCCTTGACGGAGTGGTGGAGTTCACAGTGAAATGAAGAGACAATATCAATGCCCGTTGGAAAAGAGGTGGAGGTCAAAGTGTAATAAAAAGACAATATCACTGCCGCTAGGAAGAGTGGTGGAGGACACAGTGGAATAAAAAGACAATATCAATGCCCCTTGGAAGAGTGGTGGAGGTCGCAGTGGAATTAAAAGACAATATCAATGCCCCGTGGAAGAGACGTGGCGTTCACAGTAGCGTAACAAGACGGTTTTAATGCCCCTTGAAGAGTGGCGGAAGTCGCTGTGGAATAAAAAGACAATATCAATGCACCATGGAAGATACGTGGAGGTCACCGTAGCTTAACAAGACGGTTTTAATGCCCCTTGGAAGAGCGGTGGAGTTCAGAGTGATTTAACAAGACGGTTTTAATGCCCCTTGGGAGAGTGGTGGAGGTTACAGTGGAATAAAAAGACAAAATCAATGCCCCTTGGAAGAGTGGTGGAGGTCGCAATGGAATATAAAGAGAATATTAATGCCCCGTGGAAGAGACAAGAAGATCACAGTAACTTAACATTGTGGTTTTAATGCCCCTTGGAAGAGTGGTGGAGGTCGCAGTGGAATAAAAAGACAATATCAATGCCCCGTGGAAGAGACGTGGAGGTCACAGTAGCTTAACAAAACGGTTTTACTGCCCCTTGGAAGAGTGATGGAGGTCGCTGTGGAATAAAAAGACAATATCAATGCCCCGTGGAATAAACGTGGAGGTCACAGTAGCTTATCTAGAAAAATGTTATTCCCCTTGGAAGAGTTGTGGAGTTCAGAGTATTTTAACAAGACGGTTTTAATGCCCCTTGGAAGAGTGGTGGAGGTAGCAGTGGAATAAAGAGACAATATCAATGCCCCTTGGTAGAGTGGTGGAGGTCAAAGGGGAATAAAAAGATAATATCAATGCCGCTTGGAAGAGTGGTGGAGATCCCAGTGGAATAAAAAGACAATATCAATGCCCCGTGGAAGAGACGTGGAGGTCACAGTACCTTAACAAGACATTTTTAATGCCCCTTGGAAAAGTGGCGGAGGTTACAGTGAAATAAAAAGACAATATCAATGCCCCAAGGAAGAGATGAGGAGGTCAAAATAGCTTAACAAGGTGGTTTTAATGCCCATTGGAAGAGTGGTGGAGGTCGCAGTGGAATGAAAAGACAATATCAATGCCCCTTGGAAGAGATTTGGAGGTCACAGTAGCTTAGCAAGATGGTTTTAATGCCCCTTGGAAGTGTGGTGGAGGTCACTGTGGAATAAAAAGACAATATCATTGCCCCGGGGAAGAGACGTGGAGGTCACAGTAGCTTAACAAGATGGCTTTAATGCCCCTTTGAAGTGCTGTGGAGTTCAGAGTGGTCTAACAAGATGGTTTTAATGTCCCATGGAAGAGACGTGGAGCTCACAGGACCTTAACAAGACGGTTTTAATGCCCTTTGGAAGAGTGGTGGAGGTCACAGTGGAATAAAAAGACAATATGAATGCCACTTGGAAGAGTGTTGGAAGTTGCAGTGGAATAAAAAGACAATATCAATGCCCCGTGGTACAGACGTGGAGGTCACAGTAGCTTAACAAGATGGTTTTAATGTCCCTTGGAAGAGTGGGGGAGGTCACAGTGGTATAAAAAGACAATATCAATGCCCCGTGGAAGAGACGTGGAGGTCACAGTAGTTTAACAAGATGGTTTTAATGCCCCTTGGAAGAGTGGTGGAGATCGCTATGGAATAAAAAGACAATATCAATGCCCCGTGGAAGAGAAGTGGAGGTCACAGTAGTTTAACAAGACAGTTTAAATGCAACTTGAATAGTGATGGAGGTATGTTAAATAAAAATAAAATACCAATGCCCCGTGGAAGAGACGGGGAGGTCGCCATAGCTTACCAAGACGCTTTTAATGCCCCTTGGAAAAGCTGTGGAGTTCAGAGTAGTTTAACAAGATGGTTTTAATGCCCCTTGGAAGAGACATGTAGGTCACAGTAGCTTAACAAGACGGTATTAATGCCACTTGGAAGAGTGGTGGAGGTTATAGTGGAATAAAAATACAATATCAATGCCCCGTGGAAGAGACGTGGAGATCACAGTAGCTTAAAAAGATGGTTTTAATGCCTGTTGGAAGAGTGGTGGAAGTCGCAGTGGAATAAAAAGACAATATCAATGCCCCTTGGAAGAGTGGTGGAGGTCTCAATGGAATATTAGGACAATATTAATGCCCCTTGGAAGAGACGTGGAGGTCACAATAGCTAAACAATATGGTTTTAATGCCCCTTGGAAGAGTGGTGGAAGTCTCAGTGGAATGAAAAGACAATATCAATGCCCTGTGGAAGCGACGTAGAGGTCACAGCAGCTTAACAAGACAGTTTTAATGCCCTTTGGGAGAATACTAGAGGTCGCTGTGGAATAAAAAGACAATATCAATACCCCGCGGAAGAGACGTGGAGGTAATAGTAGCTTAACAAGGCGGTTTTAATGCCCCTTGGAAGAGCTGTGGAGCTCAGAGTGGTTTAACAAGATGGTTTTAATGCACCTTAGTACAGACGTGGAGGTCACAGTAGCTTAACAAGATGGTTTTAATGCCCCTTGTTAGAGTGGTGGAGGTCGCAGTGGAATAAAAAGACAATATCAATGCCCCGTGGAATAGACGTGGAGGTCACAGTAGCTTAACTAGACAAATTTAATGCCCCGTGGAAGAGTTGTGGAGTTCAGAGTATTTTAACAAGACGGGTTTAATGCCCCTTGAAAGAGACGTGGAGGTCACAGTAACTTATTAAAACGGTTTTAATTCCCCTTGGAAGAGTGGTGGAGGTCGCAGTGGAATAAAGATACAATATCAATGCCCCTTGGTAGAGTGGTGGAGGTCAAAGGGGAATAAAAAGACAATATCAATGCCGCTTGGAAAAGTGGTGTAGATCCCAGTGGAATAAAAAGACAATATCAATGCCCCGTGGAAGAGACGTGGAGGTCACTGTACCTTAACAAGACGTTTTTAATGCCCCTTGGAAAAGTGGTGGAGGTTACAGTGGAATAAAAAGACAATATCAATGCCCCGTGGAAGAGACGAGGAGGTCAAAATAGCTTAACAAGGTGGTTTTAATGCCCATTTCGAAGAGTGGTGGAGGGCGCAGTGAAATAAAAAGACAATATCAATGCCCCATAGAAGAGACGTGGAGATCACAGTAGCTTAACATGTGTTATGATCTGCTACAGGAACTAAGGAAAGACAGGAGATCTGTCCCTACAATATAACTAAACTAGATCCCTACGATGTAACGGGGAACCTGATCCTGCGATCAGACCCGCTAAAGTCCTCGGCTAGTCTGTACGAAGACCTATAGATGTGAGGGAGGGATCCCTACAAGAACTAGGGACTGGGATAAGTTGGACACCTCCTAGCAGAAATAGTAGCAGTCAAAGACAAACACACAACAAAAAGCATAGAGGTCAGAAGACCTAGCAAAACTAACAGAGAACGGTAACAGAGCACCAAGCTAGCTCAAAAGTAGTAAATACAATGAAGTCCAGCAAGGTCAGGAGGGTGGAGCCGGATTAAATAGGCAAAAATGGTCATGTGCCTAGCAAACTAAAAAAAAACTAACAGGAGAGTTCTAACAGTACCCCCTCTTCTAAGAGGATCCTCCGGATCCCCTAGGCCCAGGCTTATCAGGAAACCTCCTGTGAAACGCTCTGAGAAGTCTGGAAGCAGAAACATCATCCGCCCTCACCCATGAGTTATCCTCAGGTCCGAAACCCTTCCAAGCGACGAGATACTGCAAACTCCCTCTATACCGTCTAGAATTTAGGATGCGGGAAATTTCATATTCCCCGTCCTCCACCACCGGAGGAACAGTGGCAGAGGCGTCATCATCCGACACGTCAGCTCTTTTCAACAGAGAAACATGAAACACCGGGTTAATCTTCCAGGAGGTAGGAACCTCCAGCCTAACAGCAGATTGGTTAACTATCTGAAGCACCTTAAAGGGCCCTACGAACTTGGGACCCAATTTTTTAGAAGGAATCCTCAATCGCAGATTCTTAGAGGACAACCAAACCATGTCACCAACAGCAAACAAAACCTCTTGCCGTTTCCTATCAAAGTACCTCTTAGATTTTTTGTTAGCCTCCTGAAGATTACCACGTACATCCGTCCAAACTCTCTCCAAATCACCGGAAAAACTCTCCTCCTCAGGCACAGCCGATACCAATTTGGAGAATGACCCAAAAGACGGATGTCTCCCAGAACAACAAAAAAAAGGCGAACACCCAGCAGAAGAGGATGTATGGTTGTTAAGAGCAAATTCAGCAAGTGGCAGAAACTCAGACCACCCCTCTTGATTGTCTGCCACAAAACAACGCAAGAACTGCTCAACATCCTGGTTCTTCCTTTCTGTCTGGCCATTAGACTCAGGATGATATCCGGATGAAAACGACAAATGAACTCCCAACCAGTCACAAAAGGCACGCCAAAAACGAGCCACGAACTGAGGTCCCCTATCAGAAACAATGTCAGTAGGAACACCATGTAGTCTGACAATTTCCTTGACAAAGGCCTTAGCGAGTGTCTTAGCGCAAGGCAGTTTGATGAAGGGAACCAAGTGACACATCTTGCTAAAACGGTCCACGACCACCCAGATGACCATGAAACCTTCAGAGGGGGGAAGGTCAGTAATAAAGTCCATAGCCAGATGTGTCCAAGGTGCACTAGGAACCTCCAGAGGGCAAAGCAACCCCGCAGCAGGAGCATGCGAAGACTTGGATCTAGCACACACAGTACATTGACGCACCCACTTAATGACTTCCTTCTGCCATCCAGGCCACCAAAAACTGCGACCCACAAGTCTCTTGGTCTCAGAAATTCCTGGATGACCTGCCAACCGAGACTCATGACACTCAACAAACAAATCTCTCCTAAAGGTCCTAGGCACAAACAACCTCCCATGGGGAGTGTTAGATGGGGCATTCTCCTGAGCTTTAAGAATCTCATCCTCCAAAACGGAGTCCAAAGCAGCAATCACAACACCTTCTTGTAAAATGCTCTCCTCTTCCTCCTCAGCACCGACCATGGGAGAAAAGCTGCGAGACAAAGCATCCGCTTTAACATTCTTGGTACCCGGGATGTAAGTAATGGAAAAATTAAACCGCGAGAAAAAAAGTGCCCACCTAGCCTGACGGGCATTCAAGCGCTTGGCAGCATCAAGATAGATCAGATTTTTATGATCAGTGAAAATTTGAATGGGAAATTCAGCACCTTCCAAGAGGTGACGCCAGTGTTCAAATGCGAGTTTAATAGCCAGCAATTCCTGATTACCAATATCGTAATTAAGTTCAGTCTCAGAAAATTTTTTTGAAAAAAAGGCACAGGGATGTATTTCATCCTTATTTTCCTGAGACAACACCGCACCGACCCCCACAGAGGAAGCATCAACCTCAACCAAAAACGGCTTAGTCACATCAGGCTGAATAAGGATGGGAGCAGAGGTGAACCTCTCCTTAAGAAGCACAAAAGCCTCAATGGCCTCAGAAGTCCACTGAACCGCATTAGCACCTTTCCTGGTGAGATCGGTCAGCGGTTTGACAATAATAGAATTTTTTTTATGAATTTTCTGTAATAATTGGCGAAACCCAAAAACCTCTGTATTGATTTCAAACCAATAGGCCTAGGCCATTCCTGCACAGCTTGAACTTTAACCGGATCCATCTCAAAACCTTCACTGGAGATAATGTAACCCAAAAAACTAATTCTCTGTACAGCGAACTCACATTTCTCTAGCTTAGCAAAAAGCGAATTGTCCATTAATAACTGTAAAACCTCACGTACGCTCTGCCAATGAGACTCCAGATCAGGCGAATAAATCAGAATGTCATCCAAATACACAACCACATTTTTGCCGATTAAAGGTCTAAGGATGTCATTAAT
The DNA here is from genome assembly GCF_046119375.1 of Phyllobates terribilis. Lineage (NCBI taxonomy): Eukaryota > Metazoa > Chordata > Amphibia > Anura > Dendrobatidae > Phyllobates > Phyllobates terribilis. The sequence goes on along the minus strand of NW_027363531.1, from coordinate 349,409 downwards.
AAGATTCTGAAAAAATGCTGGAGCATTGGTAAGACCAAAAGGCATAACCAGATTCTCAAAATGACCCACAGAAGTGTTAAAAGCAGTCTTCCATTCATCACCCTCCTTCATGCGCAACAAATTGTATGCCCCCCGGAGATCAATTTTAGAGAACCACTTGGCCCCCACTAACTGGTTAAATAAATCAGGAATCAATGGCAGTGGGTAAGGATTGCGTACAGTAATTTTATTAATCTCACGAAAGTCCAGACAAGGACGTAACCCGCCATCTTTTTTTTTAACAAAAAAAAATCCAACAGCCACAGGAGACTTGGAAGGCCTAATGTGACCGGCGGCCAAGCTTGTCTGTATGTATTCCTCCAAAGCCTTTCTCTCAGGAATAGTAAGATTAAATAAACAACTTTTAGGAAGAGTCGCTCCAGGGACAAATTCAATGGTACAATCATAGTCTCTATGGGGAGGTAAAATTTGTGACTCCTCCTCAGAAAAAACTCTCCAAAAATCCTGAATAGGTACAGGTAATTCCCCTTTATCCACAGCAGCAATGCGCCCGTTACAACACTTGTCATAACACTTAGGGCTTCAGGACTTAATTTCATTGGTAGACCAATCCAGTACAGGATTGTGCAATTTTAACCAGGGCAACCCCAATATTACTGGAGAAGGCAAATTATTTAATACTACCAAATCCAAATTCTCTTGATGAATACCATTAATAGTGAGGGGAAATTCACAGACCTTATGAGTAACACTCTTCAAGGGAGAGCCATCAACAGAAACCACAGTAATAGGGGATGACAAAGTTTTAGGTTTTAATTTAAGTTTTTCTAAGAATCCCCCAGCAATCACATTCAGAGTAGAACCGCAATCCACAAAAACCCGAAATTCAATTAATTCATCCTGAGCAGCAGTAGTAGCAGATAGGAATACTCCCTTAGAATTTAAACAGGCTATTCGTGCATGACTGACCATTTTTTTTTCTTTCTTCATACGAAGCACACAGTTCTTAATAAAATGACCAGAATTTCCGCAATAGAAGCACAAACCTTCAGAAAGCCTGCGGTCTTTTTCCTGAGAGCGGGCTGCCATCGCCCCAATCTCCATCGGCTCTCCTTTGTCAGCACAGACCCTCTCAGGACTCGGAGCTGACATAGCAGAGGATTTGCTCTCATTAACCCTTGCACGCAGTCTCCTGTCCACCCGTATAGCTAATTGCATTGCCTCCTGCAAGTTTCCAGGTGTGGGATAAGCAATCAGTAAATCATTAACCCTTTCACCAAGCCCTGCAAGAAACAAGCTTTTCAAAGCTGAATCGTTCCACCCCACCTGGGAAGACCACCGACGGAAGTGAGAACAATATTTTTCCACATTACCTGATCCCTGCCTCAGATGTCTCAATTCAGACTCAGCAGATGAGACACGATCAGGATCATCGTACAACAAACCCAAAGCAGAAAAAAAACTATCCACTGATCTAAAGCACAGATCACTAGGTTGGAGAGAGAAGGCCCATCCCTGAGGATCTTTGCGCAAAAGTGACATTATGAACCCTATGCGCTGTGATTCATCACCAGAGGATCCGGGTCTCAAACGAAAATACAATAAACAAGCATTTTTAAAAGAAAAAAAATCTTGTTGTTCGCCAAAAATTAGATCAGGCAGACGTACCTTTGGTTCCACAAAATGTGCTCCAGAACAGCTACTCACGTGTTGTTGGAGCTTGTCCACCTCCAGAGAGAGTCCCTGCAAGCGTTGAGGCAAATCTTGAACCGAGACCATGATAGAAAACTGGAGGTCTTTCCTTAGAAAAAATTATTTTTTTTTTTTAGGCTGGACTTACTGTTATGATCTGCTACAGGAACTAAGGAAAGACAGGAGATCTGTCCCTACAATATAACTAAACTAGATCCCTACGATGTAAGGGGAACCTGATCCTGCGATCAGACCCGCTAAAGTCCTCGGCTAGTCTGTACGAAGACCTATAGATGTGAGGGAGGGATCCCTACAAGAACTAGGGACTGGGATAAGTTGGACACCTCCTAGCAGAAATAGTAGCAGTCAAAGACAAACACACAACAAAAAGCATAGAGGTCAGAAGACCTAGCAAAACTAACAGAGAACGGTAACAGAGCACCAAGCTAGATCAAGAGTAGTAAATACAATGAAGTCCAGCAAGGCCAGGAGGGCGGAGCCGGATTAAATAGGCAAAAATGGTCATGTGACCAGCAAACTAAAAAAAACCTAACAGGAGAGTTCTAACAACATGGTGGTTTTAATGCCCCTTGGAAGAGTGGTGGAGGTTGCAGTGGAATAAAAAGACAATGTCAATGCCCCGTGGAAAAGATGTGGAGGTCACAGTGGCTTAACAAGACGGTTTTAATGCCCCTTGGAAGAGCTGTGGAGTTCAGAGTGGTTTAACAAGATGGTTTTAATGCCCCTTGGAAGAGACATGAAGGTCACAGTAGCTTGACAAGACGATTTTAATGTCCCTTGGTAGAGTGGTGGAGGTCGCAGTGGAATAAAAATACAATATCAATGCCCTGTGGAAGAGACGTAGTAGTCACAGTAGCTTAACAAGACGGTTTTTAATGCCCCTTGGAAGAGTACTGGAGGTCGCTGTGGTATAAAAAGACAATATCAATGCCCTGTGGAAAAGACGTGGAGGTCACAGTAGCTTAACAAGATGGTTTTAATGCCCCTTGATGGAGTGGTGGAGTTCACAGTGGAATAAAAAGACAATATCAATGACCCCTTGGAAGAGTGGTGGAGGTCGCAGTGTAATAAAAATACAATATTAATGCCCCTTGGAAGAGACGTGGAGGTCACAGTAGCTTAGCAAGACCGTTTTAATGCCCCTTGGGAGAGTGGTGGAGGTCGCATTCGAATAAAAAGACAATATCAATGCCCCTTGAAAGAGTGCAAACCTACAAAAGACAAAAAATATATCTCATACCCTACCATCATTATATATAAATGTAAAACAAAGTTGCATATGAAATATAGGGTACTTAGTGAACTATTTTTGATCAAAAATAGTATACAAGCTGTCCCACCAGCGACAAGGTGACCCTAAATTGGGACGGTCTTACACTGTCTATATTAAAAACCTTACTGTATATCAAAGTTGAAGTAATGCATATAAAAGGGTAGACAAATAGAACCAGGTCCCAATATCAGACCACCTAAGCCTGTGGTAAGCTGCATATATACTAACCAGCTCAACAAGGGGGATGCCACACCCCTAATTTGCACAGAATGCAAACAAGACAAAAAACCAAGCAATGTGAACTGAGGTCTAAGATGGTACACATGCAAGAAATAGGAGCATGTTCACACTAGCAAAAAGATGCAAAACCTACAAAAGACAAAAATTATATCTCATACCCTACCATCATTATATATAAATGTAAAGCAAAGTTCCATATGAAATATAGGGCACTTAGTGAACTATTTTTGATCAAAAAAAGTATACAAGCCGTCCCACCAGCGACAAGGTGACCCTAAATTGGGACGGTCCTACACTATCTATATTAAAATCCTTACTGTATATCAAAGTTGAAGTATGCATATAAAAGGGTAGACAAATAGAACCAGGTCCCAATATCAGCCCACCTAAGCCCGTGGTAAGCTACATATATACTAACCAGCTCAACCAGCTCAATAGTTCACTAAGTACCCTATATTTCAAATGTAACTTTGCTTTACATTTATATATAATGATGGTAGGGTATGAGATATATTTTTTGTCTTTTGTAGGTTTTGCATCTTTTTGCTAGTGTGAACATGCTCCTATTTCTTGCATGTGTACCATCTTAGACCTCAGTCCACATTGCTTGGTTTTTTGTCTTGTTTGCATTCTGTGCAAATTAAGGGTGTGGCATCCCCCTTGTTGAGCTGGTTAGTATATATGTAGCTTACCACGGGCTTAGGTGGTCTGATATTGGGACCTGGTTCTATTTGTCTACCCTTTTATATGCATTACTTCAACTTTGATATATAGTAAGGTTTTTAATATAGACAGTGTAGGACCATCCCAATTTAGGGTCACCTTGTCGCTGGTGGGACGGCTTGTATACTTTTTTTGATCAAAAATAGTTCACTAAGTACCCTATGTAATGCACACGCCCGGGCTGAGCGGCGTGTGCGTGTGATTCCACTGGACCGTGCCGGAGAGTGAATGCCTGGAGGGGCGTAACTAGGTATTCACCCGATCCGACCAGGGTCACACGACGGCATACAACGCCAGTGCACCAAGGAGGAACCGAGCAGAGGGACCAGGTGCTACTCCAGGACAGACCCCGGACATGGCTGTTGACCCACACAGGGGAATACAGGAACAGACTGGTTAGGCTGGCACACAGACTGGTGGGAATAGGCAGGCACGACTGGTATGCAGGCAGGCGGGTATGCAGGCAGGGGGGTACAGGCAAGCACGGCTAGAGTGCAGACAGGAAGGCACTAGCAGGTAGGAACACAGGCGGGATAGGACCCAGTACACACTGGGACTTTGGAACAGAACCACAGATGTGGCGGACAAACACAGCAGAGTGAGGCCGCCCAGAGAGGTGAGCGAGAGCAGGGCAGGATGAGACCGCCCGGAGCGGTGAGCAAGAGCAGGGCAGGACGAGACCGCCTGGAGCGGTGAGCAAGAGCAGAGCAGGACGAGACCGCCTGGAGCAAGAGCAGAGCAGGATGAGACCACCTGGAGCGGTGAGCAAGAGCAGAGCAGGACGAGACCGCCTGGAGCGGTGAGCAAGAGCAGAGCAGGACGAGACCGCCTGGAGCGGTGAGCAAGAGCAGAGCAGGACGAGACCGCCTGGAGCAGTGAGCAAGAGCAGAGCAGGACGAGACCGCCTGGAGCGGTGAGCAAGAGCAGAGCAGGACGAGACCGCCTGGAGCGGTGAGCAAGAGCAGAGCAGGACGAGACCGCCTGGAGCGGTGAGCAAGAGCAGAGCAGGACGAGACCGCCTGGAGCGGTGAGCAAGAGCAGAGCAGGACGAGACCGCCTGGAGCGGTGAGCAAGAGCAGAGCAGGACGAGACCGCCTGGAGCGGTGAGCAAGAGCAGAGCAGGACGAGACCGCCTGGAGCGGTGAGCAAGAGCAGAGCAGGACGAGACCGCCTGGAGCGGTGAGCAAGAGCAGAGCAGGACGAGACCGCCTGGAGCGGTGAGCAAGAGCAGAGCAGGACGAGACCGCCTGGAGCGGTGAGCAAGGGCAGAGCAGGACGAGACCACCTGGAGCGGTGAGCAAGAGTAGAGCAGGACGAGGCCGCCTGGAGCGGTGAGCAAAAGTAGAGCAGGACGAGGCCGCCTGGAGCGGTGAGCAAGAGTAGAGCAGGACTAGGCCGCCTGGAGCGGTGAGCAAGAGTAGAGCGAGACTGCCGGAGCAGTGAGCAAAAGGGTCAGAGCGGAGCAAGGCTGCCGGAGCAGCGAGCAAATGGGTCAGAGCGGAGCAAGGCTGCCGGAGCAGCGAGCAAAAGGGTCAGAGCGGAGCAAGGCTGCCGGAGCAGTGAGCAAGGCAGAGCAGGCTAGAACCGCCGGAGCAGTGAGCAAGGCAGAGCAGGGGGGACAGGGCTCTGTTCACACGGAACAGACAGGAAGGGAAAGGCAGAGCCAGATACCCACAGGGTACTTGCAGTGAAGTAGCGAGTGGACCACAAACTCACAAACGGGTGTACAGAGACAACAAGCAGGAGTTAGGTACGAGTTCAGACTCTGCAGAAAAAGGAAAGGAACGGACATAGAGAAAAAACAGGTAAAAGATAGGAGAGAGTTCAGACTGGAACTGAGTGTACGGAGGAGACCGACACTGCAGCGGAATACAGGAGCGTGTCTGGGAATACGGCCTCCAGAGAGGCGGGACGAACAGGCAAGGAGCGTGTTCAGACAGGACAGACAAGATACAGGAGCGGGTCTAGGTAATCGGCCCCTAGAAGGCGGGAGGAACAGACTAGGAGCGTGTTCAGACAGGCCTGGAAATACAGCCTCCAGGATAGGCAGACAAGAGAACACAGAACGGGACCTGGCACCTTCAGAGTGAAAGCACACACTGAATGAAACACAATGCTCAGGCATGGGTTAATTGGAGCAGCTGGTTTAAATACCAGGTGACAGACAGCAATAGGCTGAGGACGCACAAGGGGTGTGCCCACAGCAGGTACAAGAAGCAGGAAGTGATCGGGCGCCACCCTTAAGCAGCAGCACACAGAAGCAAACAGACAGCATGGAGGGAAGCCAGAGAGACATTCTGGATTGGAGATCAAGTGCGCGCTCTTGCACAGTGGGAGATGGACCACTATGCAAGGACGCCGCCAGGTATGTTACACCCTATATTTCATATGCAACTTTGCTTTACATTTATATATAATGATGGTAGGGTATGAGATATATTTTTTGTTGGTTTTGCATCTTTTTGCTAGTGTGAACATGCTCCTATTTCTTGCATGTGTACCATCTTAGACATCAGTTCACATTGCTTGGTTTTTTGTCTTGTTTGCATTCTGTGCAAATTAGGGGTGTGGCATCCCCCTTGTTGAGCTGGTTAGTATATATGTAGCTTACCACGGGCTTAGGTGGTCTGATATTGGGACCTGGTACTATTTGTCTACCCTTTTATATGCATTACTTCAACTTTGATATACAGTAAGGTTTTTAATATAGACAGTGTAGGACCGTCCCAATTTAGGGTCACCTTGTCACTGGTGGGGCGGCTTTTATACTTTTTTTTTTTATCAAAAATAGTTCACTAAGTACCCTATATTTCATCTGCAACTTTACTTTACATTTATATATAATGATGGTAGGGTATGAGATAGATTTTTGTCTTTTGTAGGTTTTGCATCTTTTTGCTAGTGTGAACATGCTCCTATTTCTTGCATGTGTACCATCTTAGACCTCAGTTCACATTGCTTGGTTTTTAGTCTTGTTTGCATTCTGTGCAAATTAGGGATGTGGCATCCCCCTTGTTGAGCTGGTTAGTATATATGTAGCTTACCACGTGCTTATGTGGTCTGATATTGGGACCTGGTTCTATTTGTCTACTCTTTTATATGCATTACTTCAACTTTGATATACAGTAAGATTTTTAATATAGACAGTGTAGGACCGTCCCAATTTAGGGTCACCTTGTCGCTGGTGGGACGGCTTGTATACTTTTTTTGATCAAAAATAGTTCACCAAGTACCCTATATTTCATATGCAACTTTGCTTTACATTTATATATAATGATGGTAGGGTATGAGATATATTTTTTGTAGGTTTTGCATCTTTTTGCTAGTGTGAACATGCTCCTATTTCTTGCATGTGTACCATTTTAGACCTCAGTTCACATTGCTTGGTTTTTTGTCTTGTTTGAATTCTGTGCAAATTAGGGGTGTGGCATCCCTCTTGTTGAGCTGGTTAGTATATATGTAGCTTACCACGGGCTTAGGTGGTCTGATATTGGGACCTGGTTCTATTTGTCTACCCTTTTATATGCATTACTTCAACTTTGATATACAGTAAGATTTTTAATATAGACAGTGTAGGACCGTCCCAATTTAGGGTCACCTTGTCGCTGTTGGGACGGCTTGTATACTTTTTTTGATCAAAAATAGTTCACTAAGTACCCTATATTTCATATGCAACTTTGTTTTACCTTTATATATAATGATGGTAGGGTATGAGATATATTTTTTGTCTTTTGTAGGTTTTGCATCTTTTTGCTAGTGTGAACATGCTCCTATTTCTTGCATGTGTACCATCTTAGACCTCAGTTCACATTGCTTGGTTTTTTGTCTTGTTTGCATTCTGTGCAAATTAGGGGTGTGGCATCCCCCTTGTTGAGCTGTTTCCGTACCCACTGTAAATGTAGACATGGATGTCTGAATGTAGCATAAAGTGTATGAGCAGCTTAAGGCTTTCTTCAAATTATATGGAAACACGTAAGGTCTCAATGTATGCAACTATATGCCATAGAATTGCATACGTAGCTCACTGATGAAAGCAAATAGTTTACCACACAAAAACTGTATTTTACTTTCCAATACAATGACAAATGGTAAAGAATACCACAAACGTTAAAAATACATCAAACCCATTACAGGCGATGGATACATTTGGTAAATACTGTGAACATAATCTTAGAGCACATTTACACTGGCCGATTGTTTTGGCCATTCGTTCAGTGATTGGCAGCTTGTTTAAGCAGGTTAATTATCTGCAAGGGTGGTTCCTAGAACGCTTGTTTTAGCATAATTAGCCTGTCTCAACAGGCTGCCAGTCGCCCAGTGAATAACCAAAACGCTCATTTGTAAGGTGAAATGATTTTGCGGCTTACTTAAAAAAAAACATCATTCTTGGCAACACATTGTCCTAAGTAAATAGAACATGTGCGGCCAACAACAATGGTATTATATGCTCACAGAATAACATATTAATGATTGTTCTGTGAGCTAGGGAAGCGTGGTCGGCCTGTCGAAACAGACTATTAAACAACAGCGATGGGCCAGTGTTAAAGAACCAGATCATTTTGAAGAAACTTACTCTCTAGATACATGTTTTTATTGCACAAGCTAAGAAGTAATATAACAATAACAATATATAACAATATAACAATCTCAGTTCACATTGCTTGGTCCCTTGAAAGAGTGGTGGAGGTCACAGTGGAATAAAAAGACAATATCAATGCCCTGTGGAAGAGACGTGGAGGTCACAGTAGCCTAACAAGATGGTTTTAATGGCCATTGGAAGAGTGCTGGAGGTCGCAGTGGAATAAAAAGACAATATCAATGCCCCGTGAAAGACAACTGGAGGTCACCGTAGCTTAACAAGATGGTTTTAATGCCCCTTGGAAGAGTGGTGGAGGTCTCTGTGGAATAAAAAGACAATATCAATGCCCCTTGGAAGAGTGGTGGAGGTCGCTGTGGAAAAAAAGGACAATATCAGTGCCCCGTGGAAGAGACGTGGAGGTCACAGTAGCTTAACAAGCTGGTTTCAATGCGCCTTGGAAGAGTGGTGGAGGTTACAGTGGAATAAAAAGACAATATCAATGCCACGTGGAAGAGACATAGAGATAGTAGCTTAAAAAGAGGGTTTTAATGCCCCTTGGAGGAGTGGTGGAGGTTACAGTGGAATAAAGACAATATCAATGATTCTTGGAAGAGACGTGGAGATAGAAGTTTAAAAAGACGGTTTTAATGCCCCTTGGAAGAGTGGTGGAGGTCGCAGAGGAATAAAAAGACAATTTCAATTCCCCTTGGGAGAGTGGTGGAGGTCGCAATGGAATAAAAAGACAATATCAATGACCCGTGGAAGAGACGTGGAGGTAACAGTAGCTTAACAAGACGGTTTTAATGCCACTTGGAAGAGTGGTGGAGGTCGATGTGGAATAAAAAGACAATATCGTTGCCCCATGAAAGAGACGTGGAGGTCACAGTAGCTTAACAAGACAGTTTTAATTCCCCTTTGAAGAGCTGTGGAGTTCAGAGTGGTTTAACAAGATGGTTTTAATGCCCCGTGGAAGAGACGTGGAGGTCACAGTAGCTTAACAAGTTGGTTTTAATTCCCCTTCGAAGAGTGGTGGAGGTCGTAGTGGAATAAAAAGACAATATCAATGCCCCGTGTAAGAGACGTAAAGGTCACAGTTGCTTAACAAGACGGTTTTAATGCCCCTTGGAAGAGTGGTGGTTGTCGTTGTGGAATAAATAGACAATATCAATGCCCCATGGAAGATACGTGGAGGTCACAGTAGCTTAACAAGACGGTTTTAATGCCACTTGGAAGAATGGTTGGGGTCGCATTGGTATAAAAAGACAATATCAATGCCCCATGTAAGAGACATGGAGGTCACAGTTGCTTAACAAGATGGTTTTAATGCCCCTTGGAGGAGTGGTGGATGTCGCTGTGGAATATATTGACAATATCAATGCCCCGGGGAAGAGACGTGGAGGTCACAGTAGCTTAACAAGGCGGTTTTAATGCCACTTGGAAGAAAGGTTGGGGTCGCATTGGAATAAAAAGACTATATCAATGCCCCGTGGAAGAGACATGGATGTCACAAAAGCTTAACAAGATGGTTTTAATGCCCCTTGGAAGAGTAGTGGATGTTGATGTGGAATAAAAAGACAATATCAATGCCACGTGGAAGAGACGTGGAGGTCACAGAAGCTTAACAAGACGGTTTTAATGCCCATTGGAAGAGCTGAGGAGTTCAGAGTGGTTTAACAAGATGGTTTTAATACCCCTTGGAAGTGTGTTGGAGGTCGCAGTTGAATAAAAAGACAATATCAATGCCCCGTTGAAGAGACGTGGAGGTCAGTGTAGCTTAACAAGACGGTTTTAATGCCCATTGGAAGAGTGGCGGAGGACGCAGTGGAAAAAATAGACAATATCACTGACCCGTGGAAGAGACGTGGAGGTCACAGTAGATTAACAAGACGGTTTTAATGCCCCTTGGAAGAGTGGTGGAGATCTTAGTGGAATAAAAAGACAATATCATTGCCCCGTGGAAAAGACGTGGAGGTCACTGTAGCTTAACACGACGGTTTTAATGCCCCGTGGAAGAGACGTGGAGGTCAGAGTAGCTTAATAAGACGGTTTAATGCTACTTGGAAGAGTGGTGGAGGTTACATTGGAATAAAAAAGAAAATATCAATGCCCCGTGGAAGAGACGTTGAGGTCACAGTAGTTTTAACAAGACGGTTTTAATGCCCCTTGGAAGAGTGGTGGAGGTCACAGTGGATTAAAAAGACAATATCAATGCCCCTTGGATGAGTTGTGGATGTCGCAGTGAAATAAAAAGACAATATTAATACCCCGTGGAAGAGAAGTGGAGGTCACAGTAGCTTATCAAGATGGTTTTAATGCCCCTTGGAAGAGTAGTGGAGGTCGCAGTGGAATAAAAAGACAATATTAATGCCCCGTGGAAGAGTTGTGGAGGTCACAGTAGCTTAACAAGATGGCTTTAATGCCCCTTGGAAGAGCTGTGGAGTTCAGAGTGGTTTAACAAGACGGTTTTTATGCCCCTTGGTAGAGATGTGGAGGTCACAGTAGCTTTATAAGACGGTTTTAATGCCCCTGGGAAGAGCTGCGGAGTGCAGAGTGGTTTAACAAGATGGTTTTAATGCCCCTTTGAATAGACGTGGAGGTCACAGTAGCTTAACAAGATGATTTCAATGCCTCTTGGAAGAGTGATGGAGATTACAGTGGAATTAAGAGACAATATCAATGCCCTGTGAAAGAGACGTGGAGTTCACAGTAGCTTAACAAGACGGTTTTAATGCCCCTTGGTAGAGTGGTGGAGGTTGCGCTGGAATAAAAAGACAATATCAATGCCCCTTGGAAGAGTGGTGGAGTTCGCAGTGGAATATAAAGACAATATCAATGCCCCGTGGAAGAGACGTGGAGGTCACAGTAGCTTAACAAGACGTTTTAATGCCACTTGGAAAAATGGTGGAGGATACAGTGGAATAAAAAGACAATATCAATGCCCCCGTGGAAGAGACGTGGAGTTCACAGTAGCTTAACAAGACAGTTTTAATGCTCTTGGAAGAGTGGTGGAGGTCGCAGTGGAATAAAAAGACAATATCAATGACTCTTGGAAGAGTGATGGAGGTCGCAGTGGAATAACAAGACAATATCAATGACCCGTTTAAGAGACATGGAGGTCACAGTATCTTCACATTTCGGTTTTAGTGCCCCGTGGAAGTGTGGTGGAGGTCGCAGTGGTATAAAATGACAATATCAATGCCCCGTGGAAGAGACGTGGAGGTCACAGTAGCTTAACAAGATGTTTTTTTTGCCCCTTGGAATAGTGGTGGTAGGGGCAGTGGAATAAAAAAACAATATCAATGCCCCGTGGAAGAGATGTGGAGGTCACAGCAGCTTAACAAGACTGTTTTAATGCCCGTTGGATGAGACGTGGAGGTCACATTAGCTTACATGACGTATTTAATGCCCCTTGGAAAAGTGGTGGATGTTACAATGGAATAAAAAGACTATATGAATGCCCCGTGGATGAGACGTGGAGGTCACAGTGTCTTATCGATATGGTTTTAATTCCCCTTCGAAGAGGGGTGGAGGACGCAGTGGAATAAAAAGACAATATCAATGCCCCGTGGAAGAGTTATGGAGGTCACAGTAGCTTAACAAGACGGTTTTAATGCCCCTTGGAAGAGCTGTGGAGTTCAGAGTGGTTTAACAAGATGGTTTTTATGCCCCTTGGAAGAGACGTGGAGGTCACAGTAGCTTAACAAGATGGTTTTAATGCCCCTTGGAAGAGTGGTGGAGCTTACAGTGGAAAAAAAAGACAATATCCATGCTCCGAGGAAGAGATGTGGAGGTAAGTGTAGCTTAACAAGACGTTTTAACGCCCCTTGGAAAAGCTGTGGAGTTTAGAGTTGTTTAACAAGACGGTTTTAATGCCCCTTTTAAGAGATGTGGAAGTCACAGTAGATTAACAAGATGGTTTTAATGCCCCTGGAAGAGACGTGGAGGTCACAGTAGCTTAACTATATGGTTTTAATGACTCTTAGAAGAGTGGTGGAGGTAACAGTTGAACAAAAAGAGAATATCAATGCCCAATGGAAGAGACGTGGAGGTCACAGTAGATTAACAAGACGGTTTTAATGCCCCTTGGAAGAGTGGTGGAGATCTTAGTGGAATAAAAAGACAATATCATTGCCCCGTGGAAAAGACGTGGAGGTCACTGTAGCTTAACACGACGGTTTTAATGCCCCGTGGAAGAGACGTGGAGGTCAGAGTAGCTTAATAGGACGGTTTAATGCTACTTGGAAGAGTGGTGGAGGTTACATTGGAATAAAAAAGAAAATATCAATGCCCCGTGGAAGAGACGTTGAGGTCACAGTAGTTTTAACAAGACGGTTTTAATGCCCCTTGGAAGAGTGGTGGAGGTCACAGTGGAATAAAAAGACAATATTAATGCCCCGTGGAAGAGTTGTGGAGGTCACAGTAGCTTAACAAGATGGCTTTAATGCCCCTTGGAAGAGCTGTGGAGTTCAGAGTGGTTTAACAAGACGGTTTTTATGCCCCTTGGTAGAGATGTGGAGGTCACAGTAGCTTTATAAGACGGTTTTAATGCCCCTGGGAAGAGCTGTGGAGTGCAGAGTGGTTTAACAAGATGGTTTTAATGCCCCTTTGAATAGACGTGGAGGTCACAGTAGCTTAACAAGATGATTTCAATGCCTCTTGGAAGAGTGATGGAGATTACAGTGGAATTAAGAGACAATATCAATGCCCTGTGAAAGAGACGTGGAGTTCACAGTAGCTTAACAAGACGGTTTTAATGCCCCTTGGTAGAGTGGTGGAGGTTGCGCTGGAATAAAAAGACAATATCAATGCCCCTTGGAAGAGTGGTGGAGTTCGCAGTGGAATATAAAGACAATATCAATGCCCCGTGGAAGAGACGTGGAGGTCACAGTAGCTTAACAAGACGTTTTAATGCCACTTGGAAAAATGGTGGAGGATACAGTGGAATAAAAAGACAATATCAATGCCCCCGTGGAAGAGACGTGGAGTTCACAGTAGCTTAACAAGACAGTTTTAATGCTCTTGGAAGAGTGGTGGAGGTCGCAGTGGAATAAAAAGACAATATCAATGACTCTTGGAAGAGTGATGGAGGTCGCAGTGGAATAACAAGACAATATCAATGACCCGTTTAAGAGACATGGAGGTCACAGTATCTTCACATTTCGGTTTTAGTGCCCCGTGGAAGTGTGGTGGAGGTCGCAGTGGTATAAAATGACAATATCAATGCCCCGTGGAAGAGACGTGGAGGTCACAGTAGCTTAACAAGATGTTTTTTTTGCCCCTTGGAATAGTGGTGGTAGGGGCAGTGGAATAAAAAAACAATATCAATGCCCCGTGGAAGAGATGTGGAGGTCACAGCAGCTTAACAAGACTGTTTTAATGCCCGTTGGATGAGACGTGGAGGTCACATTAGCTTACATGACGTATTTAATGCCCCTTGGAAAAGTGGTGGATGTTACAATGGAATAAAAAGACTATATGAATGCCCCGTGGATGAGACGTGGAGGTCACAGTGTCTTATCGATATGGTTTTAATTCCCCTTCGAAGAGGGGTGGAGGACGCAGTGGAATAAAAAGACAATATCAATGCCCCGTGGAAGAGTTATGGAGGTCACAGTAGCTTAACAAGACGGTTTTAATGCCCCTTGGAAGAGCTGTGGAGTTCAGAGTGGTTTAACAAGATGGTTTTTATGCCCCTTGGAAGAGACGTGGAGGTCACAGTAGCTTAACAAGATGGTTTTAATGCCCCTTGGAAGAGTGGTGGAGCTTACAGTGGAAAAAAAAGACAATATCCATGCTCCGAGGAAGAGATGTGGAGGTAAGTGTAGCTTAACAAGACGTTTTAACGCCCCTTGGAAAAGCTGTGGAGTTTAGAGTTGTTTAACAAGACGGTTTTAATGCCCCTTTTAAGAGATGTGGAAGTCACAGTAGATTAACAAGATGGTTTTAATGCCCCTGGAAGAGACGTGGAGGTCACAGTAGCTTAACTATATGGTTTTAATGACTCTTAGAAGAGTGGTGGAGGTAACAGTTGAACAAAAAGAGAATATCAATGCCCAATGGAAGAGACGTGGAGGTTACAGTAGCTTAACAAGATGGTTTTAATGCCCTTGGCAGAGTAGTGGAAGTCGCAGTGGAATAAAAAGACAATATCAATGCCCCTTGGAATAGTGGTGGAGGTTGCAGTGGAGTAAAAAGACAATATCAATGCCCCTTGGAAGGGTAGTGGAGGTCGTAGTGGAATAAAAAGACAATATCAATGCCCCATGGAAGAGACGTGGAGGTCACAGTAGTTTTATCAAGACAGTTTTAATGCCCCTTAGAAGAGTGATGGAGGTCGCAGTAGAATAAAAAGACAATATCAATGCTCCTTTGAATAGTGGTGGAGGTTGCAGTGGAAAAAAAAGACAATATCAATGCCCCGAGTAAGATACGTGGAGGTCACTGAAGCTTTATAAGACGGTTTTAATGCCGTTTGGAATAGCTGTGGTGTACAGAGTGGTTTAACAAGACGGTTTTAATGCCCCTCGAAGAGTGGTGGAGGTCGGAGTGGAAATAAAAGACAATATCAATGCTCCGTGGAAGAGACGTGTAGGTCACAGGAGCTTAACAAGACAGTTTTAATGCAACTTGAAGAGTGGTGGAGGTCTGTTGAATAAAAATACAATACCAATGCCCCGTGGAAGAGACGGGGAGGTCACCATAGCTTACCAAGACGCTTGTAATGCCCCTTGGAAGAGCTGTGGATTTCAAAGTAGTTTAACAAGATGGTTTTAATGCCCCTTGGAAGAGACATGTAGGTCACAGTAGCTTAACAAGACGGTATTAATGCCAATTGGAAGAGTGGTGGAGGTTACAGTGGAATAAAAGTACAATATCAATGCCCCGTGGAAGAGACGTGGAGATCACAGTAGCTTAACAATGTGGTTTTAATGCCCCTTGGAAGATTGGTGAAGGTCGCAATGGAATAAAAAGACAATATCATTGACCCTTGGAAGAGTGATAGAGGTCGCAGTGGAATAACAAGACAATATCAATGCCCCGTTTAAGAGACGTGGAGGTCACAGTATCTTCACATTTCGGTTTTAGTGCCCCGTGGAAATGTGGTGGAGGTCGCAGTGGAATAAAATGACAATATCAATGCCCCGTGGAAGAGACGTGGAGGTCACAGTAGGTTAACAAGACGGTTTTTTTACCCCTTGGAAGAGTGGTGGTAGGGGCAGTGGAATAAAAAAACAATATCAATGCCCCATGTAAGAGATATGGAGGTCACAGTAGCTTAACAAGACTGTTTAAGTGCCCCTTGGAAGAGTGGTGGAGGTGGCAGTGGAGTAAAAAGACAATATCAATGCCCTGTGGAAGAGATGTGGAGGTCACAGCAGCTTAACAAGACTGTTTTAATGCCCTTTGGATGAGACGTGGAGGTCACATTAGCTTACATGATGTATTTAATGCCCCTTGGAAAAGTGGTGGATGTTACAGTGGAATAAAAAGACTATATGAATGCCCCGTGGATGAGACGTGGAGGTCACAGTGTCTTATCAAGACAGTTTTAATGCCCCTTGGAAGAGTGATGGAGGTCGCTGTAGAATAAAAAGACAATATCAATGCCCCTTTGAATAGTGGTGGAGGTTGCAGTGGAAAAAAAAGACAATATCAATGCCCCGAGTAAGAGACGTGGAGGTCACAGAAGCTTTATAAGACGGTTTTAATGCCCCTTGGAATAGCTGTGGTGTACAGAGTGGTTTAACGAGACGGTTTTAATGCCCCTCGAAGAGTGGTGGAGGTCGGAGTGGAAATAAAAGACAATATCAATGGTCCGTGTAAGAGACGTGGAGGTCACAGTAGCTTAACAAGACAGTTTTAATGCAACTTGAAGAGTGGTGGAGGTCTGTTGAATAAAAATACAATACCAATGCCCCGTGGAAGAGACGGGGAGTTCACCATAGCTTTCCAATACGCTTTAATGCCCGTTGGAAGAGCTGTGGATTTCAAAGTAGTTTAACAAGATGGTTTTAATGCCCCATGGAAGAGATATGTAGGTCACAGTAGCTTAACAAGTGAAAAGAAAAGAAAGGGCGCATGTGTAGACTCACAGGGCTATTTATATAATTTAAAAAGTGCCACTGCACTCACCTGTAATGGTTGTGTACGTCTACACAACCAAGATTAAGCGTGTGATTAATGAGGCTCCGGGTCACCTCTATTTGTAGTACCACCCTGTCGGTGTTTGCCTCGCAACTCCGTGCTCCTCAAGTGGTCACACGATCCTGCTGGACCAGATACCACATCACCGCAGGTCCTCAGTAGTTTAACCCGGTGGCTGGATAACCGCAGGTCCTCAAACATCCAAATATGCCCGGCTGCTCCTGCCGCTTTAGCTCCGTATGGAGATATTTAACAAGTAAACAATGGTGCAGCGGTCTCAGGGAGCGCCAAATGAATACTGGACAATTTAATAGATGGCAACCAACTTTTATTCTTCCTCCAATACCACTGCCACAACGTGTTTCAACGGTCTAAGCCATCTCCACCTGATGAAGATGGCTTAGACCGTTGAAACGCGTTGTGGCAGTGGCATTGGAGGAAGAATAAAAGTCGGTTGCCATCTCTTAAATTGTCCAGTATTCCTTTGGCGCTCCCTGAGACCGCTGCACCATTGTTTACAGTAGCTTAACAAGACGGTATTAATGCCAATTGGAAGAGTGATGGAGGCTACAGTGGAATAAAAATACAATATCAATGCCCCGTGGAAGAGACGTGGAGATCACAGTAGCTTAACAAGATGGTTTTAATGCCCCTTCGAAGATTAGTGAAGGTCGCAATGGAATAAAAAGACAATATCAATGACCCTTGGAAGAGTGGTGGAGGTCGCAATGGAATATAAGGACAATATTAATGCCCATTGGAAGAGACGTGGAGGTCACAGTAGCTTAACAATCCGGTTTTAATGCCCCTTGGAAGAGTGGTGGAGGTTACAGTGGAATAAAAAGACAATATCTATGGCCCTTGGAAGAGACGTGGAGATCGAAGCTTAAAAAGACGGTTTTAATGCCCCTTGTAAGAATAATGGAGGTCGCAGAGGAATAAAAAGACAATATCAATACCCCTTGGGAGAGTGGTGGAGGTCGCAATGGAATAAAAAGACAATATCAATGCACCGTGGAAGAGACGTGGAGGTAACAGTAGCTTAACAAGACAGTTTTAATGCCCCTTGGAAGAGTGGTGGAGGTTACAGTGAAATAAAAAAACAATAACAATGCCCCGAGGAAGAGACGTGGAGGTCACAGTAGTCTAACAAGGTGGTTTTAATGCCTCTTCGAAGAGTGGTGGATGTCGCTGTGGAATAAATAGACAATATCAATGCCCCGTGGAAGATACGTGGAGGTCACAGTAGCTTAACAAGACGGTTTTAATGCCACTTGGAAGAATGGTTGGGGTCGCATTGGAATAAAAAGACAATATCAATGCCCCATGAAAGAGACGTGGTGGTCACAGTTGCTTAACAAGACAGTTTTAATGCCCCTTGGAGTAGTGGTGGATGTCGCTGTGGAATATATTGACAATATCAATGCCCCGGGGAAGAGACGTGTAGGTCACAGTAGCTTGACAAGTCAGTTTTAATGCCACTTGCAAGAATGGTTGGTTTCGCATTGGAATAAAATGACAATATCAATGCCCTGTGGAAGAGACATGGATGTCACAGAAGCTTAACAAGATGGTTTTAATGCCCCTTGGAAGAGTGGTGGATGTCGCTGTGGAATAAAAAGACAATATCAATGCCACGTGGAAGAGACGTGGAGGTCACTGCAGCTTAACAAGACGGTTTTAAAGCCCCTTGGAAGAGCTGAGGAGCTCAGAGTGGTTTAACAAGATGGTTTTAATGCCTCTTGGAAGTGTGTTGGAGGTCGCAGTGAAATAAAAAGACAATATCAATGCCCCGTTGAAGAGACGTGGAGGTAAGTGTAGCTTAACAAGACGTTTTTAATGCCCCTTGGAAGAGTGGTGGAGGTCGCAGTGGAATAAATAGACAATATCACTGCCCCGTGGAAGAGTCATGGAGGTCAGTGTAGCTTAACAAGACGGTTTTAATTCCCCATGGAAGAGTGTTGGAGGTCGCAGTGGAATAAAAAGAAAATATCACTGCCCCTTGGAAGAGACGTGGAGGTCACAGTAGATTAACAAGACGGTTTTAATGCCCCTTGGAAGAGTGGTGAAGGTCTTATTGGAATAAAAAGACAATATCATTGCCCTGTGGAAAAGACGAGGAGGTCACTGTAGCTTAACAAGACGGTTTTAATGCCCCGTGGAAGAGACGTGGAGGTCAGAGTAGCTTAACAAGACGGTTTAATGCCCCTTGGAAGAGTGGTGGAGGTTACAGTGGAATAAAAAAAAAATATCAATGCCCCTTGGAAGAGTGGTGGTGTTCTCATTGGATTAAAAAGACAATATCAATGCCCCTTGGATGAGTTGTGGAGGTCGCAGTGAAATAAAAAGACAATATCAATACCCCGTGGAAGAGAAGTGGAGTTCACAGTAGCTTATCAAGATGGTTTTAATGCCCCTTGGAAGAGTAATGGAGGTAGCACTGGAATAAAAAGACAATATCAATGCCCCGTGGAAGAGAAGTTGAGGTCACAGTAGCTTTATAAGAAGAGCTGTGGAGTTCAGAGTGGGTAAACAAGATGTTTTAATGCCCCTTTGAATAGACGTGGAGGTCACAGTAGCTTAACAAGATGATTTCAATGCCTCTTGGAAGAGTGATGGAGATTACAGTGGAATTAAGAGACAATATCAATGCACCGTGAAAGAGACGTGGAGTTCACAGAAGCTTAACAAGACGGTTTTAATGCCCCTTGGTAGGGTGGTGGAGGTTGTGGTGGAATAAAAAGACAATATCAATGCCCCTTGGAAAAGTGGTGGATGTCGCAGTGGAATATAAAGACAATATCAATGCCCCGTGGAAGAGATGTGGAGGTCACAGTAGCTTAACAAGACGTTTTAATGCCACTTGGAAAAGTGGTGGAGGATACAGTGGAATAAAAAGACAATATCAATGCCCCGTGGAAGAGACGTGAAGGTCACAGTAGCTTAACAAGACATTTTAATGCCACTTGGAAAAGTGGTGGAGGATACAGTGGATTAAAAAGACAATATCAATGCCCCCGTGGAAGAGACTTGGAGGTCACAGTAGCTTAACAAGACAGTTTTATTGCCTCTTGGTAGAGTGGTGGAGTTCTGTGTGAAATAAAAAGACAATATGAATGCCCCGTGGAATAGACGGGGAGGTCACAGTAGTTTTATCAAGACAGTTTTAATGCCCCTTGGAAGAGTTGTGGAGGTCACAGTAGCTTAACAAGATGGTTTTTATGCCCCTTGGAAGAGCTGTGGAGTTCAGAGTGGTTTAACAAGATGGTTTTTATGCCCCTTGGAAGAGACGTGGAGGTCACAGTAGCTTAACAAGACGGTTTTAATGCCCCTTGGAAGATTGGTGGAGGTTAGAGTGGAATAAAAAGACAATATCCATGCTCTATGGAAGAGATGTGAAGGTTAGTGTAGCTTAACAATACGTTTTAATGCACCTTGGAAGAGCTGTGGAGTTCAGAGTTGTTTAACAAGACGGTATTAATGCCCCTTTTAAGAAATGTGGAATTCACAGTAGATTAACAAGACGGTTTTAATGCCCCTTGGAAGAGACGTGGAGGTCACAGTAGCTTAACTAGATGGTTTTAATGCCCATTGGAAGAGTGGTGGAGGTAACAGTTGAACAAAAAGAGAATATCAATGCCCCATAGAAGAGACGTGGAGGTTACAGTAGCTTAACAAGATGGTTTTAATGCCCCGTGGCAGAGTAGTGGAAGTCGCAGTGGAATAAAAAGACAATATCAATGCCCCATGGAAGTGACATGGAGGTCACAGTAGTTTTATCAAGACAGTTTTAATGCCCCTTGGAAGAGTGGTGGAGGTCGCAGTGGAATAAAAAGACAATATCAATGCCCCTTGGAATAGTGGTGGAGGTTGCAGTGGAAATAAAAGACAATATCAATGCCCGGTGGAAGAGACGTGGAGGTCACAGTAGCTTAACAAGACGGTTTTAATGCCCCTTGGAAGAGCTGTGGAGTTCAGAGTGGTTTAATAAGATGATTTTAATGCCCCTTGGATGAGACGTAGAGGTCACAGTAGCTTAACAAGACGGATTCAATGCCCCTTCGAAAAGTGGTGGAGGTTACAGTCGAATAAAAAGACAATATGAATGCCCTGAGTAAGAGACGTGGAGGTCACAGTAGCTTAACAAGACGGTTTTAATGCCCCTTCGAAGAATGGTCGAGGTCGCAGAGTAATAATAAGATAATAAGAATGCAAAGTGCAAAAGACGTGATGGTCACAGTAGCTTAACAAGACAGTTTTATTGGCCCTTGGAAGAGTGGTGTAGGCCGCAGTGGAATAAAAAGACAATATCAATGCCCCATGGAAGAGATGTGGAGGTCACAGTAGCTTAACAAGATGGTTTTAATGCCCCTTGGAAGAGTGGTGGAGGTTACAGTGGAATAAAAAGACAATGTCAATGCCCCGTGGAAGAGACGTGGAGGTCACAGTATCTTAACAAGATGTTTTAATGCCCCTTGGAAGAGTGGTGGAGGTTACTGTGGAATAAATAGAAAATATCATTGCCCCGTGGAAGAGATGTGGAAATCAGAGTAGATTTACAAGACGGTTTTTATTCCCCTTGGAAGAGTGGTGGAGGTCGCAGTGAAATAAAAATCAATATCAATGCCCCTTGGTAGAGTGGTGGACGTCGCAGTGGAATAAAAATACCATATCACTGCCCCGTGGAAGAGACGTGGAGGACACAGTAGCTTAACAAGATGGTTTTATTGCCCCTTGGAAGGGTGTTGGAGGTTGCAGTGGAATTAAAAGACAATCTACATGCCCCTTGGAAGAGATGTGGAGGTCACAGTAGCTTAACAAGATTGTTTTAATGCCCCTTGGAAGAGTGGTGGAGGTTACAGTGGAATAAAAAGACAAAATCAATGCCCCATGTAAGAGACTTGGAGGTCACAATAGCTTAACAAGACAGTTTTAATGCCCCTTGGAAGAGTGCTGGAGGTCGCAGTGGAATAAAAAGACAATATCATGCCCCTTGAAAGAGTGGTGGAGGTTGCAGTGGAATAAAAAGACAATATCAATGACCATTGGAAGAGAAGTGGAGCTTAAAAAGACGGTTTTAATGATGATTAGAAAAGTGCTGGAGTTCAGAGTGGTTTAACAAGACTGTTTTAATGCCCCATGGAAGTAACGTGGAGGTCACAGTAGCTTAACAAGAGAGTTTTAATGCACTTGCAAGAGTGGTGGAGGTGGCAGTGGAATAAAAAGACAGTATCAATGCCCCAAGGAAGGGACGTGGAGGTCACAGAAGCTTAACAAGATGGTTTTAATTCCCCTTGGAAGAGTGGTGGAGGTCGCAGTGGAATAAAAAGTCAATTTCAATGGACCGTGGAAGAGACGTGGAGGTCACAGTAGCTTAACAAGACGGATTTAGTACCCCTTGGAAAAGTGGTGGAGGTTACAGTGGAATAAAAGGACTATATGAATGCCCTGTGGAAGAGATGTGGAGGTCACAGTAGCTTAACAAGATGGTTTTAATGCCCATTCGAAGAGTGGTGGAGGTCGCAGTGTAATAAAAAGACAATATCAATGCACTGTGCAAGAGACGTGATGGTCACAGTAGCTTATCAAGACAGTTTTATGGCCCTTCGGAATAGTGGTGGAGGTCGCAGTGGAATAAAAAGACAATATCAATGCCCCATGGAAGAGATGTGGAGGTCACTGTAGCTTAACAAGATGGTTTTAATGCCCCTTGTAAGAGACATGGAGGTCACAGTAGCTTCATGACACTAGGAAGAGTGGTGGAGGTCGTAGTGGAATAAAAAGGCAATATCAATGCCCCGTGGAAGAGACGTGGAGGTCACAGAAGCTTAACAAGACAGTTTTAATGCCCCTCGGAAGAGTGGTGGAGGTCGCAGTGGAATAAAAAGACAATATCAATGCCCCGAGGAAGGGACGTGGAGGTCACAGTAGCTTAACAAGATGGTTTTAATGCCCCTTGGAAGAGTGGTGGAGGTCGCAGTGGAATAAAAAGACAATATCAATGACGAATGGAAGAGAAGTGGAGGTCACAGGAGCTTAACAAGACGGTTTTAACGCCCCTTGTAAGAGTGGTGGAGGTTGAAGTGGAATAAAAAGACAATATCAATGTCCCGAGGAAGAGACGTTGGGGTCACATTACCTTAAAAAGATGGTTTTAATTCCCCTTGGAAGAGTGGTGGAGATCGCAGTGGAATAAAAAGACAATATAAATGGAACAAGAAGAGACCTGGAGGTCATAGTAGTTAAGCAAGATGGTTTTAATGCACCTTGGAAGAGTGGTCTAGGTCGCAGTGGAATAAAAACACTATATCAATGCCCCGTGGAAGAGATGTGGAGGTCACAGTAGCTTAACAAGACGGTTTAAATGCCCTTTGGAAGAGCTGTGGAGTTCAGAGTGGTCTAACAAGACCGTTTCAATGCCACTTGGATGAGACGTGGAGGTCACAATAGCTTAACAAGACGGATTTAATGCCCTTTGGAAAAGTGGTGAAGGTTACAGTGGAATAAAAGACTATATGAATGCCCCGTGCAAGAGATGTGGACGTCACAGTAGCTTAACAAGAAGGTTTTATTGCCAATTGGAAGAGTGGTGGAGGTCGCAGTGGAATAAAAAGACAATATCAATGCCCCGTGGAAGAGACGTGGAGGTCACAGTGGCTTAACAAGACGCTTTAATGCCCCTTGGACGAGTGGTGGAGGCTACAGTGGAATAAAAAGAAAATATCAATGCACAGTGGAAGAGACGTGGAGATCACTGTAGAATAACAAGATGGTTTTTATGCCCCTTGGAAGAGTGGTGGAGGTCTCAGTGGAATAAAAAGAAAATATCAATGCACCGTGGAAGAGACGTAGAGGTCACAGTAGCTTAACGAAGATGGTTTTAATGCCCCTTTTAATGCCCCTTTGAAGAAACGTGGAGGTCACAGTAGCTTAACAAAACGTTTTTTTTGTCCCTTGGAAAAGTCATGGAGGTCGCAGGGAATAAAAAGGCAATATCAATGCCCCGTGGAAGAGATGTGGAGGTCACAGTAGCTTAACAAGAAGGTTTTATTGCCCCTTGGACGAATGGTGGAGTACAGAGTGGTTTAACGAGATGGTTTTAATGCCCCTTGGAAGAGTGGTGGAGGTTACAATGGATTAAAAAGACAATATCAATGCCCCATGGAAGAGACGTGGAGGTCACTGTATCTTAACAAGACTGATTTAATGCCCCTTGGTAGGGTGGTGAAGGTCGCAGTAGAATAAAAAAATATATCAATGCCCCGTGGAAGAGATGTGGAGGTCACAGTAGCTTAACAATACGGTTTTAATGCCCCTTGGAAGAGCTTTGGAGTTCAGAGTGGTTTAACAAAACGGTTTTAATGCCCCTTGTTAAAGACATAGAGGTCACAGTAGCTTAACAAAATGGTTTTAATGCCCCTTGGAAGAGTGGTGGAGGTTACAGTGGAATAAAAAGAAAATATCAATGTCCCGTGGAAGAGACGTGGAGATCACAGTATATTAACAAGACAGTTTTATTTCCCCTTGGAAGAGATGTGGAGGTCACAGTGGAATAAAAAGACAATATCAATGCCCCTTGGAAGAGTGGTGGAGGTCGCAGTGTATTAAAAAGACAAAATCAATGCCCTGTGGAAGAGACGTGGAGATCACAGAAGTCTTAGCAAGACGGTTTTAATGCCCCATGGAAGAGACGTGGAGGTCAAAGTAGCTTAACAGGACTGTTTTAATGCCCCTTGGAAAAGTGGTGGAGGTTACAGTAGGTTAAGAAGATGGATTTAATGTCCCTTGGAAGAGCTGTCGAGTTCAGAGTGATATAACAAAACGGTTTTAATACCCCTTGGAAGAGACGTGGAGGTCACAGTAGCTTAACAAGATGGTTTTAATGCCCCTTGGAAGAGACGTGGAGGTCACAGTAGCTTAATTAGATGGTTTTAATGCCCCTTGGAATAGTGGTGGAGGTCGCAGTGGAATAAAAAGGCAATATCAATGCCCCAAGTAAGAGTGTTGTAGTTCGCAGTGGAATAAAAAGACAATATCAATGCCCCGTGGAAGAGACGTGGAGGTCACAGAAGCTTAACAAGACAGTTTTAATGTCCCTTGGAAGAGTTGTGGAGGTCGTAGAGGAATAAAAAGACAATATCAATGACCAATGGAGGATATGTTAAGGTCACAGGATCTTAACAAGACGGTTTTATTGCCCCTAGGAAGAGTGATGGAGGTCGCAGTGGAATAAAAAGGCAATATCAAGGCCCCGAGAAAGAGACATGGAGGTCACAGTAGCTTTATAAGACGGTTTTAATGCCCCTTGGAAGAGCTGTGGAGTTCAGAGTGGTTTAACAAGATGGTTTAAATGCCCCTTGGAAGAGACGTGGAGGTCACAGTAGATTAACAAGACGGTTTTAATGCCCCTTCGAAAAGTGGTGGAATTTACAGTGGAATAAAAAGACAATATTAATGCCCGGTGGAAGAGACGTGGAGGTCACAGTAGCTTAACAAGATGGTTTTTATGCCCCTTGGAAGAGTGGTAGAGGTCGGAGTGGAATAAAAAGACAATATCAATGCCCCTTGGAAGAGTGGGGGAGGTCGCAGTGGATTAAAAAGACAATATCATTGCCCCGTGGAACAGATGTGGAGGTCACAGTAGTCTTAACAAGATGGTTTTAATGACCCTTGGTAGAGTGGTGGAGTTCTCATTTTAATAAAAAGACAATTTCAATGCCCGTTTGAAGAGTGGCGGAGGTCGCAGTGAAAGAAAAACACAATATCAATACCCCGTGGAAGAGATGTGTAGGTCACAGTAGCTTAACAAGACGGTTTTAATGCCTCTTGAAAGAGTGGTGGAGGTCGCAGTGGAATTAAAAGAAAATATCAATGCCCCATGGAAGAGATGTGTACGTCACAATAGCTTTATAAGACGGTTTTATTGCCTCTTGCAAGAGCTGTAGATTTCAGAGTGGTTTAACAAGACGGTTTTAATGCCCCTTGGAAGAGATGTGGAGGTCACAGTAGATTAACAAGACGGTTTTAATGCCCCTTGGAAGAGTGTTGGAGGTTACAGTGGAATAAAAAGACAATATCAATGCCCCGTGGAAGAGATGTTGAAGTCACAGTAGCTTAACAATACAGTTTTAATGCCCCTTGAAAGAGGGGTGGAGATAGCGGTGGAAAAAAAAGACAATATCACTGCCAATTGGAAGAGTGGTGGAGGTCGCAGTGGAGTAAAAAGACAATATCAATGACCAATGGAAGTGACATGGAGGTCACATGAGCTTAAAGATATGGTTTTAATGCCCCTTGGAAGAGTGATGGAGTTCAGTTTGGTTTAACAACACTGTTTTAATGCCCCTTGGAAGAGACGTGGAGGTCATTGTAGCTTAACAAGACTGTTTTAATGTCCCTTGGAAGAGTGGTGGAGGTCGCACTGAAATAAAAAAACACTATCAATGCCCCGTGGAAGAGACGTGGAGGTCACAGTAGCTTAACAAGACGGGTTTCATGCCCCTTGGAAGAGTGGTGGAGGTCGCAGTGGAATAAAAAGACATTATCAATGCCCCGAGGTAGAGTCTTGGAGGTTACAGTAGCTTAACAAGATGATTTTAATTCCCCTTGTAAGAGTGGTGGAGGTCGCAGTGGAATAAAAAGACAATATCAATGGACCGTGGAAGAGACGTGGAGGTCATTGTAGCTTAACAGGACGGTTTTAATGCCCCTTGGAAAAGCTGTGGAGTTCAGAGTGGTTTAAAAATATGGTTTTAATGCCCCTTGGAAGAGACGTGGAGGTCACAGTAGCTTAACAAGATGGCTTTATTTCTCCTTGGAAAAGACGTGAAGGTCACAGTAGCTTACGTAGATGGATTTAATGCCACTTGGGAAAGTGGTGGAGGTAACAGTGGAATAAAAAGAAAATATCAATGCCCCGTGGAAGAGACGTGGAGATCACCGTAGATTAACAAGACACTTTTATTTCCCCTTGGAAGAGTTGTGGAGGTTGCAGTGGAATAAAAAGACAATTTCAAAGCCCCTTGGAATAGTGGTGGAGGTCACAGTGGATTAAAAAGACTATATGAATGCCCCGTGGAAGAGACGTGGAGTTCACAGTAGCTTAACTAGACGGTTTTCATGCCCATTCGTAGAGTGGTGGAAGTCGCAGTGGAATAAAAAGACAATATCAATTCACCGTGGAAGAGACGTGGAGGTCACAGTAGCTTAACAAGACGGTTTTATTGCCACTTGGAAGAGTGGTGGTGAACAGAGTGGTTTAACAAGAGGGTTTTAATGCCCCTTGGAAGAGTTGTGGAGGTTACAGTGGAATAAAAAGAAAATATCAATGCCCCGTGGAAGAGACGTGGAAATCACTGTAGATTAACAAGATGGTTTTTATGCCCCTTGGAAGAGTGGTGGAGGTTGCAGTGGAATAAAAAGACAATATCAATGCCCCGTGGAAGAGACGTGGAGGTTACAGTAGATTTATAGGACGGTTTTAATGCCCATTGGAAGAGCTGTGGAGTTCAGAGTGGTTTAACAAGATGGTTTTAATGCCCCTTTGAAGAGACGTGGATGTCACAGTAGATTATCAAGATGGTTTTAATGCCCCTTAGAAAAGTTGTGGAGTTTACAGTGGAATAAAAAGACAATATCAATGCCCGGTGGAAGAGACATGGAGGTCACAGTAGCTTAACAAGAAGGTTTTAATGCCCCATGGAAGAGTGGTGGAGGTCGCAGTGGTATAAAAAGACAATATCAATGCCCCGTGGAAGAGATGTGGAAGTCACAGTAGCTTAACAAGAAGGTTTTAATACCCCTTGGACGAACGGTGGAGTACAGAGTGGTTTAACGAGATGGTTTTTATGCCCCTTGAAAGAGACGTTGAGGTCACAGTAGCTTAACAAGATGGTTTTAATGTCCCTTGGAAGAGTGATGGAGGTAATAGTGGAATAAAAAGACAATATCAATGCCCCGTGGAAGAGACGTGGAGGTCACAGCAGCTTAACAAGACGGTTTAATGCCCGTTGGAAGAGTGGTGGAGGTTACAGTGGAATAAAAAGAAAATATAAATGCCCCGTGGAAGAGACGTTGAGATCACAGTAGATTAACAAAACGGTTTTTATGCCCCTTGGAAGAGTGGTGGAGGTCGCAGTGGAATAAAAAAACAATATCAATACCCCGTGGAAGAGAAGTGGAGGTCACAGTAGCTAAACAAAATGGTTTTAATGCCCCATGGAAGAGTGGTGGAGGTCGCAGTAGAATTTAAAGACAATATCACTGCCCAGTGGAAGAGACGTGGAGGTTACAGTAGCTTAACAGGACGGATTTTTTGCCCCTTGAAAAAGTCTTGGAGGTCGCTGTTGAATAAAAAGCCAATACCAATGCCCCTTGGAAGAGACGTGGAGGTCACAATAGATTAACAAGAAAGTTTTAATGCCCCTTGGAAGAGTGGTGGAGGTCGCAGTGGAATAAAAAGACAATATCAATGCCCCTTGGAAGAGTGGTAAAGGTGACAGTGGAATAAAAAACAATATCAATGCCCCGTGAAAGAGACGTGAAGGTCACAGTAGCTTAAAAAGACGGTTTATTAACCCTTGGAAAAGTGGTGGAGGTCGCTGCAGAATAAAAAGACAATATCAATGCCCCTTGGAAGAGTGGGGGAGGTCGCAGTGGATAAAAAAGACAATATCAATGCCCCATGGAACAGACGTGGAGGTCACAGTAGTCTTAACAAGACAGTTTTAATGACGCTTGGTAGAGTGGTGGAGGTCTCATTTTAATAAAAAGATAATTTCAATGCCCCTTTAAAGAGTGGTGGAGGTCGCAGTGGAATAAAAAGGCAATGTCAATGCCCCGTGGTAGAGACGTGGAGGTCACAGTAGGTTTATAAGACGGTTTTAATGCCCCTTGCAAGAGCTGTAGAGTTCAGAGTGGTTTAACAAGACGGTTTTAATGCCCCTTGGAAGAGATGTGGAGGTCACAGTAGATTAACAAGACGGTTTTAATGCCACTTGGAAGAGTGGTGGAGGTTACAGTGGAATAAAAAGACAATATCAATGACACGTGGAAGAGACTTTGAAGGCACAGTAGCTTAACAAGACAGTTTTAATGCCCATTGGAAGAGTGGTGGATATAGCAGTGGACTAAAAAGACAATATCATTGCCCCTTGGAAGAGTGGTGGAGGTCGCAGTGGAAAAAAAAGACAATATCAATGTCCCGTGGAAGAGACGAGCAGGTCACAGTAGCTTAAAAACATGGTTTTAATGCCCCTTGGAAGAGTGGTGGAGGTCGCAGTACAATAAAAATTCAATATCAATGCCCATTGAAAGAGTGGTGAAGGTCGCAGTGGAATAAAAAGACTATATCAATGCGCCGTGGAAGAGTCATGGAGGTCATAGTAGCTTAAAAAGACGGCTTAATGCCTCTTCGAAGAGTGGTGGAGGTTGCAGTGGAAAAAAAAGAAAATATCAATGCCCCGTGGAAGAGATGTGGAGATCACAGTAGATTAACAAGATGGTTTTTATGCCGCTTGGAAGAGTGGTGGAGGTCGCAGTGGAATAAAAAGACAATATCAATGCCCCTTGGAAAAGTGGTGGAGGTTGCAGTGAAATAAAGACACAATATCACCACCACGTGGAAGAGACGTGGAGGTCACAGTATCTTAACAAGACGGTTTTAATGCTCCTTGGAAGAGTGCTGGAGGTCGCAGTGGAATAAAAAGGTAATATAAAAGCCCCGTGGAAGAGACGTGGAGGTCACAGTAGCTTTATAAGACGGTTTTTATTCCCCATGGAAGAGCTGTGAAGTTCTGAGTGGTTTAACAAGATGGTTTTAATGCCCCTTAGAAGAGATGTGGAGGTTACAGAAGCTTAACAAGATGTTTTTATTGCCCCTTGGAAGACTCTGGAAGGTCACAGTGGAATAATGAGACAATATCAATGCCCCTTGGAAGAGACGTGGAGGTCACAGTAGCTTAACAAGATGGTTTTAATGCCCCATGGAAGAGTGGTGGAGGTCACAGTAGAATTTAATGACAATATCACTGCCCCGTGGAAGAGAGGTGGAGGTTATAGTTGCTTAAAAGGACGGTTTTATTGCCCCTTGGAAAAGTCTTAGAGGTCGCAGTAGAATAAAAAGACAATATCAATGCCCCGTGGAAGAGACGTGGAGGTAACAGTAGCTTAACAAGAAGGTTTTATTGCCCCTTGGAAGAGTGGTGGAGGTCGCAGTGGAATAAAAAGACAGTATCAGTGCCCCGTGAAAGAGACGTGAAGGTCACAGTAGCTTAAAAAGACGGTTTATTAACCCTTGGAAGAGTGGTGGAGGTCGCTGTAGAATAAAAAGGCAATATCAATGCCCCATGTAACAGACGTGGAGGTCACAGTAGTCTTAACAAGACGGTTTTAATGACCCTTGGTAGAGTGGTGGAGGTCTCATTTTAATAAAAAGATAACTTCAATGCTCCTTGGAAGAGTGTTGGAGGTCGCAGTGAAATAAAAACACAATATCAATACCCCGTGGAAGAGATTTGGAGGTCACAGTAGCTTAACAAGACGGTTTTAATGCAGCTTGAAAGAGCTGTAGAGTTCAGAGTAGTTTTTACAAGACGGTTTTAATGCCCCTTGGAAGAGATGTGGAGGTCACAGTAGATTAACAAGACGGTTTTAATGCCCCTTGGAAGAGTGGTGGAGGTTACAATGGAAAAAAAAGTCAATATCAATGCCCCGTGGAAGAGACGTGGAGGTCACAGTAGCTTTATAAAACAGTTTTAATGCCCGTTGCAAGAGCTGTAGATTTCAGAGTATTTTTTACAAGACGATTTTAATGCACCTTGGAAGAGATGTTGAAGTCACAGTAGCTTAACAAGACAGTTTTAATGCCCGTTGGAAGAGTGGTGGAGAAGGCAGTGGAGTAAAAAGACAATATCATTGCCCCTTGGAAGAGTGGTGGAGGTCGCAGTGGAATAAAAAGACAATATCAATGCCCCGTGGAAGAGACGAGGAGGTCACAGTTGCTTAAAAATATGGCTTTAATGCCCCTTGGAAGAGTGGTGGAGGTCGCAGTACAATAAAAATTCAATATCAATGCCCATTGAAACAGTGGAGAAGGTCGCAGTGGAATAAAAAGACAATATCAATGCCCCGTGGAAGAGTCGTGGAGGTCATAGTGGCTCAAAAAGACGGTTTAATGCCACTTTGAAGAGTGGTGGAGGTTTTAGTGGAAAAAAAAGAAAATATCAATGCCCCGTGGAAGAGATGTGGAGATCACAGTAGATTAAGAAGATGTGTTTTATGCCCCTTGGAAGAGTGGTGGAGGTCGCAGTGGAATAAAAAGACAATATCAATGCCCCTTGGAAAAGTGGTGGAGGTTGTAGTGAAATAAACACACAATATCAACACCACGTGGAAGAGACGTGGAGGTCACAGTAGCTTAACAAGACGGTTTTAATGCTCATTAGAAGAGTGCTGGAGGTCGCAGTGGAATAAAAAGGCAATATCAATGCCCCATGGAAGAGACGTGGAGGTCACAGTAGCTTTATAAGACGGTTTTAATGCCCCATGGAAGAGCTGTGAAGTTCTGAGTGCTTTAACAAGATGGTTTTAATGCCCCTTAGAAGAGATGTGGAGTTTACAGTAGCTTAAAAAGATGGTTTTATTGTCCATTGGAAGACTCGGGAAGGTCACAGTGGAATAATGAGACAATATCAATGCCCCTTGGAAGAGACGTGGAGGTCACAGTAGATTAACAAGAAAGTTTTAATGCCCCTTGGAAGAGTGGTGGAGGTCGCAGTGGAATAAAAAGACAATATCAATGCCCCTTGGAAGAGTGGGGGAGGTCGCAGTGGATGAAAAAGACAATATCAATGCCCCGTAGAACAGACGTGGAGGTCACAGTAGTCTTAACAAGACGGTTTTATTGACGCTTGGTAGAGTGGTGGTCTCATTTTAATAAATTGATCATTTCAATGCCCCTTGGAAGAGTGGTGGAGGTCGCAGTGAAATAAAAACACAATATCAATACCCCGTGGAAGAGATGTGGAGGTCACAGTAGCTTAACAAGACGGTTTTAATGCCCCTTGAAAGAGTGGTGGAGGTCGCAGTGGAATAAAAAGGCAATTTCAATGCCCCGTGGAAGAGACGTGGAGGTCACAGTAGCTTTATGAGATGGTTTTAATGCCTCTTGCAAGAGCTGTAGAGTTCAGAGTGGTTTAGCAAGACAGTTTTAATGCCTCTTGGAAGAGATGTGGAGGTCACAGTAGTTTAAAAAGACGGTTTTAATGCCACTTGTAAGACTGGTGGAGGTTACAGTGCAATAAAAAGACAATATCAATGACCCGTGGTAGAGACGTTGAAGGCACAGTAGCTTAACAAGACAGTTTTAATGCCCATTGGAAGAGTGGTGGATATAGCAGTGGAGTAAAAAGACAATATCATTGCCCCTTGGAAGAGTGGTGGAGGTCGCAGTTGAAAAAAAAGACAATATCAATGTCCCGTGGAAGAGACGAGGAGGTCACAGTAGCTTAAAAATATGGTTTTAATGCCCCTTGGAAGAGTGGTGGAGGTCGCAGTACAATAAAAATTCAGTATCAATGCCTATTGAAAGAGTGGTGAAGGTCGCAGTGCAATAAAAAGACTATATCATTGCCCCGTGGAAGAGTCGTGGAGGTCATAGTAGCTTAAAAAGACAGTTTAATGCCTCTTCGAAGAGTGGTGGAGGTTGCAGTGAAAAAAAAAGAAAATATCAATGCCCCGTGGAAGAGATGTGGAGATCACAGTAGATTAACAAGATGGTTTTTATGCCCCTTGGAAGAGTGGTGGAGGTCGCAGTGGAATAAAAAGACAATATAATTTCCCCTTGGAAGAGTGGTGGAGGTCGCAGTGGAATAAAAAGACAATATCAATGCCCCGTGGAAGAGACGAGGAGGTCACAGTAGCTTAAAAATATGGTTTTATTGCCCCTTGGAAGAGTGGTGGAGGTCGCAGTACAATAAAAATTCAATATCAATGCCCATTGAAATAGTGGAGAAGGTCGCAGTGGAATAAAAAGACAATATCAATGCCCCGTGGAAGAGTCGTGGAGGTCATATTAGCTTAAAAAGACGGTTTAATGCCACTTTGAAGAGTGTTGGAGGTTGCAGTGGAAAAAAAAGAAAATATCAATGCCCCGTGGAAGAGATGTGGAGATCACAGTAGATTAACAAGATGGTTTTTATGCCCCTTGGAAGAGTGGTGGAGGTCGCAGTGGAATAAAAAGACATTATCAATGCCCCTTGGAAAAGTGGTGGAGGTTGCAGTGAAATAAAGACACAATATCAATACCACGTGGAAGAGACGTGGAGGTCACAGTAGCTTAACAAGAAGGTTTTAATGCTCCTTGGAAGAGTGCTAGAGGTCGCAGTGGAATAAAAAGGCAATATCAATGTTCCTTGGAAGAGACGTGGAGGTCACAGTAGCTTTATAAGACGGTTTTAATGCCCCAAGGAAGAGCTGTGAAGTTCTGAGTGGTTTAACAAGATGGTTTTAATGCCCCTTTGAAGAGACGTGGATGTCACAGCAGATTATCAAGACGGTTTTAATGCCCCTTAGAAAAGTTGTGGAGTTTACAGTGGAATAAAAAGACAATATCAATGCCCCGTGGAAGAGATGTGGAAGTCACAGTAGCTTAACAAGAAGGTTTTAATACCCCTTGGACGAAGGGTGGAGTACAGAGTGGTTTAACGAGATGGTTTTTATGCCCCTTGAAAGAGACGTTGAGGTCACAGTAGCTTAACAAGATGGTTTTAATGCCCCTTGGAAGAGTGTTGGAGGTAATAGTGGAATAAAAAGACAATATGAATGCCCCGTGGAAGAGACGTGGAGGTCACAGCAGCTTAACAAGAGGGTTTAATGCCCGTTGGAAGAGTGGTGGAGGTTACAGTGGAATAAAAAGAAAATATAAATGCCCCGTGGAAGAGACGTTGAGATCACAGTAGATTAACAAAACGGTTTTTATGCCCCTTGGAAGAGTGGTGGAGGTCGCAGTGGAATAAAAAAACAATATCAGTACCCCTTGGAAGAGAAGTGGAGGTCACAGTAGCTTAACAAGATGGTTTTAATGCCCCATGAAAGAGTGGTGGAGGTCGCAGTAGAATTTTAAGACAATATCACTGCCCTGTGGAAGAGACGTGGAGGTTACAGTAGCTTAACAGGACGTTTTTTTTGCCCCTTGAAAAAGTCTTGGAGGTCGCTGTAGAATAAAAAGCCAATATCAATGCCCTTGGAAGAGACGTGGAGGTCACAGTAGCTTAACAAGATGGTTTTTATGCCCCTTGGAAGAGTGGTAGAGGTCGGAGTGGAATAAAAAGACAATATCAATGCCCCTTGGAAGAGTGGGGGAGGTCGCAGTGGATAAAAAAGACAATATCATTGCCCCGTGGAACAGATGTGGAGGTCACAGTAGTCTTAACAAGATGGTTTTAATGACCCTTGGTAGAGTGGTGGAGTTCTCATTTTAATAAAAAGACAATTTCAATGCCCGTTTGAAGAGTGGCGGAGGTCGCAGTGAAAGAAAAACACAATATCAATACCCCGTGGAAGAGATGTGTTGGTCACAGTAGCTTAACAAGACGGTTTGAATGCCTCTTGAAAGAGTGGTGGAGGTCGCAGTGGAATTAAAAGAAAATATCAATGCCCCGTGGAAGAGATGTGTACGTCACAATAGCTTTATAAGACGGTTTTATTGCCTCTTGCAAGAGCTGTAGATTTCAGAGTGGTTTAACAAGACGGTTTTAATGCCCCTTGGAAGAGATGTGGAGGTCACAGTAGATTAACAAGACGGTTTTAATGCCCCTTGGAAGAGTGTTGGAGGTTACAGTGGAATAAAAAGACAATATCAATGCCCCGTGGAAGAGATGTTGAAGTCACAGTAGCTTAACAATACAGTTTTAATGCCCCTTGAAAGAGGGGTGGAGATAGCAGTGGAAAAAAAAGACAATATCACTGCCAATTGGAAGAGTGGTGGAGGTCGCAGTGGTATAAAAAGACAATATCAATGACCAATGGAAGTGACATGGAGGTCACATGAGCTTAAAGATATGGTTTTAATGCCCCTTGGAAGAGTGATGGAGTTCAGTTTGGTTTAAAAACACTGTTTTAATGCCCCTTGGAAGAGACGTGGAGGTCATTGTAACTTAACAAGACTGTTTTAATGTCCCTTGGAAGAGTGGTGGAGGTCGCACTGAAATAAAAAAACACTATCAATGCCCCGTGGAAGAGACGTGGAGGTCACAGTAGCTTAACAAGACGGGTTTCATGCCCCTTGGAAGAGTGGTGGAGGTCGCAGTGGAATAAAAAGACATTATCAATGCCCCGAGGTAGAGTCTTGGAGGTTACAGTAGCTTAACAAGATGATTTTAATTCCCCTTGTAAGAGTGGTGGAGGTCGCAGTGGAATAAAAAGACAATATCAATGGACCGTGGAAGAGACGTGGAGGTCATTGTAGCTTAACAGGACGGTTTTAATGCCCCTTGGAAAAGCTGTGGAGTTCAGAGTGGTTTAAAAATATGGTTTTAATGCCCCTTGGAAGAGACGTGGAGGTCACAGTAGCTTAACAAGATGGCTTTATTTCTCCTTGGAAAAGACGTGAAGGTCACAGTAGCTTACGTAGATGGATTTAATGCCACTTGGGAAAGTGGTGGAGGTAACAGTGGAATAAAAAGAAAATATCAATGCCCCGTGGAAGAGACGTGGAGATCACCGTAGATTAACAAGACACTTTTATTTCCCCTTGGAAGAGTTGTGGAGGTTGCAGTGGAATAAAAAGACAATTTCAAAGCCCCTTGGAATAGTGGTGGAGGTCACAGTGGATTAAAAAGACTATATGAATGCCCCGTGGAAGAGACGTGGAGTTCACAGTAGCTTAACTAGACGGTTTTCATGCCCATTCGTAGAGTGGTGGAAGTCGCAGTGGAATAAAAAGACAATATCAATGCACCGTGGAAGAGACGTGGAGGTCACAGTAGCTTAACAAGACGGTTTTATTGCCACTTGGAAGAGTGGTGGTGAACAGAGTGGTTTAACAAGAGGGTTTTAATGCCCCTTGGAAGAGTTGTGGAGGTTACAGTGGAATAAAAAGAAAATATCAATGCCCCGTGGAAGAGACGTGGAAATCACTGTAGATTAACAAGATGGTTTTTATGCCCCTTGGAAGAGTGGTGGAGGTTGCAGTGGAATAAAAAGACAATATCAATGCCCCGTGGAAGAGACGTGAAGGTTACAGTAGATTTATAGGACGGTTTTAATGCCCATTGGAAGAGCTGTGGAGTTCAGAGTGGTTTAACAAGATGGTTTTAATGCCCCTTTGAAGAGACGTGGATGTCACAGTAGATTATCAAGATGGTTTTAATGCCCCTTAGAAAAGTTGTGGAGTTTACAGTGGAATAAAAAGACAATATCAATGCCCGGTGGAAGAGACATGGAGGTCACAGTAGCTTAACAAGAAGGTTTTAATGCCCCATGGAAGAGTGGTGGAGGTCGCAGTGGTATAAAAAGACAATATCAATGCCCCGTGGAAGAGATGTGGAAGTCACAGTAGCTTAACAAGAAGGTTTTAATACCCCTTGGACGAACGGTGGAGTACAGAGTGGTTTAACGAGATGGTTTTTATGCCCCTTGA
This sequence comes from Phyllobates terribilis, assembly GCF_046119375.1. Taxonomy (NCBI): domain Eukaryota; kingdom Metazoa; phylum Chordata; class Amphibia; order Anura; family Dendrobatidae; genus Phyllobates; species Phyllobates terribilis. The sequence goes on along the minus strand of NW_027363531.1, from coordinate 313,097 downwards.
AAGAGACGTTGAGGTCACAGTAGCTTAACAAGATGGTTTTAATGTCCCTTGGAAGAGTGATGGAGGTAATAGTGGAATAAAAAGACAATATCAATGCCCCGTGGAAGAGACGTGGAGGTCACAGCAGCTTAACAAGACGGTTTAATGCCCGTTGGAAGAGTGGTGGAGGTTACAGTGGAATAAAAAGAAAATATAAATGCCCCGTGGAAGAGACGTTGAGATCACAGTAGATTAACAAAACGGTTTTTATGCCCTTTGGAAGAGTGGTGGAGGTCGCAGTGGAATAAAAAAACAATATCAATACCCCGTGGAAGAGAAGTGGAGGTCACAGTAGCTTAACAAAATGGTTTTAATGCCCCATGGAAGAGTGGTGGAGGTCGCAGTAGAATTTAAAGACAATATCACTGCCCAGTGGAAGAGACGTGGAGGTTACAGTAGCTTAACAGGACGGATTTTTTGCCCCTTGAAAAAGTCTTGGAGGTCGCTGTTGAATAAAAAGCCAATACCAATGCCCCTTGGAAGAGACGTGGAGGTCACAATAGATTAACAAGAAAGTTTTAATGCCCCTTGCAAGAGTGGTGAAGGTCGCAGTGGAATAAAAAGACAATATCAATGCCCCTTGGAAGAGTGGTAAAGGTGACATTGGAATAAAAAGACAATATCAATGCCCCGTGAAAGAGACGTGAAGGTCACAGTAGCTTAAAAAGACGGTTTATTAACCCTTGGAAAAGTGGTGGAGGTCGCTGCAGAATAAAAAGACAATATCAATGCCCCTTGGAAGAGTGGGGGAGGTCGCAGTGGATAAAAAAGACAATATCAATGCCCCATGGAACAGACGTGGAGGTCACAGTAGTCTTAACAAGACAGTTTTAATGACGCTTGGTAGAGTGGTGGAGGTCTCATTTTAATAAAAAGATAATTTCAATGCCCCTTTAAAGAGTGGTGGAGGTCGCAGTGGAATAAAAAGGCAATGTCAATGCCCCGTGGTAGAGACGTGGAGGTCACAGTAGGTTTATAAGATGGTTTTAATGCCCCTTGCAAGAGCTGTAGAGTTCAGAGTGGTTTAACAAGACGGTTTTAATGCCCCTTGGAAGAGATGTGGAGGTCACAGTAGATTAACAAGACGGTTTTAATGCCACTTGGAAGAGTGGTGGAGGTTACAGTGGAATAAAAAGACAATATCAATGACCCGTGGAAGAGACTTTGAAGGCACAGTAGCTTAACAAGACAGTTTTAATGCCCATTGGAAGAGTGGTGGATATAGCAGTGGACTAAAAAGACAATATCATTGCCCCTTGGAAGAGTGGTGGAGGTCGCAGTGGAAAAAAAAGACAATATCAATGTCCCGTGGAAGAGACGAGCAGGTCACAGTAGCTTAAAAACATGGTTTTAATGCCCCTTGGAAGAGTGGTGGAGGTCGCAGTACAATAAAAATTCAATATCAATGCCCATTGAAAGAGTGGTGAAGGTCGCAGTGGAATAAAAAGACTATATCAATGCGCCGTGGAAGAGTCATGGAGGTCATAGTAGCTTAAAAAGACGGCTTAATGCCTCTTCGAAGAGTGGTGGAGGTTGCAGTGGAAAAAAAAGAAAATATCAATGCCCCGTGGAAGAGATGTGGAGATCATAGTAGATTAACAAGATGGTTTTTATGCCGCTTGGAAGAGTGGTGGAGGTCGCAGTGGAATAAAAAGACAATATCAATGCCCCTTGGAAAAGTGGTGGAGGTTGCAGTGAAATAAAGACACAATATCACCACCACGTGGAAGAGACGTGGAGGTCACAGTATCTTAACAAGACGGTTTTAATGCTCCTTGGAAGAGTGCTGGAGGTCGCAGTGGAATAAAAAGGTAATATAAAAGCCCCGTGGAAGAGACGTGGAGGTCACAGTAGCTTTATAAGACGGTTTTTATTCCCCATGGAAGAGCTGTGAAGTTCTGAGTGGTTTAACAAGATGGTTTTAATGCCCCTTAGAAGAGATGTGGAGGTTACAGAAGCTTAACAAGATGTTTTTATTGCCCCTTGGAAGACTCTGGAAGGTCACAGTGGAATAATGAGACAATATCAATGCCCCTTGGAAGAGACGTGGAGGTCACAGTAGCTTAACAAGATGGTTTTAATGCCCCATGGAAGAGTGGTGGAGGTCACAGTAGAATTTAATGACAATATCACTGCTCCGTGGAAGAGACGTGGAGGTTATAGTTGCTTAAAAGGACGGTTTTATTGCCCCTTGGAAAAGTCTTAGAGGTCGCAGTAGAATAAAAAGACAATATCAATGCCCCGTGGAAGAGACGTGAAGGTAACAGTAGCTTAACAAGAAGGTTTTATTGCCCCTTGGAAGAGTGGTGGAGGTCGCAGTGGAATAAAAAGACAGTATCAGTGCCCCGTGAAAGAGACGTGAAGGTCACAGTAGCTTAAAAAGACGGTTTATTAACCCTTGGAAGAGTGGTGGAGGTCGCTGTAGAATAAAAAGGCAATATCAATGCCCCGTGTAACAGACGTGGAGGTCACAGTAGTCTTAACAAGACGGTTTTAATGACCCTTGGTAGAGTGGTGGAGGTCTCATTTTAATAAAAAGATAACTTCAATGCTCCTTGGAAGAGTGTTGGAGGTCGCAGTGAAATAAAAACACAATATCAATACCCCGTGGAAGAGATTTGGAGGTCACAGTAGCTTAACAAGACGGTTTTAATGCAGCTTGAAAGAGCTGTAGAGTTCAGAGTAGTTTTTACAAGACGGTTTTAATGCCCCTTGGAAGAGATGTGGAGGTCACAGTAGATTAACAAGACGGTTTTAATGCCCCTTGGAAGAGTGGTGGAGGTTGCAATGGAAAAAAAAGTCAATATCAATGCCCCGTGGAAGAGACGTGGAGGTCACAGTAGCTTTATAAAACAGTTTTAATGCCCGTTGCAAGAGCTGTAGATTTCAGAGTATTTTTTACAAGACGATTTTAATGCACCTTGGAAGAGATGTTGAAGTCACAGTAGCTTAACAAGACAGTTTTAATGCCCGTTGGAAGAGTGGTGGAGAAGGCAGTGGAGTAAAAAGACAATATCATTGCCCCTTGGAAGAGTGGTGGAGGTCGCAGTGGAATAAAAAGACAATATCAATGCCCCGTGGAAGAGACGAGGAGGTCACAGTTGCTTAAAAATATGGCTTTAATGCCCCTTGGAAGAGTGGTGGAGGTCGCAGTACAATAAAAATTCAATATCAATGCCCATTGAAACAGTGGAGAAGGTCGCAGTGGAATAAAAAGACAATATCAATGCCCCGTGGAAGAGTCGTGGAGGTCATAGTGGCTCAAAAAGACGGTTTAATGCCACTTTGAAGAGTGGTGGAGGTTTTAGTGGAAAAAAAAGAAAATATCAATGCCCCGTGGAAGAGATGTGGAGATCACAGTAGATTAAGAAGATGTGTTTTATGCCCCTTGGAAGAGTGGTGGAGGTCGCAGTGGAATAAAAAGACAATATCAATGCCCCTTGGAAAAGTGGTGGAGGTTGTAGTGAAATAAACACACAATATCAACACCACGTGGAAGAGACGTGGAGGTCACAGTAGCTTAACAAGACGGTTTTAATGCTCATTAGAAGAGTGCTGGAGGTCGCAGTGGAATAAAAAGGCAATATCAATGCCCCATGGAAGAGACGTGGAGGTCACAGTAGCTTTATAAGACGGTTTTAATGCCCCATGGAAGAGCTGTGAAGTTCTGAGTGCTTTAACAAGATGGTTTTAATGCCCCTTAGAAGAGATGTGGAGTTTACAGTAGCTTAAAAAGATGGTTTTATTGTCCATTGGAAGACTCGGGAAGGTCACAGTGGAATAATGAGACAATATCAATGCCCCTTGGAAGAGACGTGGAGGTCACAGTAGATTAACAAGAAAGTTTTAATGCCCCTTGGAAGAGTGGTGGAGGTCGCAGTGGAATAAAAAGACAATATCAATGCCCCTTGGAAGAGTGGGGGAGGTCGCAGTGGATGAAAAAGACAATATCAATGCCCCGTAGAACAGACGTGGAGGTCACAGTAGTCTTAACAAGACGGTTTTATTGACGCTTGGTAGAGTGGTGGTCTCATTTTAATAAATTGATCATTTCAATGCCCCTTGGAAGAGTGGTGGAGGTCGCAGTGAAATAAAAACACAATATCAATACCCCGTGGAAGAGATGTGGAGGTCACAGTAGCTTAACAAGACGGTTTTAATGCCCCTTGAAAGAGTGGTGGAGGTCGCAGTGGAATAAAAAGGCAATTTCAATGCCCCGTGGAAGAGACGTGGAGGTCACAGTAGCTTTATGAGATGGTTTTAATGCCTCTTGCAAGAGCTGTAGAGTTCAGAGTGGTTAAGCAAGACAGTTTTAATGCCTCTTGGAAGAGATGTGGAGGTCACAGTAGATTAAAAAGACGGTTTTAATGCCACTTGTAAGACTGGTGGAGGTTACAGTGCAATAAAAAGACAATATCAATGACCCGTGGTAGAGACGTTGAAGGCACAGTAGCTTAACAAGACAGTTTTAATGCCCATTGGAAGAGTGGTGGATATAGCAGTGGAGTAAAAAGACAATATCATTGCCCCTTGGAAGAGTGGTGGAGGTCGCAGTTGAAAAAAAAGACAATATCAATGTCCCGTGGAAGAGACGAGGAGGTCACAGTAGCTTAAAAATATGGTTTTAATGCCCCTTGGAAGAGTGGTGGAGGTCGCAGTACAATAAAAATTCAGTATCAATGCCTATTGAAAGAGTGGTGAAGGTCGCAGTGCAATAAAAAGACTATATCATTGCCCCGTGGAAGAGTCGTGGAGGTCATAGTAGCTTAAAAAGACAGTTTAATGCCTCTTCGAAGAGTGGTGGAGGTTGCAGTGAAAAAAAAAGAAAATATCAATTCCCCGTGGAAGAGATGTGGAGATCACAGTAGATTAACAAGATGGTTTTTATGCCCCTTGGAAGAGTGGTGGAGGTCGCAGTGGAATAAAAAGACAATATAATTTCCCCTTGGAAGAGTGGTGGAGGTCGCAGTGGAATAAAAAGACAATATCAATGCCCCGTGGAAGAGACGAGGAGGTCACAGTAGCTTAAAAATATGGTTTTATTGCCCCTTGGAAGAGTGGTGGAGGTCGCAGTACAATAAAAATTCAATATCAATGCCCATTGAAATAGTGGAGAAGGTCGCAGTGGAATAAAAAGACAATATCAATGCCCCGTGGAAGAGTCGTGGAGGTCATATTAGCTTAAAAAGACGGTTTAATGCCACTTTGAAGAGTGTTGGAGGTTGCAGTGGAAAAAAAAGAAAATATCAATGCCCCGTGGAAGAGATGTGGAGATCACAGTAGATTAACAAGATGGTTTTTATGCCCCTTGGAAGAGTGGTGGAGGTCGCAGTGGAATAAAAAGACATTATCAATGCCCCTTGGAAAAGTGGTGGAGGTTGCAGTGAAATAAAGACACAATATCAATACCACGTGGAAGAGACGTGGAGGTCACAGTAGCTTAACAAGAAGGTTTTAATGCTCCTTAGAAGAGTGCTAGAGGTCGCAGTGGAATAAAAAGGCAATATCAATGTTCCTTGGAAGAGACGTGGAGGTCACAGTAGCTTTATAAGACGGTTTTAATGCCCCAAGGAAGAGCTGTGAAGTTCTGAGTGGTTTAACAAGATGGTTTTAATGCCCCTTTGAAGAGACGTGGATGTCACAGCAGATTATCAAGACGGTTTTAATGCCCCTTAGAAAAGTTGTGGAGTTTACAGTGGAATAAAAAGTCAATATCAATGCCCCGTGGAAGAGATGTGGAAGTCACAGTAGCTTAACAAGAAGGTTTTAATACCCCTTGGACGAAGGGTGGAGTACAGAGTGGTTTAACGAGATGGTTTTTATGCCCCTTGAAAGAGACGTTGAGGTCACAGTAGCTTAACAAGATGGTTTTAATGCCCCTTGGAAGAGTGTTGGAGGTAATAGTGGAATAAAAAGACAATATGAATGCCCCGTGGAAGAGACGTGGAGGTCACAGCAGCTTAACAAGAGGGTTTAATGCCCGTTGGAAGAGTGGTGGAGGTTACAGTGGAATAAAAAGAAAATATAAATGCCCCGTGGAAGAGACGTTGAGATCACAGTAGATTAACAAAACGGTTTTTATGCCCCTTGGAAGAGTGGTGGAGGTCGCAGTGGAATAAAAAAACAATATCAGTACCCCTTGGAAGAGAAGTGGAGGTCACAGTAGCTTAACAAGATGGTTTTAATGCCCCATGAAAGAGTGGTGGAGGTCGCAGTAGAATTTTAAGACAATATCACTGCCCTGTGGAAGAGACGTGGAGGTTACAGTAGCTTAACAGGACGTTTTTTTTGCCCCTTGAAAAAGTCTTGGAGGTCGCTGTAGAATAAAAAGCCAATATCAATGCCCTTGGAAGAGACGTGGAGGTCACAGTAGATTAACAAGAAAGTTTTAATGCCCCTTGGAAGAGTGGTGGAGGTCGCAGTGGAATAAAAATACAATATCAATGCCCCTTGGAAGAGTGGTGGAGGTGACAGTGGAATAAAAAGACAATATCAATGCCCCGTGAATGAGACGTGAAGGTCACAGTAGCTTAAAAAGACGGTTTATTAACCCTTGGAAAAGTGGTGGAGGTCGCTGCAGAATAAAAAGACAACATCAATGCCCCTTGGAAGAGTGGGGGAGGTCGCAGTGGATAAAAAAGACAATATCAATGCCCCATGGAACAGACGTGGAGGTCACAGTAGTCTTAACAAGACGGTTTTAATGACGCTTCGTAGAGTGGTGGAGGTCTTATTTTAATAAAAAGATAATTTCAATGCCCCTTGGAAAAGTGGTGGAGGTCGCAGTGAAATAAAAACACAATATCAATACCCCGTGGAAGAGATGTGGAGGTCACAGTAGCTTAACAAGACGGTTTTAATGCCCCTTTAAAGAGTGGTGGAGGTCGCAGTGGAATAAAAAGGCAATGTCAATGCCCCGTGGTAGAGACGTGGAGGTCATAGTAGCTTTATAAGACTGTTTTAATGCCCCTTGCAAGAGCTGAAGAGTTCAGAGTGGTTTAACAAGACGGTTTTAATGCCCCTTGGAAGAGATGTGGAGGTCACAGTAGAATAACAAGACGGTTTTAATGCCACTTGGAAGAGTGGTGGAGGTTACAGTGGAATAAAAAGACAATATCAATGACCCGTGGAAGAGACTTTGAAGGCACAGTAGCTTAACAAGACAGTTTTAATGCCCATTGGAAGAGTGGTGGATATAGCAGTGGAGTAAAAAGACAATATCATTGCCCCTTGGAAGAGTGGTGGAGGTCGCAGTGGAAAAAAAAGACAATATCAATGTCCCGTGGAAGAGACGAGGAGGTCACAGTAGCTTAAAAATATGGTTTTAATGCCCCTTGGAAGAGTGGTGGAGGTCGCAGTACAATAAAAATTCAATATCAATGCCCATTGAAAGAGTGGTGAAGGTCGCAGTGGAATAAAAAGACTATATCAATGCCCCGTGGAAGAGTCGTGGAGGTTATAGTAGCTTAAAAAGACGGTTTAATGCCTCTTCGAAGAGTGGTGGAGGTTGCAGTGGTAAAAAAAGAGAATATCAATGCCCCGTGGAAGAGATGTGGAGATCACAGTAGATTAACAAGATGGTTTTTATGCCGCTTGGAAGAGTGGTGGAGGTCGCAGTGGAATAAAAAGACAATATCAATGCCTCTTGGAAAAGTGGTGGAGGTTGCAGTGAAATAAAGACACAATATCAACAACACGTGGAAGAGACGTGGAGGTCACAGTAGCTTAACAAGACGGTTTTAATGCTCCTTGGAAAAGTGCTGGAGGTCGCAGTGGAATAAAAAGGCAATATAAATGCCCTGTGGAAGAGACGTGGAGGTCACAGTAGCTTTATAAGACGGTTTTTATGCCCCATGGAAGAGCTGTGAAATTCTGAGTGGTTTAACAAGATGGTTTTAATGCCCCTTAGAAGAGATGTGGAGGTTACAGAAGCTTAACAAGATGATTTTATTGCCCCTTGGAAGAGTGGCGGAGGTCACAGTAGAATTTAATGACAATATCACTGCCCCGTGGAAGAGACGTGGAGGTTATTGTTGCTTAAAAGGACGCTTTTATTGCCCCTTGGAAAAGTCTTAGAGGTCGCAGTAGAATAAAAAGACAATATTAATGCCCCGTGGAAGAGACGTGGAGGTAACAGTAGCTTAACAAGAAGGTTTTATTGCCCCTTGGAAGAGTGGTGGAGGTCGCAGTGGAATAAAAAGACAATATCAATGCCCCGTGTAACAGACGTGGAGGTCACAGTAGTCTTAACAAGACGGTTTTAATGACCCTTGGTAGAGTGGTGGAGGTCTCATTTTAATAAAAAGATAACTTCAATGCTCCTTGGAAGAGTGTTGGAGGTCGCAGTGAAATAAAAACACAATATCAATAACCCGTGGAAGAGATTTGGAGGTCACAGTAGCTTAACAAGACGGTTGTAATGCAGCTTGAAAGAGCTGTAGAGTTCAGAGTAGTTTTTACAAGACGGTTTTAATGCCCCTTGGAAGAGATGTGGAGGTCACAGTAGATTAACGAGAAGGATTTAATGCCCCTTGGAAGAGTGGTGGAGGTTACAGTGGAATAAAAAGACAATATCAATGCAGCGTGGAAGAGTCGTGGAGGTCATATTAGCTTAAAAAGACGGTTTAATGCCACTTCGAAGAGTGTTGGAGGTTGCAGTGGAAAAAAAAGAAAATATCAATGCCCGGTGGAAGAGATGTGGAGATCACAGTAGATTAACAAGATGTTTTTTATGCCCCTTGGAAGAGTGGTGGAGGTCGCAGTGGAATAAAAAGACAATATCAATGCCCCTTGGAAAAGTGGTGGAGGTTGTAGTGAAATAAACACACAATATCAACACCACGTGGAAGAGACGTGGAGGTCACAGTAGCTTAACAAGATGGTTTTAATGCTCATTGGAAGAGTGCTGGAGGTCGCAGTGGAATAAAAAGGCAATATCAATGTTCCTTGGAAGAGATGTGGAGGTCACAGTAGCTTTATAAGACGGTTTTAATGCCCCATGGAAGAGCTGTGAAGTTCTGAGTGCTTTAACAAGATGGTTTTAATGCCCCTTAGAAGAGATGTGGAGTTTACAGTAGCTTAACAAGATGGTTAAATTGCCCATTGGAAGACTCGGGAAGGTCACAGTGGAATAATAAGACAATATCAATGCCCCTTGGAAGAGACGTGGAGGTCACAGTAGATTAACAAGAAAGTTTTAATGCACCTTGGAAGAGTGGTGGAGGTCGCAGTGGATGAAAAAGACAATATCAATGCCCCGTAGAACAGACGTGGAGGTCAAAGTAGTCTTAACAAGACGGTTTTATTGACGCTTGGTAGAGTGGTGGTCTCATTTTAATAAATTGATCATTTCAATGCCCCTTGGAAGAGTGGTGGAGGTCGCAGTGAAATAAAAACACAATATCAATACCCCGTGGAAGAGATGTGGAGGTCACAGTAGCTTAACAAGACGGTTTTAATGCCCCTTGAAAGAGTGGTGGAGGTCGTAGTGAAATAAAAAGGCAATGTCAATGCCCGGGGAAGAGACGTGGAGGTCACAGTAGCTTTATGAGATGGTTTTAATGCCCCTTGCAAGAGCTGTAGAGTTCAGAGTGGTTTAACAAGACTGTTTTAATGCCCCTTGGAAGAGATGTGGAGGTCACAGTAGATTAAAAAGACGGTTTTAATGCCACTTGTAAGAGTGGTGGAGGTTTCAGTGCAATAAAAAGACAATATCAATGACCCGTGGAAGAGACGTTGAAGGCACAATAGCTTAACAAGACAGTTTTAATGCCCATTGGAAGAGTGGTGGATATAGCAGTGGAGTAAAAAGACAATATCACTGCCCCTTGGAAGAGTGGTGGAGGTCGCAGTTGAAAAAAAAGACAATATCAATGTCCCGTGGAAGAGACGAGGAGGTCACAGTAGCTTAAAAATATGGTTTTAATGCCCCTTGGAAGAGTGGTGGAGGTCGCAGTACAATAAAAATTCAGTATCAATGCCTATTGAAAGAGTGGTGAAGGTCGCAGTGCAATAAAAAGACTATATCATTGCCCCGTGGAAGAGTCGTGGAGGTCATAGTAGCTTAAAAAGACAGTTTAATGCCTCTTCGAAGAGTGGTGGAGGTTGCAGTGAAAAAAAAAGAAAATATCAATGCCCCGTGGAAGAGATGTGGAGATCACAGTAGATTAACAAGATGGTTTTTATGCCCCTTGGAAGAGTGGTGGAGGTCGCAGTGGAATAAAAAGACAATATCATTGCCCCTTGGAAGAGTGATGGAGGTCGCAGTGGAATAAAAGGACAATAACAATGCCCCGTGGAAGAGACGAGGAGGTCATAGTAGCTTAAAAAGACGGTTTAATGCCACTTCGAAGAGTGGTGGAGGTTGCAGTGGAAAAAAAAGAAAATATCAATGCCCCGTGGAAGAGATGTGGAGATCACAGTAGATTAACAAGATGGTTTTTATGCCCCTTGGAAGAGTGGTGGAGGTCGCAGTGGAATAAAAAGACAATATTAATGCCCCTTGGAAAAGTGGTGGAGGTTGCAGTGAAATAAAGACACAATATCAATACCACGTGGAAGAGACGTGGAGGTCACAGTAGCTTATCAAGACGGTTTTAATGCTCATTGGAAGAGTGCTGGAGGTCGCAGTGGAATAAAAAGGTAATATCAATGCCCCGTGGAAGAGACGTGGGGGTCACAGTAGCTTTATAAGACGGATTTAATGCCCCATGGAAGAGCTGTGAAGTTCTGAGTGGTTTAACAAGATGGTTTTAATGCCCCTTAGAAGAGATGTGGAGGTTACAGTAGCTTAACAAGATGGTTTTATTGCCCCTTGGAAGACTCTGGAAGGTCACAGTGGAATAATGAGACAATATCAATGCCCCGTGGAAGAGACGTGGAAGTAACAGTAGCTTAACAAGATGGTTTTAATGCCCCATGGAAGAGTGGTGGAGGTCGCAGTAGAATTTAAAGACAATATCACTGCCCCGTGGAAGAGACTTGGAGGTTACAGTAGCTTAACAGGACGGTTTTATTGCCCCTTGAAAAAGTCTTGGAGGTCGCAGTATAATAAAAAGCCAATATCAATGCCCCGTGTAAGAGACGTGGAGGTCACAGTGGCTTAACAAGAAGGTTTTATGGCCCCTTGGAAGAGTGGTGGAGGTCGCAGTGGAATAAAAAGACAATATCGATGCCCCGTAGAAGAGATGTGGACGTCAGTGTAGCTTAGCAAGATGGTATTAATGCCCCTTGGAAGAGCTGTGGAATTCAGAGTGGTTTAACAAGATGGTTTTTATGCCCCTTGGAAGAGATGTGGAGGTCACAGTAGCTTAACAAGATATTTTTAATGCCCCTTGGAAGAGTGTTGGAGGTCGCAGTGGAATAAAAAGACAATATCAATGCCCCTTGGAAGAGTGGTGGAGGTCGCAGTGGAATAAAAGACAATATCAATGCCCCATGGAAGAGACGTGAAGGTCACAGTAGCTTAAAAAGACGGTTTATTAACCCTTGGAAGAGTGGTGGAAGTCGCTGCAGAATAAAAAAACAATATCAATGCCCCTTGGAAGAGTGGGGAAGGTCACAGTGGATGAAAAAGTCAATATCAATGCCCCGTGGAACAGACGTTGAGGTCACAGTAGTCTGAACAAGACGGTTTTAATGACCCTTGGTAGAGTGGTGGAGGTCTCATTTTAATAAAAAGATAATTTCAATGCCCCTTGGAAGCGTGGTAGAGGTCGAAGTGAAATTAAAACACAATATCAATACCCCGTTGAAGAGATGTGGAGGTCACAGTAGCTTAACAAGATGGTTTTAATGCCCCTTGAAAGAGTGCTGGAGGTCGGAGTGGAATAAAAAGGCAATATCAATGCCCCGTGGAAGAGACGTGGAGGTCACAGTAGCTTTATAAGACTGTTTTAATGCCCCTTGCAAGAGCTGTAGAGTTCAGAGTGGTTTAACAAGACTGTTTTAATGCCCCTTGGAAGAGATGTGCAGGTCACAGTAGATTAACAAGACGGTTTTAATGGCCCTTGGAAGAGTGGTGGAGGTTAAAGTAGAATAAAAAGACAATATCAGTGACCCGTGGAAGAGAGGTTGAAGTCACAGTAGCTTAACAAGACAGTTTTAATGCCCGTTGGAAGATTGGTGGAGATAGCAGTGGAGTAAAAAGACAATATCATTTCCCCTTGGAAGAGACGAGGAGGTCACAGTAGCTTAAAAATATGGTTTGAATGCCCCTTGGAAGAGTGGTGGAGGTCGCAGTACAATAAAAATTCAATATCAATGCCCATTGAAAGAGTGGTGAAGGTCTCAGTGGAATAAAAAGACAATATCAATGCCCCGTGGAAGAGTCGTGGAGGTCATAGTAGCTTAAAAAGACGGCTTAATGCCTCTTTGAAGAGTGGTGGAGGTTGCAGTGGAAAAAAATGAAAATATCAATGCCCCGTGGAAGAGATGTGGAGATCACAGTAAATTAACAAGATGGTTTTTATGCCCCTTGGAAGAGTGGTGGAGGATGCAGTGGAATAAAAAGACAACATCAATGCCCCTTGGAAAAGTGGTGGAGGTTGCAGTGAAATAAAGACACAATATCAACACCACGTGGAAGAGACATGGAGGTCACAGTAGCTTAACAAGTTTTTAATGCTCCTTGGAAGAGTGCTAGAGGTCGCAGTGGAATAAAAAGGAAATATCAATGTTCCTTGGAAGAGACGTGGAGGTCACAGTAGCTTTATAAGATGGTTTTAATGCCCCAAGGAAGAGCTGTGAAGTTCTGAGTGGTTTAACAAGATGGTTTTAATGCCCCTTAGAAGAGATGTGGAGGTTACAGTAGCTTAACAAGATGGTTTTATTGCCCCTTGGAAGACTCTGAAAGTTCACAGTGGAATAATGAGACAATATCAATGCCCCGTGGAAGAGACGTGGAGGTCACAGTAGCTTAACAAGAAGGTTTTATTGCCCCTTGGAAGAGTGGTGGAGGTCGCAGTGGAATAAAAAGACAATATCGATGCCCCGTGGAATAGACGTGGACGTCAGTGTAGCTTAACAAGACGGTTTTAATGCCCCTTGGAAGAGACGTGGAGGTCACAGTAGCTTAACAAGATAGCTTTAATGCCCCTTGGAAGAGTGGTGGAGGTCGCAGTGGAATAAAAAGACAATATCAATGCCCCGTGGAAGAGACGTGAAGGTCACAGTAGCTTAAAAAGACAGATTATTAACTCTTGGAAGAGTGGTGGAGGTCGCTGCAGAATAAAAAGACAATATCAGTGACCAATGTTAGAGACGTGGAGGTCACAGGAGCTTAAAAAGATGGTTTTAATGTCCCTTGGAAGAGTGGTGGAGGTCGCAGTGGAATAAAAACACTATATCAATGCCCCGTGGAAGAGACGTGGAGGTCACAGTAGCTTAGCAAGACGGTTTTAATGCCCCTTGGAAGAGCTGTGGAGTTCAGAGTGGTTTAACAAGACGGTTTTAATGTCTGTTGGATGAGACGTGGAGGTCACAGTAGCTTAACAAGATGGATTTAATGCCCCTTGGAAAAGTGGTGGAGGTTACAGTGGAATAAACAGACTATTTGAATGCCACATGGAAGAGACGTGGATGTCACAGTAGCTTAACAAAACGGTTTTAATGTCCCTTGGAAGAGCTGTGGAGTTCAGAGTGGTTTAACAAGGAGGTTTTAATGCCTCTTGGATGAAACATGGAGGTCACAGTAGCTTAGCAAGATGGATTTAATGCCCCTTGGAAAAGTGGTGGAGGTTACAGTGGAATAAACAGACTATATGAATGCCCCGTGGAAGAGACGTGGAGGTCACAGTAGCTTAACAAGACGGCTTTAATGCCCCTACGAAGAGTGGTGGAAGTCGCAGAGGAATAAAAAGACAATATTAATGCACTGTGGAAGAGACGTGAAGGTAACAGTGGCTTAACAATACCGTTTTAATGCCCCTTGGTAGAGTGGTGTGGGTCGCAGTGGAATAAAAAGACAATATCAATGCCCCATGAAAGAGATGTGGAGGTCACAGTAGATTAACAAGATGGTTTTATTGCCCGTTGGAAGAGTGGTGGAGTACAGAGTGGTTTAACGAGATGGCATTTATGCCCCATGAAAGAGATGTTGAGGTCACAGTAGCTTAACAAGACGGTTTTAATTCCCCTTGGAAGAGTGGTGGAGGATACAGTGGAATAAAAAGACAATATCAATTCCCCCATGGAAGAGACGTGGAGGTCACAGTAGCTTAATAAGATGGTTTTAATGCCCTTGGAAGAGTGGTGGAGGTCGCAGTGTAATAAAAAGACAATATCAATGCACCTTGGAAGAGTGGTGGATGTCGCAGTGGAATAAAAAGACTATATCAATGCCCCGAGGAAGAGATGTGGAGGTCACAGCAGCTTAACAAGACGGTTTTAATGCCCCTTGGATGAGACGTGGAGGTCACAGTAGCTTAACAAGACGGATTTAATATGCCTTGGAAAAGCTGTGGAGGTTACAGTGGAATAAAAAGACTATATGAATACCCTGTGGAAGAAAGATGGAGGTCACAGTATCTTAACAAGACGGTTTCAATGCCTCTTCGAAGAGTGGTGGAGGTCGGAGTGGAAAAAAAAACCAATATCATTGCACCGTGAAAGACACATGGAGGTCACAGTAGCTTAACAGGACGGTATTATTGCCCCTTGGAAGAGTGGTGGAGGTTGCAGTGGAATAAAAAAACAATATCATTGCCCGTAGAAGAGACGTGGAGGTCACAGTAGCTTAACTAGACAGTTTTAATGCCCCTTCAAAGAGTGGGGGAGGTCGCAATGGAATGAAAAGACAATATCAATGTGCCATGGAAGAGACGTGATGGTTACAGTAGTTTAACAAGATGGTTTTATTATCCCTTGGAAAAGTGGTGGAGGTCGCAGTGGAATAAAAAGACAATATCAATGCCCCGTGGAAGAGACGTGGAGGTGAGAGTAACTTAACAAGACGGTTTTAATGCCTCTTGGTAGGGTGGTGAAGGTCGCAGTGGAATAAAAAGACAATGCCCAGTGGCAAGACAGTTTTAATGCCCTTTGTAAGAGCTTTGGAGTTCAGAGTGGTTTAACAAGACGGTTGTTATAACCTTTGGAAGAGACATGGAGGTGACAGTAGCTAAACAAGATGGTTTTAATGCCCCTTGGGAGAGTGGAGTAGTTTACAGTGGAATTAAAAGAAAATATCAATGCACCGTAGATTAACAAGATGGTTTTTATACCCCTTGGAAGAGTGGTGGAGGTTGTAGTGGAATAAAGAGAAAATATCAATGCCCCTTGGAAGAGTGGTGGAGGTCGGAGTGGATTAAAAAGACAATATCAATGCCCCGTGGAAGAGACTTGGAGGTCACAGTAGTCTTAACAAGATGGTTTTAATACGCCATGGAAGAGACGTGGAGGTCACAGTAGCTTATCAAGATGGTTTTAATGCCTCTTCGAAATGTGGTGGAGATCACAGTGGAATAAAAAGACAATATCAATGCACCGTGGAAGAAAAGTGGAGTTCACAGTAGCTTAACAAGATGGTTTTATTGTCCTAGGAAGAGTGGTGGAGGTCGCAGTTTAATAAAAAGACAATATCAATGCCCCGTGGAAGAGACGTGGAGGTCACAGTAGCTTAACAAGACAGTTTTAATGCCCCTTGGTAGAGTGGTGAAGGTCGCAGTGGAATAAAAAGACAATATCAATGCACCTTGGAAGAGTGGGGTGGTCGCAGTGGATTAAAAAGACAATATCAATGCCCCGTGGAAGAGACGTCAAGGTCACAGTAGTCTAACCAAGACGCTTTTAATGACCAATGGAAGAGTGGTGGAGGTCACAGTGGAATAAAAAGACAATTTCAATACCCTTTGGATCAGACGTGGAGGTCACAGTAGCTTAACAAGATGGTTTAATGCCCCTTGGAAGAGTGGTGGAGGTCGCAGTGGAATAAAAAGACAATATCAATTGTAACGGGTCTGGGAGGTGGAACCTCTGAGCTACTATACAAAGGGGCAAGTCTTGTAAGGAAGCGGGTGGCTCCCAGGGAAAGTGGGCAGGCAGTCACGTCAAGTGACAGGGACAGTCTCTGGGTAGAAGGGCAGGAGGTCACGGAGAGTGACGAGAACAGTCTCTTGACAGGCGGGTGGTCACGGCAAGTGACAGCAGGATAAGAGTCTCTAGGCAGGCGGGTGGTCACGGCAAGTGACAGCAGGATAAGAGTCTCTAGGCAGGCAGGGGGTCACGGCAAGTGACGGCAGAGCCTCCAGGAAGGCGAGCAGGCAGGTAGCAGGTGAGCGCTCCCAGGTGAGCGGACAAGAGTCTCTGGACAGGCAGGTGGTCAGAGCAAGTGACGGCAAAGCCTCCAGGTAGGCTAGCAGGCAGGTAGCAGGTGAGCGCTCCCAGGTGAGCGGGCAAGAGTCTCTGGATAGGCAGGTGGTCACATCAAGTGACGGCTAAGCCTCCAGGTAGGCTAGCATGCGGGTAGCAGGTGAGCGCTTCCAGGTAAGCGGGTAAGAGTCTCACGGCTGGCTGGCAGGTGGTCACGGCAAGTGACGGCATAGCCTCCAGGTAGGCTAGCAGGCAGGCAGCAGGTGAGCGCTCCCAGGTGAGCGGGTAAGAGTCTCACGGCTGGCTGGCAGGTGGTCACGGCAAGTGACGGCAGAGCCTCCAGGTAGGCTAGCAGGCAGGTAGCAGGAGAGCGCTCCCAGGTGAGCAGGCAGACTGATCCATAGACAGACTGGCAGGTGCTGATAGGCAGACTGTCAGACCACAGGAATGCAAGCAGATAGACAGGTATCAGGCAGGTGTCAAGCAGGAATCTGGCAGGTAACTGGCAGGTATCTGGTAACGGGACCTGAGGGCTGAAGCAGAGTTGACAGGCTTTGCAACAACACTGCTCGGGCACCTCCATTTTGGAGGAGGCGCCTTATATATGGTGAGGTCCTCCGGCCGTTGGCCGGGGACTCCTTAGGACGGCGCGCGCGGCCCCTTTAAGAGGAGGGGAGCGCACGCGCTCCCTAAGCGCAGTAGCCGGGAAGCAGCGGGCGCTGCCAGCAGAGTGGGAGGAAGACGCTGGGCACAGAGCGGAGAGGTGAGGGGAACGGCGTCCCTGCCTAGCAGGAGGCAGGGACGCCGACGCTACATCAATGCCCCGTGGAGGAGACATGGAGGTCACAGTAGCTTAACAAGACGAACTTTATGCCCCTTGGAAAAGTGATGGAGGTCGCAGTGGAATAAAAAGACAACATCAATGCATCGTGGAAGAGATGTGGAGGTCACAGTAGGTTAACAAGATGGTTTTAATGCCCGTTGGAAGAGCTATGGAGTTCAGAATGGTTTAACAAGACGGCTTTAGTACCCATTGCAAGAGACGTGGAGGTCACAGTAGCATAGCAAGATGGTTTTAATACCCATTGGTAGAGTGCTGGAAGTTACAGTAGAATAAATAGACAATATCAATGCCCCTTGGAAGAGTGCTGGAGGTCGCAGTGGAATAAAAAGTCAATATCAATGCCCCGTGGAGGAGACGTGAAGGTAACTGTAGTTAACAAGACAGTTTTATTGCCCCTTGGAAGAGTGGTGGAGGTCGCAGTGGAATAAAAAGACAATATCAATGCCCCGTAGAAAAGACGTGGTAGTCACAGTAGCTTAACAAGATGGTTTTAATGCCACTTGGAAAAGCTGTGGAGTTCAGAGAGGTTTTGCAAGACGCTTTTAATGCCAGTTGGAAGAGACGTGGACAACACTGTAGCTTTACCAGACGGTATTATTATTGCCCCTTGGAAAAGTGGTGGAGGTTACAGTGGAATAAAAAGACAATATAAATACCCCGTGGAAGAGATGTGGAGGTCACAGTAGCTCAACAATAAGGTTTTAATGCCCCTTGGAAAAGTGGTGGAGGTCGCAGTGGAATAAAAGGACAATTTCAATTCCCCTTGGAACAGTGGTGGAGGTCGCAGTGGAATAAAAAGACAATTTCAATACCCCGTGGAACAGACGTTGAGGTCACAGTAGTTTAACAAGACGGTTTTAAAGCCCCTTGGAAGAGTGATGGAGGTCGCAGTGGACTAAAAAGACAATATCAATGCCCCGTGGAAGAGACGTGGAGGTCACAGTAGATTAACAAGACGATTTTAATGACCCTTGTAAGAGTGGTGATGGTCCCAGTGGAATAAAAAGACAATATCAATGCCCCATGGAAGAGACGTGGAGGTCACAGTAGCTTAACAAGACGGTTTTAATGCCCCTTGGAAGAGCTGGGGAGTTCAGAGGGGTTTAACAAAACGGTTTTAATGCCCCTTGGAATAGACCTGGAGGTCACAGTAGCATAACAAGATGGTTTTAATACCCATTGGAAGAGTGGTGGAAGTTACAATGGAATAAAAAGACAATATCAATATCCTGTGGCAGTTACTGTTAGATGTCAGTCTGGTGCTGGGTTCGGAATGGGTCCAGGACCTTCTTTGGTCTCCCATTTCAGTCCAGCTGGGGCTGATGCTGCTCAGCATCACCATCAGCCCCAACGCCTAGCTGGCCCGCGAGCACTGTTTGTGTTCCAGGTAGTTGTGCCTTGCAATGTTAACCCTGGGTTGCAGAGGGAGACAGGGCTTGTGGAATCTAAGTCCAGGATTTGCCGCACTGAGCATGTCCGTGATCTGGCGGATCATGATTGGTGGGTTGGCACCCACCTGACCCGGTGACCTGGCACCGCCTGATTGGTCACGTGTGTCGTCACCAATGGTGCGACAGTGGGGCAGGGCTTAATCTTTAAAAGGCCCGCCCACAAACATGGCGGCGCGCTCAGATCATTTGAGCTAGCTGTGTGTGGTGTGCACGCTGACTCCGGGCTCAAAGAGCCATAGTTTCCGCTAGGCAGGTTTAGCTCCATAGAGGCAGGTTAGCTTCAAAGAGGCAGGTAGCTTCGCTTCGCTGACTGGCTCTAACCAGGGGGTTCGCCCTTACACCCCGAGCCGCCTGTGAATTAAATAGAGCGGGTCTGCTCAGTCCGGTGGCATGCCGGCTGAGTGCTCGAGTACCCGGCGGGAATCACCCGCACGCTAGCGCCGTCTCCCTGCGGTTCTTGGAGATTGTGCGTACCGTCTTACCCTTCCGTGTGCGTTAACACGAAGGGCTAAGATATTTGTTAGGTGCGTCGCCGCTATACCCTGTCCGGTGTGTAGTTAACACGGAGGGGTTATCTTTAAGTTGGTTACTTTACTTTCCACCCAGAAAGTGCTCGGCAGCAGTCCTCTTGGCTGCATCGCGGACCCCGGGGTCAGTTGCGTTCCATTTAATAAAGTTGTCTGCAACAGCTCCCCCTAATAGTATCTGAGTGCCAGGGTCTTGCCGAACATGGCCGACAACCAGCAGCTGCAGCGTTATATACAGCAACTGGAGACCAGACTCAGGTCTCTGGAACTGGCGGTCCCGGTTGCTGATACCACTGCAGTAGCTACCCAGGCGACTTCTCTAGCAGCCAACATGATAAACTCGGCTGCCACCACTGCAAGTGCCCCATTACCCCGGTTTGCTCTCCCGGAAAAATTTTCTGGGGATAGTAAACTCTGTAGGGGTTTTATAAATGTATGCTCCGTTCACTTGGAGATGATGGAGACACGGTTCCCCTCCGAAAGAGCCAAAGTGTGATATATCATCTCATTGCTGTCTCACAGGGCTCTGGAGTGGGCTACTCCTCTATGGGAGCGTAATGACCCAGTGGTAGTAAATACGGGTCTCTTCCTTAAGACCCTAAAAATTGTTTTCCTGGGCCCTCAGGTCATTCATGATACGGCTCTTAAGCTCCTTGCTTTGGTCCAGGGTTCGGCCACCGCCAGTCACTATGCCGTCCAGTTCAGAACCTTGGCGGCTGAACTGGATTGGTCTGAGCGGTCGCTTATCCCAGTGTTCTGGAAGGGTCTGGCTGGGCATATTAAAGATGCTTAATCTACCAGAGAGATTCCAACCTCCCTGGAGGAGTTAATATCTCTCGCTGACCGTATAGACTTACGTCATGCAGAACACAGGTTAGAGCTAGAGGTTGGCAGTCCCCAGTACCTGTTGGCACCAGGCGTCTTTAGACCCAAACCCAAGACACCCGACCCGGAGCCTAAGGTTACGGGTGTACCCCGGTCTAAGTCTAGTTCCTCTCGTTCCCATTCTGCACCTCTCTCAGAGCACCCCGTAAATAAGGGCTCCAAGCAGCCGGTAAAACGAGTAGGGCTTACCACCACTGGTGGGGGTACATTAAATTCTCGGTTCTCTTCCTCCAAGCTATCATATAAGGTGATCTTGTCCTTCGGTAGATCTGCAGTTGCTGCCAATGCGTGGGTGGACTCTGGTGCTGAGGGCAATTTTTTATCATCTACATTTGCCCAGAGACATGTCATCTCTACTGAGCCAATGGGTCACTCCTGGATATGCAAATCACTCATCGGTCGATCCCTCTCACCATGTCATTCCCTAAGGGCCACCGGGAGTTTCCGCTAGGCAGGTTTAGCTCCATAGAGGCAGGTTAGCTTCATAGAGGCAGGAAGCTTCGCTTCACTGACTGGCTCTAACCAGGGGGTTCGCCTTTACACCCCGGGCCGCCTGTGAATTAAATAGAGCGGGTTTGCTCAGTCCGGTGGCACGCCGGCTGAGTGCTCGAGTACCCGGCGGGAATCACCCGCACGCTAGCGCCGTATCCTATAGCATAGCACCTGTACCGAAGACAGGGCTACTGCTCATAGTCCGGTCACACGTCTCCCTGCGGTTCTTGGAGATTGTGTGAACCGCTTTAGCGCCAATCCCCATAGCGTAGCGCCTGTATCAAAGACAGGGATACTGCTGTTCCCACAGACGCACGTCTCCCTGCGGTTCTTGGAGATTGTGCGTACCGTCTTACCTTTCCGTGTGCGTTAACACGAAGAGCTAAGATATTTGTTAGGTGCGTTGCCGGTCACTCTCTCCTCCGTGCATTAAACGGAGATAGAGCATACCGCTATACCCTGTCCGGTGTGTAGTTAACACGGAGGGGTTATCTTTAAGTTTGTTACTTTACTTTCCACCCGGAAAGTGTTCGGCAGCAGTCCTCTTGGCTGCATCGCGGATCCCGGAGTCGGTTGCGTTCCATTTAATAAAGTTGTCTGCAACCGCCCTCCTAACAGGTTACAGTAGCTTAACAAGACGGTTTTAATGCCCCTTGGAAGAATGGTGGAGGTCGCAGTGGAATAAAAATACAATATCAATGCCCCTTGGAAGAGTGATGGAGGTCGCAGTGGAATGAAAATACAATATCATTACCCCGTGGAAAAGACGTGGAGGTCACAGTAGCTTTTCAATACCCTTTTAATGCCCCTTGGAAGAGTGGTGGCGGTTGCAGTGGAATAAAAAGACAATATAAATGCCCCGTGGTAGAGACGCAGAGGTCACAGTAGCTTTACAAGACAATTTTAAGGCCCCTTGGAAGATCTGTGGAGTTCAGAGCGGTTTAACAAGACGGTTTTAAAGCCCCTTGGTAGAGAGATGGAGGTCACAATTGCTTAACAAGACGGGTTTAATGCCCCTTGGAAGAGTGGTGGAGGTCACAGTGGATTAAAAAGACAATATCAATGCCCCGTGAAGGAGACATGGAGGTCACAGTAGCTCAACTAGACAGTTTTAATGCCCCTTGGAAGAGTGGTGGAGGTCACAGTGGAATAAAAAGACAATACCAATGCCCCTTGGAAAAGACGTGGAGGTCACAGTAGCTTAACAAGACGGTTTTAATGCCCATTGGAAGACCTGTGGAGTTAAGAGTGGTTTAACAAGACGGTTGTAATGCCCCTTGGAAGAGACGTGGAAATCACAGTTGCTAAACAAGACGGTTTTAATGCCCCTTGGAGTAGTGGTGGAGGTCGCAGTGGAATAAAAAGACAAAATCAATGCCCCTTGGAAGAGTGGTGGAGGTTGCAGTGGAATAAATATCAATGCACCGTGGAATAGACATGGAGGTCACAGTAGCTTAACAAGATGGTTTTAATGCACCTTGGAAAAGTGGTGTAGGTTGAAGTGGAATAAAAAGACAATATCATTGCCCCATGGAAGAGACGTGTAGGTGACAGTAGCTTAACAAACGGTTTTAATGACACTTGGAAGAGTGGTGGAGGTCGCAGTGGAATAAAAAGACAATATCAATGCCCCTTGGAAGAGTGGTGGAGGTCGCAGTGGAATAAAAAGACATTATCACTACCCCGTGGAAGAGACGAGGAGGTCAGAGTAGCTTAACAAGACAGTTTTAATGCCTCTTCTAAGAGTTGTGGAGGTCGCAGTGGTATAAAAAGACAATATCAATGCCCCTTGGAAGAGTGGTGGAGGTCGCAGAGGAATAAAAAGACAATATCAATGCCCCGTGGAAGAGACGTGGAGGTCACAGTAGCTTAACAAGACGGTTTTAATGCCCCTTGGAAGAGTGGTGGAGGTTACAGTGGAATAGAAAGACAATATCAATGCCCCGTGGAAGAGACGTGGAGATCATAGTAGCTTAACAAGACGGTTTTAATGTCCCTTGGAAGAGTGGTGGCAGTCGCAGTGGAATATAAAGACAATATAAATGCCCCGTGTAAGAGACGCGGAGGTCACAGTAGCTTTACAAGACAATTTTAATGCCAATTGGAAGATCTATGAAGGTCAGAGCGGTTTATCTTGACGGTTTTAATGCCCCTTGATATACAGGTGGAGGTCACAGTAGCTTAACAAGACGGGTTTAATGCCCTTAGAAGAGTGGTGGAGGTTACAGTGGAATAAAAAGACAATATCAATGCCCCGTGAAGGAGACGTGGAAATCACAGTAGCTTAATTAGAACGTTTTAATGCCCCTTGGAAGAGTGGTGGAGGTCGTAGTGGAATAAAAAGACAATATCAATGCCCTGTGGAAGAGACTTGGAGGTCACAGTAGCTTAACAAGATGGTTTTATTGCCCCTTCTAAGAGTTGTGGAGGTTGCAGTGGTATAAAAAGACAATATCAATGCCCCTTGGAAGAGTGGTGGAGGTCGCAGTGGAATAAAATGACAATATCAATGCCCCTTGGAAGAGTGGTGGAGGTTACAGTGGAATAAAAAGTCAATATCAATGCCCCGTGGAAGAGGCGTGGAGATCACAGTAGCTTAACAAGACGGTTTTAATGATGCTTGGAAGTGTGGTGGAGTTCGCAGTGGAATAAAAAGACAATATCAATGCCTTTTCTAAGAGTGGTGTAGGTCGCAGTGGATTAAAAAGACAATATCAATGCCCCGTGGAGGTCACAGTAGCTTAACATGACGGTTTCAATGCACCTTGGAGAAGATGTGGAGATCCCAGTAGCTAAACAAAACAGTTTTAATGCCCCTTGGAAGAGTGGTGGAGGTCGCAGTGTAATAAAAAGACATTATGAATACCCCTTGGAAGAGAGATGGAGGTTGCAGTGGAATAAAAAGACAATATCAATGCCCCTTGGAAGAGTGGTGGAGGTCGCAGTGGAATAAAAAGACAATATCAATGGGCCATGGAAAAGACTTGGAAGTCTCAGTAGCTTAACAAGACGGCTTTAACGCCCCTTGGAAAAGTGGTGTAGGTCACAGTGGAATAAAAAGATAATATCAATGCCACGTGGAAGAGACGTGGAGGTCACAGTAGCTTAAATAGATGGTTTTAATGCCCATTAGAAGAGCTGTGGAGTTCAGACTGGTTTAAAAAGACAGTTTTAATGCCCCTTGGAAGAGACGTGGAGGTCACAGTAGCTTAACAAAGCTGTTTTAATGCCCCTTGGAAGAGTGGTGGAGGTTACAGTGGAATAAAAAGACAATATCAATGCCCCGTGGAAGAGATGTGGAGGTCACAGTAGCTTAACAAGACGGTTTTAATGCCCCTTGTAAGTATGATCGTGGTCGCAGTGGTATAAAAATACAATGTCAATGCCCCTTGGAAGAGTGGTGGAGTTCGCAGTGGAATAAAAAGACAATATTAATTCCCCGTGGAAGAGACGTGGAGGTCAAAGTAGCATAACAAGAAGGTTTTAATGACCCTTGGAAGAGTGGTGGAGGTCGCAGTGGAAGAAAAACGCAATATCAATGCCCCGTGGAAGAGATGTGGAGGTCACAGTAGCTTAACAAGATGGTTTTATTGCCCCTTGGAAGAATGGTGGAGTTCACAGTGGAATAAAAAACAATATCAATGGCACGAGGAACAGACGTGGAGGTCACAGTAGGTTAACAAGATGATTTTAATGCCCCTTGGAAGAGTGGTGGAGGTTACAGTGGAATAAAAAGACAATATCAAGGTCACGTGGAAAAGACGTGGAGATCACAGTAGCTTAACAAGATGGTTTTAATGCCCCTTGGAAGAGTGGTGAAATAAAAAGACAACATCAGTGCCCCGTGGAAGAGATGTGGAGGTCACAGTAGCTTAACAAGATGGTTTTAATGCCCCTTGTAAGTATGATCGTGGTCGCAGTGGTATAAAAAGACAATGTTAATGCCCCTTGGAAGAGTAGTGCAGGTCGCAGTGGAATAAAAAGACAATATCTATGCCCAGTGCAAGAGACGTGGAGGTCACAGTAGCTTATCAAGAAGGTTTTAATGCCCCTTGGAAGAGTGGTGGAGGTCGCAGTGGAAGAAAAAGACAATATCAATGCCCCGTGGAAGAGATGTAGAGGTCACAGTAGCTTAACAAGACGGTTTTATTGCCCCTTGGAAGAATGGTGGAGTTCGCAGTGGAATAAACAAACAATATCAATTGCCCATGGAACAGACGTGGAGGTCACAGTATCTTAACAAGATGGTTTTAATGCCCCTTGGAAGAGCTGTGGAGTTCAGAGTGGTTTAACAAGACAGTGTTAATGCCCCTTGGAGAAGACGTGGTGTTCCCAGTAGCTAAACAAGATGGTTTTAATTTCCCTTGGAAGAGTGGTGGAGGTCACAATGGAATAAAAAGACAATATCAATGCCCCTTGCAAGAGTGGTGGAGGTTACAGTGGAATAAAAATACAATATCAATGCCCCGTGGAAGAGACGTGGAGATCAAAGTAGATTAATAATACGGTTTTAATGCTCCTTGGAAGAGTGGTGGAGTTCGCAGAGGAATAAAAAGACAATATCAATGCCTTTTGGAAGAGTAGTGGAGGTCGCAGTGGAATAAAAAGACAATATCAATGCCCCGTGTAGGCCACAGTAGCTTAACAAGACGGTTTTAATGCCCCTGGGTAGAGTGGTGGAGGTCTCAGTGGAATAAAAAGACAATAAAATTGCCCCTTGGAAGAGACGTGGAGGTCACAGTAGCTTAACAAGATGGTTTTAATGACCATTGGAAGACCTGTGGAGTTAAGAGTGGTTTAACAAGACGGTTTTAATTCCCCTTGGAAGAGACGTGGAAATCACAGTAGCTAAACAAGACGGTTTTAATGCTCCTTGAAGTAGTGGTGGAGGTCGCAGTGGAATAAAAAGACAAAATCAATGCCCCTTGGAAGAGTGTTGGAGGTTGCAGTGGAATAAAAAGACAATATGAATGCCCCTTGGAAGAGTGATGGAGGTTGCAGTGGAATAAAAAGACAATATCATTGCCCCGTGGAAGAGTCGTGGAGGTGACAGTAGCTTAACAAGACGGTTTTAATGACCCTTGGAAGATTGGTGGAGGTCGCAGTAATATAAAAAGACAATATCAATGCCCCTTGGAAGAGTGGTGGAGGTCGCAGTGGAATAAAAATACAATATCATTACCCCGTGGAAGAGACGAGGAAGTCAGAGAAGCTTAACAAGCCACTTTTAATGTCCCTTGGAAGAGTAGTGGCGGTCGCAGTGGAATAAAAAGACAATATAAATGCCCTGTGAAAGAGACGCGGAGGTCACAGTAGCTTTACAAGACGATATTAATGCCACTTGGAAGATCTGTGGAGGTCAGAGCGGTTTAACTAGACGTTTTTAATGCCCCTTGATATAGAGGTGGAGGTCACAGTAGTTTAACAAGATGGTTTTAATGCCCCTTGGAAGAGCTGTGGAGTTCAGAGTGGTTTAACAAGACGGTTGTAATGCCCCTTGGAAGAGACGTGGAGGTCACAGAAGCTTAACAAGACGGTTTTAATGTCCCTTGGAAAAGTGGTGGAGGTCACAGTGGAATAAAAAGGCAATATCAATGCCCCTTGGAAGAGTGGTGGAGGTCGCAGTGGAATAAAAAGACAATATCAATGCCCCGTGGAAGAGACGTGGAGGTCACAGTAGCTTAACAAGACGGTTTTAATGCCCCTTGGAAGAGTGGTGGAGGTTACAGTGGAATAGAAAGACAATATCAATGCCCCGTGGAAGAGACGTGGAAATCATAGTAGCTTAACAAGACGGTTTTAATGCCCCTTGGAAGAGCTGTGGAGTTCAGAGTGGTTTAACAAGACAGTTTTAATGACCCTTGGAGTAGACGTGGAGATACCAGAAGCTAAACAAGACGGTTTTAATGCCCCTTGGTAGAGACATGGAGGTCACAGTAACATACATAGTTTTTAAGGTTGAAGGAAGACTAAGTACATCTAGTTCAACCCAGTAGTTTAACAAGATGGTTTTAATGCCCCTTGGAAGAGCTGTGGAGTTCAGAGTGGTTTAACAAGACGGCTTTAATGCCCCTTGGAAAAGTGGTGGAGGTCGCAGTGGAATAAAAAGACAATATCAATGCCCCTTGGAAGAGTGGTGGAGGTTACATTGGAATAAAAAGACAATATCAATGCCCTGTGGTAGAGGCGTGGAGATCACAGTAGCTTAACAAGACGGATTTAATGCTCCTTGGAAGTGTGGTGGAGTTCGCAGTAGAATAAAAAGACAATATCAATGCCTTTTGTAAGAGTGATGGAAGTCGCAGTGGATTAAAAAGACAATATCAATGCCCCGTGGAGGTCACAGCAGCTTAACATGACGATTTCAATGCCCCTTGGAGAAGACGTGGAGATCCCAGTAGCTAAACAAAACGGTTTTAATGCCCCTTGGAAGAGTGGTGGAGGTTGCAGTGGAATAAAAAGACAATATGAATGCCCCTTGAAAGAGTGATGGAGGTTGCAGTGGAATAAAAAGACAATATCTATGCCCCTTGGAAGAGTGGTGGAGGTCGCAGTGGAATAAAAAGACAATATCAATGCCCCGTGGAAAAGATGTGGAGGTCACAGTAGCTTAACAAGACGGTTTTAACGCCCCTTGGAAAAGTGGTGTAGGTCACAGTGGAAAAAAAAGACAGTATCAATGCCCCGTGGAAGAGACGTGGAGGTCACAGTAGCTTAACAAGAAGGTTTTAATGCCTCTTGGAAGAATGGTGGAGGTCGCAGTGGAATAAAAAAACAATATCAATTGCCCGTGGAACAGACGTGGAGGTCAAAGTATTTTAACAAGATGGTTTTAATGCTCCTTGGAAGAGTGGTGGAGGTTACAGTGGAATAAAAAGACAATATCAATGTAACGTGGAAGAGACGTGGAGATCACAGTAGCTTAACAAGCTGGTTTTAATGCTCCTTGGAAGAGCTGTGGAGTTCAGAGTGGTTTAACAAGACAGTTTTAATGCCCCTTGGAGAAGATGTGGTGTTTCCAGTAGCCAAACAAGATGGTTTTAATTTCCCTTGGAAGAGTGGTGGAGTTCGCAGTGGAATTAAAAGACAATATCAATGCCCCCTGGAAGAGTGGTGGAGGTTACAGTGGAATAAAATTACAATATTAATGCCCCGTGGAAGAGACGTGGAGATCAAAGTAGCTTAACAATACGGTTTTAATTCTCCTTGGAAGAGTGGTGGAGTTCGCAGAGGAATAAAAAGACAATATCAATGCCTTTTGGAAGAGTGGTGGAGGTCGCAGTGGAATAAAAAGACAATATCAATGCCCCGTGTAGGTCACATTAGTTTAACAAGACGGTTTTAACGCCCCTTGTCAGAGTGGTGGAGGTCGCAGTGAATAAAAAGACAATAGCAATGCCCCATGGAAGAGACGTTGAGGTCACAGTAGCTTAAGAAGACGGTTTTAATGCCCCTTGGAAGAGCTATGGAGTTCAGAGTGGTTTAACAAGACGGTTTTAATGCCACTTTGAGAAGACGTGGAGATCCCAGTAGCTAAGCAAAACGGTTTAAATGCCCCTTGGAAGAGTGGTGGAGTTCGCAGTGGAATAAAAAGACAATACCAATGCCCCTTGGAAGAGTGGTGGAGGTCACAGTGGAATAAAAATATAATATCAATGCCCTTTGGAAGGGTCTTGGAGGTCGCAGTGGAATAAAAAGACGATATCAATGCCCCGTGGAAGAGACGTGGAGATCCCAGTAGCTAAACAAAACGTTTTTAACGCCCCTTGGAAGAGTGGAGGAGTTAGCAGAGGAATAAAAAGACAATATCAATGCCCCTTGGAAGGGTCTTGAAGGTCGCAGTGGAATAAAAAGACGATATCAATGCCCCGTGGAAGAGACGTGGAGGTCACAGTAGCTTAACAAGAAGGTTTTAATGCCCCTTGGAAGAGTGGTGGAGGTCGCAGTGGAATAAAAAGACAATATCAATGCCCCGTGGAAGAGATGTGGAGGTCACAGTAGCTTAACAAGATGGTTTTATTGCCCCTTGGAAGAGTGGTGGAGGTCGCAGTGGAATAAAAAGACAATATCAATGCCACATGCAAGAGACGTGGATATCACAGTACTTAACAAGACGGTTTTAATGCCCCTTGGAAGAGCTGTGGAGTTCAGAGTGGTTTAACAAGACAGGTTTAATGCCCCATGGAGAAGACGTGGAGATCCCATTAGCTAAACAAGACGGTTTTAATGCCCATTGGAAGAGTGGTGGAGGACGCTGTGGAATAAAAAGACAATATCAATGCCCCCTGGAAGAGTGGTGGAGGTTACAGTGGAATAAAAAGATAATATCAATGCCTTTTGGAAGAGTGGTGCAGGTCGCAGTGGAATAAAAAGACAATATCAATTCCCCTTGTAGGTCACAGTAGCTTAACACTACGGTTTTAACGCCCCTTGGAAGAGTGGTGGAGGTCGCAGTGGAATAAAAAGACAATAGTAATGCCCCGGGGAAGAGACCTTGAGGTCACAGTAGCTTAACAAGACGGTTTAATGCCCCTCGGAAGAGCTGTGGAGTTCAGAGTAGTTTAACAAGACGGTTTTAATGCCCCTTGGAGAAGACGTGGAGATCCCAGTAGCTAAACAAAATGATTTTAATGCCCCTTGGAACAGTGGTGGAGGTCGCAGTGGAATAAAAAGACAATATCAATGCCCCGTGGAAGAGACGTGGAGGTCTCAGTAGCTTAACAAAACGGTTTTAACTCCCCTTGGAAGCGTGGTGGAGGTCTCAGTGAAATAAAAAGACAATATCAATGCCCCGTGGAAGAGACATGGAGGTCACAGTAGTTTAACAAGACCGTTTTAATGCCCCTTGGAAAAGCTGTGGAGTTCAGAGTGGTTTAAGAAGTCTGTTTTAATGCCCCTTGGAAGAGACGTGGAGGTCACAGTAGTTTAACAAGAGGGTATAATGCCTCTTGGAAAAGTGGTGGTTGTTACAGTGGAATAAAAAGACAATATCAATGCCCAATGTAAGAGACATAGAGGTCACAGTAGCTTAACAAGATGGTTTTAATGCCCCTTGGAAGAGTGGTGGAGTACGCAGTGGAATAAAAAGACAATATCAATGCCTTTTGGTAGAGTGGTGGAGGTCGCAGTGGAATAAAAAGACAATATCAATGCCCCGTGGAGGTCACAGTAGCTTAACAAGACTGTTTTAACTCCCCTTGGAAGAGTGGTGGAGGTCGCAGTGGAATAAAAAGACAATAGCAATGCCCCGTGGAAGAGATGTTGAGGTCAAAGTAGCTTAACAAGACAGTTTTAATGCCCCTTGGAAGAGCTGTGGAGTTCAGAGTGGTTAAACAAGACGTAGCTTAACAAGACAGTTTTAATGCCCCTTGGAAGAGCTGTGGAGTTTAGAGTGGTTAAACAAGACGGTTTTAATGCCCCTTGTAGAAGACGTGCAGATCCCAGTAGCTAAGCAAAATGGTTTTAATGCCCCTTGGAAGAGTGGTGGAGGTCGCAGTGGAATAAAAAGACAATATCAATGCCCCTTGGAAGAGTGGTGGAGGTCGCAGTGGAATAAAAAGACAATATCAATGCCCCGTGGAAGATACGTGGAGGTCACAGTAGCTTAACAAGACGGTTTTAATGCCCATTGGAAGAGCTGTGGAGTTCAGAGTGGTTTAACAAGACAGTTTTAATGTCCCTTGGAAGAGACGTGGAGGTCACAGTAGCTTAACAAGACGGTTTTAATGCCCTTTGGAAAAGTGGTGGAGGTTACAGTGGAATAAAAAGACAATATCAATGCACCATGGAAGAGACGTGGAGGTCACAGTAGCTTAACAAAACGGTTTTAACGCCCCTTGGAAGAGTGGTGAAGGTCGCAGTGGAATAAAAAAACAATATCAATGCCCCGTGGAAGATACGTGGATGTCACAGTAGTTTAGCAAGGCGGTTTTAATGCCCCTTGGGAGAGCTGTTGAGTGCAGAGTGGTTTAACAAGACAGTTTTAATGCCCCTTGGAAGAGACGTGGAGGTCACAGTAACTTAACAAGACGGTTTTAATGCCCTTTGCAAATGTGGTGGAGGTTACAGTGGAGTAAGAAGACAATATTAATGCCCCATGGAAGAGATGTGGAGGTCACAGTAGCTTAGCAAGATGGTTTTAATGCCCCTTGGAAGAGTGGTGGAGCTAACAAGAGCCCTACAGTACAGCATCTTAAAAATATTATTTCCATTATTGGGGAATGGGTCTCCCACAGTCTTTGCTTATGCCTTAAAAGCAAAAGCTGACAAAAATAAGGATGGAAGAACTTTCAATAATGGCAACACAGACCATGGTCACCCTGGTGGTATAGTGGTATAGGCTGAGGATAAGGAGAAGAACATAAAACTGCCGAAATGAAGAAGCGTATACCCATGTGTGGGTGTGAAGCGGTGCATGTGAATACACCTCCCGAAATAACACAGTAGATTTGACTTTGTTACTCTGCTGTCATTTGGTGGTGATGAGAAGTCTGGCCTAATCCAGCCCTTGTTCATTTTTATAAGGGTCAGCTTGTCAGCATTGTCAGTTGACAAGCGAGTGCGCTTATCAGTTATAATTTCCCAGCAGCACTAAAAACATGCTCTGATAACATGCTAGCGGCAGGGCAGGCCATGACCTCCAAGGCGTACAGAGCGAGTACACTCCAAGTGTCCAGCTTGGATACCCAATAATTAAAAGGCACAGAGGAATCACGGAGGACGCTGGACGGTCGGCAAGGTACTCCCTCACCATCTTTTGAAACTTTCCACTCCTTGTGAGAGTACCCCGCGCCTCAGGGTCTGTCCGAAGGGAGGATCTGAGAAAACTGTCCCAGAACGTTGACAGTGTTCCCCTGCCTCTGCTGGATTGGAGTTTCATCTCTCTCGCACGTACGCCTTGGTTGGGCAACGAACTGTGACCTCTGCTGCTAGCGTGTTCAGATGGGAATTTTTTTTAACAGTTCTGCAGCAAGGGCCTTCTGGTACTGCCCCATTTTTGTAGGCCTCTCCACCTCAGGAATAAGAGAGTGAAAGTTCTCCTTGTAGCGGGGGTCTAAAAGTGTCACCAACCAGTAATGACTGTCACCCAACATTTTGACAACGCAAGGGTCACAGTTAAGGCAGCGTAACATAAAGTCAGCCATGCGTGCTAGACTGGTAATGGGCAAGACTTACGTGTCCTCACCAAGATGACGACTGACCATGCTCTCCTCCTCCCCCTCCTCCTCCTCCTCCCTGTCCTCAGGCCACCCACGCTGAGCCGACGGTATGACAGTTGTACAGATACTACCGTCTACAGCGCATAATACAAGCTCCTGTTCTTCCTCCTCCTCATCCTCCTCTTCTCCCTCATTGTCCCCCAATGCACGTTGGGATGAGATGAGGCTGGGCTGTGTGTAAACGACCGCTACGGCTTCTTGATCCATCTCATCATACTCTGGCTTCAATGCCTCCTCTTTAATTCTCTGCAGAGAGCATTGCAAAAGACAGACAAGTGAAATGCTGACACTAATGATGGCATCATTGCCACTCACCATCTTGGTGGACTCCTCAAAGTTTGTCAAGATGGTACATATGTCAGACATCCAGGTCCACTCCTGAGTCTTATGTGTGGAGTCTGACCTGATTATCGACGGCCTTGTTGCAGCTGGTACTCCACAACTGCTCACAAATCCTTTGCAACATGTGGAGGAGGAGAGGTCCAATGTGTGGGGACAACATACACCAGTCGGTGTGACGGAAGCTGCAAACACTGCTGCAACACAGCAAGGGCGGGGGAGGCTGTAGCTAACTTGCGAAAATGAGCTGACAGGCGGCTTACTTTGACTAGCAGATCTGGCAACTCGGGGAATGATTTAAGAAACCGCTGAACCACGAGGTTAAGCACATGAGCCAGGCATGGTACTTGTGTGATCTTGCCTCGCCTCAGAGCCGCCACCAGGTTATGGCCATTGTCACACACGACCATGCCTGGATGTAGGTTCAGCAGTCTCAGCCACAGATCTGCCTGCTCGTTCACAGATGTCCACAACTCACAAGCAGTGTGAGGTTTCTCACTTAAGCTTATGAGTAGTGTTGAGCCACCCCCTTAGTGTTCGGGTTCGGTTCGGTTCGTCGAACACCAGGATGTTCGAGGAACTGTTCGTCGAACTGTTCGTCGAACACCTTAGAACACCGTTAAAACCAATGGCAGGCAAACAAAAACACATAGGAACACATAGAAAACACCTTCAAAGGTGTCCAAAAGCTCACAAACTGCTCAGAAGACACTTTCTTTAAAAAAGCCGGCCGGCAATTCAGCAGCGACATACACCGGTACCCGACAATTTAGACATGAAGGAATAGAGCATCACACATAGATTAGATAGATAGAAACATGTCAGTCACATATATATGAAGTACAGTGACAGTGTTGCTTACTGTACTTGTCATTTAGTGTAAAGGATTTATTAAAAAATATAATAGTGTTTTCATGCACCGTCTCTTTAAAAAAGCCGGCCGGCAATTCAGCAGCGGTACCCGACAATTTAGAACAGAAAGATAGAGCTTCACACATAGATTAGATAGATAGAAACATGTCAGTGACATATATAATAAGTACAGTGACAGTGCTGCTTACTGTACTTGTCATTTACTGCAAAGGATTTATTAAAAAAAATAATAGTGTTTTCATGCACCGTCTCTTTAAAAAAGCCGGCCGGCAATTCAGCATCTGTACCCGACAATTTAGAATAGAAGGAATAGAGAATCACACATAGATTAGATAGATAGAAACATGTCAGCCACATATATATGAAGTACAGTGACAGTGTTGCTTACTGTAATTGTCATTTAGTGTAAAGGATTTATCAAAAAACATAATAGTGTTTTCATGCACCGTCTCTTTAAAAAAGCCGGCCGGCAATTCAGCATCTGCACCCGACAATTTATAACAGACAGAATAGAGCTTCACACATAGATTAGATAGATAGAAACATGTCAGTCACATATATAATATACAGTGATAGTGTTGGTTACTGTACTTGTCATTTAGTATTAAAATAAAGGATTTATTATTAAAAAAAATTGGCGTGGGGTTCCCCATAATTTTAGTCTCTAGCGGAGGTTAAGCAGACAGCTGGGGCAGATGTTTGAAGCCTGGGAAGGGGGTAATACCCACAGAGCTTCCCAGGCTACTAATATCAGCCCCCAGCTGAATACCTAGCCTTTACTGGCTATTAAAATGGAGGACCCCCCCAAAAAAAATGACGTGGGGTCCCCCCTAATTTAATAGCTAGCAAAGGCTAGGCAGACAGCTGGGGGCTGATATTAATAGCTCAGGAAGGGTGCCATGAATATTGGCCCCCTCCCAGGCTAGAAACACCAGCCGTCAGCCGCCCCAGAAATGGCGCATCCATAGGATGCGCCAATTCTGGAACTTAGCCTCGCTCTTCCACGCTGCCCTGGTGCGGTGACAGGGGGTAATAGGGTTGGGGTTGATGTCAGCTTATAATGCCAGCTGACATCAAGCCCAGGTTAGTAATGGAGAGGCGTCTATAAGACACCCCCATTACTAACCCCATAGTCAAAGTTAAAAAAAAAACACAAACACCCAGAATAAAGTCCTTTAATTGAAATAAAGACACAATTCTTTATTGTTCTAAATTAAACCATACTTACCATCACGCCCATTCCAGCTGAAGCCAACGATCTCCTGCAATAAAAGAAAAATAATAAAGCAACCTCATCCTTACCTTTCCATGGTTCCCAGGACAGCTTCAGCTCTGCTACATCGAGATGACAGGCTGGACCTGCAGAACGCTGCCATCCAGCCTGTCATCCCGCAGACACTGAGAAGCGCAGGCATGCTTGCGCTCCTCAGTGTCTGACTGTGACGGCATCCAGATGAGCCGACAATGAACTCGGCTCACCTCATGTACGTCACTGACAGCGTGGGAAAATTCTCCTGCACTCAGCGCTTCAGCGTGAGAATTTTCCCACGCTGTCAGTGACGTGCATGAAGTGCGCCGAGTTCATTGGACATGACCTCGGCTCATCTGGATGCCGTCACAGCCAGACACTGAGTAGCGCAAGCAAGCCTGCGCTTCTCAGTGTCTGCGGGATGACAGGCTGGATGGCAGCGTTCTGCTGCGGTCCAGCCTGTCATCTCGATGTAGCAGAGCTGAAGTTGTCGTGGGAGCCATGGAAAGGTAAGGATGATGTTGCTTTATTATTTTACTTTTATTGCAGGAGATCATTGGCTTCAGCTGGAATGGGCGTGATGGTAAGTATGGTTTAATTTAGAACAATAAAGAATTGTGTGTTTATTTCAATTAAAGGACTTTTTTCTGGGTGTTGTGTTTTTTTTAAATACTTTACTAGAAATTCATGGTGGTCATGTCTAATATTGGCGTGACCCCATGAATTTCGGGCTTAGGGCCAGCTGATAATGCCAAGCTGGCCTTAACCCCTTTATTACCCAGTGAGCCACCGCACCAGGGCCCTGGATGAGTTGGGTACAGCGCCAGAAGATGGCGCTTCTATGAACGCGCCATTTTCCGGGGCGGCTGCGGACTGCAATTTGCAGCGGGTGGGGCCCAGAAAGCTTGGGCCTCCCTGCGCTGCAGATTCCAGCCCCCAGCTGCCTAGTTGTACCTGGCTGGACACAAAAATAGGGCGAAGCTCCACGTATTTTTTTTTTTAATTCATGAAATTCATGGAATAATTAAGAAAAAAAGGGCTTCCCTATATTGTTGTGTCCGGCTAGGTACAAATAGGCAGCTGGTGGTTGGGAGCAGCCCGTCCCTGCCTGCTGTACCTGGCTGGACACAAATATAAGGCGAAGCCCCACATCAATTTTTTTTTCATTATTTCATGAATTTCCTGAAATAATTTAAAAAAAATTGACGTGGGGCTTCGCCCTATATTTGTGTCCAGTCAGGTACAGCAGGCAGGAACGGGCTGCCCCCAACCACCAGCTGCCTATTTGTACCTGGCCAGACACAACAATATAGGGAAGCCCTTTTTTAAAAAAATTATTTCATGAAATAATTTAAAAAAAATTGACGTGGGGCTTCGCACTATATTTGTGTCCAGCCAGGTACAGCAGGCAGGGACGGGCTGCCCCCAACCACCAGCTGCCTATTTGTACCTGGTTGGACACAACAATATAGGGAAGCCCTTTTTTTCTTAATTATTCCATGAATTTCATGAAATAATTAAAAAAAAAAATGCGTGGGGCTTCGCCCTATTTTTGTGCCCAGCCAGGTACAACTAGGCAGCTGGGAGCTGGAATCCGCAGCGCAGGGAGGCCCAAGCTTTCTGGGCCCCACCCGCTGCAAATTGCAGTCCGCAGCCGCCCCAGAAAATGGCGCGTTCATAGAAGCGCCATCTTCTGGCGCTGTACCCAACTCATCCAGGGCCCTGGTGCGGTGGCTCACTGGGTAATAAAGGGGTTAAGGCCAGCTTGGCATTATCAGCTGGCCCTAAGCCTGAAATTCATGGGGTCACGCCAATATTAGACATGACCACCATGAATTTCTAGTAAAGAATTTAAAAAAACACAACACCCAGAATAAAGTCCTTTAATTGAAATAAAGACACAATTCTTTATTGTTCTAAATTAAACCATACTTACCATCACGCCCATTCCAGCTGAAGCCAACGATCTCCTGCAATAAAAGAAAAATAATAAAGCAACATCATCCTTACCTTTCCATGGTTCCCACGACAGCTTCAGCTCTGCTACATCGAGATGACAGGCTGGACCGCAGCAGAAAGCTGCCATCCAGCCTGTCATCCCGCAGACACTGAGAAGAGTACGCATGCTTGCGCTCCTCAGTGTCTCGCTGTGACGGCATAAAGATGAGACAAGTTCATGTCCAATGAACTCGGCGCACCTCATGCACGTCACTGACAGCGTGGGAGAATTCTCCTGCACTCAGCGCTACAGCGTGAGAATTCTCCCACGCTGTCAGTGACGTGCATGAGGTGAGCTCATTCATGTCCAATGAACTCAGCTGACCTCATGTACGTCACTGACAGCGTGGGAGAATTCTCACGCTGAAGTGCTGAGTGCAGGAGAATTTTCCCACGCTGTCAGTGACTTGCATGAGGGGCGCCGAGTTCATTGGACATGACCTCGGCTCATCTGGATGCCGTCACAGCCAGACACTGCAGAGCGCAAGCATGCCTGCGCTTCTCAGTGTCTGCGGGATGACAGGCTTGATGGCAGCTTTCTGCTGCGGTCCAGCCTGTTATCTCGATGTAGCAGAGCTGAAGCTGTCGTGGGAACCATGGAAAGGTAAGGATGAGGTTGCTTTATTATTTTTCTTTTATTGCAGGAGATCGTTGGCTTCAGCTGGAATGGGTGTGATGGTAAGTAGGGTTTAATTTAGAACAATAAAGGAATGTGTCTTTATTTCAATTAAAGGACTTTATTCTGGGTGTTTGTGGGTTTTTTTTAACTTTCACTATGGGGTTAGTAATGGGGGTGTCTTATAGACGCCTCTCCATTACTAACCTGGGCTTTATGTCAGCTGGCATTATAAGCTGACATCAACCCCAACCCTATTACCCCACTGCCACCGCTACAGGGCAGTGGGAAGAGCGAGGCTAAGTGCCAGAATTGGCGCATCCTAAGGATGCGCCATTTCTGGGGCGGCTGACGGCTGGTGTTTCTAGCCTGGGAGGGGGCCAATATTCATGGAACCCTTCCTGGGCTATTAATATCAGCCCCCAGCTGTCTGCCTAGCCTTTGCTAGCTATTAAAATAGGGGGGACCCCACGTCATTTTTTTGGGGGGTCCCCATTTTAATAGCTAGTAAAGGCTAGGTATTCCGCTGGGGGCTGATATTAGTAGCCTGGGAAGCTGCCCCCAACCACCAGCAGCCTATTTGTACCTGGTTGGACACAACAATATAGGGAAGCCCTTTTTTTCTTAATTATTCCATGAATTTCATGAAATAATTTAAAAAAAAAATGCGTGGGGCTTCGCCCTATTTTTGTGCCCAGCCAGGTACAACTATGCAGCTGGGAGCTGGAATCCGCAGCGCAGGGAGCTTTCTGGGCCCCACCCGCTGCAAATTGCAGTCCGCAGCCGCCCCAGAAAATGGCGCGTTCATAGAAGCGCCATCTTCTGGCGCTGTACCCAACTCATCCAGGGCCCTGGTGCGGTGGCTCACTGGGTAATAAAGGGGTTAAGGCCAGCTTGGCATTATCAGCTGGCCCTAAGCCCGAAATTCATGGGGTCACGCCAATATTAGACATGACCACCATGAATTTCTAGTAAAGTATTTAGAAAAACACAACACCCAGAATAAAGTCCTTTAATTGAAATAAACACACAATTCTTTATTGTTCTAAATTAAACCATACTTACCATCACGCCCATTCCAGCTGAAGCCAATGTCTTCTGCAATAAAAGTAAAATAATTAAGCAACCTCATCCTTACCTTTCCATGGTTCCCACGACAGCTTCAGCTCTGCTACATCGAGATGACAGGCTGGACCGCAGCAGAAAGCTGCCATCCAGCCTGTCATCCCGCGGACACTGAGAAGCGCAGGCATGCTTGCGCTCCTCAGTGTCTGGCTGTGACGGCATAAAGATGAGACGAGTTCATGTCCAATGAACTCGGCGCACCTCATGCACGTCACTGACAGCGTGGGAGAATTCTCACGCTGTAGCGCTGAGTGCAGGAGAATTTTCCCACGCTGTCAGTGACGTGCATGAGGTGAGCTCATGTCCAATGAACTCAGCTCACCTCATGCACGTCACTGACACTGACAAATTCTCCTGCACTCAGCGCTACAGCGTGAGAATTCTCCCACGCTGTCAGTGACGTGCATGAGGTGCGCCGAGTTCATTGGACATGAACTCGTCTCATCTTTATGCCGTCACAGCCAGACACTGAGGAGCGCAAGCATGCCTGCGCTTCTCAGTGTCTGCGGGATGACAGGCTGGATGGCAGCGTTCTGCTGCGGTCCAGCCTGTTATCTCGATGTAGCAGAGCTGAAGCTGTCGTGGGAACCATGGAAAGGTAAGGATGAGGTTGCTTTATTATTTTTCTTTTATTGCAGGAGATCGTTGGCTTCAGCTGGAATGGGCGTGATGGTAAGTATGGTTTAATTTAGAACAATAAAGGAATGTGTCTTTATTTCAATTAAAGGACTTTATTCTGGGTGTTTGTGTTTTCTTTTAACTTTGACTATGGGGTTAGTAATGGGGGTGTCTTATAGACACCTCTCCATTACTAACCTGGGCTTGATGTCAGCTGGCATTATAAGCTGACATCAACCCCAGCCCTATTACCCCACTGCCACCGCTACAGGGCAGTGGGAAGAGCGAGGCTAAGTGCCAGAATTGGCGCATTCTAAGGATGCGCCATTTCTGGGGCGGCTGACGGCTGGTGTTTCTAGCCTGGGAGGGGGCCAATATTCATGGAACCCTTCCTGGGCTATTAATATCAGCCCCCAGCTGTCTGCCTAGCCTTTGCTAGCTATTAAAATAGGGTGGACCCCACGTCATTTTTTTGGGGGGTCCCCCATTTTAATAGCTAGTAAAGGCTAGGTATTCCGCTGGGGGCTGATATTAGTAGCCTGGGAAGCTCCATGGGTATTACCCCCTTCCCAGGCTTCAAACATCTGCCCCAGCCGTCTGCTTAACCTCCGCTAGAGACTAAAATTACAGGGAACCCCACGCCAATTTTTTTTTAAATAAATCCTTTATTTTAACACTAAATGACAAGTACAGTAATCAACACTGTCACTGTACTTCATATATATGTGACTGACATGTTTCTATCTATCTAATCTATGTGTGATTCTCTATTCCTTCTATTCTAAATTGTCGGGTACCGATGCTGAATTGCCGGCCGGCTTTTTTAAAGAGACAGTGCATGAAAACACTATTATTTTTTTTAATAAATCCTTTACACTAAATGACAAGTACAGTAATCAACACTGTCACTGTACTTCATATATATGTGACTGACATGTTTCTATCTATCTAATCTATGTGTGAAGCTCTATTCTGTCTGTTATAAATTGTCAGGTACCGCTGCTGAATTGCCGGCTGGCTTTTTTAAAGAGACAGTGCATGAAAACACTATTATTTTTTTTGATAAATCCTTTACACTAAATGACAAGTACAGTAAGCAACACTGTCACTGTGCTTCTTATATGTGTGACTGACATGTTTCTATCTATCTAATCTATGTGTGAAGCTCTATTCTGTCTGTTATAAATTGTCGGGTACCGCTGCTGAATTGCCGGCTGGCTTTTTTAAAGAGACGGTGCATGAAAACACTATTATTTTTTTTGATAAATCCTTTACACTAAATGACAAGTACAGTAAGCAACACTGTCACTGTGCTTCTTATATGTGTGACTGATATGTTTCTATCTATCTAATCTATGTGTGAAGCTCTATTCTTTCGGTTCTAAATTGTCGGGTATCGGTGTATGCCGCTGATGAATTGCCGGCTTTTCATGTTTCACTGTTGGCACTGTTCCCATCGATTTGGGCAATCACTGTAATGCCACAACCACCATGGCTGTGGCATTACAGTGAGTGGCAGACAATCCCTGCATGATTGGTGCTCTAAATAGCGCCAGACATGCAGGACACGCTTTTGGTGCACGAACAGTTATCGAACATAACCTCGAACAGCCGAATTTTTTGCAAATCGTTCGGGTTCGTCGAACAACTCGAACACCGCCCAAAACAGCTCGAATTTGAGATTGGCGAACAGTTCTAGTCGAACAACGCTCATCTCTACTTATGAGTTACAGCACACCCTGTTGCCGCTTGGCGGAGGCAGTACTGCAGTGATTCCAGCTTGTAACTGATGTGGTGATATCTGAGAAGGAGGCTGAACATGAGGAGGAGGAGGAGGATGATGCGCAAGAGCTGTACACTGTGGGGGCAACTCTGACTGACATTGGGCCAGCAATCCTCAGTGTGGGGCGGATGTGTTCCGTCCCAAGGTCCGACTGGGTCCCAGTTTCCACTATGTTTACCCAGTGTGCCGTCAGGGAGATGTACCGTCCCAGGCCACAAGCACTTGTCCACGTGTCCGTTGTCAGGTGGACTCTCCCAGTAACTGCATTGTTGAGGGCACGGCAGATGTTTTGGGACACGTGCTTGTGTAGTGCGGGGATGGCACACCGGGCAAAATAGTGTCGGCTGGGGACCGAGTACCGAGGGCCGGCCACCGCTATAAGGTTGCGGAAGGATTCCGTCTCCACCAGCCTAAAAGGCAGCATTTCCAACGGAAGCAGTCGTGAAATATGCGAATTTAGGACTGTGGCCTGTGGGGCGTTAGCTGCGAATTTCCGCTTTCGTTCAAAGGTCTGGGATATGGACAATTGAATGCTGCGGTGGGACGTGGACGTGGACGTTGATGCTGTTTCTTTAGAAACTGCCATAACAAGTGAAGACTGAGAGGAGGGGGCATCTTTGCATGCAGTATGGACAGGGGATTGCCTTGCACACACAACAGGGGGTTCTATTGCATGCACAACACCTGTAGAAGCAGTGGTGACACCTGCTGACACTGGTCTTGGAACCTGGGGTTCACCCCACAAAGTCGGGTGCTTTGCTGCCATGTGCCTGATCATGCTGGTGGTGGTCAGGCTGGTAGTTTTGTCACCCCTGCTGATTCTGGCATGGCAGGTGGTACAAATGGCCTCTTGGGGGTTATCAGCAGAGTCTTTAAAAAACTTCCAGACTCCGGAAGACCTACAGGTTGTACTTGCAACGTCCCTCGTGTTGGTGTTACGGGGAACTGTTGCCTGCCTTCTGTGTGCGGCCATCACACTGCTTCTTCCTGCCTGTTGGGGTACTCTGCCTCCCTCACCCTGTGTGCCACTGGCCTCGCTCTGCATGTCCTCCTGCCACGTTGGGTCAGTTACTAGATCATCCACCACCTCCTCCTCTTCCACTTGCACACCATGATCCTCCTCCTCACTTCCTGGCAATGGTGTCTCACCATTATCCCCCTCTTGTGACAAATTGCCAGCGTCGACTTCCTGTGGCTGTGGCAGTTCAAATATTTGGGCATCGCTACATGGGATCTCCTCTTCCACCACTTCAAGCGGAGCAGGCGAGGGGCACAAATCTGGAAATGGACCAGTGAACAGCTCTTCAGAGTGTCCAAGTGTGGGATCAGTTGCTGTCTGACGACACTCGGCATGGTGGGAGGAAGGAGCATCAGGGTGAGGAGGAGTATGCGGTGGAAACTCAAGGCTACTAAGATTTGACCGTGTGGAAGACAGACCGGAGGTGGTGGTGCCCAGATAACTGGAAGTATTATCTGCTATCCAATTAATAACCTGTTCACACTGATCAGTTCACAATACTGGTGTTGTTCTGTGCTTCCCTGGTAAATCGGTCAAGAAGTGGGAGTGAGAAGATGTGGCTGTTGGTTGTGGCACATTTTCACCTTGGCCACGGCCCCGTCCTCTGCACTCACAATCACCAGAACGTCCGGTTCCACGTCCCTTACCATGCGCCTTGCCCATTGTAAAGGAAATAAAATATCTTACACTCGCAATATCAATGGAAAAAGGGTAATAAAAAGTAGATTAGATCCGTGGAAGAGGAAAACCACAGTTCTATTTCTCTGGCCTACACCCGACTAATTTAAACAATCTAAACAATCAGGGAGAAACTATTACTGTTTTTCTTTATAAAAAAAAATACCAAAAGCTGAATAATACAGATTTTTTACCGTGGAATGGCAAAACCACAGTTATTGTTTACTGGGGTATAACAGACAATTTTAAATAGATGTATTTGCGGCTGAACAGTGAGAGCGACACACACAAACTGTTTTTTTTAAGGCAAAAATGGCCCAAAGGTGGATAATACAGAGGATTGAACTGTGGAACTGCCAAACCACACTTCTATTTATCTGGCCTTCACCAGACTAATTTAAACAGATATATTTGTGTCTGAACAATCAGGAGCCACTATTACTGTTTTTCTTTACGGAAAAAATACCAAAAGCTGGATAATAGAGATTTTTTACTGTGGGAGGCAAAAACACAGTTATAATTTACTGGTGTATACCAGACTCTTTTAAACAGATATATTGGTGTCTGAACAATCAGGAGACACTATTACTGTTTTTCTTTACGGAAAAAATACCAAAAGCTGGATAATAGAGATTTTTTAATGTGGAACGGCAAAACCACAGTTATAATTTACTGGTGTATACCAGACTCTTTTAAACAGATATATTGGTGTCTGAACAATCAGGAGACAATATTACTGTTTTTCTTTATGGAAAAAATACTAAAAGCTGGATAATAGAGATTTTTTAATGTGGAACGGCAAAACTACAGTTTTAATTTACTAGTGTATACCATACTCTTTCAAACAGATATATTGGTGTCTGAACAATCAGGAGACACTATTACTGTTTTTCTTTACGGCAAAAAATGCCAAAAGCAGGATAATACAGAGATTTGACTGGTGGAACTGCAAAACCACACTTCTATATCTCTGGCCTGCACCAGACTATTTTCAACAGATATATTTGTGTCTGAACAATCAGGAGACACTATTACGGCTTTTCTGTACAGCAAAAAATGGCAAAAGCAGCACAATACAGAGATTTGACCCGTGGAACTGCAAAACCACACTTCTATTTCTTGGGCCTACACCAGACTATTTTCAATACATATATTTGTGTTTGAACAATAAGGGAGACACTATTACTGATTTTCTTTATGGCAAAAAATGGTAAAAGCAGGATAATACTGAGATTTGACCCGTGGAACTGCAAAACCACACTTCTATTTCTCGGGCCTACACCAGACTATTTTCAACAGATATCTTGGTGTCTGAACAATCAGGAGACACTATTACTGTTTTTCTTTATGGAAAAAATATCAAAAGCTGGATAATAGAGAGTTTTACCGTGGGAAGGCAAAACCACAGTTATAATGTACTGGTGTATACCAGACTCTTTTAAACAGATATATTAGTGTCTGAACAATCAGCAGACACTATTACTGTTTTTCTTTACGGCAAAAAATACCAAAAGCAGGATAATACAGAGATTTGACTCGTGGAACTGCAAAACCACACTTCTATATCTCGGGCCTACACCAGACTATTTTCAACAGATATATTTGTGTCTGAACAATCAGGAGACACTATTATGGTTTTTCTTTACGGCAAAAAATGGCAAAAGCAGAACAATACAGAAATTTGAGCCGTGGAACTACAAAACCACACTTCTATTTCTTGGACCTACACCAGACTATTTTCAACAGATATATTTGTGTCTGAACAATCAGGGAGACACTATTACAGTTTTTTTTACGGCAAAAAATGACAAAAGCAGGATAATAGAGATTTTTTACAGTGGCATGGCAAAACCACAATTTTAATTTACTGGTGTATACCAGACTCTTTTAAACAGATATTTTGGTGTCTGAACAATCAGGAGACACTATTACTGTTTTTCTTTATGGAAAAAATATCAAAAGCTGGACAATAGAGAGTTTTACCGTGGGAAGGCAAAACCACAGTTATAATGTACTGGTGTATACCAGACTCTTTTAAACAGATATATTAGTGTCTGAACAATCAGCAGACACTATTACTGTTTTACTTTACGGCAAAAAATACCAAAAGCAGGATTATACAGAGATTTGACTCGTGGAACTGCAAAATCACACTTCTATATCTCGGGCCTACACCAGACTAATTTCAACAGATATATTTGTGTCTGAACAATCAGGAGACACTATTATTGTTTTCATTTACGGCAAAAAATGGCAAAAGCAGGACAATACAGAGATTTGACCCGTGGAACTGCAACTGCAAAACAACACTTCTATTTCTCTGGCCTACACCAGACTATTTTCAACAGATATATTTGTGTCTGA
Organism: Phyllobates terribilis; assembly: GCF_046119375.1. NCBI lineage: Eukaryota > Metazoa > Chordata > Amphibia > Anura > Dendrobatidae > Phyllobates > Phyllobates terribilis. The sequence continues at coordinate 268,674 of NW_027363531.1, read as the reverse complement.
ACAATCAGGGAGACACGATTACAGGTTTTTTTTACAGCAAAAAATGACAAAAGCAGGATAATAGAGATTTTTTACCGTGGAAGGCAGAACCACAGTTATAATGTACTGGTGTATACCAGACTCTTTTAAACAGATATATTGGTGTCTGAACAATCAGGAGACACTATTACTGTTTTTCTTTACGGCAAAAAATGCCAAAAGCAGGATAATACAGAGATTTGACCCGTGGAACTGCAAAACCACACTTCTATTTCTCGGGCCTACAACAGACTATGTTCAACAGATTTATTTCTGTCTGAACAATCAGGAGAAACTATTACTGTTTTTCTTTATGGCAAAAAATGGCAAAAGCAGGATAATACAGAGATTTGACCCGTGGTACTGCAGAACCACACTTTTATTTCATGGGCCTACACCAGACTATTTTCAACAGATATATTTGTGTCTGAACAATAAGGGAGACACTATTACAGTTTTTTTTTACGGCAAAAAATGACAAAAGCAGGATAATAGAGATTTTTTACTGTGGAACTGCAAAACCACAGTTCTATTTCTCGGGCCTACACCAGACTATTTTCGACAGATATATTGGTGTCTGAACAATCAGGAGACACTATTACTGTTTTTCTTTATGGAAAAAATATCAAAAGCTGGATAATAGAGAGTTTTACCGTGGGAAGGCAAAACAACAGTTATAATGTACTGGTGTATACCAGACTCTTTTAAACAGATATATTAGTGTCTGAACAATCAGCAGACACTATTACTGATTTTCTTTATGGCAAAAAATACCAAAAGCAGGATAATACAGAGATTTGACTCATGGAACTGCAAAACCACACTTCTATATCTCGGGCCTACAAAAGACTATTTTCAACAGATATATTTGTATCTGAACAATCAGGACACACTATTACTGTTTTTCTTTATGGCAAAAAATGGCAAAAGCAGGATAATACAGAGATTTGACCCGTGGTACTGCAGAACAACACTTCTATTTCTCGGGCATACAATAGGCAATTTTGAACAGATATATTTGTGTCTGAACAATCAGGGACACACTATTACAGTTTTATTTTTACGGCAAAAAATGACAAAAGCAGGATAATAGAGATTTTTTACAGTGGAATGGCAAAACCACAGTTAAAATTTACTGGTGTATACCAGACTCTTTTAAACAGATATATTGGTGTCTGAACAATCAGGAGACACTATTACTGTTTTTCTTTACGGAAAAAATACCTAAAGCTAGATAATAGAGATTTTTTACTGTGGATGGCAAAACCACATTTATAATTTACTGGTGTATACCAGACTCTTTTAAACAGATATATTGGTGTCTGAACAATCAGGTGACACTATTACTGTATTTCTTTATGTCAAAAAATGCCAAAAGCAGAATAATACAGAGATTTGACCCATGGAACTGCAAAACCACAGTTCTATTTCTCGGGCCTGCACCAGACTTTTTTCAACAGATATATTTGTGTCTGAACAATCAGGGAGACACTATTACTGATTTTCTTTAAGGCAAAAAATGGCAAAAGCAGGATAATACTGAGATTTGACCCGTGGAACTGCAAAACCACACTTCTATTTCTCGGGCCTACACCAGATTATTTTAAAGAGATATATTGGTGTCTGAACAATCAGGAGACACCATTACTGTTTTTCTTTATGGAAAAAATATCAAAAGCTGGATAATAGAGAGTTTTACCGTGGGAAGGCAAAACCACAGTTATAATGTACTGGTGTATACCAGACTCTTTTAAACAGATATATTAGTGTCTGAACAATCAGTAGACACTATTACTGTTTTTCTTTACGGCAAAAAATACCAAAAGCAGGATAATACAGAGATTTGACTGGTGGAACTGCAAAACCACACTTCTATATCTCTGGCCTGCACCAGACTATTTTCAACAGATATATTTGTGTCTGAACAATCAGGAGACACTATTACGACTTTTCTTTACAGCAAAAAATGGCAAAAGCAGCACAATAGAGAGATTTGACCCGTGGTACTGCAAAACCACACTTCTATTTCTTGGGCCTACACCAGACTATTTTCAATACATATATTTGTGTCTGAACAATAAGGGAGACACTATTACTGATTTTCTTTATGGCAAAAAATGGCAAAAGCAGGATAATACTGAGATTTGACCCGTGGAACTGCAAAACCACACTTCTATTTCTCGGGCCTACACCAGACTCTTTTAAACAGATATCGTGGTGTCTGAACAATCAGGAGACACTATTACTGTTTTTCTTTATGGAAAAAATATCAAAAGCTGGATAATAGAGAGTTTTACCGTGGGAAGGCAAAACCACAGTTATAATGTACTGGTGTATACCAGACTCTTTTAAACAGATATATTAGTGTCTGAACAATCAGCAGACACTATTACTGTTTTTCTTTACGGCAAAAAATACCAAAAGCAGGATAATACAGAGATTTGACTCGTGGAACTGCAAAACCACACTTCTATATCTCGGGCCTACACCAGACTATTTTCAACAGATATATTTGTGTCTGAACAATCAGGAGACACTATTACTGTTTTTATTTATGGCAAAAAATGGCAAAAGCAGGATAATACTGAGATTTGACCCCTGGAACTGCAAAACCACACTTCTATTTCTCGGGCCTACACCAGACTATTTTCAAGAGATATATTGGTGTCTGAACAATCAGGAGACACTATTACTGTTTTTCTTCATGGAAAAAATATCAAAAGCAGGATAATAGAGATTTTTTACCGTGGAACGGCAAAACCACAGTTATAATTTACTGGTGTATACCAGACTCTTTTAAACAGATATATTGGTGTCTGAACAATCAGGAGACACTATTACTGTTATTCTTTACGGCAAAAATGCCAAAAGCAGGATAATACAGAGATTTGACCCGTGGAACTGCAAAACCACACTTCTATTTCTCGGGCCTACACCAGACTATTTTCAACAGATATATTTGTATATGAACAATCAGGAGACATTACTACTGTTTTTCTCTACAGGAAAATATGGCAAAATTAGGATAATACAGAGATTTTTTACTGTGGACAGCAAAAACCACAGTTATAATTTACTGGTGTATACCAGACCTTTTTAAATGTATATATTTGCGGCTGAACAGTGAGCGACACACTCACACTGTTTTTTAGGTACAAATGGCCCAAAAGTGGATAATACAGAGGTTTGAAACGTGGAATTGCAAAATCGCACTTCTGTTTCTCTGGCCTACACAAGACTCATTTAAACAGATATATTTGTGTCTGAACAATCAGGGAGAGACTATTACTGTTTTTCTTTACGGAAAAAATACCAAAAGCTGGATAATAGAGATTTTTTAAGGTGGGACAGCAAAACCACAGTTATAATTTACTGGTGTATACCAGACTCTTTTAAACAGATATATTGTATGAACAATCAGGAGACACTATTACTGTTTTTCTTTACTGCAAAAAATACCAAAAGCAGGATAATACAGAAATTTGACCAGTGGAACTGCAAAACCACAGTTCTATTTCTCGATCATACACCAGACTATTTCAACAGATATATTTGTGTCTCAACAATCAGGGACACACTATTACAGTTTTTTTTTACGGCAAAAAATGACAAAACCAGGATAATAGAGATTTTTTACAGTGGAACGGCAAAACCACAGCTATAAATTACTAGTGTATACCAGATTCTTTTAAACAGATATATTGGTGTCTGAACAATCAGGAGACACTATTACTGTTTTTCTTTACGGAAAAAATACCAAAAGCTGGATAATAGAGATTTTTTACTGTGGGATGGCAAAACCACAGTTATAATTTACTGGTGTATACCAGACTCTTTCAAGCAGATATATTGGTGTCTGAACAATGAGGAGACACTTTTACTGTTTTTCTTTACGGCTAAAAATGGCAAAAGCAAGATAATACAGAGATTTTTTACGGTGGAACAACAAAACCACAGTTATAATTTACTGGTGTACCAGACTTTTTTAAACATATACATTTGCCGCTGAACAGTGAGCAACACACTCAAACTGGGTTTTTTTAGGTACAAATGGCCCAAAAGTGGATAATACAGAGGTTTGAACCGTGGAACTGCAAAACCACACTTCTGTTTCTCTGACCTACACCAGACTATTTTAAACAGATATATTTGTGTCTGAACAATCAGGAGACACTATTCCAGTTCTTTTTTTACGGCAAAAAATGCCAAAAGCAGGATAATAGAGATTTTTTACCGTGGAACAGCACAACCACAGTTATAATTTACTGGTGTATACCAGACTTTTTTCAATATATATATTTGCGGCTGAACAGTGAGCGACACACTCAAACTGTTTTTTTTTTAGGTATAAATTGCCCAAAAGTGGATAATACAGAGGTTTGGCCCGTGGAACTGTAAAACCACACTTCTCTTTCTCTGTCCTACACAAGACTATTTTAAACAGATATATGTGTGTCTGAACAATCAGGAGACACTATTACTGCTTTTCTTTACGACAAAAAATGGCAAAAGCAGGATAACAGAGGTTTGAATAGTGGAACTGCAAAACCACACTTCTGTTTCTCTGGCCTACACCAGACTATTTTAAACAGAAATATTTGTGTCTGAACAATCAGGTAGACACTATTACTGTTTTTCTTTACGGAAAAAATACCAAAAGCTGGATAGTAAAGATTTTTTACCTTGGGATGGGAAAACCACAGTTATAAATTACTAGTGTATACCAGACTCTTTTAAACAGATATATTGGTGTCTGAACAATCAGGAGACACTATTACTGTTTTTCTTTACGCAAAAAATACCAAAAGCTGGATAATAGAGATTTTTTACTGTGGGATGGCAAAACCACAGTTATAATTTACTGGTGTATACCAGACTCTTTCAACCAGATATATTGGTGTCTGAACAATGAGGAGACACTTTTACTGTTTTTCTTTACGGCTAAAAATGGCAAAAGCAAGATAATACAGAGATTTTTTACGGTGGAACAACAAAACCACAGTTATAATTTATTGGTGTATACCAGACTTTTTTAAACATATATATTTGCGGCTGAACAGTGAGCAACACACTCAAACTGTTTTTTTTTTAGGTACAAATGGCCCAAAAGTGGATAATACAGAGATTTGAACCGTGGAACTGCAAAACCACACTTCTGTTTCTCTGGCCTACACCAGACTATTTTAAACAGATATATTTGTGTCTGAACAATCAGGAGGCACTATTACTGCTTTTCTTTATGACAAAAAATGGCAAAAGCAGGATAACAGAGGTTTGAACAGTGGAACTCCAAAACAACACTTCTCTTTCTCTGGCCTACACCAGACTATTTTAAACAGAAATGTTTGTGTCTGAACAATCAGGGAGACACTATTACTGTTTTTCTTTACAGAAAAAATGCCAAAAGCTGGATAGTAAAGATTTTTTACCATGGGACGGCAAAACCACAGTTATAATTTACTGGTGTATATCAGATTCTTTTAAACAGATATATTGGTGTCTGAACAATCAGGAGACACTATTACTGTTTTTCTTTATGGCTACGAATGGCAAAAGCAGGATAATACAGAGATTTGACCCGTGGAACAGCAAAACCACAGTTCTATTTCTCAGGCCTACACCAGACTATTTTCAACAGATATATTTGTGTCTGAACAATCAGGAGACATTATTACTGTTTTTCTTTACGGAAAAATATGGCAAAAGCAGGATAATACTAAGATTTTTTACTGTGGAACTGCAAAACCACAGTTATAATTTACTGGTGTATAGCAGACTTTTTTTAAGATATATATTTGCGGCTGAACAGTGAGCGACACACTCAAACTGGGTTTTTTTTAGGTATAAATGGCCCAAAAGTGGATAATACAGAGGTTTGAACCATGGAACTGCAAAACCACACTTCTGTTTCTCTGGCCTACACCAGACTATTTTAAACAGATATATTTGTGTCTGAACAATCAGGAGACACTATTCCAGTTCTTTTTTTACGGCAAAAAATGCCAAAAGCAGGATAATAGAGATTTTTTACCGTGGAACAGCACAACCATAGTTATAATTTACTGGTGTATACCAGACTTTTTTCAATATATATATTTGCGGCTGAACAGTGAGCGACACACTCAAACTGTTTTTTTTTTAGGTATAAATTGCCCAAAAGTGGAAAATACAGAGGTTTGGCCCGTGGAACTGTAAAACCACACTTCTCTTTCTCTGTCCTACACAAGACTAATTTAAACAGATATATGTGTGTCTGAACAATCAGGAGACACTATTACTGCTTTTCTTTACGACAAAAAATGGCCAAGCAGGATAACAGAGGTTTGAATAGTGGAACTGCAAAACCACACTTCTGTTTCTCTGGCCTACACCAGACTATTTTAAACAGAAATATTTGTGTCTGAACAATCAGGGAGACACTATTACTGTTTTTCTTTACGGAAAAAATACCAAAAGCTGGATAGTAAAGATTTTTTACCTTGGGATGGCAAAACCACAGTTATAATTTACTGGTGTATATCAGACTATTTTAAACAGATATATTGGTGTCTGAACAATCAGGAGATACTATTACTTTTTTTCTTTACGGAAAAAATACCAAAAGCTGGATAGTAAAGATTTTTTACATTGGGATGGCAAAACCACAGTTATAATTTACTGGTGTATACCAGACTCTTTTAAACAGATATATTGGTGTCTGAACAATCAGGAAACACTATTACTGTTTTTCTTTATGGCTACAAACGGCAAAAGCAGGATAATACAGAGATTTTTTACCGTGGAAAAGCACAACCACAGTTATAATTTACTGGTGTATACCAGACTTTTTTCAATATATATATTTGCGGATGAACAGTGAGCGAGACACTCAAACTTTTTTTTTTTAGGTATAAATGGCTCAAAAGTGGATAATACAGAGGTTTGAACCGTGGAACTGCAAAACCACACATCTCTTACTCTGTCCTACACAAGACTATTTTAAACAGATATATGTGTGTCTGAATAATCAGGAGACACTATTACTGTTTTTCTTTATGACAAAAAATGGCAAAAGCAGGATAAAAGAGGTTTGAACAGTGGAACTGCAAAACCCCACTTCTGTTTCTCTGGCCTACACCAGACTACTTTAAATAGAAATATTTGTGTCTGAACAATCAGGGAGACACTATTACTGTTTTTTGTATGGAAAAAATACCAAAAGCTGGATAGTAAAGATTTTTTACCGTGGATCTGCAAAACCACACTTCTCTTTCTCTATCCTACACAAGACTATTTTAAACAGATATATTTGTGTCTGAACAATCAGGAGACACTATTACTGTTTTTCTTTATGGCAAAATATGGCAAAAGCAGGATAAAACAGAGATTTGACCCGTGGAACTGCTAAACCACACTTCTATTTCTCTGGCCTACACCAGACTATTTTAAACAGATATATTTGTGTCTGAACAATCAGTGAGACACTACTACTGTTTTTCTTTACGGAAAAAATACCAAAAGCTGGATAGTAAAGATTTTTTACCGTGGGACGGCAAAACCACAGTTATAATTTACTGGTGTATATCAGACTCTTTTAAACAGATGTATTAGTGTCTGAACAATCAGGAGATACTATTAGTTTTTTTCCTTTACGGAAAAAATAACAAAAGCTGGATAATAGAGATTTTTTACCGTGGAACGGCAAAACCACAGTTATAATTTACTGGTGTATACCAGACTCTTTAAACAGATATATTGGTGTCTGAACAATCAGGAGACACTATTACAGTTTTTCTTTACGACAAAAAATGGCAAAAGCAGGATAACAGAGGTTTGAACAGTGGAACTGCAAAACCACACTTCTGTTTCTCTGGCCTACACCAGACTATTTTAAACAGAAATATTTGTGTCTGAACAATCAGGGAGACACTATTACTGTTTTTCTTTACGGAAAAAATACCAAAAGCTGGATAGTAAAGATTTTTTACCGTGGAACTGCAAAACCCCACTTCTCTTTCTCTGTCCTATACAAGACTATTTTAAACAGATATATTTGTGTCTGAACAATCAGGAGACACTATTACTGTTTTTATTTATGGCAAAAAATGGCAAAAGCAGGATAATACTGAGATTTGACCCCTGGAACTGCAAAACCACACTTCTATTTCTCGGGCCTACACCAGACTATTTTCAAGAGATATATTGGTGTCTGAACAATCAGGAGACACTATTACTGTTTTTCTTCATGGAAAAAATATCAAAAGCAGGATAATAGAGATTTTTTACCGTGGAACGGCAAAACCACAGTTATAATTTACTGGTGTATACCAGACTCTTTTAAACAGATATATTGGTGTCTGAACAATCAGGAGACACTATTACTGTTATTCTTTACGGCAAAAATGCCAAAAGCAGGATAATACAGAGATTTGACCCGTGGAACTGCAAAACCACACTTCTATTTCTCGGGCCTACACCAGACTATTTTCAACAGATATATTTGTATATGAACAATCAGGAGACATTACTACTGTTTTTCTCTACAGGAAAATATGGCAAAATTAGGATAATACAGAGATTTTTTACTGTGGACAGCAAAAACCACAGTTATAATTTACTGGTGTATACCAGACCTTTTTAAATGTATATATTTGCGGCTGAACAGTGAGCGACACACTCACACTGTTTTTTAGGTACAAATGGCCCAAAAGTGGATAATACAGAGGTTTGAAACGTGGAATTGCAAAATCGCACTTCTGTTTCTCTGGCCTACACAAGACTCATTTAAACAGATATATTTGTGTCTGAACAATCAGGGAGAGACTATTACTGTTTTTCTTTACGGAAAAAATACCAAAAGCTGGATAATAGAGATTTTTTAAGGTGGGACAGCAAAACCACAGTTATAATTTACTGGTGTATACCAGACTCTTTTAAACAGATATATTGTATGAACAATCAGGAGACACTATTACTGTTTTTCTTTACTGCAAAAAATACCAAAAGCAGGATAATACAGAAATTTGACCAGTGGAACTGCAAAACCACAGTTCTATTTCTCGATCATACACCAGACTATTTCAACAGATATATTTGTGTCTCAACAATCAGGGACACACTATTACAGTTTTTTTTTACGGCAAAAAATGACAAAACCAGGATAATAGAGATTTTTTACAGTGGAACGGCAAAACCACAGCTATAAATTACTAGTGTATACCAGACTCTTTTAAACAGATATATTGGTGTCTGAACAATCAGGAGACACTATTACTGTTTTTCTTTACGGAAAAAATACCAAAAGCTGGATAATAGAGATTTTTTACTGTGGGATGGCAAAACCACAGTTATAATTTACTGGTGTATACCAGACTCTTTCAAGCAGATATATTGGTGTCTGAACAATGAGGAGACACTTTTACTGTTTTTCTTTACGGCTAAAAATGGCAAAAGCAAGATAATACAGAGATTTTTTACGGTGGAACAACAAAACCACAGTTATAATTTACTGGTGTACCAGACTTTTTTAAACATATATATTTGCCGCTGAACAGTGAGCAACACACTCAAACTGGGTTTTTTTAGGTACAAATGGCCCAAAAGTGGATAATACAGAGGTTTGAACCGTGGAACTGCAAAACCACACTTCTGTTTCTCTGACCTACACCAGACTATTTTAAACAGATATATTTGTGTCTGAACAATCAGGAGACACTATTCCAGTTCTTTTTTTACGGCAAAAAATGCCAAAAGCAGGATAATAGAGATTTTTTACCGTGGAACAGCACAACCACAGTTATAATTTACTGGTGTATACCAGACTTTTTTCAATATATATATTTGCGGCTGAACAGTGAGCGACACACTCAAACTGTTTTTTTTTTTAGGTATAAATTGCCCAAAAGTGGATAATACAGAGGTTTGGCCCGTGGAACTGTAAAACCACACTTCTCTTTCTCTGTCCTACACAAGACTATTTTAAACAGATATATGTGTGTCTGAACAATCAGGAGACACTACTACTGCTTTTCTTTACGACAAAAAATGGCAAAAGCAGGATAACAGAGGTTTGAATAGTGGAACTGCAAAACCACACTTCTGTTTCTCTGGCCTACACCAGACTATTTTAAACAGAAATATTTGTGTCTGAACAATCAGGTAGACACTATTACTGTTTTTCTTTACGGAAAAAATACCAAAAGCTGGATAGTAAAGATTTTTTACCTTGGGATGGGAAAACCACAGTTATAAATTACTAGTGTACACCAGACTCTTTTAAACAGATATATTGGTGTCTGAACAATCAGGAGACACTATTACTGTTTTTCTTTACGCAAAAAATACCAAAAGCTGGATAATAGAGATTTTTTACTGTGGGATGGCAAAACCACAGTTATAATTTACTGGTGTATACCAGACTCTTTCAACCAGATATATTGGTGTCTGAACAATGAGGAGACACTTTTACTGTTTTTCTTTACGGCTAAAAATGGCAAAAGCAAGATAATACAGAGATTTTTTACGGTGGAACAACAAAACCACAGTTATAATTTATTGGTGTATACCAGACTTTTTTAAACATATATATTTGCGGCTGAACAGTGAGCAACACACTCAAACTGTTTTTTTTTAGGTACAAATGGCCCAAAAGTGGATAATACAGAGATTTGAACCGTGGAACTGCAAAACCACACTTCTGTTTCTCTGGCCTACACCAGACTATTTTAAACAGATATATTTGTGTCTGAACAATCAGGAGGCACTATTACTGCTTTTCTTTATGACAAAAAATGGCAAAAGCAGGATAACAGAGGTTTGAACAGTGGAACTCCAAAACAACACTTCTCTTTCTGTGGCCTACACCAGACTATTTTAAACAGAAATATTTGTGTCTGAACAATCAGGGAGACACTATTACTGTTTTTCTTTTCAGAAAAAATGCCAAAAGCTGGATAGTAAAGATTTTTTACCATGGGACGGCAAAACCACAGTTATAATTTACTGGTGTATATCAGATTCTTTTAAACAGCTATATTGGTGTCTGAACAATCAGGAGACACTATTACTGTTTTTCTTTATGGCTACGAATGGCAAAAGCAGGATAATACAGAGATTTGACCCGTGGAACAGCAAAACCACAGTTCTATTTCTCGGGCCTACACCAGACTATTTTCAACAGATATATTTGTGTCTGAACAATCAGGAGACATTATTACTGTTTTTTTTTACGGAAAAATATGGCAAAAGCAGGATAATACTAAGATTTTTTACTGTGGAACTGCAAAACCACAGTTATAATTTACTGGTGTATACCAGACTTTTTTTAAGATATATATTTGCGGCTGAACAGTGAGCGACACACTCAAACTGGGTTTTTTTTAGGTATAAATGGCCCAAAAGTGGATAATACAGAGGTTTGAACCATGGAACTGCAAAACCACACTTCTGTTTCTCTGGCCTACACCAGACTATTTTAAACAGATATATTTGTGTCTGAACAATCAGGAGACACTATTCCAGTTCTTTTTTTACGGCAAAAAATGCCAAAAGCAGGATAATAGAGATTTTTTACCGTGGAACAGCACAACCATAGTTATAATTTACTGGTGTATACCAGACTTTTTTCAATATATATATTTGCGGCTGAACAGTGAGCGACACACTCAAACTGTTTTTTTTTTAGGTATAAATTGCCCAAAAGTGGAAAATACAGAGGTTTGGCCCGTGGAACTGTAAAACCACACTTCTCTTTCTCTGTCCTACACAAGACTAATTTAAACAGATATATGTGTGTCTGAACAATCAGGAGACACTATTACTGCTTTTCTTTACGACAAAAAATGGCCAAGCAGGATAACAGAGGTTTGAATAGTGGAACTGCAAAACCACACTTCTGTTTCTCTGGCCTACACCAGACTATTTTAAACAGAAATATTTGTGTTTGAACAATCAGGGAGACACTATTACTGTTTTTCTTTACGGAAAAAATACCAAAAGCTGGATAGTAAAGATTTTTTACTTTGGGATGGCAAAACCACAGTTATAATTTACTGGTGTATATCAGACTATTTTAAACAGATATATTGGTGTCTGAACAATCAGGAGACACTATTACTGTTTTTCTTTATGGCTACAAACGGCAAAAGCAGGATAATACAGAGATTTTTTACCGTGGAACAGCACAACCACAGTTATAATTTACTGGTGTATACCAGACTTTTTTCAATATATATATTTGCGGATGAACAGTGAGCGAGACACTCAAACTTTTTTTTTTTAGGTATAAATGGCTCAAAAGTGGATAATACAGAGGTTTGAACCGTGGAACTGCAAAACCACACATCTCTTACTCTGTCCTACACAAGACTATTTTAAACAGATATATGTGTGTCTGAATAATCAGGAGACACTATTACTGTTTTTCTTTATGACAAAAAATGGCAAAAGCAGGATAAAAGAGGTTTGAACAGTGGAACTGCAAAACCCCACTTCTGTTTCTCTGGCCTACACCAGACTACTTTAAATAGAAATATTTGTGTCTGAACAATCAGGGAGACACTATTACTGTTTTTTGTATGGAAAAAATACCAAAAGCTGGATAGTAAAGATTTTTTACCGTGGATCTGCAAAACCACACTTCTCTTTCTCTATCCTACACAAGACTATTTTAAACAGATATATTTGTGTCTGAACAATCAGGAGACACTATTACTGTTTTTCTTTATGGCAAAATATGGCAAAAGCAGGATAAAACAGAGATTTGACCCGTGGAACTGCTAAACCACACTTCTATTTCTCTGGCCTACACCAGACTATTTTAAACAGATATATTTGTGTCTGAACAATCAGTGAGACACTACTACTGTTTTTCTTTACGGAAAAAATACCAAAAGCTGGATAGTAAAGATTTTTTACCGTGGGACGGCAAAACCACAGTTATAATTTACTGGTGTATATCAGACTCTTTTAAACAGATGAATTAGTGTCTGAACAATCAGGAGATACTATTAGTTTTTTTCCTTTACGGAAAAAATAACAAAAGCTGGATAATAGAGATTTTTTACCGTGGAACGGCAAAACCACAGTTATAATTTACTGGTGTATACCAGACTCTTTAAACAGATATATTGGTGTCTGAACAATCAGGAGACACTATTACAGTTTTTCTTTACGACAAAAAATGGCAAAAGCAGGATAACAGAGGTTTGAACAGTGGAACTGCAAAACCACACTTCTGTTTCTCTGGCCTACACCAGACTATTTTAAACAGAAATATTTGTGTCTGAACAATCAGGGAGACACTATTACTGTTTTTCTTTACGGAAAAAATACCAAAAGCTGGATAGTAAAGATTTTTTACCGTGGAACTGCAAAACCCCACTTCTCTTTCTCTGTCCTATACAAGACTATTTTAAACAGATATATTTGTGTCTGAACAATCAGGAGACACTATTACTGTTTTTCTTTATGGCAAAATATGGCAAAAGCAGGATAATACAGAGATTTGACCCGTGGAACTGCTAAACCACACTTCTATTTCTCTGGCCTACACCAGACTATTTTAAACAGATATCTTTGTGTCTGAACAATCAGGAGACCCTATTACTGTTTTTCTTTACGGAAAAAATACCAAAAGCTGGATAATAAAGATTTTTTACCGTGGGACGGCAAAACCACAGTTATAATTTACTGGTGTATACCAGACTCTTTTAAACAGATATATTGGTGTCTGAACAAGCAGGAGACACTATTACTGTTTTTCTTTACGGCTAAAAATGGTAAAAGCAAGATAATACAGAGATTTTTTACGGTGGAACAACAAAACCACAGTTATAATTTACTGGTGTATACCAGAATTTTTTAAACATATATATTTGCGGCTGAACAGTGAGCAACACACTCAAACTGTTTTTTTTTAGGTACAAATGGCCCAAAAGTGGATAATTCAGAGGTTTGGCCCGTGGAACTGCAAAACCACACTTCTGTTTCTCTGGCCTACACCAGACTATTTTAAACAGATATATTTGTGTCTGAACAATCAGGAGGCACTATTACTGCTTTTCCTTATGACAAAAAATGGCAAAAGCAGGATAACAGAGGTTTGAACAGTGGAACTCCAAAACAACACTTCTCTTTCTCTGGCCTACACCAGACTATTTTAAACAGAAATATTTGTGTCTGAACAATCAGGGAGACACTATTACTGTTTTTCTTTACAGAAAAAATGCCAAAAGCTGGATAGTAAAGATTTTTTACCATGGGACGGCAAAACCACAGTTATAATTTACTGGTGTATATCAGATTCTTTTAAACAGATATATTGGTGTCTGAACAATCAGGAGACACTATTACTGTTTTTCTTTATGGCTACGAATGGCAAAAGCAGGATAATACAGAGATTTGACCCGTGGAACAGCAAAACCACAGTTCTATTTCTCGGGCCTACACCAGACTATTTTCAACAGATATATTTGTGTCTGAACAATCAGGAGACATTATTACTGTTTTTCTTTACGGAAAAAAATGGCAAAAGCAGGATAATACTAAGATTTTTTACTGTGGAACTGCAAAACCACAGTTATAATTTACTGGTGTATACCAGACTTTTTTTAAGATATATATTTGCGGCTGAACAGTAAGCGACACACTGAAACAGTTTTTTTTTTAGGTATAAATGGCCCAAAAGTGGATAATACAGTGGTTTGAACCATGGAACTGCAAAACCACACTTCTGTTTCTCTGGCCTACACCAGACTATTTTAAACAGATATATTTGTGTCTGAACAATCAGGAGACACTTTTCCAGTTCTTTTTTTACGGTAAAAAATGCCAAAAGCAGGATAATAGAGATTTTTTACCGTGGAACAGCACAACCATAGTTATAATTTACTGGTGTATACCAGACTTTTTTCAATATATATATTTGCGGCTGAACAGTGAGCGACACACTCAAACTGTTTTTTTTTTAGGTATAAATTGCCCAAAAGTGGATAATACAGAGGTTTGGCCCGTGGAACTGTAAAACCACACTTCTCTTTCTCTGTCCTACACAAGACTAATTTAAACAGATATATGTGTGTCTGAACAATCAGGAGACACTATTACTGCTTTTCTTTACGACAAAAAATGGCAAAAGCAGGATAACAGAGGTTTGAATAGTGGAACTGCAAAACCACACTTCTGTTTCTCTGGCCTACACCAGACTATTTTAAACAGAAATATTTGTGTCTGAACAATCAGGGAGACCCTATTACTGTTTTTCTTTACGGAAAAAATACCAAAAGCTGGATAATAAAGATTTTTTACCGTGGGACGGCAAAACCACAGTTAAAATTTACTGGTGTATACCAGAATCTTTTAAACAGATATATTGGTGTCAGAACAATCAGGAGACACTATTAATGTTTTTCTTTATGGAAAAAATACCAAAAGCTGGATAATAGAGATTTTTTACCATGAAACAGCAAAGCCATAGTTATAATTTACTGGTGTATACCAGACTCTTTTAAACAGATACAGTTATATGAAAAAGTTTGGGCACCCCTATTAATCTTAAGCTTAATGTTTTATAAAAATTGGTGTTTTTGCAACAGCTATTTCAGTTTGATATATGTAATAACTGTTGGGCACAGTAATGTTTCTGCCTTGAAATGAGGTTTATTGTACTAACAGAAAATGTGCAATCTGCATTCAAACAAAATTTGACAGGTGCATAAGTATGGGCACCTCACCAGAAAAGTGACATTAATATTTAGTAGATCCTCCTTTTGCAAAAATAACAGCCTCTAGTCGCTTCCTGTAGCTTTTAATGAGTTCCTAGATCCTGGATGAAGGTATGTTTGACCATTCCTCTTTACAAAACAATTCCAGTTCAGTTAAGTTTGATGGTCGCCGAGCATGGACAGCCCTCTTCAAATGATCCCACAGATGTTCAATGATATTCAGGTCTGGGGACTGGGATGGCCATTCCATAACATTGTAATCGCTCCTCTGCATGAATGCCTGAGTAGATTTGGAGCGGTGTTTTGGATCATTGTCTTGCTGAAAGATCCATCCCCTGCTTAACTTCAACTTAATCACTGATTCTTGAACATTATTGTCAAGAATCTGCTGATACTGAGTGGAATCCATGCGCCCCTCAACTTTAACAAGATTCCCGGTGCCGGCATTGGCCACACAGCCCCAAAGCATGATGGAACCTCCACCAAATTTTACTGTGGGTAGCAAGTGTTTTTCTTGGAATGCTGTGTTTTTTTGCCGCCATGCATAACGCCTTTTTGTATGACCAAACAACTCAATCTTGGTTTCATCAGTCCACAGGACCTTCTTCCAAAAAGAAATTGGCTTCTCCAAATGTGCTTTTGCATACCTCAGCCGACTCTGTTTGTGGCGTGCTTGCAGAAACGGCTTCTTTCGCATCACTCTCCCATACAGCTTCTCCTTGTGCAAAGTGCGTTGTATAGTTGACCGATGCACAGTGACACCATCTGCAGCAAGTTGATGCTGCAGCTCTCTGGAGGTGGTCTGAGGATTGTCCTTGACTGATCTCACCATTCTACTTCTCTGCCTTTCTGATGTTTTTCTTGGCCTGCCACTTCTGGCCTTAGCAAGAACTGTCCCTGTGTTCTTCCATTTCCTTACTATGTTCCTCACAGTGGAAACTGACAGGTTAAATCTCTGAGACAGCTTTTTGTATCCTTCCCCTGAACAACTATGTTGAATAATCTTTGTTTTCAGATCATTTGACAGTTGTTTTGAGGAGCCCATGATGCCACTCTTCAGAGGAGATTCAAACAGGAGAACAACTTGCAAGTGGCCACTTTAAGTAGCTTTTCTCATGATTGCATACACCTGGCAATGAAGTTCAAAGCTCAATGAGGTTACAAAAACAAAAAGAGTGCTTTAGTAAGTCAGTAAAAAATAGGTAGGAGTATTTAAAACAAGAAAATGATAAGGGTGCCCATACTTATGCACCTGTCAAATTTTGTTTGAATGCAGATTGCACATTTTCTGTTAGTACAATAAACCTCATTTCAAGGCAGAAACATTACTGTGTGCAACAGTTATTACATATATCAAACTGAAATAGCTGTTGCAAAAACACCAAATTTTATAAAATACTAAGCTTAAGATTAATAGGGGTGCCCAAACTTTTTCATATAACTGTATATTGGTGTCTGAACAAGCAGGAGACACTATTACTGTTTTTCTTTACGGCTAAAAATGGCAAAAGCAGGATAATACAGAGATTTTTTACTCTGGAACAGCAAAACCACAGTTAAAATTTACTGGTGTATACAAGACTTTTTTAAATATATATATTTGCGACTGAACAGTGAGCGAGACACTCAAACTGCTTTTTTTAAGGTAAAAATGGCCCAAAATTGGATAATACAGAGGTTTGAACCGTGGAACTGCAAAACCACACTTCTGTTTCTCTGGCCTACACCAGACTATTTTAAACAGATATATTTGTGTCTGAACAATCAGGGAGACACTATTACAGTTTTTTTTACGGCAAAAAATGCCAAAAGCAGGATAATAGAGAATTTTTACAGTGGAACAGCACAACCACAGTTATAATTTACTGGTGTATAACAAACTTTTTTCAATATATATATTTGCGGCTGAACTGTGAGCGACACACTCAAACTGTTTTTTTTTTTAGGTACAAATAACCCAAAAGAGGATAATACAGAGGTTTGAACCGTGGAACTGCAAAACCACACTTCTGTTTCTCTGGCCTACACCAGACTATTTTAAACAGATATATTTGTGGCTGAACAATCAGGGAGACACTATTGCTGTTTTTCTTTAAGGAAAAAATACCAAAAGCTGGGTAATAGAGATTTTTAAACGTGGAATGGCAAAACCACAGTTATCATTTACTGTTGTATACCAGACTATTTTAAACAGATATATTTGTGTCTGAACAATCAGGAGACACTATTACTGTTTTTCTTTACGGCAAACAATGCCAAAAGCAGGATAATACAGAGATTTGACCCGTGGAACGGCAAAACCACAGTTCTATTTCTCGGGCCTACACCAGACTATTTTCAACAGATATATTTGTGTCTGAACAATCAGGAGACACTATTACTGTTTTTCTTTACGGCAAAAGATGGCAAAAGCAGGATAATAGTAAGATTTTTTACTGTGGAACAGCAAAACCACAGTTATAATTTCCTGGTGTATATCAGACTCTTTTAAACAGATATATTGGTGTCTGAACAATCAGGAGATACTATTACTTTTTGTCTTTATGGAAAAAATAACAAAAGCTGGATAATAGAGATCTTTTACCGTGGAACGGCAAAACCACAGTTATAATTTACTGGTGTATACCAGACTTTTTTAAATATATATATTTGCGGCTGAACAGTGAGGGACACACTCAAACTGGTTTTTTTTAGGTAGAAATGGCCCAAAAGTGGATAATACAGAGGTTTGGACCATGGAACTGTAAAACCACACTTCTGTATCTCTGGCCTACACCAGACTATTTTAAACAGATATATTTGTGTCTGAACAATCAGGAGACACTATTACTGTTTTTCTTTATGGCAAAATATGGCAAAAGCAGGATAATATAGAGATTTGACCCGTGGAACTGCGAAACCACACTTCTATTTCTCGGGCCTACATCAGACTATTTTAAACAGATATATTTGTGTCTGAACAATCAGGAGACACTATTACTGTTTTTCTTTACGGAAAAAATACCAAAAGCTGGATAATAAAGATTTTTTACCGTGGGACGGCAAAACCACAGTTATCATTTACTGGTGTATATCAGATTCTTTTAAACAGATATATTGGTGTCTGAACAATCAGGAGACACTATTACTGTTTTTCTTTACGGCTAAAAATGGCAAAAGCAGGATAATACAGAGATTTTTTACTCTGGAACAGCAAAGCCACCGTTAAAATTTACTAGTGTATACCAGACTTTTTTAAATATATATATTTGCGGCTGAACAGTGAGCAAGACACTCAAACTGCTTTTTTTTAAGGTAAAAATGGCCCAAAAGTGGATAACACAGAGGTTTGAACCGTAGAACTGCAAAACCACACTTCTATTTCTCTGGCCTACACCAGACTATTTTAAACAGATATATTTTTGTCTCAACAATCAGGGAGACACTATTACAGTTTTTTTTTACGGCAAAAAATGCCAAAAGCAGGATAATAGAGATTTTTTACCGTGGAACAGCACAACCACAGTAATAATTTACTGGTGTATAACAAACTTTTTTCAATATATATATTTGCGGCTTAACAGTGAGCGACACACTCAAACTGGTTTTTTTTTTAGGTACAAATAACCCAAAAGAGGATAATACAGAGGTTTGAACCGTGGAACTGTAAAACCACACTTCTATTTCTCGGGCCTACACCAGACTATTTTAAACAGATATATTGGTGTCTGAACAATCAGGAGAAACTATTACTGTTTTTCTTTACGGAAAAAATACCAAAAGCTGGATAATAAAGATTTTTTACCGTGGGACGGCAAAACCACAGTTATAATTTACTGGTGTATATCAGATTCTTTTAAACAGATATATTGGTGTCTGAACAATCAGGAGACACTATTACTGTTTTTCTTTACGGAAAAAATACCAAAAGCTGGATAATACAGAGATTTTTACGGTGGAACAGCAGAACCACAGTTATAATTTACTGGTGCATACCAGACTTTTTTAAACATATACAGTACAGACCAAAAGTTTGGACACAGCTTCTCATTTAAAGATTTTTCTGTATTTTCATGTCTATGAAAATTGTACATTCACACTGAAGGCATCAAAACTATGAATTAGCACATGTGGAATTATATACTTAACAAAAAATTGTGAAACAATTGAAAATATGTCTTATATTCTAGGTTCTTCAAAGTAGCCACCTTTTGCTTTGATGACTGCTTTGCACACTCTTGGCATTCTCTTGATGAGCTTCAAGAGGTAGTCACTGGAAATGGTCTTCCAACAATCTTGAAGGAGTTCCCAGAGATGCTTAGCACTTGTTGGCCCTTTTACCTTCATTCTGCGGTCCAGCTCACCCCAAACCATCTCGATTGGGTTCAGGTCTGGTGACTGTGGAGGCCAGGTCATGTGGCGTAGCACCCCATCACTCTCCTTCTTGGTCAAATAGCTCTTACACAGCTTGAAGGTGTGTTTGGGGTCATTGTCCTGATGAAAAATAAATGATGATCCAACTAAACGCAAACCGGATGGAATAGCATACCGCTGCAAGATGCTGTGGTAGCCATGCTGGTTCAGTATGACTTCAATTTTGAATAAATCCCCAACAGTGTCACCAGCAAAGCACCCCCACACCATCACACCATCACACCATCACACCTCCTCCTCCATGCTTTACGGTGGGAACCAGGCATGTAGAGTCCATCCGTTCACCTTTTCTGCATCGCACAAAGACACGGTGGTTGGAACCAAAGATCTCAAATTTGGACTCATCAGACCAAAGCACAGATTTCCACTGGTCTAATGTCCATTCCTTGTGTTCTTTAGCCCAAACAAATCTCTTCTGCTTGTTGAGTGTCCTTAGCAGTGGTTTCCTAGCAGCTATTTTACCATGAAGGCCTGCTGCACAAAGTCTCCTCTTAACAGTTGTTGTAGAGATGTGTCTGCTGCTAGAACTCTGTGTGGCATTGACCTGGTCTCTAATCTGAGCTGCTGTTAACCTGCCATTTCTGAGGCTGGTGACTCGGATAAACTTATACTCAGAAGCAGAGGTGACTCTTGGTCTTCCTTTCCTGGGGCGGTCGCCATGTGAGCCAGTTTCTTTGTAGCGCTTGATGGTTTTTGCAACTGCACTTGGGGACACTTTCAAAGTTTTCCCAATTTTTCGGACTGACTGACTTAATTTCTTAAAGTAATGATGGCCACTCGTTTTTCTTTACTTAGCTGCTTTTTTCTTGCCATAATACAAATTCTAACAGTCTATTCAGTAGGACTATCAGCTGTGTGTCCACCTGACGTCTACACAACACAACTGATGGTCCCAACCCCATTTATAAGGCAAGAAATCCCACTTATTAAACCTGACAGGGCACACCTGTGAAGTGAAGACCATTTCCGGTGACTAACTCTTGAAGCTCATCAAGAGAATGCCAAGAGTGTGCAAAGCAGTCATCAAAGCAAAAGGTGGCTACTTTGAAGAACCTAGAATATAAGACATATTTTCAATTGTTTCACACTTTTTTCTTAAGTATATAATTCCACATGTGTTAACTCATAGTTTTGATGCCTTCAGTGTGAATGTACAATTTTCATAGTCATGAAAATACAGAAAAATCTTTAAATGAGAAGGTGTGTCCAAACTTTTGTTCTGTACTGTATATTTGTGGCTGAACATTGAGCGACACACTCAAACTGTTTTTTTTTTAGGTACAAATGGCCCAAAAGTGGATAATACAGAGGTTTTAATTTTGGAACTGCAAAACCACACTTCTGTTTCTCTGGCCTACACCAGACTAATTTAAACAGATATATTTGTGTCTGAACAATCAGGGAGACACTATTACAGTTTTTTTTTACCCCCAAAAAATGCCAAAAGCAGGATGATAGAGATTTTTTACCGTGGAACAGCACAACCACAGTTATCATTTACTGGTGTATACCAGACTCTTTTAAACAGATATATTGGTGTCTGAACAATCAGGAGACTCTATTACTGATTTTCTTTACAGCAAAAAATGCCAAAAGCAGGATAATACAGAGATTTGACCCGTGGAACGGCAAAACCACAGTTCTACTTCTCGGGCCTACACCAGACTATTTTCAACACATATATTTGTGTCTGAAAAATCAGGAGACACTATTACTGTTTTTCTTTATGGCAAAATACAGCAAAAGCAGGATAATAGAGATTTTTTACTGTGGAATAGCAAAACCACAGTTATAATTTACTGGTGTATACCAAACTTTTTTTTAAAAAAAAAGGCTGCACAGTGAGCAACACACTCAAACTGATTTTTTTTAGGTTCAAATGGCCCAAAAGTGGATAATACAGAGGTTTGAACCGAAGAACTGCAAAACCACACTTCTCTTACTCTGTCCTACACAAGACTATTTAAAACAGATATATTTGTGTCTGAACAATTAGGGAGACACTATTACTGTTTTTTTTTACGGCAAAAAATGCCAAAAGCACAATCATAGAGATTTTTTAGCATGGAATAGCACAACCACAGTTATAAATTACTGGTGTATACCAGACTTTTTTCAATATATATATTTGCGGCTTAACAATGAGCGACATACTCAAACTGTTTTTTTTTAGGTACAAATGGCCCAAAAGTGGATAATACACAGGTTTGAACCGTGGAACTGCAAAATCACACTTCTATTTCTCGGGCCTACACCAGACTATTTTAAACAGATATATTTGTGTCTGAACAATCAGGGAGACACTATTACTGTTTTTCTTTAAGGAAAAAATACCAAAAGCTGAATAATAGAGATTTTTTAACGTGGAATGGCAAAACCACAGTTATAATTTACTTTTGTATATCAGACTCTTTTAAACAGATATATTGGTGTCTGAACAATGAGGAGATACTATTACTTTTTTTCTTTATGGAAAAAATACCAAAAGCTGGATAATAGAGATTTTTTAACGTGGAACGTGAAAACCACAGTTATAATTTACTGGTGTATACCAGACTCTTTTAAACAGATATATTGGTGTCTGAACAATCAGGAGACACTATTACTGTTTTTCTTTACGGCTACAAATGGCAAAAGCAGGATAATACAGAGATTTTTTTACCGTGGAACAGCACAACCAAAGTTATAATTTACTGGCATATACCAGACTTTTTTCAATATATATATTTGCGGCTGAACAGTGAGCGACACACTCAAACTGTTTTTTTTAGGTAAAAATGGCCCAAAAGTGGATAATATAGAGGTTTGAACCATGGACCTGCAAAACCACACTTTTGTTTCTCTGTCCTACACCAGACTATTTTAAACAGATATATTTGTGTCTGAACTGTCACAGACACACTTTTTTTTTTTTTTTTTGAAGGAGGGGGACACTAAAAGGTTAATAAGACGGGTATTTGTACGGTGTGAAGGAGGGAAAAAAAAAAGAGGATTTAGATGAGAAAAAAAGGATTTTTCCTGACCGCTAGGAACTGGAGCTGAGTCCAGAAATTTCAGCAACAGGAGCACACAGGACTGTAATGCAATGTTTTCTGCTTTAACCTTTGCGTCTCCTATACAGCCTGCCTGCCTGCCTGCCTGACATTTGGGATGGATATTAGTCCTGAGAAGGACTGTTTGTTTGATTTGGCAGCCTTTACAGACCCTAAACTAACTATTTCGCAGTATAAATCTCTCCCTAGCTCAGCAGTGCTTTCCCTACACTGGCTAATCCAGAGCGACTGTGTCCAAGATGGCGGAGCCCGGTTTTAAATACTCGAGGTGACGCTGTGCAGCCAGCCAATCAATGTAATGCCCGCAACCAACATGGCTGCGGCATTACAGTGACTGGCTGGCAATCCCTGCATGATCATTGGCTCTGTAAAGGTGCCAAACATGCAGGGCGGAGACCCAAGCTCCCGCCCGAGTAACCTGGAAATGCTCGGTGCTCGCCGAACATCCCGAGGGGTGTGTTGCTCGGGCGAGTACCGAGCAGTGTCGAGCATATTCGCTCAACACTACTACTGTGACCTCCACGTCTCTTCCACGGGGCATTTATATTGTCTTTTTATTCCAGTGCGACCTCCACCACTCTTCCAAGGGGCAAGAAAACCGTCCTGTTAAGCTACTGTGACCTACACGTCTCTTCCATGCAGCATTGATACTGTCTTTTTATTCCACTGCGACCTCCTCCACTCTTGCAAGGGGCATTGATATTGTCTTTTTATTCCACTGGAACCTCCACCACTCTTCCAAGGGGCATTAAAACCATCTTGTTAAGCTACTGTGGACTCCACGTCTCTTCCACGGGGCATTGATATTGTCTTTTTATACCACTGTAACCTCCACCACTTTTCCAAGGGGCATTAAAACCATTTTGTTAAGCTACTGTGACCTCACTTCTCTTCTAAGGGGCATTAAAACCATCTTGTTAAGCGATTCTGAAATCCACAGCTCTTCCAGATTGCATTGAAACCGTCTTCTCAAGCTACTGTGACCTCCACGTCTCTTCCACGGGGCATTGATATTGTCCATTTTATCCACTGCAACTTCAACCACTCTTCCAAGGGGCAATAAAACCATCTTGTTAAGCTACTGTGACCTCCACATCTCTTCCACGGAGCATTGATATTGTATTTTAATTCCACTGCGACCTCCTCCACTCTTCCAGGGGGCATTGATATTGTCTTTTGATTCCACTGCGATCTCCACCACTCTTCCAAGGGGCATTAAAACCATCTTGTTAAACCACTTTGAACTACACAGCTCTTCCAAGGGGCATTAAAAGCGTCTTGTTAAGCTACTGTGACCTCCACGTCTCTTCCACGGGGCAGTGATATTGTCTTTTTATTCCACTGCAACCTCCATCACTCTTCCAAGGGGCATTAAAACTGTCTTGATAAGCTACTGTAACCTCCACGTCTCTTCCACGGGACATTGATATTGTCTTTTTATTCCATTGCGACCTTCACCACTTTTCCAAGGGACATTGATATTATCTTTTTATTCCACTGCGACCTCCACCACTCTTCCAAAGGGCACTGATATTGTCTTTTTATTCCACTGCAACCTCCACCATTCTTTCAAGGGGCACTAAAACCATATTATTAAGCTACTGTGACCTCGACGTCTCTTCCACAGGGCATTGATATTGTCTTTTTATTTCACTGTAACCACCACATCTCTTCCACTGGGCATTAAAACCGTCTTGTTAAGCTAATTTGACCTACACGTCTCTTCCAAGGGGCATTAAAACCATCTTGTTAAACCACTCTGAACTCCACAGCTCTCCCTCAGGGCAATAAAACCGTCTTGTTAAGCTACTGTGATCTCCACATCTTTTCCATGGGGCATTGATATTGTCTTTTTATTCTACTGTAACCTCCACCGCTCTTCCAAGGGGCATTAAAAGCCACTTGTTAAGCTACTTTGACCTCCATATCTCTTCCAAGGGGCATTAAAACCATCTTGTTAAAACACTCTGAACTCCACAGCTCTTCCAAGGGGCATTAAAACCGCCTTGTTAAGCTACTGTTATCTCCACGTCTCTTCCACGGGGTATTGATATTGTTTTTTATTCCACTGCAACCTCCACCACTCTTCCAAGGGGCATTGATATTGTCTTTTTTTTTCCACTGCGACCTCAACCACTCTTCCATGGGGCATTGATATTGTCTTTTTATTCCACTGCGACCTCCACCACTCTTCCAATGGGCATTAAAACAATCTTGTTTAGCTACTGTGACCTCCACGTCTCTTCCACAGGGCATTGATATTGTCTTTTTATTCCACTCTAACCTCCAACACTGTTCCAAGGTGCATTAAAACCATCTTCTTAAACAACTCTGAACTCCACTGCTCTTCCAAGGGCATTGAAACCGTCTTGTTAACCTATTGGGACCTCCTCGTCTTTTCTACTGGGCATTGATATTGTCTTATTATTCCACTGCGACCTCCACCACTATTCCAAGGGGCATTAAAGCCTTCTTGCTAAGCTACTGTGACCTCCATGTCTCTTCCAAGGGGCATTGATATTTTCTTTTTATTCCACTGCGACCTCCAACACTCTTACAAGGGGCATTAATATTGTCTTTTTATTCCACTGCGACCTCCACCACTCTTCCAAGGGGCATCAAAACCGTCTGGTTTAGCTACTGTGTCCTCCATGTCTCTTTCACGGGGCATTGATATTGTCTGTTTGTTCAACTGTAACCTACACCACTCTTCCAAGGGGCATTAAAACCATCTTGTAAAGCTACTGTGACCTCCTCGTCTCTTCCAAGAGGCATTAAAACTGTCTTGTTAAACCACTCTGAACTCCACAGCTCTTCAAAGGGGCATTAAATCCATCTTGTTAAGCTACTGTGACCTCCACGTCTCTTTCGCGGGGCATTGAAATTGTCTTTTTGTTTCACTGCAACCTCCACTATTCTTACAAGGGGCATTAAAACTGTCTTCTTAAGCTTCTGGGACCTGCACGTCTCTTCAGCGGGGCATTGATATTGTCTTTTTATTTCACTGCGACCTCCACCTCTCTTCCAAGGACATTGATATTGTCTATTTATTCCACTGCGGCCTCCACCACTCTTTCAAGGGGAATTAAAACCATCTTGTAAAGCTACAGTGACCTCCACGTCTCTTCCACGGGGCATTGATATTGTCTCTTTAATCCTCTGTAGACTCCACCACTATTCCAAGGGGCATTAAAACCATTTGGATAAGCTACAGTGACCTCCATGTTTCTTCTAAGGGGCATTAAAACCGTCTTGTTAAGCTACTGTGACCTCCATGTCTCTTCCACGGGGCATTGATATAGTTTTTTTATTCCACTGCGACTTCCACCACTCTTCCAAGGGGCATTAAACCATATTGTTAAGTAACTGTGGCCTCCTCGTCTCTTCCACGGGGCATTGATATTGTTCTTTGATTCCACTTCGACCTCCACCACTCTTCCAAGGGGCAATAAAGCCGTCTTTTTAAGCTACTGTGACCTTCACGTCTCTTCCACGGGTCATTGATATTGTCCTGTTATTCCACGGGAAACTCCACCACTCTTTCAAAGGGCATTAAAACTGTCTTGTTAAGCTACTGTGAGCTCCACGTCTCTTCCAAGGGGCATTAAAACCATCCTGTTAAGCTACTGTGATCTCCAAGTCTCTTCCACGGGGCATTGATATTGTCTTTTTGTTCCACTGCGACCTGCACTACTCTTCCAAAGTGCAATAAAACGTCTTGTTAGGCTACTGTGACCTCCACGTCTCTTCGATGGGGAAATTGATATTGTATTTTTATTCCACTACGACCTCCACCACTCTACCACGGGGCATTAAAACAGTCTTGTTAAGCTACTGTGACCTCCACATCTCTTCAAGGGGCATTGTTATTGTCCTTTTATTCCACTGCGACCTCCACCACTATGCCAAGGGGCATATATATTGTTTTTTTATTCCACTGCGACCTCCACCACTCTTCCAAGTGGCAATAAGACCGTCTTGTTAAGCTACTGTGACCTCCACATCTCTTTCACGGGCCATTGATATTGTTTTTTTATTCCACTGCGACCTCCACCACTATTCCAAGGGGTATTAAAACCGTGTTGTTAAGCTACTGTGACCTCCAAGTCTCTTCCAGGGGCATTGTTATTGTATTTTTATTCCACTGCGACGTCCCCCACTATGCCAAGCGGCACAGATATTGTTTTTTAATTCCACTGCGACCTCCACCACTCTTCCAAGTGGCATTACGACCGTCTTGTTAAGCTGCTGTGACCTCCACATCTCTTTCACGGGCCATTGATATTGTTTTTTTATTCCACTGCGACCTCCACCACTAATCCAAGGGGCATAAAAACTGTCTTGTTAACCTACTGTGACCTCCACGTCTTATCCACAGGGCATTGATGTTGTCTTTTTATTGCACTGCGACTTCCACCACTCTTCCAAGGGGCATTGATATTGTAATTTTATTCCACTGCAACCTCCACCACTCTTCCAAGGGGCATTGATATTGTCTTTTTATTCCATTGCAAGCTGAACCACTCCTCCAAGGGGCACTAAAACCATCTTGTTAAGCTACTGTGACCTCCACGTCACTTCCACGGGGCATTAATATTGTCTTTTTATTCCACTGTAACCTCCACCACTCTTCGAAGGAGCATTAAAACCGTCTTACTAAGCTACCGTCACCTCCACGTCTCTTCTAAGGATCATTAAAACCATCTTGTTAAACCACTCTGAACTCCACAGCTCTTCCAATATGGCATTGATATTGTCTTTTTATTCCACAGCGACCTCCACCATTCTTCCAAGGGGCATTAAAACTATATTGTTAAGCTACTGTGACCTCCATGTCTCTTCCACGGGGCATTGATAGTCTTTTTATTCCACTGCGACCTCCACCACTCTTCCAAGGGGCATTAAAACTATATTGTTAAGCTACTGTGACCTCCACATCTATTCCACAGGTCATTGATATTGTCTTTTTATTCCTCTGTAACCTCCAACAGTCTTCCAAGTGGCATTAAAACCATATTGTTAAGCTACTGTGACCTCCAAGTCTCTTCCAAGGGGCATTAAAACTGTCTTGTTAAGCTACTGTGACCTCCAATTGTCTTCCACGGGGCATTGATATGGTTCTTTTATTCCACTGCGACTTCCACCACTCTTCCAAGGGACATTAAACCGTTTTGTTAAGCTACTATGGCCTCCAGGTCTCTTCCACAGGGCATTGATATTGTCTTTTTATTCCACAGCGACCTTCACCTCTCTTCCAGGGGCAATAAAAACGTCTTGTTAAGCTAATGTGACCTCCAAGTGTCTTCCACAGGGCAATGATATTGTCTATTTATTCCACTGCGACCTTCACCACTCTTCCAAGGGGCATTGATATTGTCTTTTTATTCCACTGCGACCTCCAGCACTCTTCCAAATAGCAATAAAACCCTCTTGTTAAGCTACTGTAATTTCCATTTCTGTTCCACGGGGCATTGATATTGTCTTTTTATTCCACTGCAACCTCCATCACTCTTCCAAGGGGCATTAAAACTGTCTTGATAAGCTAATGTGACCTCCACGTCTCTTCCATGGGACATTGATATTGTCTTTTTATTCCACTGCGACCTCCACCACTTTTCCAAGGGACATTGATATTATCTTTTTATTCCACTGCGACCTCCACCACTCTTCCAAAGGGCACTGATATTGTCTTTTTATTCCACTGCAACCTCCACCATTCATTCAAGGGGCAGTAAAACCATATTATTAAGCTACTGTGACCTCGACGTCTCTTCCACAGGGCATTGATATTGTCTTTTTATTCCACTTTAACCACCACCTCTCTTCCACTGGGCATTAAAACAGTCTTGTTAAGCTAATGTGACCTACACGTCTCTTCCAAGGGGCATTAAAACCATCTTGTTAAACCACTCTGAACTCCACAGCTCTCCCATGGGGCAATAAAACCGTCTTGTTAAACTACTGTTACCTCCACGTCTCTACCACGGGGCATTGATATTGTCTTTTTTTTCCACTGCGACCTCCATCACTCTTACAAGGGCCATTAAAAACGTCTTGGTAAGCTACTGTGACCTCCAAATCTCTTCCACGGGGCATTGATATTGTCTTTTTATTCCACTGCGACCTCCACCACTCTTTCATGGGGCATTGATATTGTCTTTTTATTCCTCTGCGACCTCCACCACTCTTCCAAGGGGCATTAAAAATATGTTGTTAAGCTACTGTGATCTCCACATCTTTTCCATGGGGCATTGATATTGTCTTTTTATTCCACTGTAACCTCCACCACTCTTCCAAGGGGCATTAAAACCATCTTGTTAAGCTACTTTGACCTCCATGTCTCTTCCAAGGGTCATTAAAACCATCTTGTTAAAACACTCTGAACTCCACAGCTCTTACAAGGGGCAATAAAACCCTCTTGTTAAGCTACAGTGATCTCCACGTCTCTTCCACGGGGTATTGATATTGTTTTTTAACCCACTGCAACCTCCACCACTCTTCCAAGGGGCATTAATATTGTCTTTTTTTTTCCACTGCGACCTCAACCACTCTTCCATGGGGCATTGATATTGTCTTTTTATTCCACTGCGACCTCCACCACTGTTCCAAGGGGCATTAAAACCATTTTCTTAAACAACTCTAAACTCGACAGCTCTTCCAAGGGTATTGAAACCTTCTTGTTAACCTACCGGGACCTCCTAGTCTCTTCTACTGGGCATTGATATTGTCTTATTATTCCACTGCGACCTCCACCACTATTCCAAGGGGCATTAAAGCCTTCTTGCTAAGCTACTGTGACCTCCACGTCTCTTCCAAGCGGCATTGATATTTTCTTTTTATTCCACTGCGACCTCCACCACTCTTCCAAGGGGCATTGATATTGTCTTTTTATTCCACTGCGACCTCCACCACTCTTCCAAGGGGCATCAAAACAGTCTGGTTTAGCTCCTGTGTCCTCCATGTCTCTTTCACGGGGCATTGATATAGTCTGTTTATTCCACTGTAACATACACCTCTCTTCCAAGGGGCATTAAAACCATCTTGTTAAGTACTGTGTCCTCCACTTCTCTTCCAAGGGGCATTAAAACTGTCTTGTTAAACCACTCTGAATTCCACAGCTCTTCCAAGGGGCATTAAAACCATCTTGCAAAGCTACTGTGACCTCCACGTCTCTTCCTAGAGGCATGAAAACCGTCTTGTTAAACCACTCTGAACTCCACAGCTCTTCCAAGGGGCATTAAACCGTCTTGTTAAGCTACTGTGACCTCTAAGTCTTTAAAACGGGTCACTGATATTGTCTTTTTATTCCACTGCGACCTCCACCACTCTTCCAAGGGGCATTAAATCCATCTTGCTAAGCTACTGTGACCTCAATGTCTCTTTCGCGGGGCATTGGTATTATCTTTTTGTGTCACTGCAACCTCCACTACTCTTACAAGGGGCATTAAAACTGTCTTGTTAAGCTTCTGGGACCTGCACGTCTCTTCTTTGGGGCATTGATATTGTCTTTTTATTCCACTGCGACCTCCACCTCTCTTCCAAGGGCATTGATATTGTCTTTTTATTCCACTGCAACCT
Organism: Phyllobates terribilis; assembly: GCF_046119375.1. Lineage (NCBI taxonomy): Eukaryota > Metazoa > Chordata > Amphibia > Anura > Dendrobatidae > Phyllobates > Phyllobates terribilis. The sequence goes on along the minus strand of NW_027363531.1, from coordinate 237,911 downwards.
CCACCACTCTTTCAAGGGGCATTAAAACCGTTTGGATAAGCTACAGTGACCTCCATGTTTCTTCTAAGGGGCATTAAAACCGTCTTGTTAAGCTACTGTGACCTCCATGTCTCTTCTTCCACGGGGCATTGATATAGTTTTTTTTTTCCACTGTGACTTCCACCACTCTTCCAAGGGGCATTAAACCATCTTGTTAAGTTACTGTGGCCTCCTCGTCTCTTCCATGGGGCATTGATATTGTTCTTTTATTCCACTGCGACCTCCACCACTCTTCCACGGGGCAATAAAGCCGTCTTTTAAAGCCACCTTCACATTTCTTCCACGGGTTATTGATATTGTCCTGTTATTCCAAGGGAAACTCCACCCCTTTTCCAAAGGGCATTAAAACTGTCTTGTTAAGCTACTGTGACCTCCACGTCTCTTCCAAGGGTCATGAAAACCGTCTCGTTAAACCACTCTGAACTCCACAGCTTTTCTAAGGGGCATTTAAACCATCTTGTTAAGCTACTGTGATCTCCAAGTCTCTTCCACGGGGCATTAATATTGTCTTTTTATTCCACTGCGAGCTGCACTACTCTTCCAAAGTGCAATAAAACATCTTGTTAGGCTACTGTGACCTACACGTCTCTTCGACAGGGGAAATTTATATTGTCTTTTTATTCCACTACGACCTCCACCACTCTACCAAGGGGCATTAAAACCGTCTTGTTAAGCTACTGTGACCTCCACGTCTCTTCAAGGGGCATTGTTATTGTCCTTTTATTCCACTGCGAGCTCCACCACTATGCCAAGGGGCATATATATTGTTTTTTTATTCCACTGCGACCTCCACCACTCTTCCAAGTGTCATTAAGACCGTCTTGTTAAGCTACTGTGACCTCCACATCTCTTTCATGGGCCATTGATATTGTCTTTTTATTCCACTGCGACCTCCACCACTATTCCAAGGGGCATTAAAACCATCTTGTTAAGCTACTGTGACCTCCAAGTCTCTTCCAGGGGCATTGTTATTGTCTTTTTATTCCACTGCGACCTCCACCACTATGCCAAGGGGCAAAGATATTGTTTTTTGATTCCACTGCGACCTCCACCACTCTTCCAAGTGGCATTAAGACCGTCTTATTAAGCTACTGTGACCTCCACATCTCTTTCACGGGCCATTGATATTGTTTTTTTATTCCACTGCGACCTCCACCACTATTCCAAGGGGCATAAAAACTGTCTTGTTAAGCTACTCTGAACTCCACGTCTTATCCACAGGACATTGATATTGTCTTTTTATTGCACTGTGACCTACACCACTCTTCCAAGGGGCATTGATATTGTAATTTTATTCCACTGCGACCTCCACCACTCTTCCAAGGGGCATTGATATTGTCTTTTTATTCCACTGTGACCTGAACCACTCTTCCAAGGGGCACTAAAACCATCTTGTTAAGCTACTGTGATCTCCACGTCACTTCCACGGGGCATTAATATTGTCTTTTTATTCCACTCTAACCTCCACCACTCTTCGAAGGAGCATTAAAACCGTCTTATTAAGCTACCGTGACCTCCACATCTCTTCCAAGGGTCATTAAAACCATCTTGTTAAACCACTCTGAACTCCACAGCTCTTCCAATGGGCATTGATATTGTCTTTTTATTCCACTGCGACCTCCACCAGTCTTCCAAGTGGCATTAAAACCATATTGTTAAGCTACTGTGACCTCCACGTCACTTCCAAGGGGCATTAAAACTGTCTTGCTAAGCTACTGTGACCAATTGTCTTCCACGGCGCATTGATATGGCTTTTTTATTCCACTGTGACTTCCACCACTCTTCCAAGGGACATTAAACCATCTTGTTAAGCTACTGTGGCATCCAGGTCTCTTCCACAGGGCATTGATATTGTCTTTTTATTCCACAGCGACCTCCACCTCTCTTCCAGGGGCAATAAAAATGTCTTGTTAAGCTACTTTGACCTCCAAGTGTCTTCGAAGGGGCATTCATATTGTCGTTTTATTCCACTGCGACCTCCATCATTCTTCCAAGGCGCATTGATATAGTCTTTTTATTCCACTGTCATCTCCACCACTCTTCCAAGGGGCATTGATATTGTCTTTTTATTCCACTGCGACCTCCAGCACTCTTCCAAGGGGCATTAAAACCGTCTTGTTAAGATACTGTGATTTCCATTTCTGTTCCACGGAGCATTGGTATTGTCTTTTTATTCCACAGCGACCTCCACCACACTTGCAAGGGACATTGACATTGTCTTTTTATTCCACTGCGACCTCCACCAATCTTCCAAGGGGCATTAAAACCATCTTCTTAAGCTACTGTGACCTCCAAGTTTCTTCCTCGGGACATTGATATTGTCTTTTTATACCGCTGTAACCTCCAGCACTCTTCCAAGGGGCACTAAAACCGTCTTGTTAAGCTACTGTGACCTCCACGTCTCTTCAACGGGGCATTGATATTGTCTTTTTATTCCACTGTAACCTACACCACTCTTCCACGGGGCATTAAAACCGTCTTGTTAAGCTGCTGTGACCTCCACGTTTCTTCCAAGGAGCATTAAAGCCATCTTGTTAAAACACTCTGAACTCCACAGCTCTTCCAAGGGGCATTAAAGCCGTCTTTTTATGCTACTGTTACCTCCAAGTCTCTTTCACGGGGCATTGATATTGTCTTTTTATTCTACTGCGACCTCCACTACTCTTCCAAGGGCATTGATACTGTCTTTTTAATCCACTGTGACCTGCACCACTCTTCCAAGGGGCAGTAAACTGTCTAGTTGAGCTACTATGACCTCCACGTCTCTTCCAAGGGGCATTAAAACCGTCTTGTTAAACCACTCTGAACTCCACAGCTCTTCCAATAGGCATTAAAACCATCTTGTTAAGCTGCTGTTACCTCCAAGTCTCTTCCACGGAGCATTGATATTGTCTTTTTATTCTACTGCGACCTCCACCACTCTTCCAAGGGGCATTAAAAACGTCTTGTTAAGCTACTGTGACTTCCACATCCCTTCCACGGGGCATTGATATTGTCTTTTTATTCCACTGTGACCTCCACCACTCTTCTAAGGGGCATTATAACCATCTTGTCAAGCTACTGTGACCTTCACGTCTTTTCCAAGTGACAATTAAACCGTAATGTTAAACCACTGTGAACTGCAAAGCTCTTCCAAGGGGCATTAAAACCGTCTTGTTAAGCTACTTTGTCCTCTATATCTCATCGAAAGGACATTAAAACAGTCTTGTTAAACCACTCTGAACTCCACAGCTCTTCCAAGGGGCATTAAAACCGTCTTTTTAAGCTACTGTTACCTCCAAGTCTCTTTCACGGGGCATTGATATTGTCTTTTTATTCTACTGTGACCTCCACCACTCTTCCAAGGGCATTAATACTGTCTTTTTAATCCACTGTGACCTGCACCACTATTCCAAGGGGCAGTAAACTGTCTAGTTGAGCTACTATGACCTCCACGTCTCTTCCAAGGAGCATTAAAACCGTCTTGTTAAACCACTATGAACTCCAAAGTTCTTCCAAGGAGCATTAAAACTGTCTTGTAAAGCTACAGTGACCTCCACCTCTCTTCCAAGGGGCATTGATATTGTATTTTTATTCCACTGCAACCTCCACCACTCTTCCAAGGGCCATTAAAAACGTCTTGCTAAGCTGCAGTGAACTCCATGTCTCATCCAAGGGGAATTAAAACCGTCTTGTTAAACCACTCTGCACTCCACAGCTCTATCAAGGGGCATTAAAACAGTCTAGTTAAGCTACTGTGACCTCCACTTCTCTTTCAAGGGGCATTGATATTGTCTTTTTATTCCACTGCGACCTTCACCACTCTTCCAAAGGGCATTAAAACCGTCTTTTTAAGCTACTGTGAACTCCACGTCTCTTCCATGGGGCATTGAGATTTTCTTCTTATTCCACTGTAACCTTCACCATTCTTCCAAGGGGCATTAAAAACGTCTTGTTAAGCTACTGTGACCTACACTTCTCTTCCAAGGGGCATTAAAACCATCTTGATAAACTACTCTGAACTCCATAGCTCTTCCAAGGGGCATTAAAACCATCTTGTTAAGCTACTGTGACCTCCACGTCTCTTCCACTGGTCATTGATATTGTCTTTTTATTCCACTGCGAACTCCTCTCTTCCAAGGGGCATTAAAACCGTCTTGTTAAGCTACTGTGACCTCCACGTATTTTCCATGGGGGATTGATAATGTTTTATTCCACTGCGACCTCCACCACTCTTCCAAGGGGCAATAAAACAAACTTGTTAAGCTACTGTGACCTCCACGTCTCTTCCACCTGCTATTGATATTGTCTGTTTTTTCCAAAGCGACCTCCACCACTCTCCCAAGGGTCACTAAAACCGTTTTGTTAAGCTACTGTGACCCCCACGTCTATTCCACCGGGCATTGAAATTGCCTTTTTATTCCACTGCGACCTCCACCAGTCTATCAAGGGGCATTGATATTGTCTTTTTATTCCACTGCGACCTCCACCACTCTTCGAAGGGGCATTAAAACCGTCTTGTTAAGCTACTGTAATCTCCAAGCCTCTTCCATGGGGCATTGATATTGTATTTTTATTCCACTGTAACCTCCACCAATCTTCCAAGGGGCATTAAAACCGTTTTTTTAAGCCACTGTGACCTTAACGCCTCTTCCAAGGGGCATTAATCCCGTCTTGTTAAACCACTCTGAACTCCACAGCTTTTCCAAGGGGCATTAAAACCGTCTTCTTAAGCAACTGTGACCTCCACGTCTATTCCACGGGGAATTGGTATCGTCTTTTTATTTCATTGTGATCTCCACCACTCTCCCAAGGGGCATTAAAACCGTCTAGTAAAGCTGCTGTGACCTCCACGTCTCTTCCACGGGGCATTGATATTGTCTTTTTATTCCACTGCGACCTCCACCACTCTTCCAAGGGACATTGATGTAGTCTATTTATTCCACTGCAATCTCCACCACTCTTCTAAGGGGCATGAAAACCGTCTTGTTAAGCAACTGCGACCTCCACCACTCTTCCAAGGGGCATTGATATTTTCTTTTTATTCCACTGTAACCTACACCACTCTTCTAAGGGGCATGAAAAGCGGCTTCATAAGCTACTGTGACCTCCACATCTCTTCCACGAGGCATTAAAACCATCTTGTTAAACCACTCTGAACTCCACAGCTCTTCCAAGGGGCATTAAAACTGTCTTGTTAACCTACTGTGACCTCCACCTCTCTTTCAAGGGGCATTAAAACCGTCTTGTTAAGCAACTGCGACCTCCACCACTCTACCACGGGGCATTGATATTGTTTTTTTATTCCACTGCGACCTCCAGCACTCTTCCAAGGGGCATTAAAACCATCATGTTAAGATACTGTGACCTCCACGTATATTCCACGGAGCATTGATATTGTCTATTTTTTCCACTGCGACCTCCACCACTCTTCCAAGGGGCACTAAAACCGTCTTGTTAAGCTACTGTGATCCCCACGTCACTTCCACAGGGCATTGATATTGTCTTTTTATTCCACTGTAACCTCCACCACTCTTCCAAAGGGGATTAAAACTGTCTTTTTGAGCTACTGTGACCACCACGTCTCTTCCACGGGACATTGATGTTGCCTTTTTATTCCACTGCGACCTCCACCAGTCTTCCAAGGGGCATTGATATTGTCTTTTTATTCCACTGCGACCTCCACCACTCTTCCAAGGGGCATTAAAACCGTCTTGTTTAGCTACTGTGACCTCCACGTCTCTTCCACGGGGCACTGATATTGTCTTTTTACTCCACTGTAATCTCTACCAATCTTCCAAGGGTCATTAAAGCCGTTTTGTTAAGCCAATGTGACCTTCACGCCTCTTCCAAGGGGCATTAATCCCGTCTTGTTAAACCACTCTGAACTCCTCAGCTTTTCCAAGGGGCATTAAAACCGTCTTGTGCAGCTACTATGACCTCCATTCCTTTTCCACGGGGCATTTTTATTGTCTTTTTATTCCACTGCGACCTCCACCAGTCTTCCAAGTGGCATTGATATTGTCTTTTTATTCCACTGCGACCTCCACCACTCTTCCAAGGGGCATTAAAACTGTCTTGTTAAGCTAATTTGACCTCCATGTCTCTTCCACGTGCATTTGAACCGTCTTGTTAAACCACTCTGTACTCCACAGCTCTTCCAAAGGGCATTAAAACAGTCTTGTTAAGCTACTGTGACCCCCACGTCTCTTCCAAGGGGCAATAAAACCGTTTTATTAAACCACTCTTCATTCCACAGCTCTTCCAAGGGGCATTAAAATTATCTTGTTAAGCTCCTGAAACCTCCACATCTCTTCCACGGGGCATTGATAATGTCTTATTATGCCACTGCGACCTCAATCACTCTTCCAAGGGGAAATAAGAGTCTTGTTAAGCTATTGTGACCACCACGTCTCTTCCACGGGTCATTGATATTGTCTTTTTATTCCACTGCAAACTCCACTATTCTTCCAAGGGGCATTGATATTGTCATTTTATTCCTCTGCGACCTCCACCACTTTTTCAAGGTTCATTAAAACTGTCTTGTTAAGCTACTGTGACCTCCACTTCTCATCCAGGGGGCATTAAGACCGTCTTGTTAAACCACTTTGCACTCCACACCTCTTCCAAGGGGCATTGAAGCAGTCTTGTTAAGCTACTGTGACCTTCACATATCATCCAAGGGCCATCAAAACAGACTTGTTAGACTACTCTGAACTTCACATCTCTTCCAAGGGGCATTAAATCCCTCTTGTTAAGCTTCTGTGAACTCCACGTTTCTTCCAAGGGGCATTAATATTGTCTTTTTATTGCACTGCGACCTCCACTACTCTTCCAAGGGGCATTAAAACCATCTTATTAAGCTACTGTGACCTCCACGTCTCTATCACGGGGCATTGATATTGTCTTTTTATTCCCTTGTAACCTCCACCACTCAACCAAGGGGCATTAAAACCGTCTTGTTAAGCTACTGTGACCTCGACGTCTCTCCCAAGGGGCATTGATAATGTCTTTTTATTCCACTGCGACCTCCACCACTCATCCATAGGGCATTAGAAGTGTCTTGTTAAGCTACTGTGACCTCCAGGTCTCTTCCACGGGGCATTGATATTGTCTTTTTTATATCACAGCAACCTCCACCACTCTTCCAAGGGTCATTAAAACCGTCTTGTAAAGCTACTGTGACCTTCACGTCTTCTCCCCGGGGCATTGATATTGTCTTTTTATTCCACTGCGTCCTCCACCACTCTTCCATGGGGCATTGATATTGTCTTTATATTCCACTGCGACCTCCACCACTCTTCCACGGGGCATTGGTATTGTCTTTTTATTCCACAGCTACCTCCAACACTCTTCCAAGGGGCATTAAAACCGACTTGTTAAGCTACTTTGACCTCCACGTATCTTCAACGGGGAAATTATATCATCTCTTTATTCCACTGCGACCTCCACCACTCTTCCAATGTTCATTGATATTGTCTTTTTATTCCACTCCGACCTTTACCACTCTTTCAATGGGCATTAAAACCGTCTTGTTAAGCTACTGTGACCTCCACTTCTCTCCCACGGGGCATTGATACGGTCCTTTTCTTCCACTGCAACCTTCATCACTCTTCCAAGGGGCATTAATATTGTCTTTTTATTCCACTGCGACCTCCACCACTCTTCCAAGGGGCACTAAAACCGTCTTGTTAAGCTACTGTGATCCCCACATCACTTGCAAAGGATATTGATATTGTCTTTTTATTCCACTGTAACCTCCACCACTCTTCCAAAGGGGATTAAAACTGTCTTGTAGAGCTACTGTGACCAACACGTCTCTTCCACGGGACATTGATGTAGCCTTTTTTTTCCACTGCGACCTCCACCAGTCTTCCAAGGGGCATTGATATTGTCTTTTTATTCCACTGCGACCTCCACCACTCTTCCAAGGGGCATTAAAACAGTCTTGTTTAGCTACTGTGACCTCCACGTCTCTTCCACGGGGCATTGATATTTTCTTTTTATTCCACTGTAACCTACACCACTCTTCTAAGGGGCATGAAAAGCAGCTTCATAAGCTACTGTGACCTCCACATCTCTTCCACGAGGCATTAAAACCATCTTGTTAAACCACTCTGAACTCCACAGCTCTTCCAAGGGGCATTAAAACCGTCTTGTTAACCTACTGTGACCTCCACCTCTCTTTCAAGGGGCATTAAAACCGTCTTGTTAAGCAACTGCGACCTCCACCACTCTACCACGGGGCATTGATATTGTTTTTTTATTCCACTGCGACCTCCAGCACTCTTCCAAGGGGCATTAAAACCATCTTGTTAAGCTACTGTGACCTCCACGTATATTCCACGGAGCATTGATATTGTCTATTTTTTCCACTGCGACCTCCACCACTCTTCCAAGGGGCACTAAAACCATCTTGTTAAGCTACTGTGATCCCCACGTCACTTTCACAGGGCATTGATATTGTCTTTTTATTCCACTGTAACCTCCACCACTCTTCTAAAGGGGATTAAAACTGTCTTTTTGAGCTACTGTGACCACCACGTCTCTTCCACGGGACATTGATGTTGCCTTTTTATTCCACTGCGACCTCCACCAGTCTTCCAAGGGGCATTGATATTGTCTTTTTATTCCACTGCGACCTCCACCACTCTTCCAAGGGGCATTAAAACCGTCTTGTTTAGCTACTGTGACCTCCACGTCTCTTCCACGGGGCACTGATATTGTCTTTTTATTCCACTGTAACCTCCACCAATCTTCCAAGGGTCATTAAAGCCGTTTTGTTAAGCCAATGTGACCTTCACGCCTCTTCCAAGGGGCATTAATCCCGTCTTGTTAAACCACTCTGAACTCCACAGCTTTTCCAAGGGGCATTAAAACCGTCTTGTGCAGCTACTATGACCTCCATTCCTTTTCCACGGGGCATTTTTATTGTCTTTTTATTCCACTGCGACCTCCACCAGTCTTCCAAGTGGCATTGATATTGTCTTTTTATTCCACTGCGACCTCCACCACTCTTCCAAGGGGCATTAAAACTGTCTTGTTAATCTAATTTGACCTCCACGTCTTTTCCACGTGCATTTGAACCGTCTTGTTAAACCACTCTGTACTCCACAGCTCTTCCAAAGGGCATTAAAACAGTCTTGTTAAGCTACTGTGACCCATACGTCTCTTCCAAGGGGCAATAAAACCGTTTTATTAAACCACTCTTCATTCCACAGCTCTTCCAAGGGGCATTAAAACCATCTTGTTAAGCTACTGTGACCTCCACGTATATTCCACGGAGCATTGATATTGTCTATTTTTTCCACTGCGACCTCCACCACTCTTCCAAGGGGCACTAAAACCATCTTGTTAAGCTACTGTGATCCCCACGTCACTTCCACAGGGCATTGATATTGTCTTTTTATTCCACTGTAACCTCCACCACTCTTCTAAAGGGGATTAAAACTGTCTTTTTGAGCTACTGTGACCACCACGTCTCTTCCACGGGACATTGATGTTGCCTTTTTATTCCACTGCGACCTCCACCAGTCTTCCAAGGGGCATTGATATTGTCTTTTTATTCCACTGCGACCTCCACCACTCTTCCAAGGGGCATTAAAACCGTCTTGTTTAGCTACTGTGACCTCCACGTCTCTTCCACGGGGCACTGATATTGTCTTTTTATTCCACTGTAACCTCCACCAATCTTCCAAGGGTCCTTAAAGCCGTTTTGTTAAGCCAATGTGACCTTCACGCTTCTTCCAAGGGGCATTAATCCCGTCTTGTTAAACCACTCTGAACTCCACAGCTTTTCCAAGGGGCATTAAAACCGTCTTGTGCAGCTACTATGACCTCCATTCCTTTTCCACGGGGCATTTTTATTGTCTTTTTATTCCACTGCGACCTCCACCAGTCTTCCAAGTGGCATTGATATTGTCTTTTTATTCCACTGCGACCTCCACCACTCTTCCAAGGGGCATTAAAACTGTCTTGTTAAGCTAATTTGACTTCCACGTCTCTTCCACGTGCATTTGAACCGTCTTGTTAAACCACTCTGTACTCCACAGCTCTTCCAAAGGGCATTAAAACAGTCTTGTTAAGCTACTGTGACCCCCACGTCTCTTCCAAGGGGCAATAAAACCGTTTTATTAAACCACTCTTCATTCCACAGCTCTTCCAAGGGGCATTAAAACCGTCTTGTTAAGCTCCTGAGACCTCCACATCTCTTCCACGGGGCATTGATAATGTCTTATTATGCCACTGCGACCTCAACCACTCTTACAAGGGGAAATAAGAGTCTTGTTAAGCTATTGTGACCACCACGTCTCTTCCACGGGTCATTGATATTGTCTTTTTATTCCACTGCGAACTTCACTATTCTTCAAAGGGGCATTGATATTGTCATTTTATTCCTCTGCGACCTCCACCACTCTTCCAAGGGGCATTAAAAACGTCTTGTTTAGCTAATGTGAATTCCAAGTCTCTACCACGGGGCATTGATATTGTCTTTTTATTCCACTGTAACCTCCACCACTTTTTCAAGGTTCATTAAAACTGTCTTGTTAAGCTACTGTGACCTCCACTTCTCATCCAGGGGGCATTAAGACCGTCTTGTTAAACCACTTTGCACTCCACACCTCTTCCAAGGGGCATTGAAGCAGTCTTGTTAAGCTACTGTGACCTTCACATATCATCCAAGGGCCATCAAAACAGACTTGTTAGACTACTCTGAACTCCACACCTCTTCCAAGGGGCATTAAATCCCTCTTGTTAAGCTTCTGTGAACTCCACGTTTCTTCCAAGGGGCATTAATATTGTCTTTTTATTGCACTGCGACCTCCACCACTCTTCCAAGGGGCATTAAAACCATCTTATTAAGCTACTGTGACCTCCACGTCTCTATCACGGGGCATTGATATTGTCTTTTTATTCCCTTGTAACCTCCACCACTCAACCAAGGGGCATTAAAACCATCTTGTTAAGCTACTGTGACCTCGACGTCTCTCCCAAGGGGCATTGATAATGTCTTTTTATTCCACTGCGACCTCCACCACTCATCCATGGGGCATTAGAAGTGTCTTGTTAAGCTACTGTGACCTCCACGTCTCTTCCACGGGGCATTGATATTGTCTTTTTTATATCACAGCAACCTCCACCACTCTTCCAAGGGTCATTAAAACCGTCTTGTAAAGCTACTGTGACCTTCACGTCTTCTCCCCGGGGCATTGATATTGTCTTTTTATTCCACTGCGTCCTCCACCACTCTTCCATGGGGCATTGATATTGTCTTTATATTCCACTGCGACCTCCACCACTCTTCCACGGGACATTGGTATTGTCTTTTTATTCCACAGCTACCTCCAACACTCTTCCAAGGGGCATTAAAACCGACTTGTTAAGCTACTTTGACCTCCACGTATCTTCAACGGGGAAATTATATCATCTCTTTATTCCACTGCGACCTCCACCACTCTTCCAATGTTCATTGATATTGTCTTTTTATTCCACTCCGACCTCCACCACTCTTTCAATGGGCATTAAAACAGTCTTGTTAAGCTACTGTGACCTCCACTTCTCTCCCACGGGGCATTGATACGGTCCTTTTCTTCCACTGCGACCTTCATCACTCTTCCAAGGGGCATTATTTTGTCTTTTTATTCCACTGCGACCTCCACCACTCTTCCAAGGGGCACTAAAACCGTCTTGTTAAGCTACTGTGATCCCCACATCACTTGCAAAGGGTATTGATATTGTCTTTTTATTCCACTGTAACCTCCACCACTCTTCCAAAGGGGGTTAAAACTGTCTTGTTGAGCTACTGTGACCAACACGTCTCTTCCACGGGACATTGATGTTGCCTTTTTTTTCCACTGCGACCTCCACCAGTCTTCCAAGGGGCATTGATATTGTCTTTTTATTCCACTGCGACCTCCACCACTCTTCCAAGGGGCATTAAAACCGTCTTGTTTAGCTACTGTGACCTCCACGTCTCTTCCATGGGGCACTGATATTGTCTTTTTATTCCACTGTAACCTCCACCAATCTTGTCTAATAATGTCTTATTATGCCACTGCGACCTCCACCACTCTTCCAAAGGGAAATAAAAGAGTCTTGTTAAGCTACTGTGACCACCACGTCTCTTCCACGGGTCATTGATATTGTCTTTTTATTCCACTGCGAACTCCACTATTCTTCCAAGGGGCATTGATATTGTCTTTTTATTCCTCTGCGACCTCCACCACTCTTCCAAGGGGCATTAAAAACGTCTTGTTAAGCTAATGTGAATTCCAAGTCTCTACCATGGGGCATTGATATTGTCTTTTTATTCCACTGTAACCTCCACCACTTTTTCAAGGTTCATTAAAACCGTCTTGTTAAGCTACTGTGACCTCCACTTCTCATCCAGGGGGCATTAAAACCGTCTTGTTAAACCACTTTTCACTCCACACCTCTTCCAAGGGGCATTGAAGCAGTCTTGTTAAGCTACAGTGACCTTCACATCTCATTCAAGGGCCATCAAAACAGACTTGTTAGACTATTCTGAACTCCACACCTCTTCCAAGGGGCATTAAATCCCTCTTGTTAAGCTTCTGTGAACTCCATGTTTCTTCCAAGGGGCATTGATACTGTCCTTTTATTCCACTGCGACCTCTATCACTCTTCCAAGGAGCATTAATATTGTCTTTTTATTGCACTGCGACCTCCACCACTCAACCAAGGGGCATTAAAACCGTCTTGTTAAGCTACTGTGACCTCGACGTCTCTTCCAAGGGGCATTAAAATCATCTTATTAAACCACTCTGAACTCCATCACTCTTCCAAGGTTCATTAAAACCATTCTGTAAAGCTACTATGACCTCCATGTCTCTTCCAGGGGGCATTGATATTGTTTTTTTATTCCACTGCGACCTCCATCACTCTTCCAAGGGGCATTGATATTGTATTGTTATTGCACTGCGACCTCCACCACTTTTCCAAGGAGCATTAAAACCATCTTATTAAGCTACTGTTACCTCCAAGTCTCTTCCAAGGGACATTGATATTGTCTTTTTATTCCACTGCGACCTCCAACACTCTTCCAAGGGGCACTGATATTGCCTTTTTATTCCACTGCGTCCTCTACCACGCTTCCAAGAGGCATTAAAACCGGCTTGTTAACCTACTTTGACCTCCATGTCTCTTCCACTGTGCATTGATATTGTCTTTTTATTCCACTGTAACATCCACCACTCTTCCAAGGGGCATTAAATCCGTCTTGTTAAGCTACTGTGAACTCGTCTCTTCCAAGGGGCATTAAAACCATCTTGTTAAACCACTCTGAACTCCAGAGCTCTTCCAAGGGGCATTAAAACCATCTTGTGCAGCTACTATGACCTCCACGCCTTTTCCACGGGGCATTTATATTGTCTTTTTATTCCACTGAGACCTCCACCACTCTTCCAAGGGGCATTGATATTGTCTTCTTATTCCACTGCGACGTCCACCACTCTTCCAAGGGGCAGTAAAACCGTCTTGTTGAGCTGCAGTGACAACCACGTCTCTACGATGGGGCATTGATATTGTCTTTTAATTCCACTGTGACATCCACCACTCTTCCAAGGGGAATTAAAACCATCTTGTTAAGCAGCTGTGACCTACAAGTTTCTTCCAAGAGGCAATGATATTTTCTTTTTATTCCACTGCGACCTCCAGCACTCTTCTAAGGGGCAATAAAACCGTCTTGTTAAGCTACGGTGACCTACACTTCTCTTCCAAGGCACATTAAAACCATCTTGATAATGCACTCTGAACTCCACAGATCTTCCAAGGGGCATTAAAACCATCAATTTAAGATACTGTGACCTCCACGTCTCTTCCACGGGGCATTGATATTGTCTTTTTATTCCACTGCGACCTCCAACCCTCTTCCATGGGGCATTAAAATCGTCTTTTTAAGATACTGTGACCTCCACGTCTCTTCCACGGGGCATTGATATTGTTTTTTTATTCCACTGCGACCTCCACCACTCTTCCAAGTCACATTAAAACCATCTTGTTAAGCTACTGTCACCTACAAGTCTCTTCCAAGGGCATTAAAACCATCTTAATAAACCACTCTGAAATCCACAGCTCTTCCAAGGGGCATTAAAAGCATCTTGTTAATCTACTGTGACCTCCACTTCTCTCCCACAGGGCATTGATACTGTCCTTTTCTTCCACTGCGACCTTCATCACTCTTCCAAGGGGCATTAATATTGTCTTTTTATTCCACTGCGACCTCCACCATTCTTCCAAGGGGCATTAAAGCCATCTTCTTAAGCTACTGTGACCGCCATGTCTCTTCCACGGGGCATTGATATTGTCTTTTTATTCCACTGTAACCTCCACCACTCTTCCAAGGGACATTAAAACCGTCTTGTAAGCTACTGTGACCTCGACGTCTCTTCAAAGGGGCATTGATATTGTATTTTTATTCCACATAACCTCCACCACTCATCCAAGGGGCATTAAAACCGTCTTGTTAAGCTACTGTGACCTCCACGTCTCTTCCAAGGTGCATAAATACCATCTTGTTAAACCACTCTGAACTCCACAGCTATTTCAAAGGGCATTAAAACCGTCTATTTAAACTACTGTGACCTCCACGTCTCTTCCATGGGGCATTGATACTGTCCTTTTATTCCACACCTACCTCCAACACTCTTCCAAGGGGCATTAAAACCGACTTGTTAAGCTATTGTGACCTCCACGTCTCTTCCACGGGGTATTGATATTGTCAGTTTATGCCACTGCGACCTCCACCACTCTTCCAAGGGGCATTAAAACCATCTTGTTAAGCTACTGTGACCTCCACGTCTCTTCAACGGGGAATTGATATCATCTTTTTATTCCACTGCGACCTCCACCGCTCTTCCAATGTTCATTGATATTGTCTTTTTATTCCACTCTGACCTCCACCACTCATCCAACGGGCATTAAAACCGTCTTGTTAAGCTACTGTGACCTCCACGTATCTTCCAACGGGCATTAAAACCGTCTTGCTAAGCTACTGTGATCTCCACGTCTCTCCCACGGGGCATTGATACTGTCCTTTTCTTCCACTGCGACCTTCATCACTCTTCCAAGGGGCACCAATATTGTCTTTTTATTCCACTGCGACCTCCACCACTCTTCCTAGGGGCATTAAAGCCATCTTGTTAAGCTACTGTGACGTCCATGTCTCTTCCACGGGGCATTGATATTGTCTTTTTATTCCACTGTAACCTCCACCACTCTTCCAAGGGACATTAAAACCGTCTTGTAAGCTACTGTGACCTCGACGTCTCTTCAAAGGGGCATTGATATTGTATTTTTATTCCACAAAACCTCCACCACTCATCCAAGGGGCATTAAAATCATCTTTTTAAGCTACTGTGACCTCCACGTCTCTTCCAAGGTGCATAAAAACCATCTTGTTAAACCACTCTGAACTCCACAGCTATTCCAATGGGCATTAAAACCGTCTATTTAAGTTACTGTGACCTCCACATCTCTTCCACGGGGCTTTGATAGTCTTTTTATTCCACAGCGACCTCCACCACCCTTCAAAGGGGCATCAAAACCATCTTGTTAAGCTGCTGTGACCTCCACATCTCTTCCACGGGGCTTTGATAGTCTTTTTATTCCACTGTAACCTCCACCACTCATCCAAGGGGCAATAAAACCGTCTTCTTCAGCTACTGTGAGCTCGACGTCTCTTCCAAGGGGCATAAAAACCGTCTTTTTAAACCACTCTGAACTCCACCACTCTTCCAAGGTGCATTAAAACCATCTTGTTTACCTACTATGACCTCCATATCTCTTCCACGGGGCATTAATATTGAGTTTTTATTCCACTGTATCCACCACCCATCTTCCAAGGGGCATTGATATCATCTTTTTATTCCACTGCGACCTCCACCACTCTGCCTAGGGGCATTAAAACCATCTTGTTAAGCTACTATGACCTCCACGTCTCTTCCTCGGGACATTGATATTGTCTATTTATTCCACTGCGACCTCCACAACTCTTCCAAGCAGTGTTGATATTGTCTTTTTATTCCAATGCGACCTCCACCACTCTTCCAAGAGGCATTAAAACCATCTTGTTAAGCTACTGTGACCTCCACGTCTCTTCCAAGGGGCATTAAAACCATCTTGTTATACCAATAGGAACTCCACAGCTCTTCCAAGCCGCAATAAAACCAATTATTTAAGCTGCTGTGACCTCCCCGTCTCTTCCACGGAGCTTCAATATTGTCTTTTTATTCCACAGCGACCACCACCGCTATTCCAAGGGGCATTAAAACCGTCTTGTTAAGCTACTGTGACCTCCACGAGTCTTCCACGGGGCATTGATATTGTCTTTTTATTGCACTGTAACCACCACCCCTCTTCCACGGGGCATTGATATTGTCTTTTTATTCCACTGCGACCTCCACCACTCATCCAAGGGGCATTAAAACCGTATTGTTAAGCTGCTGAGAACTCCACGTCTCTTCCAAGGGGCATTAAAACCATCTTGTTTAACCACTCTGAACTCCACAGCTATTCCAAGGGGCATTAAAACCGTCTATTTAAGCTACTGTGACCTCAACGTCTCTTCCTCGGGGCATTGATAATGTCTTTTTATTCCACAGCGACCTCCACCAATTTTCCAAGGGGCATTAAAACCATCTTGTTAAGCTACAGTGACCTCCACTTCTCTTCCACAGGGCATTGATACTGTCCGTATATTACACTGTGACCTCCACGTTTCATGCGCGGGACATTGATATTGTCTTTTTATTCCACTGCGACCTCCACCACTTTTCCAAGGGGCATTGATATTGTCTTTTTATTCCACTGCGACCTCCACCACTTTTCCAAGGGGCATTGATATTGTCTTTTTATTCCACTGAGACCTCCACCACTCTTCCAAAGGGCATTAAAACTGCCTTGTTAAACTACTGTGACCTCCACGTCTCTTCCAAGGGTCATTGATATTGTCTATTTATTCCACTGTAGCCTCCACCACTCTTTCAAGGGGTATTAAAACCTCCTTGTTAATCTACTGGGTCCTCGACGTCTCTTCCAAGGGGCATTGATATTGTCTTTTTATTCCACTATAATCTCCACCACTCATCCAAGGGGCATTAAAACCGTCTTGTTACGCTGCTGTGACCTCCATGTCTCTTCCAAGGGGCATTAAAACAATCTTGTTAAACCAATCTGAAATCCACAGCTATTCCAAGGGGCATTAAAACCGTCTATTTAAACTACTGTGACCTCCACGTCTCTTCCACGGGGCTTTGATTTTCTCTTTTTATTCCACTAAAACCTCCACTACTCATCCAAGGGGCATTAAAACCGTCTTGTTAAGCTACTGTTAACTCCATGTCTCTTCCACGGGGCATTAATACTGTCCTTTTATTCAACTGCAACCTCCATCACTCTTCCAAGGGGCATTAATATTGTCCTTTTATTCCACTGCGACCTCCACCACTCTTCCAATGGGAATTGATATTGTCTTTTTATTCCACTGTGACCTCCACCACTCTTCCAAAGGGCATTAAAACCGTCTTGGTAAGGTACAGTTGCGTCAACGTCTCTTCCATGGGGCATTGATAATGTCTTTATATTCACTGTAACCTCCACCACTCTTCCAAGGGGCATTAAAACCATCTTGTTAAGCTACTGTGACTTCCACGTCTCTTCCAAGAGGCATTAAAACCATCTTGTTAAGCCACTATGAAATCCACATCTCTTCCAAGGAACAATAAAACCATTTATTTAAGCTACTGTGACCTCCATGTCTCTTCCACGGGGTTTTGTTATTATCTTTTTATTCCACAGCGACCTCCACCACTCTTCCAAGGGTCATTAAAACCATCTTGTCAAGCTACTGTGACCTCCACGTCTCTTCCACGGGACATTGATATTGTATTTTTATTCCACTGCGACCTCCACCACTCATCCAAGGGGCATTAAAACTGTCTTGTTAAGCTACTGTGACCTCCATGTCTCTTCCACGGGGCATTGATATTGTCTTTTTATTACACTGTAACCTCCACCACTCTTCCAAGGGACATTAAAACCATCTTATAAGCTACTTTGACCTCGATGTCTCTTCGTAGGGGCATTGATATTGTCTTTTTATTCCACTGTAACCTCCACCACTCATCCAAGGGGCATTAAAACCGTCTTATTAAGCTACTGTGACCTCCAATTCTCTTCCAAGGTGCATAAAAACCATCTTGTTAAACCTCTCTGAGCTCCACAGCTATTCAAAGGGGCATTCAAACCATCTATTTAAGCTACTGTGACCTCCACGTCTTTCCCACGGTGCTTTGAAATTGTCTTTTTATTCCACAGCGACCTCCACCACTCTTCCAAGGGGCATTAAAACCATCTTGTTAAGCTACTGTGACCTCCACGTTTCTTCCACGGGGCTTTGATACTGCCCTTTTATTCAACTGCGACCTCTATCACTCTTCCAAGGGGCATTCATATTGTGTTTTTATTCCACTGCGACCTCCACCACTCTTCCAAGGGGCATTAAAACCATCTTGTTAAGCTACTGTGACCTGCACATCTCTTACATGGGACATTGATATTGTCTTTTTATTCCACTGCGACCTCCACCACTCTTACAAGGGGTCATTGATATTGCTTTTTATTCCACTGCGACCTCCAATACTCTTCCAAGGGGCATTGATATTGTTTTTTCATTCCACTGCGACCTCCACCACTCTGCCTAGGGGCATTAAAACCATCTTTTAAAGCTACTGTGACCTCCACGTCTCTTCCAAGGAGCATTGATATTGTCTTTATTCCATTGCGACCGCCATCACTCTTCCAAGGGGCATTAATATTGTCTTTTTATTCCACTGCGACCTCAACCACTCTTCCAAGGGGCATTAAAACCATCTTGTTAAGCTACTGTGACCTGCACATCTCTTACATGGGACATTGATATTGTCTTTTTATTCCATTGCGACCTCCACCCTCTTACAAGGGGCATTGATATGGTCCTTTTATTCCACTGCGACCTCCAACACTCATCCAATGGGCATTAAAACTGTCTTGTTCAGCTACTATGACCTCCACGTCTCTTCCACGGGGCATTGATATTGTCTTTTTATTCCATTGTAACCACCACCCCTCTTCCAAGGGGCATTGACATTGTCTTTTTATTCCACTGCGACATCCACCACTCATCCAAGGGGCATTAAAACTGTCTTGTTAAGCTACTATGACTTCCACTTCTCTTCCAAGGTGCATAAAAACCATCTTGTTAAACTACTCTGATCTCCACAGCTATTCCAAGGGGCATTAAAACATAGTTACATAGTTACATAGTTACATAGTTTATAAGGCCGAAAAAAGACAAGCGTCCATCCAGTTCAGCCTATTTCTTGTGCACTGCAGCTATTCCGCAGCGTTGATCCAGGGGAACGCAAAAAAAAACAAAACAAAACAAAAAAAAACATGCGGTATAGGCCAATTGACATCATTGAGGAAAAAATTCACTTCCCGACACCAATCTGGATTAATTAACTATCACTAAGCATAAGATGTAATTTTATTGTTCTCAAGAAAGGCGTCCAGGCCTCTCTTGAACTCATTAAGTGAGTTGGACATCACCACTTCCTCTCCCAGAGAGTTCCAGAGTCTCACGGCTCTGACCGTAAAGAATCCCCTTCTATGCTGGTGCAGGAACCTCCTTTCCTCCAGACGCATAGTGTGCCCCCTCGTCTTTGTCACCATCCTTGGTATAAACAGGTCATGGGAGAGATCTCTGTACTGCCCCCTGATGTATTTATACATGTTTATGAGGTCTCCCCTAAGCCTTCTCTTTTCCAACGTAAATAGGCCTAATTTTGACAACCTCTCTGGGTATTCTAGTCCCTCCATTCCCTTTATTACCTTAGTCGCCCTCCTTTGTACCCTCTCTAGCTCCAATATGTCTTTCCTGAGCCCCGGAGCCCAGAACTGTGCACAATATTCTAAGTGCGGCCTTACCAGCGCTTTATACAGAGGAAGAACAATGTTCTCATCATATGCCCCTATTCCTCTTCTGATGCATGCCATGACTCTATTTGCCTTCGCAGCTGCTGCCTGACACTGGGCACTCCAATTTAATTTGCTATTAACCAAGACGCCCAGGTCCTTCTCCATGTCAGATTTCCCCAACGGTTTCCCATTTAATATGTATGGGTGACTGCTGTTTTTCTTTCCCATGTGCATGACTTTACATTTATCGGCATTGAACCCCATTTGCCATTTTTTGGCCCAACTCCCCAATTTATCTAAATCCTCCTGTAGCTGTGCCCTATCCTCATCTGTGTTAACTACTTTATAAAGTTTAGTATCATCTGCAAATATTGCTATTTTACTATGCAACCCTTCCACTAGATCATTAATAAATATATTAAATAATATAGGGCCCAAGACAGACCCTTGAGGCACCCCGCTAGTAACCCTGACACACCCTGAGCTTACTCCATTGATAACCACCCTCTGCTTTCTATTACTCAGCCAGCTATTTACCCACTTACACACATTATCCCCCAGACCAAGCATTCTCATTTTATATACCAACCTTTTGTGTGGCACGGTATCAAACGCTTTGGAGAAGTCAAGGTATACAACATCCACTGACTCTCCCCGGTCCAGCTGTGAGCTCACCTCCTCGTAGAAGGCAATCAGGTTTGTTTGGCAGGAGCGATCTCTCATGAATCCATGTTGATATGGAGTTAGACAGTTATTATCATTAAGATATTCTACAATAGCATCTCTAAGAAATCCTTCAAACAATTTACCCACAACAGACGTTAAGCTGACTGGTCTATAGTTCCCAGGGTCACTTTTAGACCCCTTTTTGAATATTGGTACCACATTTGCTTGGCGCCAGTCTAGTGGGGCAGTCCCTGTCCATAAAGAGTGCTTGAATATAAGATACAGCGGTCTGTCTATCACATTACTTAATTCTTTTAGTACCCGGGGGTGTATGCCATCTGGGCCTGGTGACTTGTCTATTTTGATATTATTTAGGCGTTTCTGAACTTCCTCCTGGGTTAGGTGGGTGATATTTAGCGGAGGGTTTACTTTATTACTTTGCATTTCCTCCGATAAATTGTTTTCTTTTGTGAAAACAGTGGAGAAGAAGCTATTGAGTAGGTTTGCTTTACCCTCATCGCCCTCTATGATTTTACCCAGGTTATTTTTCAATGGGCCAACTCCATCAGTTTTAATCCTTTTACTGTTTATATAGTTAAAGAACAGTTTGGGATTCGTTTTACTTTCTTTGGCAATTAGTCTCTCTGTCTCCTCTTTTGCTATTCTTATTTGTTTCTTACAGATTTTGTTTTTTTCCCTATAAGTTATTAGCGCTTCCTCGCTGCCTTCTTGTTTAAGTTTACCGAAAGCCCTTTTTTTGTTTTTCATTGCCCTCTTGACTTCCTTATTTAGCCACATTGGCTTCCTCCTAAAAACCATCTATTTAAGCTACTGTGACCTCCACGTCTCTTACTCGGAGCTTTGATATTGTCTTTTTATTCCACAGTGACCTCCACCAATCATCCAAGGGGCATTAAACCGTCTTGTTAAGCTACTGTGGCCTCCACGTCTCTTCCTTTGGGCATTGATACTGTCCTTTTATTCCACAGCTACCTCCAACACTCTTCCAAGGGGCATTAAAACCGACTTGTTAAGCTACTGTGACCTCCACGTCTCTTCCACGGGGTATTGATATTGTCAGTTTATGCCACTGCGACCTCCACCTCTCTTCCAAGGGGCATTAAAACCATCTTGTTAAGCTACTGTTACCTATAAGTCTATTCAACGGGGAATTGATATCGTCTTTTTATTCCACTGCGACCTCCACCACTCTTCCAATGTTCATTGATATTGTCTTTTTATTCCACTCTGACCTCCACCACTCTTCCAACGGGCATTAAAACCGTCTTGTTAAGCTACTGTGACCTCCACGTATCTTCCAACGGGCATTAAAACCGTCTTGTTAAGCTACTGTGACCTCCACGTCTCTCCCACGAGGCATTGATACTGTCCTTTATTTCCACTACGACCTTCACCACTCTTACAAGGGGGATTAATATTGTCTTTTTATTCCACTGCAACCTCAACCACTTTTCCAAGGGGCATTAAAGCCATCTTGTTAAGCTACTGTGACCTCCATGTCTCTTCCACGGGGCATGGATATTGTCTTTTTATTCCACTGTAACCTCCACCACTCTTCCAAGGGACAGTAAAACCGTCTTGTAAGCTACTGTGACCTCGACGTCTCTTCAAAGGGGCATTGATATTGTATTTTTATTCCACATAACCTCCACCACTCATCCAAGGGACATTAAAACCATCTTGTTAAGCTACTGTGACCTCCACGTCTCTTCGAAGGTGCATAAAAACCATCTTGTTAAACCACTCTGAACTCCACAGCTATTCCAAAGGGCATTAAAACCATCTATTTAAGCTACTGTGACCTCAACGTCTCTTCCACGGGGCTTTGATAGTCTTTTTATTCCACAGTGACCTCCACCACTCTTCCAAGAGGCATTAAAACCATCTTGTTAAGCTGCTGTGACCTTCACGTCTCTTCCACGGGGCATTGATATCATCTTTTTATTCCACTGCGACCTCCACCACTCTTCCAAGGGGTCATTGATATTGTCTTTTTATTCCACTGTGAACTCCACCACTCTTCCAAGGGGCATTAATATTGTCTTTTTATTCCACTGCGACCTCCACCACTCTGCCTAGGGGCATTAAAACCATATTGTTAAGCTACTATGACCTCCACGTCTCTTCTTTGGGACATTGATATTGTCTTTTTATTCCACTGCGACCTCCACAACTCTTCCAAGCGGTGTTGATATTGTCTTTTTATTCCAATGCGACCTCCATCACTCTTCCAAGGGGCGTTAAAACCATCTTGTTAAGCTACTGTGACCTCCACGTCTCCTCCAAGGGACATTAAAACCATCTTGTTAGGCTGCTGTGACCTTCACGTCTCTTCCACGGGGCATTGATACTGTTCTATTATTCAACCAAGGGGCATTAATATTGTGTTTTTATTCCACTATGACCTCCACCACTCCTCCAAGTGGTATTAAAACCGTCTTATTAAGCTACTGTGACCTCCACGTCACTTCCACGGGACATTGATATTATCTTTTTATTCCACTGCGACCTCCAACACTCTTCCAAGGGACATTAAAACGGTCTTGTTAAGCTATTGTGACCTCCATATCTCTTCCACGGGGAATTGATATTGTCTTTTTATTCCACTGTAACCTCCACCACTCATCCAAGGGGCAATAAAACCGTCTTCTTCAGCTACTGTGAGCTCGACGTCTCTTCCAAGGGGCATAAAAACCGTCTTATTAAACCACTCTGAACTCCACCACTCTTCCAAGGTGCATTAAAACCATCTTGTTCACCTACTATGACCTCCATGTCTCTTCCACGGGGCATTGATATTGAGTTTTTATTAAACTGAATCCACCACCCCTCTTCCAAGGGGCATTGATATCATCTTTTTATTCCACTGCGACCTCCACCACTCTTCCAAGGGGTCATTGATATTGTCTTTTTATTAAACTGTGACCTCCACCACTCTTCCAAGGGGCAGTGACATTGTCTTTTTATTCCGCTGCGACCTCCACCACTCTGCCTAGGGGCATTAAAACCATCTTGTTAAGATACTATGACCTCCACATCTCTTCCTTGGGCCATTGATATTGTCTTTTTATTCCACTGCGACCTCCACAACTCTTCCAACCGGTGTTGATATTGTCTTTTTATTCCAATGCGACCTCCACCACTCTTCCAAGGGGCATTAAAATCATCTTGTTAAGCTACTGTGACCTCCATGTCTCTTCCAAGGGGCATTAAAACCATCTTGTTAAGCTGCTGTGACCTTCACGTCTCTTCCACGGGGCATTGATACTATCCTATTATTCAACTGCGATCTCTCTCACTCTTCCAAGGGGCATTAGTATTGTGTTTTTCTACCACTTTGAACTCCACCACTCTTCCAAGGTGCATTAAAACCATCTTGTTCACCTACTATGACCTCCATGTCTCTTCCACGGGGCATTGATTTTGAGTTTTTATTAAACTGTATCCACCACCCCTCTTCCAAGGGGCATTGATATCATCTTTTTATTCCACTGTGACCTCCACCACTCTTCCAAGGGGCATTGATATTGTCTTTTTATTCCACAGCGACCTCCACCGCTATTACAAGGGGCATTAAAACCATCTTGTTAAGCTACTGTGACCTCCACGAGTCTTCCACGGGGCATTGATATTGTCTTTTTATTGCACTGCGACCTCCACAACTCTTCCACGGGGCATTGATATTGTCTTTTTATTCCACTGCGACCTCCACCACTCATCCAAGGGGCATTAAAACAGTCTTGTTCGGCTGCTGAGAACTCCACGTCTCTTCCAAGGGGCATTAAAACCATCTTGTTAAACCACTCTGAACTCCACAGCTATTACAAGGGGCATTAAAACCGTCTATTTAATCTACTCTGACCTCAACGTCTCTTCCTCGGGGCATTGATTGTCTTTTTATTCCACAGCGACCTCCACCAATTTTCCAAGGGGCATTAAAACCACCTTGTTAAGCTACAGCGACCTCCACTTCTCTCCACGGGGCATTGATACTGTCCGTATATTACACTGTGACCTCCACGTTTCATGCACGAGACATTGATATTGTCTTTTTATTCCACTGTGACCTCCACCACTCTTCCAAGGGGCATTGATATTGTCGTTTTATTCCACTGAGACCTCCACCACTCTTCCAAGGGACATTAAAACTGCCTTGTTAAGCTACTGTGACCTCCACGTCTCTTCCAAGGGGCATTGATATTGTCTATTTATTCCACTGTAGCCTCCACCACTCTTCCAAGGGGCATTAAAACCTTCTAATTAATCTACTGGGACCTCGACGTCTCTTCCAAGGGGCATTGATATTGTATTTTTATTCCACTATAACCTCCACCACTCATCCAAGGGGCATTAAAACCGTCTTGTTATGCTGCTGTGACCTCCACCTCTCTTAAAAGGGGCATTAAAACAATCTTGTTAAACCACTCTGAAATCCACAGCTATTCCAAGGGGCTTTAAAACCGTCTATTTAAACTACTGTGACATCCACGTCTCTTCCACGGGGCATTGATATTGTCTTTTTATTCCACAGCGACCTCCACCACTCTTCCAAGGGGCATTAAAACCATCTTGTTAAGCTAATGTGACCTCCATGTCTCTTCCACGGGGCACTAATACTGTCCTTTTATTCAACTGCGACCTCCATCACTCTTCCAAGGGGCATTAATATTGTCCTTTTATTCCACTGCGACCTCCACCACTCTTCCAATGGGAATTGATATTGTCTTTTTATTTCACTGCGACCTGCACCACTCTTCCAAGGGGCATTAAAACCGTCTTGTTAAGCTACTGTGACCTACATGTCTCCTCCAAGGGGCATTAAAACCGTCTTATTAAAACACTCTGCACTCCACATCTCTTCCAAGGGAAATTTATATTGTCTTTTTATTCCACTGTGACCTCCACCACTCTTCCAAAGGGCATTAAAACCGTCTTGGTAAGCTACAGTTACGTCAACGTCTCTTCCACGGGGCATTGACATTGTCTTTTTATTCCACTGTAACCTCCACCACTCTTCCAAGGGGCATTAAAACCATCTTGTTAAGCTACTGTGACTTCCACGTCTCTTCCAAGAGGCATTAAAACCATCTTGTTAAAACACTATGAAATCCACATCTCTTCCAAGGAGCAATAAAACCATTTATTTAAGCTACTGTGACCTCCACGTCTCTTCCACGGGGTTTTGTTATTATCTTTTTATTCCACAGCGACCTCCACCACTCTTCCAAGGGTCATTAAAACCATCTTGTTAAGCTACTGTGACCTCCACGTCTCTTACACGGGACATTGATATTGTATTTTTATTCCACTGCTACCTCCACCACTCATCCAAGGGGAATTAAAACTGTTTTGTTAAGCTACTGTGACCTCCATGTCTCTTCCACGGGGCATTGATATTGTCTTTTTATACCACTGTAACCTCCACCACTCTTCCAAGGGACATTAAAACCGTCTTGTAAGCTACTTTTACCTCGATGTCTCTTCGTAGGGGCATTGATATTGTCTTTCTATTCCACTGTAACCTCCACCACTCATCCAAGGGGCATTAAAACCGTCTTGTTAAGCTACTGTAACCTCCAATTCTCTTCCAAGGTGCATAAAAACCATCTTGTTAAACCACTCTGAACTCCACAGCTATTCCAAGGGGCATTCAAATCGTCTATTTAAGCTACTGTGACCTCCACGTCTTTCCCACGGTGCTTTGATACTGCCCTTTTATTCAACTGCGACCTCTATCACTCTTCCAAGGCGCATTCATATTGTCTTTTTATTTCACTGCGACCTCCACCACTCTTCCAAGGGGCATTAAAACTGTCTTGTTCTGCTACTGTGACCTCGACGTCTCTTCCAAGCGGCATTAAAACCATCTTATTAAACCACTCTGAACTCCACCACTCTTCTAAGCGGCATTAAAACCATTTTGTTCAGCTACTATGACCTCCATGTCTCTTCCACGTGGCATTGATATTGAGTTTATATTTCACTGTAACCACCACCCCTCTTCCAAGGGACATTGATATCGTCTTTTTATTCCACTCCGACCTCCACCACTCTTCCAAGGGGTCTTTGATCTTGCTTTTTATTCCACTTTGACCTCCAATACTCTTCCAAGGGGCATTGATATTGTCTTTTCATTCCACTGCGACCTCCACCACTCTGCCTAGGGGCAATAAAACCATCTTTTAAAGCTACTGTGACCTCCACGTCTTTTCCACGGGGCATTGATATTGTATTTTTATTCCACTGTAACGTCCACCACTCTTCCGAGTGGCATTAAAACCATCTTGTTAAGCTACTTTGAACTCTACGTCTCTTCCAAGGGGCATTGATATTGTCTTTTTATTCCACTGCGACCTCCGCCACTCTTACGAGGTGCATTCATATTGTCTTTTTATTACACTGCGACCTCCACCATTCTTCCAAGGTGCATTAAAAACGTCTTGTTAAGCTACTGTGACCTCCACGTCTCTTCCAAGGGGTATTGATATTCTCTTTATTCCATTGCGACCTCCATCACTCTTCCAAGGGGCATTAATATTGTCTTTTTATTCCACTGCGACCTCAACCACTCTTCCAAGGGGCATTAAAACCATCTTGTTAAGCTACTGTGACCTCCACATCTCTTACATGGGACATTGATATTGTCTTTTTATTCCACTGCGACCTCCACCAATCTTACAAGGGGCATTGATATGGTCTTTTTATTCCACTGCGTCCTCCACCACTCTTCCAAGGGGCATTAAAACCATCTTGTTAAGCTACTGTGACCTCCATGTTTCTTCCACAGTGCATTCATATTGTCTTTTTATTCCACTGTAAACTCCACCACTCATCCAAGGGGCATTAAAACCCTCTTGTTAAGCTACTGTGACCTCCACGTCTCTTCCAAGGGGCATTAAAACCATCTTGTTAAACCACTCTGAAATCCACAGCTATTCCAAGGGGCATTAAAACCGTCTTATTAAGCTACTGTGACCTCCACATCTCTTCCACGGGACATTGATATTGTATTTTTATTCCACTGCGACCTCCACCACTCTTCCAATGGGCATTGAAATTGTCTTTTTATTCCACTGCGATCTCCACCACTCTTCCAAGGGGCATTAAAACCATGTTGTTTAGTTACAGTGACCTCCACGTCTCTTCCAAGGTGCATTAAAACCACCTTGTTAAACCACTCTGAACTCCACCACTCTTCCAAGGGGCATCAAAACCGTCTTGTTCAGCTACTATGACCTCCCCGTCTCTTCCACGGGGCATTGATATTGTCTTTTTCTTCCACTGTTACCACCACCCCTCTTCCACGGTGCATTGATATTGTCTTTTTATTAAACTGCGACATCCACCACTCATCCAAGGGGCATTAAAACTGTCTTGTTAAGCTACTGTGACCTCCACTTCTCTTCCAAGGTGCATAAAAACCATCTTGTTAAACTACTCTGAACTCAACAGCTATTCCAAAGTGCATTAAAACCATCTATTTAAGCTACTGTGACCTCCACGTCTCTTCCTCGGAGCTTTGATATTGTCTTTTTATTCCACAGTGACCTCCACCAATCATCCAAGGGGCATTAAACCGTCTTGTTAGGCTACTGTGACCTCCATGTCTCTTCCACGGGGCATTGATATTGTCTTTTTATTCCACTGTAACCACTACCCCTCTTCCAAGGGGCATTGATATTGTCTTTTTATTCCACTGCGACATCCACCACTCATCCAAGGGACATTAAAACCGTCTTGTTCAGCTACTATGACCTCCACGTATCTTCCACGGGGCATTGATATTGTCTTTTTATTCCACTGTAACCACCACCCCTCTTCCAAGGGGCATTGATATTGTCTTTTTATTCCACTGCGACATCCACCAGTCATCCAAGGGGCATTAAAACTGTCTTGTTAAGCTACTTTGACCTCCATGTCTCTTCCATGGGGCATTGATATTGTCTTTTTATTCCACTGTAACCTCCACCACTCTTCCAAGGGACATTAAAACCGTCTTGTAAGCTACTGTGACCTCGACGTCTCTTCGTAGGGGCATTGATATAGTCTTTTTATTCCACTGTAACCTCCACCACTCATCCAAGGGGCATTAAAACTGTCTTGTTAAGCTACTGTGACCTCCAATTCTCTTCCAAGGTGCATAAAAACCATCTTGTTAAACCACTCTGAACTCCACAGCTATTCCAAGGGGCATTCAAACTGTATATTTAAGCTACTGTGACCTCCACGTCTTTTCCACGGTGCCTTGATATTGTCTTTTTATTCCACAGCGACCTCCACCACTCTTCCAAGGGGCATTAAAACCATCTTTTTAAGCTACTGTGACCTCAAAGTCTCTTCCATGGGGCTTTGATATTGTCTTTTTATTACACTGTAACCTCCACCACTCTTCTAAGGGGCATTAAAACTGTCTTGTTCTGCTACTGTGACCTCGACGTCTCTACCAAGCGGCTTTAAAACCGTCTTATTAAACCACTCTGTACTCCACCACTCTTCCAAGGGGCATTAAAACCATTTTGTTCAGCTACTATGACCTCCATGTCTCTTCCACGGGGCATTGATATTGAGTTTTTATTCCACTGTAACTACCACCCCTCTTCCACGGGGCTTTGATATTGTCTTTTTATTCCACTGCGATCTCCACCACTCTTCCAAGGGGTCATTGATATTGTCTTTTTATTCCACTGCAACATCCAACACTCTTCCAAGGGGCATTGATATTGTCTTTTTATTCCACTGCGACCTCCACCACTCTGCCTAGGGGCATTAAAACCATCTTTTAACCCCTTAAGCCCAGGAGCATTTTCCGTTTTTGCATTTTCGTTTTTGCTCCCCTTGTTCCCAGAGCAATAGCGTTTTTATTTTTTGGTCAATATGGCCATGTGAGGGCTTATTTTTTGCGAGACGAGTTGTACTTTTCAACGCCATTACTAGTTTTACCATATCCTGTACGGGAAAACGGTAAAAAAATTCCAAGTGCGGTAAAATTGCAAAAAAAGTGCAATACCACAGTTGTTTTTTTTTTTTTTTTTTTTACCACGTTCACTGAATGCTAAAACTGACCTGCCCTTCTTATTCTACAGGTCATTACGAGTTCATAGACACCAAACATGCATAGGTTCTTTTATATTTAAGTGGTGAAAAAAAATTCCAAAATTTGGTAAAAAAATAAATAAAAAAATAGCGCCATTTTCTAAGACCTGTAGCGTCTCCATTTTTCGTGATCTGGGGCTGGTTTATGGCTTATTTTTTGCGAACCGGGCTGTCGTTTTTATTGATAACATTTGGGGTAGATCCGATGTTTTGATCGCCCGTTATTGCATTTTATTTCAATTTTGCGGCGACCAAAAAAAGTAATTCTGGCGTTTAGAATTTTTTTCTCGTTACGCCGTTTACCGATCGGATTAATTTTTTTTTTATATTGATAGATCGGACGATTCTGAACGCGGCGATACCAAATATGTGTATGTGGGGTTTTTTTTTTTATTTTGAATGGGGCGAAAGGGGGGTGATTTAAACTTTTATATTTTTTTATTTTTTTTATATTTTTAAAAACTTTTTTTTTTTATTTTTTGCATGCTTCTATAGTCTCCATAGGAGACTAGAAGCAGCAACTATCCGATCGCCTCTGCTACATACAGAGGACGAGCAGATCCCCTGCATGCAGCAGAAATGGTCCTGTGTTATGAGCGCCGACCACTAGGTGGCGCTCATAGCGATAAGATCATGACAACCACAGGCGTCTGCTGCAGACCCTGGGTTGTCATGCACGCCCATCGGCGACCCGCGATCACGTGACGGGGTCGCCGGTGGGCGTGGCTTATGACGTGCCACCCGGAAGCGACCGTTAAATGCTTGACAGCAGAGATTGACAGCAGCATTTAACATGTTAACAGCCACGGGTGGATCGCGATTCCACCCGCGGCTGTTGCGGGCACATGTAAGAATCAGCTGACATGTGCTCCGTTCAGTGAGGGCTCAGCGCAGCAGCCCTCACTGAACGGGCAGTACGCAAATATGCTTACTAATACGTCCTCGGTAGTTAAGGGGTTAAAGCTAGTGTGACCTCCACGTCTTTTCCACGGGGCATTGATATTGTCTTTTTATTCCACTGTAACCTCCACCACTCTTCCGAGGGGCATTAAAAACGTCTTGTAAGCTACTATGAACTCTACTACTCTTCAAGGGGCATTGATATTGTCTTTTTATTCCACTGCGACCTTCACCACTCTTCCGAGGTGCATTCATATTGTCTTTTTATTCCACTGCGACCTCCACCACTCTTCCAAGGGGCATTAGAACCATCTTGTTAAGCTACTGTGACCTACACGTCTCTTCCACGGGGCATTGATATTGTCTTTATTCCACTGCGACCTCCACCACATTTCCAAGGGGCATTTAAACCGTCTTGATAAGCTACTGTGACCTCCATGTCTCTTCCTGAGGGCATTGATATTGTCTTTTTATTTCCCTGTAACCTCCACCACTCTTCCAAGAGACATAAAAACCGTCTTGTTCAGCTACTGTGACCTCCACCACTCTACCAAGGGGCATTAAAACCGTCTTGTTAAGCTACTATGAACTCCACGTCTCTTCCACGAGGCATTGATATTGTCTTTTTATTCCACTGTAACCTCCACCACTCTTCCAATGGGCATTAAAACCATCTTGTTAAGCTAATGTGACCTACACGTATCTTCCAAGGGGCATTAAAACCATCTCAATAAACCTCTCTGAACTCAACGTCTCTTCCAAGGAGCATTAAAAGCGTCTTGTTAAGCTACTTTGACCTCCACGTTTCTTCCACGGGGCATTGATATTGTCTTTTTATACCACACCAACCTCCACCACTCTTCCAAGGGGCAATAAAACCATCTTGTTAAGCTACTGTGAGCACGACGTCTCTTCGAAGGGGCATTGGTATTGTCTTTTTATTCCACTGCGACCTCTACCACGTTTCCAAGGTACATTAATACTGTCTTGGTAAGCTGCTTTGACCTCCACGTCTCTTCCTCGGTCATTGATATTGTCATTTTATACCACAGCAACCACCAGCACTCTTACAAGGAGCAATAAAACCATCTTGCTAAGCTACTGTGACATCCACGTCTCTTCCCCGGGGCATTGATATTGTCTTTTTATTCCACTGCGACCACCACTACTCTTCCAAGGGACATTAAAATCGTCTTTTTAAGCTACTGTGACCTCTACGTCTCTTCCAAGTAGCAATGATACTGTCCTTTTATTCCAATGCGACCTCCATCACTCTTCCAAGGGGCATTAATATTGTCTTTTTATTCCACTGCGACTTACACCACTCATCCAAGGGGGATTAAAACAGTCTTGATAAGCTACTGTGACCTCCACGTCTCTTCCAAGTGGCATTGATATTGTCTTTTTATTCCACTGCCACCTCCACCACTCTTCCAAGGGGCATTAACAGCTTCTTGTTAAGCTACTGTGACCTACATGTCTCTTCCAAGGGGCAATAAAACCATCTTGATAAACCACTCTGAACTCCACAGCTCTACCAAGGGGCATTAAAGCCATCTTGTTAAGCTACTGTGACTTCCACGTCTCTTCCACGGGCCATTGATATTGTCTTTTTATTCCACTGCGACCTCCACCACTCTTCCATTGGCCATTGATATTGTCTTTTTATTCCACTGCCACCTCCACCACTCTTCCAAGGGGCATTAAAACTGTCCTTTAAAGCTACTGTGACCTCCACGTCTCTTCCAAGGGACATTGATATTGTCTTTTTATTCCATTACGACCTCCACCACTCATCCAATGGGCATTAAGAAAGTTTTGTTAAGCTACTGTGACCTACACGTGTCTTCCAAGGGGAATTAAAGCCATCTTGTTAAACCACTCTGAACTCCACAGCTATTCCAAGGGGCATTAAAACCGTCTATTTAAGCTACTGTGACCTCCACGTCTCTTCCACGGGGCATTAATATTGTCTTTTTATTCTACTGCGACCTCCATCACTCTTCCAAGGGGCATTAAAACCATCTTGTTAAGCTACTGTGACCTCCATGTCTCTTCCTTGGGACATTGATATTGTCTTTTTATTCCAGCGTAACCTCCACCACTTTTCCAAGGGGCATTAAAACCGTCTTGTTAAGCTACTGTGACCTCCACGTCTCTTCCAAGGGGCATTAAAACCATCTTGATAAACCACTCTGAACTCCACAGCTCTTCCAAGGGGCATTAAAACCATCTTGTTAAGCTCCTGGGACCTCCACGTCTCTTCCACGGGGCATTGATATTGTCTTTTTATTCCACTGCGACCTCCACAACTCTTCCAATGGGCATTGATATTGTCTTTTTATTCCACTGCGACCTCCACCACTCTTGCAAGGGACATTAAAACCGTCTTTTTAAGCTACTGTGACCTCCACGTCTCTTCCAAGGGGCATTAATATTGTCTTTTTATTCCACTGCGATGTCCACCACTCACTCAAGGGGCATTAAAACAGTCTTGCTAAGCTACTGTGAACTCCACATATCTTCCAAGGGGCATTAAAACAATCTTGTTAAACCACTCTGAACTCCACAGCTATTCCAAGGGGCATTAAAAACATCGATTTAAGCTACTGTGTCCTCCACGTCTCTTCCACGGGGCTTTTAAACCATCTTGTTAAGCTACTGTGACCTCCACGTCTCTTCCACGGGCCATTGATATTGTATTCTTACTCCACTGTCACCTCCACCACTCTTCCAAGAGACATTAAAACGGTCTTGTTAAGCTACTGTGACCTACATATCTCTTCAAAGGGGCATTAAAACCGTCTTGTTAAACCACTCTGAACTCCACAGCTCTTCCAAGGGGCATTAAATCTATCTTGTTAAGCTACTGTGACCTCCACGTCTCTTCCACGGGGAATTGATTTTGTCTTTTTATACCACAGCGACCTACACCTCTCTTCCAAGGGGCATAAAACCTTCTTATTAAACTACTGTGACCTCCACGTCTCTTCCCCGTGGCATTGATATTGTCTCTTTATTCCACTGTGACCTCCACCACTCTTCCAAGGGGCATTGATATTGTCTTTTTATTCCACTGCGACCTCTACCACTCTTCCAAGGGGTATTAAGAACGTCTTGTTAAGCTACTGTGACCTCCACGTCTCTTTCTCGGGGCATTGATATTGTCTTTTTATTCCACTGCGACCTCCAACACTCTTCCAAGGGGCATTAAAACCATCTTTTTAAGCTACTGTGAACTCCACATCTTTTCCATGGGCATTGATATTGTCTTTTTATTCCACTGTAACCTTCACTACTCTTCCAAGGAGCATTAAAACCATCTTGATAAACCACTCTGAACTCCACAGCTCTTCCAAGAAGCATTAAAACCATCTTGTTAAGCTACTGTGACATTAACGTCTCTTCCACGGCGCATTGATATTGTCTTTTTATTCCACTGCGACCTCCACCACTCTTCCAATGGACATTGATATTGTCTTTTTATTCCTCTGCGACCTCCACCACTCTTCCAAGGGCATTAAAACTGTTTTAAAGCTACTCTGACCTCTACCTCTTTTCCACGGGGCATTGATATTGTCTTTTTTTTCCACTGTAACCACCACCACTCTTCCAAGAGACATTAAAACCATCTTGTTAAGCTACTGTGACCTCCACGTCTCTTCCAAGGGGCATTTATATTGTCTTTTTATTCCACTGCGACCTCCACCACTGATCCAAGGGGAATTAAAACCATCTTGTTAAGCTACTGTGACCTCCACGTCTCTTCCACGGAGCATTGATATTGTCTTTTTATTCCACGGTAACCTCCACCCCTCTTCCAAGGTGCATTGATATTGTCTTTTTATTCCACTGTGACCTCCACCACTCTTCCAAGGGGTCATTGATATTGTCTTTTTATTCAACTGCGACCTCCACCACTCTTCCAAGGGGTCATTGATATTGTATTTTTATTCCTCTGTGACCTCCACCACTCTGCCTAGGGGCATTAAAACCGTCTTGTTAAGCTACTGTGACCTCCACGTCTCTTCCACCGGGCATTGATATTTTCTCTTTATTCCACTGTAACCCCCACCACTCTTCCAAAGGGAATTAAAACCGTCTTTTGTTAAGCTACTGTGACCTCCATGTCTCTTGCAAGGGGCATTAAAACCGTCTTATTAAACCACACTGAACTTCACCACTCTTCCATGGGTCATTAAAACTATCTTCTTCAGCTACTATGACCTCCACGTCTCTACCACGGGGCATTGATATTGTCTTTTTATTCCACCTTTACCTGCACCCCTCTTCCAAGGGGCACTGATATTGTCTTTTTATACTACTGTAACCTCCACCACTCTTCCAAGGGGTCAATGATATTGTCTTTTTATTCAACTGTGACCTCCACCATTCTTCCAAGGGGCATTGATATTGCATTTTTATTCCACTGCGACCTCCACCACTCTGCCTAGGGGCATTAAAACCATCTTGTTAAGCTACTGTGACCTCCACGTCTCTTCCATAGGGCATTGATATTGTCTTTTTATTCCACTATAACCCCCACAACTCTTCCAAGGGGAATTAAAACCGTCTTTTGTTAAGCTACTGTGACCTCCCCGTCTCTTCCATGGGGCATTAAAACCGTCTTATTGAACCACACTGAACTCCACCACTCTTCAAAGGGGTATTAAAACCATATTGTTAAGCTACTGTGACCTCAACGTCTCATCCACGGGTCATTGATATTGTCTTTTTATTCCATTGCGATCTCCACCACTCTTCCAAGGGGCCATAAAACCATCTTCTTAAGCTACTGTGACCTCGACGTCTATTCCCCGTGGCATTGATATTGTCTTTTTTATTCCACTGCCACCTCCACCACTCTTCCAAGGGGCATTAAGAGCTTCTTCTTAAGCTACTGTGACCTACATGTCTCTTTCAAGGGGCAATAAAACCATCTTGATAAACCACTCTGAACTCCACAGCCCTACCAAGGGGCATTAAAGCCATCTTGTTAAGCTACTGTGACTTCCACGTCTCTTCCACGGGCCATTGATATTGTCTTTTTATTCCACTGCGACCTCCACCACTCTTCCATTGGCCATTGATATTGTCTTTTTATTCCACTGCCACCTCCACTACTCTTCCAAGGGGCATTAAAACTGTCTTTTAAAGCTACTGTGACCTCCACGTCTCTTCCAAGGGGCATTGATATTGTCTTTTTATTCCATTACGACCTCCACCACTCATCCAATGGGCATTAAGAAAGTTTTGTTAAGCTACTGTGACCTACACGTGTCTTCCAAGGGGAATTAAAGCCATCTTGTTAAACCACTCTGAACTCCATAGCTATTCCAAGGGGCATTAAAACCGTCTATTTAAGCTACTGTGACCTCCACGTCTCTTCCATGGGGCATTAATATTGTCTTTTTATTCTACTGCGACCTCCATCACTCTTCCAAGGGGCATTAAAACCATCTTGTTAAGCTACTGTGACCTCCATGTCTCTTCCTTGGGGCATTGATATTGTCTTTTTATTCCACCGTAACCTCCACCACTTTTCCAAGGGGCATTAAAACCGTCTTGTTAAGCTACTGTGACCTCCACGTCTCTTCCAAGGGGCATTAAAACCATCTTGATAAACCACTCTGAACTCCACAGCTCTTCCAAGGGGCATTAAAACCATCTTGTTGAGCTCCTGGTACCTCCACGTCTCTTCCACGGGGCATTGATATTATCTTTTTATTCCACTGCGACCTCCACAACTCTTCCATGGGCATTGATATTGTCTTTTTATTCCACTGCGACCTCCACCACTCTTGAGAGGGACATTAAAACCGTCTTTTTAAGCTACTGTGACCTCCACGTCTCTTCCAAGGGGCATTAATATTGTCTTTTTATTCCACTGCGATGTCCACCACTCACGCAAGGGGCATTAAAACCGTCTTGTTAAGCTACTGTGAACTCCACGTATCTTCCAAGGGGCATTAAAACAATCTTGTTAAACCACTCTGAACTCCACAGCTATTCCAAGGGGCATTAAAACCATCGATTTAAGCTACTGTGTCCTCCACGTCTCTTCCACGGGGCTTTTATATTGTCTTTTATTTCCACAGCGACCTCCACCACTCTTCCAATGGGCATTAAAAACATCTTGTTAAGCTACTGTGACGTCCACGTCTCTTCCAAGGGGCATTGATATTGTCTTTTTATTCCACTGTAACCTTCACAACTCTTCCAAGGGGCATTAAAACCATCGTGATAAACCACTCTGAAATCCACCACTCTTCCAAGGGGCATTAAAACCATCTTGTTCAGCTACTGTGACCTCCACGTCTCTTCCCCGTGGCATTGATACTGTCTCTTTATTCCACTGTGACCTCCACCACTCTTCCAAGGGGCATTGATATTATCTTTTTATTCCACTGCGACCTCCAACACTCTTCCAAGGGGCATTAAGACCGTCTTTTTAAGATACTGTGAATTCCACGTCTATTCCATGGGGCATTGATATTGCCTTTTTATTCCACTGTAACCTTCACAACTATTCCAAGGGGCATTAAAACCATCGTGATAAACCACTCTGAACTCCACAGCTCTTCCAAGAAGCATTAAAACCATCTTGTTAAGCTACTGTGACCTCCACGTCTCTTCCACGGGGCATTGATATTGTCTTTTTATTCCACTGCGACCTCCACCACTCTTCCAATGGACATTGATATTGTATTTTTATTCCTCTGTGACCTCCACCACTCTGCCTAGGGGCATTAAAACCGTCTTGTTAAGATACTGTGACCTCCACGTCTCTTCCACGGGGCATTGATATTGTCTTTTTATTCCACTGTAACCCCCACCACTCTTCCAAGGGGAATTAAAATCGTATTTTTTTAAGCTACTGTGACCTCCACGTCTCTTGCAAGGGGCATTAAAACCGTCTTATTAAACCACACTGAACTTCACGACTCTTCCATGGGTCATTAAAACCATCTTGTTCAGCTACTATGACCTCCACCTCTCTACCACGGGGCTTTGATATTGTCTTTTTATTCCACCTTTACCTCCACTCCTCTTCCAAGGGGCACTGATATTGTCATTTTATACTACTGCGACCTCCACCACTCTTCCAAGGGGTCACTGATATTGTCTTTTTATTCAGTTGCAACCTCCACAATTCTTTCAAGGGGCATTGATATTGTATTTTTATTCCACTGCGACCTCCACCACTCTCCCTAGGGGCATTAAAACCGTCTTGTTAAGCTACTGTGACCTCCACGTCTGTTCCATAGGGCATTGATATTGTCTTTTTATTCCACTGTAACCCCCACCACTCTTCCAAGGGGCATTAAAACCATCTTGTTAAACCACTCTGATATCCACAGCTCTACCAAGGGGCATTAAAGCCATCTTGTTAAGCTACTGTGACTACCACGTCTCTGCCACGGGGCATTGATATTGTCTTTTTATTCCACTGCGACCTCCACCACTCTTCCATTGGCCATTGATATTGTCTTTTTATTCCACTGCCACCTCCACCACTCTTCCAAGGGGCATTAAAACTGTCTTTTAAAGCTACTGTGACCTCTACGTCTCTTCCAAGGGGCATTGATATTGTCTTTTTATTCCATTACGACCTCCACCACTCATCCAATGGGCATTAAGAAAGTTTTGTTAAGCTACTGTGACCTACACGTGTCTTCCAAGGGGAATTAAAGCCATCTTGTTAAAAAACTCTGAACTCCACAACTATTCCAAGGGGCATTAAAACCGTCTATTTAAGCTACTGTGACCCCCACGTCTCTTCCACGGGGCACTAATATTGTCTTTTTATTCTACCTCGACCTCCACCACTCTTCCAAGGGGCATTAAAACCGTCTTGTTAATCTACTGTGACCTCCATGTCTCTTCCTTGGGGCATTGATATTGTCTTTTTATTCCACCGTAACCTCCAGCACTTTTCCAAGGGGCATTAAATCTGTCTTGTTAAGCTACTGTGACCTCCACGTCTCTTCCAAGGGGCATTAAAACCATCTTGATAAACCACTCTGAACTCCACAGCTCTTCCAAGGGGCATTAAAACCATCTTGTTAAGCTCCTGGGACCTCCACATCTCTTCCACGGGGCATTGATATTGTCTTTTTATTCCACTGCGACCTCCACAACTCTTCCAATGGGCATTGATATTGTCTTTTTATTCCACTGCGACCTCCACCACTCTTGCAAGGGACATTAAAACCATCATTTTAAGCTACTGTGACCTCCACGTCTATTCCAAGGGGCATTAATATTGTCTTTTTATTCCACTGCGATGTCCACCACTCATTCAAGGGGCATTAAAACCGTCTTGTTAAGCTACTGTGAACTCCACGTATCTTCCAAGGGACATTAAAACAATCTTGTTAAACCACTCTGAACTCCACAGCTATTCCAAGGGGCATTAAAACCATTGATTTAAGCTACTGTGTCCTCCACGTCTCTTCCACGGGGCTTTTATATTGTCTATTATTTCCACAGCGACCTTCACCACTCTTCCAATGGGCATTAAAAACATCTTGTTAAGCTACTGTGACGTCCACGTCTCTTCCAAGGGGCATTGATATTGTCTTTTTATACCACAGCGACCTCTACCACTCTTCCAACGGGCATTAAAACATCTTGTTAAGCTAATGTGACGTCCACGTCTCTTCCACGAGGCATTGCTATTGTCTTTTTATTCCACTGCGACCTCCACCAATCTTCCAATGGGTATTGATATTGTCTTTTTATTCCTTTGTGACCTCCATCACTCTTCCAAGTGGCATTTAAACCATCTTGTTAAGCTACTGTGACCTCCACGTCTCTTCCACGGGGCATTGATATTGTATTCTTACTCCACTGTCACCTCCACCACTCTTCCAAGAGACATTAAAACGGTCTTGTTAAGCTACTGTGACCTCTTCCACGGGGAATTGATATTGTCTTTTTATACCACAGCGACCTACACCTCTCTTCCAAGGGGCATAAAACCATCTTATTAAGCTACTGTGACCTCCAAGTTTCTTCCCCGTGGCATTGATATTGTCTTTTTATTCCACTGTGACCTCCACCACTCTTCCAAGGGGCATTGATATTGTCTTTTTATTCCACTGCGACCTCTACCACTCTTCCAAGGGGTATTAAGAACGTCTTGTTAAGCTACTGTGACCTCCACGTCTCTTTCTCGGGGCATTGATATTGTCTTTTTATTCCACTGTAACCTTCACCACTCTACCAAGGGGCATTAAAACCATCGTGATAAACCACTCTGAACTCCACAGCTCTTCCAAGAAGCATTAAAACCATCTTGTTAAGCTTCTATGACCTCCACGTCTCTTCCACGGGGCATTGATATTGTCTTTTTATTCCACTGCGACCTCCACCACTCTTCCAATGGACATTGATATTGTCTTATTATTCCTCTGCGACCTCCACCACTGTTCCAATGGCATTAAAACTGTGTTTTAAAGCTACTCTGACCTCCACGTCTTTTCCACGGGGCATTTATATTGTCTTTTTATTCCACTGCGACCTCCACCATTCATCCAAGGGGAATTAAAACCGTCTTGTTAAGCTACTGTGACCTCCACGTCTCTTCCACGGGGCACTGATATTGTCTTTTTATTCCACGGTAACCTCCACCCCTCTTCCAAGGTGCATTGATATTGTCTTTTTATACTACTGCGACCTCCACCACTCTTCCAAGGGGTCACTGATATTGTCTTTTTATTCAACTGCGACCTCCACCATTCTTCCAAGGGGCATTGATATTGGATTTTTATTCCACTGCGACCTCCACCACTCTGCCTAGGGGCATTAAAACCGTCTTGTTAAGCTACTGTGACCTCCACGTCTCTTCCATAGGGCATTGATTTTGTCTTTATATTCCACTGTAACCCCCACCACTCTTCCAATTGGTATCAAAACCGTCTTTTGTTAAGCTACTGTGACCTTCCCGTCTCTTCCTAGGGGCATTAAAACCGTCTTATTGAACCACACTGAACTCCACCATTCTTCCATGGGGCATTAAAACCATCTTGTTCAGCTACTATGACCTCGACGTCTCTTCCACGGGGCATTGATATTGTCTTTTTATTCCACTTTAACCTTCACCCCTCTTCCAAGGGGCATTGATATTGTCTTTTTATACCACTGCGACCTCCACCACTCTTCCAAGGGGTCACTGATATTGCCTATTTGTTCAACTGCGACCTCCTCCACTCTTCCAAGGTGCATTGATAATGTATTTTTATTCCACTGCGACCTCCACCACTCTGCCTAGGGGCATTAAAACAGTCTTGTTAAGCTAAAGTGACCTCCACTTCTCTTCCACGGGGCATTGATATTGTCTTTTTATTCCACTGTAATCTCCACCAATCTTCCAAGAGGCATTAAAACCGTCTTTTGCTAAGCTACTGTGACCTGCCTGACTCTTCCAAGGGGCATTAAAACCGTTTATCTAAGCTACTATGACCTCCACGTCTCTTTAACAGGGCATTGATATTGTCTTTTTATTCCACTGCGACCTCCAGCACTTTTCCAATGGGCATTGATATTGTCTTTTTGTTCCACTGCGACTTCAACCACTCTTCCAAGGGGCATTAAAATTGTCTTTTTAAGCTACTCTGACCTCCACGTCTCTTCCACAGAGTATTAAATCCATCTTGTTAAACCACTCTGAACTTCACAGCTCTTTCAAGGGGCATTAATAAGGTCTATTTAAGCTACTGTGACCTCCACGTCTCTTCCACGGGGCTTTGATATTGTCTTTCTATCCCACAGCGAGCTCCACCACTCTTCCAAGGGGCATTAAAACCGTCTTGTTAACCTACTGTGACCTACACGTCTCTTCCAATGGGCATTAGAACCATCTTGTCAAAGCACTCTGAACTCCACAGCTCTTCCAAGGAGCATTAAAACCACCTTGTTAAGCTACTGTGACCTCCACGTCTCTTCCACGGGGCATTGATATTGTCTTTTTATACCACAGCGACCTCCACCACTCTTCCAAGGGGCAATAAAACCATCTTATTAAGCTACTGTGACCTCCACGTGTCTTCCCCGTGGCATTGATATTGTCTTTTTATTCCACTGCGACCTCCACCACTCTTCCAAGGGGCATTGATATTGTCTTTTTATTCCACTGCAACCTCCACCACTCTTCCAAGGGGCATTAAAACCGTTTTTTAAATCTAATTTGAACTCCACGTTTTTTCCACGGGGCATTGATATTGTCTTTTTATTCCACTGTAACCTCCACTACTCTTCCAAGGGGCATTAAAACTGCCTTGTTAAGCTACTGTGACCTACACGTCTCTTCCAAGGTGCATTAAAACCATCTTGATAAACCACTCTGAACTCCAAAGCTCTTCCAAGGGGCATTAAAACCATCTTTTTAAGCTACTTTGACCTCCACGTCTCTTCCAAGTGGCATTGATATTGTCTTTTTATTCCAATGCGACTTCCACCACTCTTCCAAGGGGCAATAAAACCATCTTATTAAGCTACTGTGACCTCCACATCTCTTCCACAGGGCATTGGTATTGTTTTTTTATTCCACTGCGACCTCCACTACTCTTCCAAGGGGCATTAATATTGTCTTTTTATTCTACTGTGACCTCCACCACTCTTCCAAGGGGCATTAAAACCAACTTGTTAAGCTACTGTGATCTCCACGTCTCTTCCATGGGGCATTGATATTGTTTTTTTATTCTACTGTAACCTCCACCGCTCCTCCAATACGCATTAAAACCGTCTTGCTAAGCTACTCTGACCTACACGTCTCTTCTAAGGGGCATTAAAACCATCTTGATAAACCCCTTAGAACTTCACAGTTCTTCCAAGTGTCATTAAAACCGTCTTGTTAAGCTACAGTGACCTCCACGTCTCTTCCACAGGGCATTGGTATTGTTTTTTTATTCCACTGCGACCTCCACTACTCTTCCAAGGGGCATTAAAACCGTTTTTTTAATCTAATTTGAACTCCACGTTTTTTCCACGGGGCATTGATATTGTCTTTTTATTCCACTGTAACCTCCACCACTCTTCCAAGGGGCATTAAAACTGCCTTGTTAAGCTACTGTGACCTACACGTCTCTTCCAAGGTGCATTAAAACCATCTTGATAAACCACTCTGAACTCCAAAGCTCTTCCAAGGGGCATTAAAACCATCTTTTTAAGCTACTTTGACCTCCACGTCTCTTCCAAGTGGCATTGATATTGTCTTTTTATTCCAATGCGACTTCCACCACTCTTCCAAGGGGCAATAAAACCATCTTATTAAGCTACTGTGACCTCCACATCTCTTCCACAGGGCATTGGTATTGTTTTTTTATTCCACTGCGATCTCCACTACTCTTCCAAGAGGCATTAATATTGTCTTTTTATTCTACTGTGACCTCCACCACTCTTCCAAGGGGCATTAAAACCAACTTGTTAAGCTACTGTGATCTCCACGTCTCTTCCATGGGGCATCGATATTGTTTTTTTATTCTACTGTAACCTCCACCACTCTTCCAAGGGGCATTAAAACCGTCTTTTTAAGCTACTGTATACTCCACGTCTCTTCCACGGGGCATTGATATTGTCTTTTTATTCCACTGTAACCTCCACCACTCTTCCAAGGGGCATTAAAACTATTTTGCTAAGCTACAGTGACTTCCACGTCTCTTCCACAGGGCAATAAATCCATCTTGTTAAACCACTCTGACCTCCACAGCTATTCCAAGGGGCATTAAAACCGTCTATTTAAGCTACTATGACCTCCACGTCTCTTCCACGGGGAATTGATATTGTCTTTTTATTCCACTGCGACCTCCACCACTCATCCAAGGGGCATTAAAACCGTGTTATTAAGCTACTGTGACCTCCACGTCTCTTCCACGGGACATTGATATTGTCTTTTTATTCCACTGCGACCTCCACCACTCTTCCAAGGGGCATTGATATCGACTTTTTATTCCACTGCGA
Source organism: Phyllobates terribilis (assembly GCF_046119375.1). Lineage (NCBI taxonomy): Eukaryota > Metazoa > Chordata > Amphibia > Anura > Dendrobatidae > Phyllobates > Phyllobates terribilis. The sequence goes on along the minus strand of NW_027363531.1, from coordinate 194,273 downwards.
CCTCAACAACTCTTCCAAGGGGCATTAATACCATCTTGTTAAGCTGCTGTGACCTCCATGTCTCTTCCACGGGGCATTGATATTGTCTTTTTATTCCACTGTAACCTCCACCACTCTTCCAAGTGGCATTAAAACCATCTTTTGTTGAGCTACTGGGACCTTGACGTCTCTTCCAAGGGGCATTAAAACCATCTTATTAAGCCACTCTGAAATCCACCACTCTTCCAAGGGGCATTAAAACCATCTTGTTCAGCTACTGTGACCTCCATGTCTCTTCCACGTGGCAGTGATATTGTCTTTTCATTTCACTGTAACCTCCACCACTCTTCCAAGGGACATTAAAACCGTCTTGTCAAGCTACTCTGACCCCCACTTCTCTTCCAAGGGTCATTAAAACCATCTTGATAACCACTCTGAACTCTACAGCTCTTTCAAGGGGCATTAAAACCGTATATTTAAGCTACTGTGACCTCCACGTCTCTCTCACAGGGCTTTGATATTGTTTTTTTTTCCACAGCGGCCTCCACCACTCTTCCAACGTGCTTTAAAACCATCTTGTTAAGCTACTGTGACCTGCACCTCTCTTCCAAGGGGCATTGATATTGTCTTTTTATTCCAATGCGATCTCCACCACTCTTCCAATGGGCATTAAAACCATGTTGTTAGGCTACTGTGTTCTCCAAGTCTCTTCCACGGGGCATTGATATCGTCTTTTTAATTTCACTGTAACCTCTATCACTCTTCCAAGGGGCATTAAAATTGTCTTGTTAAGCTACTGTGTTCTCCACGCCTCTTCCACGGGGCATTGATATAGTCTTTTTATTCCACTGCGACATGCACCACTCTTCCAAGGGGAATTGATATTGTCTTTTTATTCCACTGTAACCTCCACCACTCTTTCAAATAGCATTAAAACCGTCTTGTTAAGCTACTGTGTTCTCCAAGTCTCTTCCACAGGACATTGATATCGTGTTTTTATTCCACTGTGACATCCAGCACTCTTCCAAGGGGCATGAAAACCTTCTTGTTAAGCTACTGTGACCTCCACCTCTCTTCCACGGGGAATTGAAATTGTCTTTTTATTCCACTGTAACCTCCCCCACTCTTTCAAGGGACATTAAAACCATCTTGTTAAGCTACTGTGACCTCCACGTCTCTTCCAAGGGGCATTAAAACCATCTTGTTAGAACACTCTGAACTCCATGTCTCTTCCAAGGGGCATTAAAACCGTCTTGTTAAACCACTCTGAACTCAACGTCTCTTCCAAGGGGCATTAAAATCGACTTGTTAAACCACACTTAACTCCACGTCTCTTCTAAACGGCACTAAAACCGTGTTTTTAGGTTACTGTGACCTCCAAGTCTCTTCCAAGGGGCATTAAAACCTTCTTGTTAAACCACTCTGAACTCAACGTCTCTTCCAAGGGGCATTAAAATCGACTTGTTAAACCACACTTAACTCCACGTCTCTTCTAAACGGCACTAAAACCGTCTTTTTAGGCTACTGTGACCTCCAAGTCTCTTCCAAGGGGCATTAAAACCGTCTTGTTGAACCACTCTGAACTCCATGTCTCTTCCAATGCGCATTAAAACAGTCTTGTTAAGCTACTATGTCCTCCACGTTTCTTCCAAGGGGAATTAAAAGCGTCTTGCTAAACCACTTTGAACTCCACGTCTCTTCCAAGGGGCATTGATATTTTCTCCTTATTCTACTGTGACCTCCACGTCTCTTCCAAGGGGCATTAAAACCGTCTTGTTAAACCACTCTGAACTCCATGTCTCTTCAAAGTGGCATTAAAATTGTCTTGTTAAGCTACTATGACCTCCACGTCTCTTCCAAGGGGCATTAAAACCATCTTGTTAAACCATTCTGAACTCCACGTCTCTTACAAGGGGCATTAAAACCGTCTTGTTAAACCACTCTGAACACCAAGTCTCTTCCAAGAGGCATTAAAACCATCTTGTTAAGCTACTGTGACATCCACGTCTCTTCCAAGGGGCATTAAAAACGTCTTGTTAAACCACTCTGAACTCCACGTCTCTTCCAAGGGGCATTAAAACCGTCTTGTTAAGCTACTGTGACCTCCACGTCTCTTCCAAGTGGCATTAAAAACGTCTTGTTAAACCACTCTGAACTCCACGTCTCTTCCAAGGGGCATTAAAACCGTCTTGTTAAGCTACTGAGACCTCCACGTCTCTTCCATGGGGCATTAAAAACGTCTTGTTAAACCACTCTGGACTCCACGTCTCTTTCAAAGTGCATTAAAATTGTCTTTTTAAGCTACAGTGACCTCCATGTCTCTTCCAAGGGGCTTTAAAACCATCTTGTTAAGCTACTATGACCTCCACGTCTCTTCCAAGGGCCATTAAAACCGTTTTGCTAAACCACTCTGAACTCAACCTCTCTTCCAAGGGGCATTGATATTGTATCTTTATTCCACTGTAACCTTCACCACTCTTCCAAGGGGCATTGATATTGTCTCTTTATTCCACTGTGACCTCCACGTCTCTTCCAAGGGCCGTTAAAACCATCTTGTTAAACCACTCTGAACTCCACGTCTCTTCCAAGTGGCATTAAAACCGTCTTTTTAAGCTACTGTGACCTCCACGTCTCTTCCAAGGGGCTTTAAAACTGTCTTGTTAAACCAATCTGGACTCCACGTTTCTCACAAGGGGTAATAAAACCGTCTTGTTAAACCACTTTGAACCCCAAGTCTCTTCCAAGAGGCATTAAAACCGTCTTGTTAAGCTACTGTGACCTCCACGTCTCTTCCAAGGGGCATTAAAACCGTCTTATTAAACTACTCTGAACTCCACCACTCTTCCAAGGGGCATTAAAACCGTCTTGTTCAGCTACTATGACCTCCCCGTCTCTTTCACTGGGCATTGATATTGTCTTTTTATTTCACTGCGACCTCCACCACTCTACCAAGGGGCATTGATATTGTCTTTTTATTCCACTTCGACCTCCACCACTCATCCAAGGGGCATTAAAACCGTCTTGTTAAAAAACTCTGAGCTCCACAGCTCTTCCAAGGGGCATTGATATTGTCTTTTTGTTCCACTGCGACTTCCACCACTCTTCCAAGGGGCATTAAAACTGTCTTGTCTAGCTATTCTGACCTCCACGTCTCTTCCACAGGGTCTTAAAACCATCTTGTTAGACCACTCTGAACTCCATGTCTCTTCCAAGGGGCATTAAAACCGTCTTGCTAAGCTACTGTGACCTCCACGTCTCTTCCAAGGGGCATTAAAACCTTCTTGTTAAACCACTCTGAACTCAACGTCTCTTCCAAGGGGCATTAAAATCGACTTGTTAAACCACTCTTAACTCCACGTCCCTTCTAAACGGCACTAAAACCGTCTTTTTAGGCTACTGTGACCTCCACGTCTCTTCCAAGGGGCATTAAAACCGTCTTGTTAAGCTATTGTGACCTCCACGTATTTTCCAAGGGGCATTAAAACTGTCTTGTTGAACCACTCTGAACTCCACGTCTCTTCCAAGGGGCATTAAAACCATCTTGTTAAGCTACTATGTCCTCCACGTCTCTTCCAAGGGGCATTAAAACCGTCTTGCTAAACCACTCTGAACTCCACGTCTCTTCCAAGGGGCATTGATATTGTATCTTTATTCCACTGTAACCTCCACCACTCTTCCAAGGGGCATTGATATTGTCTCTTTATTCTACTGTGACCTCCACGTCTTTTCCAAGGGGCATTAAAACCGTCTTGTTAAACCACTCTGAACTCCAATTCTCTTCCAAGAGGCATTAAAACCATCTTGTTAAGCTACTGTGACCTCCACGCCTCTTACAAGGGACATTAAAAACGTTTTGTTAAACCACTCTGAACTCCACGTCTCTTCCAAGGGGCATTAAAACCGTCTTGTTAAGCTACTGTGACCTCCACATCTCTTCCAAGGGGCATTAAAAACGTCTTGTTAAACCACTCTGAACTCCACGTCTCTTCCAAGGGGCATTAAAACCGTCTTGTTAAGCTACTGTGACCTCCACGTCTCCTCCAAGGGGCATTAAAAACGTCTTGTTAAACCACTCTGAACTCCACGTCTCTTTCAAAGCGCATTAAAATCATCTTTTTAAGCTACAGTGACCTCCATGTCTCTTCCAAGGGGCTTTAAAACCGTCTTGTTAAGCTACTATGACCTCCACGTCTCTTCCAAGGGGCACTAAAACCGTGTTGCTAAACCACTCTGAACTCAACCTCTCTTCCAAGGGGCATTGATATTGTATCTTTATTCCACTGTAACCTCCACCACTCTTCCAAGGGGCATTGATATTGTCTCTTTACTCCACTGTGACCTCCACGTCTCTTCTAAGGGGCATTAAAACCGTCTTGTTAAACCACTCTGAAATCCACGTCTCTTCCAAGGGCCGTTAAAATCATCTTGTTAAACCACTCTGAACTCCACGTCTCTTCCAAGGGGCATTAAACTTGTCTTGTTAAACCAATCTGGACTCCATGTTTCTTACAAGGAGTAATAAAACCGTCTTGTTAAACCACTCTGAACTCCAAGTCTCTTCCAAGAGGCATCAAAACTGTCTTGTTAAGCTACTGTGACCTCCACGTCTCTTCCAAGGGTCATTAAAAACGTCTTTTTAAACCACTCTGAACTCCACGTCTCTTCCAAGGGGCATTAAAACCATCTTGTTAAGCTACTGTGACCTCCACGTCTCTTCCAAGGGGCATTAAAAACGTCTTGTTAAACCACTCTGAACTCCACGTCTCTTCCAAAGTGCATTAAAATCGTCTTGTTAAGCTACAGTGACCTCCATGTCTCTTCCAAGGGGCATTGATATTGTCTTTTTATTCCACTGCGACCTCCACCACACTTTTAGTCAGCTTTTGCTTTTCAATGCATAAGTGAACACTAAGGGAGACCCACTCCCCAATAATGGGTAGAAGGTTTTTAGTATGCTGTAATCCACGTCTGTTTCAAGGGGCATTGCAGTTCCTCATAATTTTTGGAAAGCTTTCCATTCACTGCTTAGGCCAACAGTGTACAGTAGACCCAGTTGCTATAAATGGAAAAAAAGGTTTAGTTAAGGCCCTCTGACCTCCATGTCACTTCTAAGGGGCATTGGAGTGCCTCAAAATTTTTGGTAGGCATTGCACTCACTGTATGCCCTATAACTGTGTAGCCAAACCTCTCCTTTTGGTACAGAAACATATCCTACAAGACATGTGTGGTTGACTGACCTGACATTGGTGTGAATGGTTCCTGTTCCTCCTGCTCTTTCTCCTTTGCCACCACCTCATCCATCATTCATCACATCAAGCTTTTTTTAAACGGGAGTCATAGAACAGGGATAGTAGCAGGAAAACATCCAGCAATCCTCGTAGGAGGTAGGATATGCGCCAAAACGCTGACCACCTCAGGCCTAGCTGCTACTACATACATGCGCTTGCATTCCAAGGAACAGAAAACTAAGGAGATGGATGGCCTCATGATCATGAATAATTTACTCGTTGTGTAGGAGGCCGACCACTGCTGCTGTCTACCTTCGGAACTTTGTCAGTCAACATAACTGACCAATAGAGTCATGCAGAAATTTAGTAGGAGGGACCCAAACGTGACGCTGTTCAACGTCAACTAGTAAGTATATCAAATAGAAAAAAGACGTAAACTGAATATTATCCAAAAAATACAAAGAATTCTTTATTAGTAATATTTAAAATCAGACAAAAACACAATGTTTAAAAAAAGGCAGTAAGTATTAATAATTAACCAAAAAAAAAAAAGAAAAGAGCACCATAATAGATACCCACATGAGCATGAATTACAGTAGTACAGGTCAAACAATGAAAAATAGAAAAAATCTTTATAAAACTTGTTCAAGCCAAGTCACTAAGCAAATCATCAATCTAGATCATATGAGGATCTGTACCTCACCTCACCTCACCTCATATGATCTAGATTGATGATTTGCTTAGTGCGCATGTGGGAGACCTCGTTTCTGAAACTCTATGACGTGTACCATTGCTATCACTGTTCCAAAAAGCCCATTTTTGATGTCTTTCAAATGGCTGCTGAGTTTCAGTGAAAATACGCGTGCGACTTTCAGTGAAAATACAGCAGATAGTCCTACTGAAAGACTGTTAGAATTTGTATTATGGCAAGAAAAAAGCAGCTAAGTAAAGAAAAATGAGTGGCCATCATTACTTTAAGAAATGAAGGTCAGTCTGTCCGCAAAATTGGGCAAACTTTGAAAGTGCAGTTGCAAAAACCATCAAGCGCTACAAAGAAACTGGCTCACATGAGGACCTCCCCAGGAAAGGAAGACCAAGAGTCACCTCTGCTTTTGAGGATAAGTTTATCCGAGTCACCAGCCTCAGAAATCACAGGTTAACAGCAGCTCAGATTAGAGACCAGGTCAATGCCACACAGAGTTCTAGCAGCAGACACATCTCTTCAACAACTGTGAAGAGGAGACTTTGTGCAGCAGGCCTTCATGGTAAAATAGCTGCTAGGAAACCACTGCTAAGGACAGGCAACAAGCAGAAGAGACTTGTTTGGGCTAAAGAACACAAGGAATGGACATCAGAACAGTGGAAATCTGTGCTTTGGTCTGATGAGTCCAAATTGAGATTTTTGGTTCCAACCACCGTGTCTTTGTGAGACGCAGAAAAGGTGAACGGATGGACTCTCAATGCCGGGTTCCCACCGTGAAGCATGGAGAAGGAAGTGTGATGGTGTGGGGGTGCTTTACTGGTGACACTGTTGGGGATTTATTCAAAATTGAAGGCATACTGAACCAGCATGGCTACCACAGCATCTTGCAGCGGCATGCTATTCCATCTGGTTTGCGTTTAGTTGGACCATCATTTATTTTTCAACAGGACAATGACACCAAACATACCCCCAGGCTGTGTAAGGGCTATTTGACAAGAAGGAGAGTGATGGGGTGAAACGCCAGATGACCTGGCCTCCACAGTCACCAGACCTGAACCCAATTGAGATGGTTTGGGGTGAGCTGGACTGAGTGAAGGTAAAAGGGCCAAAAAGTGCTAAGCATCTCTGGGAACTCCTTCAAGATTGTTGGAAGACCATTTCCGATGACTACCTCTTGAAGCTCATCAAGAGAATGCCAAGAGTGTGCAAAGCAGTCATCAAAGCAAAAGGTGGCTATTTTGAAGAACCTAGAATATAAGACATATTTTCAGTTGTTTCACACTTTTTTGTTAAGTATATAATTCCACATGTGTTAATTCATAGTTTTGATGCCTTCAGTGTGAATGTACAATTTTCATAGTCATGAAAATACAGAAAAATCTTTAAATGAGAAGGTGTGTCCAAACTTTTGGTCTGTACTGTATATATTCTGTTTTGTATATTATAGTGACTGTCGGGGGCGCTCTTTTACACCTCTCCCCGTGGAGCTCCGCACACTCTTCACTATGTCGGGGCTGTGGACAAATGGGAAAAGTCACATTCTGGCAAAACTGAATAATCAGTGCTGAGTGTAATTTTTTATATTGCAAAAAGTGACAATGCAAGTTTTATTAATCTGGAAAAAAAAGAATTTTGCCCAAACACAAAGTATAAGAGTGTAAAAATAGAAAAAATATATAACAGTGCATAAAAAAATCCTGTTTGACCTGTGATGTTTGCTCCATTAAAAACATGAGCAATTCCATAAAAAAGCATTAAAACTACAATAAAAAGCCAGAAGAGGCATCTAGATTGCAGAGTGTATGAGAAGCTCCTGGAATCAACTACGATCTAGTGGTGTCAGTGCTGAACTGTCTACATTGGAGTTGTTCTCTTGAGGCCCTCACTCCAGCAACTCCGATCTAGTCACCTCAACACTGAAGCATCTAGAGTGGAACTGTTAAAACGGTTAACACAAAAGATAAACTCCAATCTAGACACCTCAGCACTGAAAGCACTAGATCGAAGAGGAGAATGTGAGAACCTCAAAAGATAAACTCCGATCTAGACGCCTCAGCACTGAAAGCACTAGATCGAAGAGGAGCATGTGAGAACCTCAAAAGATCAACTCCGATCTAGAAAGTTCAGCAGTGAGGCGTCTAGAATGGAGTGGCTAAAGTGAGGACCACAAAAAATCAACTGCGATCTAGACGCAACCGTGTAATGAGACAAGGATCTGACAATTGGCCACTTCCTGTTTCATAAGTTGCAATGGAATCTGAGCAAAAGGACCTGCATGACTCACTTCTGGTCATGTGATCAGGTCACATGATCGCAAACACGGAAGTAACAAGCACAAATGTGTATGTCGCCACCCGGTGTCATGTTATTGGATCTGCAATAACCCAGATCCAAATAGAAAAGAAAAAAATAGGTAAAGGCAGTTAAAATGAATGGGGAATATATATATAATAGAATCACAGGTGTTCATAAAGCGTAGACCTCTGGCTACCAATGGTATTAGTAAGAAAAATATAGTAATACATGTTTAAGGGATAAACTAGACCAAGGGGAAAAAAATATAAGGAAAAATAATTTAGGGAAATATACTGATCACTACCCAATGTAGTATTAGATTGAAATAAAAGAAAAGAAAGGAAGAGAAGAAAATAGAGAGGAGTAGGTGATATCTAGCATTAATCAACAGACAACATCATCACCCACAGGAGTGAATAAAGTTCTATGAGAAGAAATGTGATTTCATGCAGTTCCAGAGAAAGGAATCAAGTAGTACGTGTCTGAAACAGAAAAACAATAATTAATACATTTACAGAAAGCTAGATAACTCATACTCTCTATTTAAATCCCGAGGTTACAACGTATCCAACGTATGGATCTAAAAAGCTTCACGACGTTTTAATGCCTGAATCCTATTATCCCCACATATTAATGGTGGTACATGTTCCAGAACCTGAAAATTGACTTGTTCTACGGAGTGCTTCTTTAAATTAAAATGGTAAGATAAGGGGAGATAAGTCTTCCCACATCTTATACTCGACTTGTTTTGAGATATGCGGTCTCGTATAGGTTAGGTTGTCTCACCAACATATATGAGACCATCAAGGACATTTGATCGCATACACTACAAAAGAAGAATCACAAGTAAAAAAACCTTGAATTCTAATCCCGGTATGGGGGTGGAAAAAAGTATCACCCCGCTGTATATTGCTACATTGCGGGCAGCGTAGGCATGGGTATGTACCTTTTTTCTGAGTTCATAGAAAGGTTTGTATTGGCGTCTTTCTCAAGGAATGCCAATACAAACAAGTTGAAAGAGTACTTGTTTAAAATTTGTTCGAATCTTTTACAAAAATTGTCATTATCTTTAAACATTGTTGGTTGAAAGTTTACCCTCAAGCCATGTGGTATTCTTTGTGCCAAATCACTGGGAATTCAGACATTGGAAATAATTTCAGCTACTTCATTTGTAGTATAAGAAAAGGTTTCACTAGACATACAGTTAGGTCCATATATATTTGGACAGAGACAACATTTTTCTAATTTTGGTTCTAGACATTACCACAATGAATTTTAAACAAAACAATTCAGATGCAGTTGAAGTTCAGACTTTCAGCTTTCATTTGAAGGGTATCTGTGTCACCCTGACCTGGATGCCACAAGTGTAATTAAAGCTGTGTCTGAGAGCAAGGGGGAGGTTCTCTAGTCAGGGGAACATTAGCATGCAATGCCTCCTGTCTCAGGCCAGTAGGGGGAGCTGGCTGCCCCTATAAAAGCTGGTACTGAGGGCAGGGTTAGAGAGAACTGGATTGCCTGTCTCAGCACTGAGACGTGTCCCAGAGTGGAGCAGGGACAGAAAGTTGATTGCACCTAAGAGGAAGTGTGGCAGTAGGAGAGCCACAAGTCAGAGACAAGAGGCGAAGAGAGCCTGTCTTGGCAGAGAAAAGACTTAACTTTACCAGACTTTGGTGTCTGAGGCTGGAAGGATTCCACATCCCCCAGCAGAGAACCAGTCCGCAAGGGACTGTACATTCCTTGGCCTAAGAAGCCTGGAGGCCCTGCCACAACCGAAGGGACCAGTAAAGCCATACAAGGCTGGGAGCAGAAAGGAACCCACGTCGCAGGCCATACAGGCGAGAATACACGGAGAGCTCGGAAACGTGGGCTGTTATCCTATCAGGAGGAGATAGCCAGAAGGAGCGCAGAAAGCACGGTAGGCCTACACCCTCACCCTGACCAGGGCCAATTTCCCCGTTGCTCTCAGACATCCAGGTCCCCTCCTAGCCGGGACTGTTTGTGGGTCAATTTACCTGTTTTAGTAAAGACCCTGGACTGCAACCTGTTGTCTGTGTGCTCCTTGCTCCTCCAGCACTACCAGCACTGGGACTCTCAATACCATCACTCCCACCATCCACTATACTGCCCTGGGGCCGCACTCTTCCCGTGGGGAGTCACACTACCCTAGCTGCACACCTCATCAGCCCCAGCGGTCTGCATGCAGCGGCGGTTCCTAATAACCGCAATCCACGGGTGGCGTAGTCGGACATAAACATCAGTACATAACGGACTACCACTGGCCTGACCACCCTGAGCCACGGAACCGGGTTGCCACTACTACTCCCACCGTTTCCCTATTGCCCGGATCCGAGTGCCCCACGGCCCAGGGGGCGAGTCAGCTTTGGCGTAGTCGGCAGGATTTCGTGCCCGCAACCACCGGGTACTGCGTGCCTGAAAAAGACTTTTGTAACTTACCTGTGGAGTCGTTTCCCGCCATCCGGAGCCGATTCCCGCCATTAGACGCCATCTTGGACCGTTTCCCGCCGTCCGGAGTCGTTTCCCGCCATCCGGAGCCGATTCCCGCCATCAGACGCCATCTTGGACCGTTTCCCACCGTCTTCGGCCGTCTTCCCGCCATCCGCGGCTGCTTCCCGCCATCGGACGCCATCTTCAGGACGCCGCGCGGGAAGAAGAGGGGCGTGGACGTCAAAACCGCGCGAGATCCGAAGCTCCGCCCCACGCACCGACGCTGCGCAAGGTCCTGGAAGGGAGAGAGAGCGACGCTGACGTCATCAGGACGCGACGCCAGGTCCTCGTCCATAGCAGCAGCAGCGGAGCCGCGGCCTACAGAAGAGGATCGTCGGAAGGTAGGCCACGCTTAACTAGGGGGGAGGAAGATGTCGGACACAGAGGCGCCCACTACCACCAACGCAGCTGCAGCAGCGGTGATGCCCTTTGCCCTGCCCTACATCCCTGGAGCGGCCTGGCTGCCCAAATACTCAGGGGAGCCCCATGCCCTAACTGACTTCAAGGAAAGGCTATACAGTTTGTTCCAGGTTTACCCCCTGACAGAGGAGCAGAAGGTCAGCATATTAACAGGGCAGTTAACTGGCGCAGCCCAAAGGGAGGTAAAATCATGGCCCACTGAGGAGAAAAGGACTGTGAAGGGTATTCTGGCCCGGCTGCGGGGTACCTTTGATACACGTACCTCCGCTGAGATTAAAATGAGGTTCTATGGATGTAAGCAGCGGGCACAGGACAGCATCAGAGACTATGCCCTAAATCTGCAGGAAGCCTTGAGGGCTATTCAACAAACTGACCCTGGCAGTGTGCAGGAAACCGATAAGCTGCTAACAGAACAATTCATAGAAGGTCTGCTGTCTAGCGCCCACAGGGCCCAACTGCGCCTCATGTTCTTTCAGAACCCCGACCTGACCTTTGCCCAATTTAAGGACAGGGCCATAAGGGTGCTCCGTGAATCTGCAACCAGTGGCGCTATAAAACCCCCGGCGCCCTGCTATCACCTACCACCAGGAGGCGGCGCCCTCCTCTATGGACTCCGTGGAGGCTGATGCACAGGCCCTGAACCAAGCCCCGTCGAAAGGCCTGCACCACCAAGTCCAGGAGCTGACCAGGAGCGTCGCGGCGTTGACCAGGACCGTCCAGGCGTTGTAAGTGGACCCGTCAAGACCCATCGAGCTGGCTTCAAGTCCGGAGGATGTCCCGTGGTGTCGACAGAGGAGGATCCCGTCGTTCCGAGGGAGGCCCACAGACCGCTACGCAGAGGATGGACAGCCCATTTGCCGTCGATGCAACCAGACCGGACACATTTCCAGGTACTGTAATTTAAACGGGTCCTACCTGGGGCAGAGGGCCGACCCCCAGGCATAAGATCACCAGGCCCTTATAATTGGCGTGATAAGTACATTGGGGGGCGCCCGGTTTTACCCGTGGTGCTGGACGGTATCCCCATGAGCGCCTTGCTGGATACTGGGTCGCAAGTAACCACAATCCCTTATGTACTTTTTAAGCAGTATTGGACTGATGCTGATATCACACGGTATGCAGACAGTAACTTGAGCATCATCGCCAGTAATGGCTTACCCGTGCCGCAGATGGGGTTCAAGGAGATGACCATTAAAATTGGTAAAGTTGAACTGCCGGCACAGGGAGTGATTATTGTGGACATTGACCGTCATGAAAGTCACCCTAAAATAACTGTGGGTACTAACATAATTGAAAATTGTCTTTCAGAGGTAATTGTAATTCAACAACAGGTGGCGGTGAATGCTAGTTCCAGCCAACAGAGGGTCCTCAACAAGGAGATAAAAGCCCTGATGAGACGGCAGCAGGTAGAACTGTCTGGTGGTGAGATCGGTAGCGTAAGACTCAGTGATCCATTCCCCATTTCCATGCCTCCCAAAAGTGAAATGATGATCTGGTGTCGGACTGCAATCGGGTTGAGAGGTAGAGACTACCAAGCCATGGTAGAACCCGTGTACTCAGACAGCAGGCCCACCATTTTGACAGCCCGGGGGGTGGTTGATGTCCGTCATGGGAGGGTGCCCGTCCGCATCCTCAACATTGGGGAGAGGGAAGTACACTTACCCAGGTACGCTACACTCGCCAAACTGTTTGTTGTCGAACACCAAGCTATCAGGGCCGTGGAACCCTTGCCTCCATCTCCTCAGGCGGAGGGTAATGGCTCCCAGAAACAAAAAGAGGACTGGTGCCAGAAACTCCACGTGGGTGCTGACTCCACTCCCCTGCACCAAAAACAAGGAGTCTACCGGGTGGTACAGGAGTACGAGAGAGTCTTTAGTAAGCACCCGCTAGACTTCGGCAGAGTAAAAGGGATAGAACACCACATCCCCACAGGGAGCCACCCACCAATAAAAGAGAGGCACAGACCTGTACCCCCTGCACATTATCAGAACGCCAAGGGTATGCTGCGGGAAATGAAAGAAGCTGGGGTCATTAGAGATAGCTGTAGCCCCTGGGCAGCCCCCTTGGTTCTGGTGAAAAAGAAAGACGGCACCATGAGAATGTGCGTGGACTATAGACAAATCAACCGTATCACCCACAAAGACGCATATCCGCTGCCTAGAATAGAAGAGTCTTTAGCCGCACTAAAATCTGCTAACTTCTTTTCTACTTTGGACCTTACTAGCGGGTACTGGCAGGTTCCTGTGGCAGAGGCTGACAAGGAGAAGACCGCCTTCACCACCCCGACGGGACTGAGCGAATTCAACTGTATGCCTTTCGGGCTCTGCAACGCACCAGGGACCTTCCAGCGGCTGATGGAATGCTGTCTAGGGCACCGAAACTTCGAGACGGTCCTCCTTTACCTGGACGACGTGATCGTCTATTCGAAGACCTACGAGGACCATCTCAAGCACCTGGCCGAGGTGTTCGAAGCCCTGGCAGGCTATGGCCTGAAGGTGAAACCATCGAAGTGTCACCTGCTGAAACCAAAAGTCCAGTACCTAGGGCACGTGGTAAGTGCGGAAGGAGTAGCCCCCGACCCTGACAAGGTCACGGCAATCAAGAGCTGGCCAAGCCCCTCGAACATCAAAGAGGTGAGACAGTTTCTCGGGTTGGTAGGCTACTACCGAAGGTTCATCCCCGGGTTCACTAAGATGGCAGCTCCTATGCAGGACCTCCTGATCGGACAGTCCAAGTCCAGGAGTCAAAAGCCACCCTTCAAGTGGGATAAACCGGAAGAGGAGTCCTTCCGCCAGCTAAATATGGCCCTCACGGGGGATGAGATCCTGGCCTACCCTGATTACGGCCAGCCTTTCATTCTCCACACAGATGCCAGTAATGTGGGACTGGGAGCCGTACTGTCCCAAAACTAACAGGGCACAGAACGGGTGATCGCATACGCCAGCCGGAAGCTGAGGCCCACCGAGAGGAACCCGGAGAATTACAGCTCCTTCAAGCTAGAATTCTTGGCGGTGGTGTGGGCCGTGACGGAACGCTTCAAGCATTACCTGGCCTCCGCGAAGTTCACCGTGTACACGGACAACAACCCGTTGACACACCTGGACAATGCAAGACTGGGTGCCCTGGAACAGCGGTGGATGGCCCGTCTCTCCAACTATGACTTCTTGATCAAGTACCGGGCAGGCAAAACCAACGCCAACGCGGACGCCCTATCAAGAATGCCTCACTTACCTGAAGGTGACGAAGACCCAGAAGAGCTGGAGGAGGTAGAACTCCCCGCGTTTCACCGGTATGGAGCCTCTCAACACTCTCACCGCGTGAAGGAGGAGGATCTAACAACTGTGATGATGAATCCCCTACCTCACCACAGCTGGGCCGAGACCCAAGATAGTGACCCTGCAGTCCGCCTGGTGAAAGATCTGCTGACCCGGGAAGACGCCCGCCTAGATCCAGATGCCCCAGAGGAAGCCAAGCAGCTATGAAAGGAGAAGAGCAAGCTGTTCCTCTACGAAGGCAAGTTGTGCAGAAGGATTGTCAACCACCGGACGCACGAGCTGACCTGGCAAGTCCTGGTCCCAAGGCGGGATGCAGCTATGGTCCTGGGGGCTTACCATGACAGAGCGGGACACTTCGGTTGGAAGAAACTGGAGTTCCTACTAAGAGGAAGGTTCTTTTGGGTCGGCATGAGAGGAGCAGTAGAAAAGTGGTGCAGAGACTGTGTCCCTTGTCACCTGAGGAGGAAGGACCGCACCAGCCAGAAGACATCCTTGAGGCCCATCGTCACCACGCAGCCTCTTGAGCTGGTAGCTCTGGACCACGTCAAGTTGGCTCCAAGCCGGTCCGGATACATCTACGCACTGACAATCGTGGACCACTATTCCCGTTTTCTAGTGGTGGTCCCGGTAAAGGACTTGACAGCCCAAACAGCGACCAGAGCCTTCCAGCAGTACTTCTGCCGTCCACACGGGTATCCGGAACAGGTCCTGACAGACCAGGGTCCAGCGTTCGAGGCTGAAATCTTCCAGGAGTTCTGCAACCTCTATGGCTGTAAGAAAATTCGTACAACGCCTTACCACCCACAAACCAACGGGATGTGTGAGAAGATGAACAATATAGTCATTGATCTCCTGAAGACGTTGCCCCTGGAGGAACGCAGCCAGTGGCCAGAAAAACTGCCGGACCTGATAGACCTATACAACAATATCCCGGTGAATGCTACAAACTGCACCCCGGCTTATCTGATGCGAGCTAGACCAGGTAAGCTGCCTGTAGACCTGGAGATGGGAGTCCTAATACCTGAGGACACCTCCCCGGATGCAGACTGGGATACGGAAAGGCAACTGCAGTACAAGAAGGTACAGGAGAGTGTGGAGAAGAGCCTGGCCCAGGTGAGAGAGAGGCAAGAAAAACTCTTCAACCAACACACCCCTGCTGGTCCCCTAGACCCTGGTGAGCAAGTCCTAAAGCGGAAGAGAAGGCTACATAAGTTGGACGACCAGTGGGAAAGGGAACCCTACACCGTACTGCAGTCTGACCACGACAACCCAAAGGTGTGCGTAATCACCAAGGACGGAGGAGAAACCACTAGTGTCGTCTCCAGAGACGACCTCAAAAGGTGCCCCGAGCAACTCCGTAGTGCAGAAGAAGATCAGAGTGACCTTGAACCCGCAGAGGACAAGGAAGAAATGATCAGCACCGTTCTCGGAGAGATCCCTCAGTCCTGGACTCGCATAAATGATGCTATAGTGGTACCCGTACTGCATTTCCTGCAACCGGCCGAGCAACAACCAACACCAGAGCCGGAAGGTGAAGAGGAGCAAGCGGTTCCAGAGGCAGAAGAGCCTGTTCCAGCAGCCCAGGAGAGTCAACCCTCTGCTGACAGTGAGCCTGCCATACCTGCGGTAAGCCAAAGGACCCGCAGACAGCTGCCTGCCCTACCTGTACACCCAGCTGGTAGCTGTACCCCTAACGCTATTGAGGAGAGCCAAGTTGGTCCACCACCAGACAGTGGGCTATGTAGGTCAACCAGGAGCACAGAGGGGCAGATACCCGCTCGCTGGAGAATATAGAGTGTGCTAAATTGTAAATAACCCTGTTGCCAAATGTTGAAATGTTTGCCAAGTTACCTGCATGTTTATTAATAGTGTGTTTCAGTTTCTTGCAGCTACCGTAAGGACTCACAGGTTATGGACTTTTTATAACCGGGACCTTGTATGGACTGCATTCTGAGCCTAACCCAGGAATGAACTAAGACTGTGAAGGACTTGGGGTAGGACAGACCCCCACCTGGTTAAGGCTCCCGTTGTTTTGGTGATATGGACACCTGGTCACAGACCACACTGTGACCTTAAGAACTCAATTTGTGCGTCGTCTGTCTATTAATGTTTTATTGTTATGTATATTATCTTTGTTTACTGCTTAGTCCCGGAGTACTAAATTTCACTAGGGGGGAATGTGTCACCCTGACCTGGATGCCACAAGTGTAATTAAAGCTGTGTCTGAGAGCAAGGGGGAGGTTCTCTAGTCAGGGGAACATTAGCATGCAATGCCTCCTGTCTCAGGCCAGTAGGGGGAGCTGGCTGCCCCTATAAAAGCTGGTACTGAGGGCAGGGTTAGAGAGAACTGGATTGCCTGTCTCAGCACTGAGACGTGTCCCAGAGTGGAGCAGGGACAGAAAGTTGATTGCACCTAAGAGGAAGTGTGGCAGTAGGAGAGCCACAAGTCAGAGACATGAGGCGAAGAGAGCCTGTCTTGGCAGAGAAAAGACTTAACTTTACCAGACTTTGGTGTCTGAGGCTGGAAGGATTCCACATCCCCCAGCAGAGAACCAGTCCGTAAGGGACTGTACATTCCTTGGCCTAAGAAGCCTGAAGGCCCTGCCACAACCGAAGGGACCAGTAAAGCCATACAAGGCTGGGAGCAGAAAGGAACCCACGTCGCAGGCCATACAGGCGAGAATACACGGAGAGCTCGGAAACGTGGGCTGTTATCCTATCAGGAGGAGATAGCCAGAAGGAGCGCAGAAAGCACGGTAGACCTACACCCTCACCCTGACCAGGGCCAATTTCCCCGTTGCTCTCAGACATCCAGGTCCCCTCCTAGCCGGGACTGTTTGTGGGTCAATTTACCTGTTTTAGTAAAGACCCTGGACTGCAACCTGTTGTCTGTGTGCTCCTTGCTCCTCCAGCACTACCAGCACTGGGACTCTCACTACCATCACTCCCACCATCCACTATACTGCCCTGGGGCCGCACTCTTCCAGTCACACTACCCTAGCTGCACACCTCATCAGCCCCAGCGGTCTGCATGCAGCGGCGGTTCCTAATAACCGCAATCCACGGGTGGCGTAGTCGGACATAAACATCAGTACATAACGGACTACCACTGGCCTGACCATCCTGAGCCACGGAACCGGGTTGCCACTACTACTCCCACCGTTTCCCTATTGCCCGGATCCGAGTGCCCCACGGCCCAGGGGGCGAGTCATATCCACATTAAAATTGGATGAAGGGTTTAGGAGATGCTCGGCGCTCGGTGAGTACTTCCTGGATGCTCGGGCGGGAGCTCAAGTTCCCGCATCCGCATGTTTGGCGCTGTTTAGACAGCAAATAAACATGCGGGGATTGCCTGCCAGTCACTGAAATGCCGCGGCCATGTTGGTTGTGGCGTAACAGTGATTGGCTGGCCGCATAGCGTCATCTGGTCTATAAAAGACTCGATGACCTATGCTCATAACAGTCTACAGTTCAGACAGGCAGAGCTGCAGCTGAGTGAGGGAGAGAATTGGTGGTTTATTTAGTGAGGTATTCCACAACAATAAACATCTAAACTAACAGTCCTCCTAAGGACTAACCCATATGCATATCAATCCTGGTGATAGCAGGAGTTAGGCAGGCATAGTTTGTGGAGAGTGTATAGAACAGAATAGGGTGCATTGCACATTCTGTCTGCTGCTGTTACTGATATCCATAGCCCTATATATCAGGGCTAATATTCTTTTTGGTCTTAATCCTGATTATTTGCTTGAAAAGCAATATAATACATAATTGTTACAGCTCCATTTGCTTGTTAGCAGCATACAGCCAGGTTTGTTTGATTTTAATAGCATTGCTGTATTGTAGAAGCAGAGAAACTTGTCCGTCATCTCAAGTAATCTGATATTACTGTGGTAATAATCCATTTTTGGGAACGTGACAAATATTATACTCCATTGAAAGTCTGCCAGTTGTGTGTTGTTCAAACCTATTCACACTTGGTCCCTTACCAACATAATACTACTAGGTCACTGCCTAAAACCGTGGTCATCAGACGTGATCCGATATTATAGTAATAATGCTGTCATTTTTGGGAGCGTGCCTAATATTACACTCCTTTTAAAGTCTGCCAGTTGTGTGTGGATCAAACCTATTTACACTTGGTCGCTGACCAATACAATACTATTAAGCCAGTGCCCAAAACCGTGGTCATCAGACGTGATCCGATATTATTGTAATAATGCTGACATTTTTGGGAGCGTGCCAAATATTACACTCCATTTAAAGTCTGCCAGTTGTGTAATGTTCAAACCTATTCACACTTGGTCACTGGTCAATACAATACTATTAAGCCAGTGCCTAAAACCATGGTCATCAGACGTGATCCGATATTATTGTAATAATGCTGACATTTTTGGGAGCGTTCCAAATATTATACTCCATTTAAAGTCTGCAAGTTGTCTTTTGTTCAAACCTATTCACACTTGGTCGCTGAGCAATACCATACTATAAGGCCGCTGCCTAAAACCGTGGTAACCAAACATGATCCGATATTAGAGCAGTTATAATGCTGACATTTTTGGGACTGTGACAAACATTATACTCCATTTAAAATGGGCAAAGCGCATAGCAAAGGACTGGGAAGTGGACGTGATGGTGATGGTGCACGCAGAGGCTGAAGCCGTGGGCAAGCTGAAATTGTGCCTGCTGAGGGAGCACAATAAGCACCCACATCATGTCACTCTACCTTCCTGTCCATTTTTGTAAGTGGCCGTAGAACACCACTATTGAAGCCAGAGCAGAGTGAAAAGTTGTTGGTTGGATAGCAGATAATGCTTCCAGTAAGTTTGCCACCAAAACTACCTTGTCTTCCACATGGTTTAGTCTCTGTAGCCTTAAGTCTGAACCACATATTCCTCACCCTGATCATTAATCCCACCATGCCGAGTGCCTGGAGACAACTGATCCCACACTTGGACACGCCAAAGAGCTGTTCACTTTTCCATTTATAGATTCGGGCCTCTTGCCCGGTCCGCTTCAAGCTGGGCAAGAGGAGATCACATGTAGCGATGCCCAAGTATTTGAGCAGCCATGGTCACACGAAGACAATGGTGGGAAAGTGCAATTACTGTGGCAAGAGGTGGGTGATGATGATGAGACACAACTGCCAGCAAGTCAGGAGGAGGCTTAGGGTGTGTATGTGGATGACGAGGTGGTGGACGATGAAGTCACTGAGCCAACCTGGCAAGCAAGGAGGGCAGCACAGAGGAGGAGGGAGGTGTAGCACCACAACAGGCAGGAATAAGCAGTGGGGTGGTCACAGACACAAGGCGGGCAGTTGTTCCCCAGAACATCAATATGAGGGAAGTTGCCAGTCCAACTGTTAAGTCTTCCAAAGACTGTCAAGTTAACCACAAAAAGGCCATTTGCAACATGTGCCATGCCAGAATCAGCAGGGGCAGCAAAACTACCAGCCTGACCACAACCAGCATGCTCAGGCACATGACAGCAAAGCACCTGTCACGGGTGTGTCGCCACGAAGATCGTCACGAGTACACAGCCTGACTTCTCGCAGCTGACTTGTTGGTGCTTTGTGTTTTTCGGCAGTGAGGGAGTTAATTCTCTCTCTCTCTGTGCTAGATGAGGTCCAGCCTCGCCCAGCTGCAATCAATATTTCTGTAGTGAGACTCCTTCAAATGCCTGCTGGTCTGTTTGGGAAGTGTCGGTGAAAGCATTTCATTCAGACTTACAGAGCGGATCGTGGTGTTTGGAGTTTCTGAGATAAGTGTATTTGGAAGTGTTTTTTCCCTTTCCTCGCTTTATCATTTATCTCCTTTCCCGTTGGTGTTCCCTCTGTTGTAGTTGTGTAGTTGTTGTATGCAAGGTGGTTTTGGTTTTTCCCTTGTACTGTCTCGTTCGTCTAAGTACTGTGTGTGGGCATATTATTTCTTGTTCCCTTTTGTTGTGATCGGGGTCCTTCTCAGGACTAGATTACTTAGGTGCAGGGATCCTCAGGAGGTAGGGGTTACGCTGGCGGCCTGGACATCTGTACCTTTAACAGTACCTCCAGGTTGAGGGATTAGTCAGGGCCCCAGCTTAGGGTCAGCTTAGGCCCCCTACCTCCAGTATACTGAGACAGCGTGACATTTTCACCGACCCACTTAGCTTTTTTCCAGCTACCATGGATCCAGTAGCCGGTCTAGCTCGGCAGTTGCAGAGTTTGTCCATGGAGCTGGCGGACGTTAGGTCCAAGGTTTTGCATCCTCAGGAGCAAGCCGGACCAGAACCTAAAGTAGCTCTCCCTGACATGTTCACTGGGGGGCGGGACAAGTTTTTTGTTTTCCGGGAGGCATGCAAATTGTACTTTCGGCTGCGGCCTCGGTCATCGGGGAGTGAAGAACAAAGGGTGGGAATTGTCATCTCGCTCCTACAAGGGGACCCACAATCTTGGGCGTTCTCTCTTCCCCCGGGCTCCCCGGCTCTCCAGTCAGTGGATAGGTTTTTCGCTGCTCTGGGACTCGTATATGATGACCCAGATCGGATCTCCCTTGCTGAGTCTAAGTTACGTAGGATCCAGCAGGGAGATCGTCCGGCGGAGGAATTCTGTTCGGAGTTCCGTAGGTGGGCCACGGACACCCAGTGGAATGACCCGGCTCTTAGGAGCCAGTTTTGTCATGGTTTATCCGACAAATTACAGGATGTGTTGGCACAGTATGACTCTCCCGCGTCACTGGAAGCCTCTATGGCCCTTGCTATTCGCGTTGACAGACGGCTTCAGGAGAGGTGCGGGATAACTCTACCCCCTGTGATGACTCCACCTCCTACAAGGTCCCCTCATATGGTGGTTCCCCTGGTCAGTCCAGAGGAGCCTATGCAATTAGGAGGGACATCATTTCGGGGGAGGGGACCGGTGGTGCGCCATAAGACAGGAAGGTGTTTCTTCTGCGGGAGAAAGGGACATTTTATTGGGGGGTGTCCATCCCGTTCCTTGCAGAGTGAAGAGTCGTCGGAAAACTGTTGATCCCAGGTTGTGTGGTGGACGGCAATCTGGGAGTAGGTATTTCGTCCCTAGGTTTGTCTCAGTTTCTCGTACCGGCGGAGGTGGTGGTGGGTACGAGAACTGAGAGGATATCTGTTCTTCTGGATAGTGGGGCCGGGGCTAATCTGGTTGATGCTCGGTTTGCCCGGGTTCAAGGTATGCGATTGAGTGAGTTGGCTAAACCCATCCCCATATTCTCGATCGATGCCAGGCCTCTCGGTCAGGGAAGTTTTTTGCAAGCTGTGCATGACGTAAAACTTCAAGTGGGGGCAATACATAAAGAACTGTTGTCTTGCTACGTGTTGGAGGGTCTTCCCACTCCTATAGTGTTGGGCCTTCCTTGGTTAGCTAAGCATAACCCGGTTATTAATTGGCAAACCAGAGAGATAAGCCAATGGAGTAAATTCTGTAATAAAAACTGCATGAACACGGTCATCGGTGCGGTTTCTCCTTGGGTCTTACCTCCATTTCTGGCGGACTTTGAGGATGTATTCTCGGAGAAAGGGTGTCAGGAACTACCTCCTCATCGCGAGTATGACTGTTCTGTAAAACTGCTCCCTGAGGCCAAGTTACCTAAAGCTAGGTTGTATAACCTTTCTGGTCCTGAGAGGCAGGCCATGAAGGATTATATTTCAGAAAGTCTGGCTAAGGGGCATATTAGACCTTCATCTTCACCGGTGGCTGCGGGGTTCTTCTTTGTTAAGAAGAAAGATGGAGGCCTACGCCCTTGCCTGGATTTCCGTGAACTTAATCGGATTACGGTCCGAGATCCGTATCCGCTCCCACTTATTCCCGATCTCTTTAATCAGATCGTGGGCGCCAAATGGTTCTCTAAGTTGGATCTCAGGGGGGCGTACAATCTGATTAGGATGAAGGAGGGGGATGAGTGGAAGACGGCGTTTAACACTCCGGAGGGGCATTATGAGAACCTTGTCATGCCATTCGGTCTGACTAATGCCCCGGCGGTGTTTCAACACTTTGTTAATGACATTTTTCGCCGCCTAGTGGGACAGTTTGTTGTCATATATCTGGATGATATCTTAATTTACTCGCCGGATCTGGTGTCTCATCAGGAGCACGTTAGGCAGGTGTTACAGATCTTGCGGGATAATAAACTGTATGCCAAGTGGGAAAAGTGTGTGTTCGCCGTACAGGAACTCCAGTTTTTAGGCTTCCTGGTTTCAGCGTCCGGTTTTCGTATGGACCCTGGGAAAGTGCGGGCAGTTCTTGAGTGGGATCGGCCAGAGAATCTTAAGGCACTACAACGTTTCCTGGGGTTTGCTAATTATTACCGGAAGTTCATTCGTAATTTCTCGTCCATGGTTAAGCCTCTCACTGACATGACTAAAAAGGGGACGGATTTTTCTAGGTGGTCTGACAAGGCTTGTCAAGCATTCTCCTCCTTGAAAAAATGTTTTGCCTCGGCACCCATACTCATTCAACCTGATGCGTCACAGCCATTCATTGTAGAGGTAGACGCTTCCGAGGTAGGGGTGGGAGCAGTATTGTCACAGGGTTCGTCCCCTGGTAAGTGGCATCCGTGCGCTTTTTTCTCTAAAAAATTGTCGTCCGCTGAGAGGAATTACGATGTCGGCAATAGGGAACTCTTGGCCATTAAATTAGCTTTTGAGGAGTGGCGCCATTTTTTGGAGGGGGCAGTTCATTCGGTCACCGTCATCACCGATCACAAGAACCTGCTATATCTGGAGTCCGCGAAACGTCTGAATCCCAGACAAGCTAGGTGGTCATTGTTTTTTACCAGGTTTAATTTTGTCGTTACATATCGTCCTGGGTCAAAAAATGTAAAGGCGGATGCCTTATCTCGTAGTTTCCCTGGGGCCGGGAATACGGACGACCCGATTCCTATCCTTCAGGAGGGGGTGGTGGTTTCGGCAGTATGCTCTGAGCTGGAGGAGGAGGTATTGGAGGCTCAGGGGGACGCCCCTGCTGGACCTCCGGGGAGACTGTTTGTTCCAGATCAGTTGCGACAAAAGGTTATCGAGGCACACCATAACTCAGTTTTTGCAGGACACCCGGGGAGTAAAGCAACTGTGGATCTCCTCTCGCGTCGGTTTTGGTGGCCTAACTTACATAAGGAGGTGGTAACTTTTGTCGCGTCCTGTGGGGTTTGTGCGCGCTCTAAGACCTCACATACCCGTCCGTCTGGGGCCCTCTTACCTTTGAAGATCCCGGAGCGTCCTTGGACTCATCTGTCTATGGACTTTATTACGGACCTCCCTCCGTCTTCGGGTAAAACGGTCATACTCGTTGTAGTGGACAGGTTCAGCAAGATGGCACATTTTATCGCTCTTCCGGCTCTCCCTAATGCTAAAACTCTTGCGCAGGTGTTCATTGGGGAGATTGTGAGGCTTCACGGGGTACCCTCCGAGGTGGTGTCTGATCGGGGGTCTCAGTTTGTGTCCAAGTTCTGGAAGGCGTTTTGTGCACGGCGGGGGATGCATTTGTCATTCTCATCGGCTTTTCATCCTCAGACCAATGGTCAGACGGAACGTATGAACCAGAGCTTGGAGACATATCTCCGGTGTTTTGTGTCAGAGAACCAGGAGGACTGGGCTTCTTTCTTACCTCTGGCAGAGTTTGCTCTTAATAATAGGCGGAGCGAGTCCACTGGTAAGTCCCCGTTTTTTGGGGCATATGGTTTTTACCCCCAGTTTTGTACTTTCAGTAGGGGGGGCTCTTCGGGGGTTCCTGAGGAGGAACGATTTTCCTCATCACTCGCTTCAGTATGGAGAGGGGTGCTGAAGAATCTGAATACTATGGGAAACCGATACAAACGTATGGCTGATAGGAGGAGAGTGTCTGGTCCGGACCTAAGTGTGAACGATCGGGTATGGTTGTCTACCAGGAATATTAAACTTAAGGTTCCCTCCTGGAAACTGGGTCCCAGGTTCATCGGGCCGTACAGAATCAGTTCTATTATTAATCCGGTGGCATTCCGTCTTGACCTCCCCCCTACGTTTAAAATTCACAACGTGTTTCACAGATCATTGCTTAAGAGGTATGTGGCGCCGGTGGTACCGTCACCTTTACCTCCCCCTCCAGTGGTGGTCAATGGTAACTTGGAGTTCCAGGTATCGAGGGTCATCGATTCACGCTTTAATCGCCGGTCCCTTCAGTACCTGGTTCATTGGAAGGGGTATGGTCCTGAGGAGAGGATGTGGGTTCCTGCGTCGGATATTAACGCAGACCGATTAGTTCGGGCCTTCCACACGACTCACCCGGATAAACCTGGCCCTGAGGGTCCGGAGGCCCCTCGTAGAAGGGGAGGTACTGTTACGGGTGTGTCGCCACGAAGATCGTCACGAGTACACAGCCTGACTTCTCGCAGCTGACTTGTTGGTGCTTTGTGTTTTTTCGGCAGTGAGGGAGTTAATTCTCTCTCTCTCTGTGCTAGATGAGGTCCAGCCTCGCCCAGCTGCAATCAATATTTCTGTAGTGAGACTCCTTCAAATGCCTGCTGGTCTGTTTGGGAAGTGTCGGTGAAAGCATTTCATTCAGAATTACAGAGCAGATCGTGGTGTTTGGAGTTTCTGAGATAAGTGTATTTGGAAGTGTTTTTTCCCTTTCCTCGCTTTATCATTTATCTCCTTTCCCGTTGGTGTTCCCTCTGTTGTAGTTGTGTAGTTGTTGTATGCAAGGTGGTTTTGGTTTTTCCCTTGTACTGTCTCGTTCGTCTAAGTACTGTGTGTGGGCATATTATTTCTTGTTCCCTTTTGTTGTGATCGGGGTCCTTCTCAGGACTAGATTACTTAGGTGCAGGGATCCTCAGGAGGTAGGGGTTACGCTGGCGGCCTGGACCTCTGTACCTTTAACAGTACCTCCAGGTTGAGGGATTAGTCAGGGCCCCAGCTTAGGGTCAGCTTAGGCCCCCTACCTCCAGTATACTGAGACAGCGTGACAGCACCTGTCTAGTTGGGCCGAATGCCAGGGTCCAGAAACAGTGTCTAAGGGAGACACCACTGCCAGTTCTGCTGTTGAGCATGCACGCCAATCCCCTGTCCATGGTGCAGGCGAAGATGCCTCCTGCCATGCACCTGTCATTGCACATTTATAACCACCATCATCAGCAACCAAGTCCACAATCTTGTCCCAGGGCAGCGCCTCTAAAAATTTTCCCCACGGGCATCATAAACACCCTTAAAAAATTATGTGGCTGTTGCATCTCGGTCACCATAGTGATATGGTGGTGGAGGATGAGGAGAAGGACAAGAAGGACAACATAAAATAGGTATACGCTTCAGGATTTTGTCTGTCTTGGTGTGAAGAGGTTAATGGGAATAGACCCCCACAAAACCCCCACTGGATTTGACTTCATGTTCCGCTGCTATCATCCAGTGGTGTTGAGAAGTTTGGCCCAATCCAGCCTGTGAGGCAGTGACCGGGATCGTATACGAGGGACATTATATATCCCCCAGAATGTGTACAGAGACCTATTAAGTCCATTGGAGTGCATTGCAGTTGTAGCACCCCGAGGGTTCGGTTGCTACAGAGGTATTGCATCTCACCCAGATGTGCGATATCTCACTTCCAGGTAAGGATGGAGTGTGGCTCAGGACCCTAACACCCACATGCACTACACCACATTTCCGGGGGACAGCTCGACGGTGCTCCCATTAGTTATGCAGGCACGAGTGAGCATGTCCCTGGCTGGAGTGGGGGGAGGGAACACCTAGAGAAGGGAACCCGGTAGTGTGTGCGTGGGGGAAGTAGATCCTGGGTGCACTCTGTACAGGAGTATAAGAGGGGGGCACCATTTTGGAAAAGGAGTGAGTTCAGAGAGGAGAAGCCAGAGAGCAGAGCTGCTTTATGGGCTCTGCTCCACAGGCAAGGAGAAGCCAGGGAGCAGAGCTGCTTTATGGGCTCTGCTCCACAGGCAGGCCCTGTCAGGAGGAGAAGCCAGGGAACAGAGCTGCTTTATGGGCTCTGCTCCACAGGCAGGCCCTGTCAGGAGGCCTGAGCCTGGAGGAGGGAAGAAGGAGGAAGAGGAGCAGACTGGGCTCCAAGAAGGACAGAGGGGACCCCAGGGGTGTGGACTGGCTGGTAGCCACCACACGCCCGCCGCTACCCGAGTAGGGGGGTCAGGTCAAGAAGAAGGGAACCGGATCCCAAATTAGTGGAGGAGAGAAACTACCCTCAACTAAGAACCGGAGGCTGCGACATTACATGTGGAGCAGCCCCTCACCAAACCCGCTAGAAAGGCACCACATAGGACCTGGGAAACGCAGGCCAACGTTTGCCCACCAAGAAGGTCCGAGGCAGCTGGACATAAGCGTGGTCACTAGTGGGGTTGAAGACCAGAAACAGGAGACATAAAGGGGGTCCTGCAAAGCACTCCAGAAAGACCTGGGGGTTAATCGAGCCCCTCACCTGGTGAGCACAGCGCGACACAGGCGGCCACCTCTGCAGCGGTGGCCTGGAGCAGTAACCGAGTAACCGTGAGTAAAGACCCTGAACTGCACCATCAAGACTCCGAGTTATCTTTGTTGCGCTCATGTACCACCATCACCCCCATCATCCGCACAAGCTGCCCTGAGGCCATACCTCTCCCGTTGGGGGTTATACCACCATTTCTGCACACATACCACCGGCCTCAGCGGACTGTTCTGCAGCGGCGGCTTCAAAGCCGCACTCAACGGGTGGCGTAGTCGACATTCATCCAACATCTACTGCTAGTACTCTGCCACTTAGTCTGACTCCCTGGGCACGGACCGGGTCACCGCCACGAGACTACAACCCTCAACAGATCCGGCTCCGGGTAAGCTCCCGCGTGCGCAACGCAGTGCGACACAGGCCCAGGGGCGCGTCAACTTTTGGCGTAGTCGGCAGGATAACGTGCCCGCAATCACCGGGTACTGCGTGCCTGAAGAAAAGTTCACATTTACTTCAAAAAGAAGTCTCCCGCCGATTCCAGAGGGTCCCCGCCATCGGACGCCATCACGGATCGTTTCCCGCCGGTTGCCCGCCATCTGCAGCTTTTTCCCGCCATCCACGGAGTTTCCCGCCGCTGGGAGACGATTCCCGCCATTTCAGAAGATTTCCCGCCCTGGCAGAGCGGACGCCATTATGGGCGTGCCAGAGGGTGGCAAGAGGCCACCTCCCATCGTGGGCCAGGTCCAAGAATGGCGCCAAAAGCGGAAACCGCCCCCACTAACAGAGACTGTGATGATAGAAGTGTCCATCAGCGTGAGGGAACTGCCCCTGGAACTGACAATCACCAAGTTGCCCCGGGACCATCCCCAAAGGGGGCGGATACAGAACAAAAGAGCGAAGATGGGTGCCGCCTGGAGGAGTCTGGAGAGAGCGCACCCGGAGATGAGGAGTCTGGAGAGGAGTCCGGAGAAGTCGCACCCGGAGATGGAGGGAGAGTCAGGCAGCACCGACCCTGTGGTCAGGAGCCTGCTGCAAGCGACAACCCCACTAGGCATGGTGGAGATCCTGGCACAGCTCCCCCGAGACCGGGAGTGTGCACAGACCGCGCTGGAGGGCCTCGCACGGAGGATGGCCCAGGTGCAGCGAGAAACGCTGACGGAATGGAGCAGGGAGATGGCCCAGCAGGCTGGAACCTGCCAGCGGAGCACACCACCCGCAACGAGGAGCACGCCTGCCCCTGAAGAGGATGCAGAAGGGACGGAGGCAAGTAAAGGGGACGTCACTACCCCAAGCCCAGCCACCGTAAGCCTATCCCCGCTCCCCGTCGCAGAGCCCGAAATCCCACCGCTCGTGCCCGTTGCCGCACCGCTACCGCTCCAGACTAGGCCTCAAGCAGAAGCCGCGACCACGCCCCCTGGGACGTCACGCGCCTCAACCCTGAGCGCGGCCAAGCAGGAGACGCCACCAGCCTGGTCGCAAGGCCGAGTGCCCCCGGGCGCCGCAGTGCCAACAGCGCCCTCTACTTCCACTGAGCCATCGGCCTGGTCGCTGGGCCAAGTAACCCCGGGCGCCGCCGTCCTAACGGTGCCCTTTACCTTTAG
Organism: Phyllobates terribilis; assembly: GCF_046119375.1. NCBI lineage: Eukaryota > Metazoa > Chordata > Amphibia > Anura > Dendrobatidae > Phyllobates > Phyllobates terribilis. Next base: position 165,858 of record NW_027363531.1, on the reverse strand, counting down.
GATGCCCCAAGCCTGGTCGCAAGGCCTGGTCAACCCGGGCGCCGCTACCACCACCGCGCCCTCAACATCTAGAGTGCCGCACCTGGGTGAAGACTTGTTTGCTCAGCACACTTGCCCGGATGGGCAGCCCTTTATATGGCCACCGGAGTACTACCAACTACAACTCCAAAAGGAAAGGCCCCTGTGCGAGCCCCTGATTCCGGCTCCGAAGCCCGTCAAGAGGACCCCGCTCTCGTTGGAGGAGGCACAGTTTGAGTGGGATCCCACTGAAGGAGACCTCATGGGGTTCACCCAAGAAACTCGGGCGGCCGCAGCTGAGCGTGCGGAGTGCTGCCGCCAGCAGTTGGAGGTCTTTGAGCAAGAGCGGAGAGAGAGGCGGGTCCGTGAGCAGCGGCTGCAAATACAAAGTGCAGAACAGAAGAGTCGGACCCGGAGGAACCCCCGTGCAGCTCATGGTCCCCGTGCCACCGGGACTGTGATTAAATTCCAACTGCAGCACGGTTGGGGTTTCATCAGGGATCACCGCACCCCCGGCGACGTCTTCGTGACCAGGAGAGATGTCGAGTCCCACCTACCGGAGGGACACAGAGGACGTGACCTATACGTAGGGGATGAGGTCACATTCACCCGGCACAAATGTGCCAAAGGACCCTATGCCCTTCATGTACACCGTTTGACGGAGGAAGAGCTGAAGTGTCAGGAGGAGCAAGAGGACCCGGAAGGGTCTGAAGCTTACCCGCGAGAAGGAGCAGGAGGACGCCGTTACTAGAGTACGGTAAAGAGAACTGTAAAATAGTTACCCGTCAGGGTACAGAGAACTGTTAATAGTTAAAATATGTTCCCGTTGGGACAAGTGTGAACTGAAACCCGTGTGTCCCTATTCCCACTGACCGAGGACTGAGAGCGGTCATCCTTTCCTAATACCTGGCCGAGGACTGAGAGCGGCCATACCTCCCCTTGTATATAGTTGCGCTTTCTAAGGCGCCCCCTATTGGTTTTATAAGGAACTGTGTTTTTTTCAGAAGAGACTGTTGCACTTTACCCGGTCACAAGTTGCACCGTGGCCGGAGGCACAAGAATGTTGATAATGAACAGTTTATAATGAAAAAGTTTTTATGCTGCTGATAATATATATATAATGTTTTCTATGTTTATGATGTTATGAAAAAAAATTGTATGTTTTTGTATGTTTTTGCTCTTTTACAGCCCGAGGACGTGCTGTGATTTACCAGGGGGGAATGTAGCACCCTGAGGATTCGGCTGCTACAGGGGTATTACACCTCAAGCCAGAGGTGTGGTATTCCACTCCCGGGTAAGGATGGAGTGTGGAACTGAGCTAGTAGGCTGCATGCACTACATACATCCCATTTCCGGGGGACAGACCGACGGTACTCCCACCAGTATATGTGCAGGTACGACAGCGTCTGTCCCTGGCTGGAGTGGGAGGGGGGTGGAACATCCCAGTAGTGTAGGGGCAGATAGGGGGAGTAGTCTGGGTAAGGCTAGGAGCTCATTGGGTGCTGGTCACCTGAGCTCACACATAGAGGGAGTATATAAGGTGGGCACCATCTTAGGACAAGGAGTGAGTTCAGAGAGGAGAAGCCAGGGAGCAGAGCTGCTTTATGGGCTCTGCTCCACAGGCAGGCCCTGTCAGGAGGAGAAGCCAGGGAGCAGAGCTGCTTTATGGGCTCTGCTCCACAGGCAGGCCCTGTCAGGAGGCCTGAGCCTGGAGGAGGGAAGAAGGAGGAAGAGGAGCAGACTGGGCTCCAAGAAGGACAGAGGGGACCCCAGGGGTGTGGACTGGCTGGTAGCCACCACACGCCCGCCGCTACCCGAGTAGGGGGGTCAGGTCAAGAAGAAGGGAACCGGATCCCAAATTAGTGGAGGAGAGAAACTACCCTCAACTAAGAACCGGAGGCTGCGACATTACATGTGGAGCAGCCCCTCACCAAACCCGCTAGAAAGGCACCACATAGGACCTGGGAAACGCAGGCCAACGTTTGCCCACCAAGAAGGTCCGAGGCAGCTGGACATAAGCGTGGTCACTAGTGGGGTTGAAGAACAGAGACAGGAGACATAAAGGGGGTCCTGCAAAGCACTCCAGAAAGACCTGGGGGTTAACCGAGCCCCTCACCTGGTGAGTAACCGAGTAACCGTGAGTAAAGACCCTGAACTGCACCATCAAGACTCCGAGTTATCTTTGTTGCGCTCATGTACCACCATCACCCCCATCATCCGCACAAGCTGCCCTGAGGCCATACCTCTCCCATTGGGGGTTATACCACCATTGCTGCACACATACCACCGGCCTCAGCGGACTGTTCTGCAGCGGCGGCTTCAAAGCCGCACTCAACGGGTCGCGTAGTCGACATTCATCCAACATCTACTGCTAGTACTCTGCCACTTAGTCTGACTCCCTGGGCACGGACCGGGTCACCGCCACGAGACTACAACCCTCAACAGATCCGGTTCCGGGTAAGCTCCCGCGTGCGCAACGCAGCGCGACACAGGCCCAGGGGCGCGTCACAGTCACAAACTCACCTGCGGCTGCAATGCAGGAATGAAGGTGAGCATTGATCTGGTCAGGCTATCTGGCTAAGGCAGATTAAGTAAAACCTGGCAGGGCCTTCATTTCTTGGGGGAGGCTACAGGAAGGCAGTGGGACGGCCTCCTCCCTCCAACCGGGGTTTTCCAGTAGCTCTTGCCACAGGTCCTTTAAAAACCCTGCACTAAGGATTAGTGTTGTTCTGTATTGGAACCTGCTAGGAGCTTAGCAGGAAAGCTCAGCAGGATTGAGTGTGGCTGAACCCACGCCTGGGAAGGCTCTGCACATGTCAGGCTCTGAGCGGCCCGGCATGGCCGTTGCCCACGGCAACCGTTGTTTAAGGAATCGTGTTAACCCGGCTGCAAACCGGAGGACTTTTCTGTTTCCCCGTGAGTTGCTGAATAAAGCTTGCTTGGATTTGCTTGGGTCACCGTCTCAGTTACATAACGGTGTGAACACTGCCGCCTTACAGCTTGGTGGAGAATGCGGGCATAGTGACTGAGGCATACCCCACCGGCAGCTGCATGACCACAATCCGGCCGGCCATCTTTCCGCCCCACCCCGTTGACAAAATGGAGCAGCTGGTACTTACCCAGCAGCAGCAGCTGCAGTGTCAGTGGCAACAGCAGGAGCAGCACCAGAATCTCCAACAGCAACAGCAGGAGCGGGAACAGCAGCATAAGCAGCAGCAGCTACTGTACCAGCAGCAGCAAAAAACAAATGAACTGTTGCTGCAACAGATTGCTGCCCTGCGGGAGACGCCAACAGCACCAGCCTCAGAACGTAGTGAGGCCCGGGACAAGGTTCGCTCAGCGAAGATGGGACCGGAGGACGATGTGGAAGCCTTCCTGACCAGCCAGTCAGTGGGCAGAAGTGGTGGCTCCGTTTCTGGTCGGCGATTCCCAAAAGGCCTACTTCGACCTCAGTCGGGAGGACGCCCAGGACTAACAGAGGCTCAAAGGTGAGATCCTTGTCCGACTGGGGGTCAATATATATGTGAGGGCTCAGCGTGTATTTACATGGGCCTATGTGGAGACCCGACCCGCCCGTTCTCAGGCTTATGACCTACTGCAGCTGGTAGAGGTGGCTCCAGCCTGAGACTTTGTCTCCAGCCCAGATGGTGGAGAGGGTGGTGGTTGACCAGCTGCTGAGGACTCTGCCAGCCGCTATCCAACGTTGAGTGGGGCAAGGGGACCCCGGCACACTCGACCAAGTGGTCAGCCTGATCGAGCGCTACTCGGCCACTCAGGACTTTATCTGGGACTCTGCCCCCTCACGGCTGTCACGCCGATCCCTGTCAACCCAGGAACCGGGAAAGGGGTCGCGTCCCTCTGCTGAGGACAGTCAGCACCGTACCCGTGCTGAAGGGGTATCCCGGAATGAGAGTGGTAGGAGACCGGTTCCCTCCCAAACAGTCATAAGACCTAACAGTACCTCCACCATTAGGTGCTGGCGGTGTCAGGGGCCGGGACATGTGATTGCTAACTGTCCCCTGACTACGGAACCCATGGACTGCGGGTTTATCCGCCAGGTCTCAATGTACGCCCAGACTGTCTGCACTGCGAGTGCCGACCCCCCGGACAGTGAACCCCAACTGTGCCAGGTACTGGTTAATGGGTACCACACGGAGGCCCTCTTAGATTCGGGAAGCCTAGTGACTTTGGTACATGGGTCGCTGGTGGCAGGAGACAACCCCAGTGGATGGACAGTCGGGGTTGTGTGTATCCATGGGGACCTCTGAGAGTACCCAACCGTGGAGGTAGTTTTGTCCACGCCTTGTGGAGACATAAAACATGTGGTGGGGGTGGTAAAAACTCTTCCCTATGGGACTGTGTTGAGAAGAGACTTGACCCTGTTCTGGACTCTATGGAAAAACAAAATCCACTCTCCCCCGGTAAAATGTGTTACAGGCGCTGTACCCGATGAACCCGAGTCACGGGTACCTGCCGTAGGGGTGTCCAACCTAGGGACAGAGTGTGACCCCGATAGGTTTCCCCTAGAGGTGCTGGCAGGAGAGGTCGAGGAGACCCCATCGATCCTGGAGCTGGAAGTGTCCCGGGGCACGTTTGGGACAGCTCAGCTACAGGATCCTACTCTGACTCGGAGCTGTGGGAAAGGGTGTTAAAGGTAAATGGCGTAGCTCAACAGCCCGGTGCAGATACTGTATTTCCACGCATGGTAGTCAACGGTGAGTTGCTCTATAGGGTAGACAAAATCAGGGACGAGGTCGTGGAACAGTTAGTGGTACCTCAGTCGTACCGTTCTGGAGTTGGCACACACACACCTTCTGGGTAGACACTTAGGGGTTAAAAAGACGCAAGAGCGTATCTTGCAGCGGTTCTTTTGGCCGAGGATTTACGCGGCGGTCCAAAAGTACTGCGAATCCTGCCCCGAATGTCAGTTGACCACACCCACCGCAAGTTTCCGTAGCCCATTGGTACCTCAGCCAGTAATAGAGGTACCTTTTGAACGAATTGCAATGGACTTGGTAGGGCCCATTGTAAAATCCGCTCGTGGCCACCAACATATACTGGTGGTCGTCGACTATGCCACCCAGTACCCGGAGGCTATACCGCTACACCGCTACGCCACACTTCGACAAATCTGATTGCACGGGAGCTGTTTGCCATGTTCTGTTGCCTTGGACTACCTAAGGAGATACTGACGGATCAGGGGACCCCTTTTATGTCCAAAGTGACAAGGGAACTGTGCAAACTGCTAAACATTAAACAATTGCGCACCTCGGTGTACCATCCTCAAACCGACGGGCTAGTAGAACGGTTCAATAAAACCCTCAAGTCCATGTTAAAAAAGGTGGTTTCTAAGGACGGAAGGGATTGGGACATGTTGCTACCCTATTTGATGTTCGCCGTCCGTGAGGTACCCCAGACTTCCACAGGGTTCTCTCCCTTTGAGTTATTGTACGGCAGACACCCTAGGGGTCTGTTGGACATAGCCAAAGAGATGTGGGAACAAGAGCCGACTCCACATAGGAGTATAATTGAACATGTGGCTAGTATGCAGGACCGGATCGCGGCGGTCATGCCCATCATGAAAGAACATCTGTTAGATGCCCAGGCAGCCCAGAGACACACATATAATAAAAGAGCCAGAGTCAGGTCTTTTAATAAGGGCGATCGGGTGTTAGTACTGGTACCCATAGCTGAGAGTAAGCTCATGGACAAGAGGCAAGGGCCATATGAGGTTTGAGAAAAGGTGGGGGAGGTAAATTACCGGGTGTATAAACCCGGAAGGAGGAAACCTGAGCAGCTTTATCATGTAATCCTGCTAAAACCTTGGAAAGATCGAGAGTGTTTAGTTACAGACGTCACTCTAGGCATATCGCCAGAGAGTTCTCTACCTTCAGCCAGGGATGCGTCCGGGGGAGAGGTGAGGATAAGTGATGCTCTCACTAAACAGCAGCGACGGGAGGCTCGCTCACTGGTGCAGCAGAATACCGATATGTTCTCAGAGCTACCGGGTAGGACTACAGTTCTCCAACATGACATTGTCACCGAACCTGGGGTAAAGGTGCGAATGAGACCGTACCGGGTACCCGAAGCCCGGAGGCAATCCATCAAGGCTGAGGTAAAACAAATGCTCCAGTTAGGCGTCATCGAGGAATCACTGAGTGAGTGGGCTAGCCCCAACGTACTGATTTCGAAACCAGACGGATCGTTACGCTTCTGTAACAATTTCCGAAAACTAAATGAAGTGTTGAAGTTTGACCTTTATCCAATGCCCAGGGTGGATGAGCGGATTGAGAGACTGGGGCAGGCCCAGTACTTTACCACGCTCGATCTCACCAAGGGTTACTGGCAGGTGCCTCTCACGAAATCGGCGAAGGATTTGAACGCCTTCATAACTACGGAGGGTCTATATCACTATGTGGTTTTACCTTTTGGGCTACATGGGGCCCCGGCTACATTCCAGTGGTTGATGGACATAGTGCTCAAGTCTCATCAGGTGTACGCGTCCGCGTATCTAGATGATATTATCATCTTTAGCACCGACTGGCATACGCATCTATCCCAGGCACAAGCAGTGCTGGATTCTCTCAGAGCCGCTCGATTAACGTCAACCCCAAAAAAATGTGTGATAGGGCTAGAGAAAGCCCGATATTTGGGGTATGTGATTGGCCGAGGAATTATCAAGTCCCAAATCAATAAAGTTGAGGCCATAAAAAATTGTCCTAAACCGTCAAGTACAAAGCAGGTGAGGGCGCTCCTTGGCATTCTTGGGTATTACCGCCGGTTTATACCTAATTTTGCTGGGAGAATGGTGGCCCTGACCGATCTCTTGAAAGGAAAAAAATCAAGTAATGGTTCGGTGGAACCCTCAGGCAGAAAAAGCCTTTCAGTAAATGAAGTTGGCCCTGTGTGGACAGCCGGTCCTCATCAGCCCCAACTTCAAGGAAACCTTCATTGTACAGACAGATGCCTCGGAGGTAGGCCTAGGGGCGGTATTGTCACAAAAAGTGAATGGTGAAGAGCACCCGGTCACCTACTTGAGTAGAAAACTTGTCCCGGCAGAGAAAAACTATAGCGTGGTAAAGAAAAAGTGTTTGGCTATTAAGAGGGCCTTGGAATCGCTACGTTATTATTTACTCAGGCGTCAGTTCCACTTGGTGACGGACCACTCACCCTTGGTATGGATGAAAAATGCCAAGGAGAGGAATGCGCGAGTCACCGGCTGGTTCGTGTCACTGCAAAATTTCAGGTTCTCTGTAGAACATCGCCCTGGAAAGTCGCAGGCAAACGCGGATGCCCTGTCCCGGGCACTCTGTATGATGTCAAATGTTCAACCCCACAAGTTTGAACAGAGGGGGGGGATATGTGAGGCAGTGACCGGGATCGTATACGAGGGACGTTATATATCCCCCAGAATGTGTACAGAGACCTATTAAATCCATTGGAGTGCATTGCAGTCACAAACTCACCTGCGGCTGTCATCTGGGAAGGCTCTGCACCTGTCAGGCTCTGAGTGGCCTGGCGTGGCCGTTGCCCACGGCAACCGTTGTTTAAGGACTCGTGTTAACTCGGCTGCAAACCGGAGGACTTTTCTGTTTACCCGTGAGTTGCTGAATAAAGCTGTTTGTGCTGGACTTGCTTGGGTCACTGCCTCAGTTACTGCATGGTGTGAACACCGCCGCCTTACAAGCCCTTGTTCATTTTTATAAGATGCGCCTATCAGTTATAATGCCCCCGGCAGCACTAAAAACACGCTCTGACAAAACACTAGCTGCAGGGCTGGGCCTCTAACTCCAAGGCATAGAGTGCCACGTGTCCAGCTCGGATACCCTATAGTTATAAGGCACAGAGGAATCACGGAGGACGTTGGTACGGTCATCAAGGTACTCTTTCAGCATCTTCCAAAACTTTTCCATCCTTGTCAGAGTACCCCGCGCATCAGGGCCTGGGCACTGGGAGGGGCTGAGAAAGCTGTCCCAGACCTTTGACAGTGTTCCCCTGCCTCTGCTTCATCGTATTTGTGTCTCCCTCTCCTGTACTCCTTGGTTGTCCAACAAACTGTGACATCTGCCACCAGCGTTTTGAGATGGGAATTTTAAGAATTCTTCAACAAGAGCCTTCTGGTACTGCAACATTTTATTAGATCTCTCCGACACGGGAAGAAGAGATAAAAAGTTCTTCTTGTAGCATGGGTCTAGAAGTGTGACCAACCAGTAACTAGTGTTGACCAAAATGCATACAATGCGAGGGTCACGGGAAAGACAACGGAACATAAAGTCAGCCATGTGTGCCAGATTGCCAACAGCCAAGACTTCCCTGTCCTGACCAAGAGGGCGACTGTCCATGCTCTCCTCCTCATCCTTTTCCTGGTCCTCCTCCTCCCTCTCCTCAGGCAATTCACGCTGAACAGACGGTATGACTGTTGTGTGGATAGTACCGTCTGTAGTGCAGGAAAACAGCTCCTGTTCCTCCTCCTCATTATCACCCAATTCGCGTTGAGATGAGGCTGGGTTGTGTGGCATCACCCTGTATAGTTCCTTGCTCTATCTCATCGTGCTTTGCCTTTAATGCCTCCTCTTTAATTGTGAGCAGCGAGCGTTTCAGTAGGCAGAGAAGATGGATGGTGACGCTAATTATCGCATCATCACCGCACACCATCTTGGTGGAGTCCTCAAAGTTTTGTAGTGCAGCACAGATGTCAGACATCCATGCCCACTCATCAGCTCTTATGTGCGGAGGCTGACCTGAATACCGACGGGCGTGTTGAAGCTGGTACTCAACAACTGCCCTCTGCTGCTCACTAGTCCTTACCAACATCTGAAACGTTGAGTTCCATCGCGTGGTGACATTGCACACCAGTGGATGAGCTGGAAGGTGCTGAAGCACGGCAAGGTTAAGAGAAGCTGTAGGTGACTTTCTGAAATGTGCACACACGCGGCATACTGTCACAAACTGCTCAGTCAGATCCAGGTAGGTTTTGAGAAACAGCTGAACCACTAAGTTGAGCAGATGGGTCAGGCAAGGTACCTGTGCAAGGTTGCCAAGCCTCAGAGCTGCCATCAGTTTCCGGCCATTGTCACACACGACAATGCCTGGCTGTGGGTTCAGCGGTGACAGCCACAGATGTGTCTGCTCTGTTACAGCTATCTATAACTGTGCAGCGTTGAGCAGTTTGTTACCTAAGCACATTAGCTTCTGCACAGCCTGTTTCCGCTTGGCTGAGGCAGTGCTGCAGTGCTTCCAGCTTCTGACTGATGTGGTCATTTTGTAGATGGAGGCTGAAGAGGAGGAGGAGGTGCAGGAGCTATAGAATATGGAGGCAACTCGGATTGACCCAGGGCCCGCAATCCTTGGCATCGGGAGGACTTGTTCCGTCCCAGGGTCCGACTGTGTCTCAGCTTCCACAATATAAACCCAGTGTGCCATCAGTGAGATGTACCGTCCCTGGGACTTGTCCACATGTCCGTGGTTAGGTGAACTTTCCCAGTAACTGCGTTGGTGAGGGTATGGCTAATGCTCTTTGACACGTGCGTGTGTAAGGTGGGGACGGCATACCAGGAGAAATAGTGGTGGCTGGGAACCGAGTACCAAGGGACGGCTGCCACCATGAGGTTGCAGAAAGATTCCATCTCCATGAGCCTAAAAGGCAACATTTCAAGTGCAAGCATTTGAGAAATGTGGCAGTTTATTTGCACTTGCGTTCAAATGACTGGGGTAGGGACAATTGAATGCTGCGCTGGAACAAGGACGTGGACGCTGATGGAGGTGGTTGCAAGTGTGCAATGACATGTCACGCATGTCACCTTGTCAGGTTGGGTTAGTGACTTCATCTTCCACCACGTCGTCTTGCACGAATGCACCCTGGGCCTCCTCTTGGCTTGCTGGCAATTGTGTCTCATCATCATCACCCACCTCTTGTGACAGTAACTGCACTTTCCCATCGTCGCCTATGTGTGACTGTGGCTACTATATGCAATCTCATCTTTCATGGCTTGAAGAGGGCCAGGTGAGAGGCCCTAATCTGTAAATGGAAAAGTGAACAGCACTTCAGACTGCCCAAGTTTGGAATCACTTGTCACTGGGCACTCGGCATGGTGGGAGGAACGAGGATCAGGGTGAGAAATATGTGGTCCAGACTCACGACTACTGAGACTGGACTGTGTGGAAGACAGGGTGGTGGTGGTGGCAAAGAAACTGGAAGCATTATCTGCTATTCAACCAGCAACCTTTTCACACTACTCTGGCTTCAATAGTGGTGTCCGCGGCCTCCTACAAAGTGGGACAGGAAGATAGAGCGACATGATGTGGGTGCTTGTTGTGCTCCCTCAGCAGGCACAATTTCAGCTTGCCCAAGGCCTCGGCCTTTGCGTGCACCATCACCATCACGTCCACTTTCCAGGCCCTTGCCACACGCCTTGCCCATTTTAAATGGAGTATAATATTTGGCATGCTCCCAAAAATGTCAGGATTATTACCGCAGTAATATCGGATTACGTCTGATTACCACGGTTTTAGGTAGTGGCCTTATTGGCATGGTATTGGTCAGCAACCAAGTGTGAATAGGTTTGAACAACACACAGCAGGCAGACTTTAAATGGAGTATAATACTTGTCACATTTACCAAAAAAGTCAGGATTATTACTGCATTATTATCGGATCACCTGAGATGATGGACAAGTTTCTCTGCTTCCACAATACAGCAATGCTACTAATATCAAACAAATCTGGCTGAATGCTGCTAACAAGCAAATGGAACAGTAAAAATGGTGCATTATATTTCTTTTCAAGCAAATAATTATGATTAAGAGCAAAAAGAATGTTAGCCCTGATATCTAGAGCTATGGATATCAGTAATAGCAGCAGACAGAACGTGCAATGGACCATATTCTATTCTATACGCTGTCCACAAACTATGCCTGCCTTACTCCTGCTATGACCAGGATTGATATGCATCTGGATTAGTTATTAGAAGGTCTGTCAGTTTAGATACATATTTCTGTGGAATACTTCACTAAATAAACCACCAATTCTCTCCATCACTCAGCTGCAGCTCTCCCTACTCTGCCTGTCTAAATGGTACACTGTGACGAGCATAGGGTCAGAGGTTCTTATATAGACCTGATGATGCTATCACTGTCATGCCACAACCAACATGGCTGCTGCATTTCAGTGACTGGCAGGCAATCCCCATATGTTTACTTGCTGTTTAAATAGTGTCAAACATCCAGGGCGGGGACTCGAGCTCCCGCCCAAGCATCCAGAAAGTACTCGCCAAGCATTTCAAACAGTGAGATGTCCAGGCGAGTACCGAGCAGTTGTGAGCACGCTCACTCATCACTACTGTAGATGCATCCGCAGTTGGTCCTTCAGGGTTCTGGACTGATTAGCACTAGACCTCTTTAAAAGGTGCTGGCTGACTGCTTACAGAGGCTCTTATTGAAGCTTGATCCATTCCCGGCCGACAACGTAGAGGTTTTTGGCTTTCAGTGGGTGACTGGGACTGCCGTTGTGGAATCCACCTATCTCCTGTGTGGATTGCTGTGGCAAAAAATAAATGCACCTGAAAGATAAGCAAAGCCTGTTTCTTTTGACTTTGGACAAGTTAATAACATTCACAATGAGGCTGAAGAAATCAGAAATCAGTGCATAAAGATTCTACATTAAGTATTTTTATACAGGTTTTTGGATTCCTCAAAACAGACAGAAAGTTCACTAGCTCATCCCTATGAGCACATGAAAGCTCAGCTTCCCTCCAAACTGTTAGAAGAGTTACATGGACTGAATTTGTATATAGCAGGCCTCAGTGATCTCCCAAACCATATTCTTGAAGCTTTTTCCACTCAACAACATGACAAGGTCCTGTCAGCTTCTTGGCATCTGCTCCACCGGCACCTGGATACACATTGGTCTACTTTAGAAATTCTGCGGTTTTTGGGAGAAAAGTTGAAAGATCAAATTGTTTATGCCCATCAATATATTATTATTATTATTTATTATTATAGTGCCATTTATTCCATGGCGCTTTACATGTGATAGGGATATACATAGCAAAAACATTTACATAATCTTAACAAAACGAGTCAGCGACTGGTACAGGAGGAGCGAGGACCCTGCCCGCGAGGGCTAACATTCTACAAGGGATGGGTGAGGATACAGTAGGTGGGGGTAGAGGAGGCCATGCAGTAATGTGGTGGAGTGGTGGTTACTGCAGGTTGTAGGCTTGTCGGAAGAGGTAGGTCTTCAGGTTTCTTTTGAAGGCTTCCATGGTAGGCGAGAGTCTGATGTGTTGGGGTAGAGAGTTCCAGAGTAGGGGGGATGCACGGGAGAAATCTTGTATACGATTGTGGGAAGAGGAGTTAAGAGGGGAGTAGAGAAGGAGATCTTGTGAGGATCGGAGGTTGCGTGCAGGTAAGTACCAGGAGACTAGGTCACAGATGTATGGAGGAGACAGGTTGTGGATGGCTTTGTATGCCATGGTTAGGGTTTTGAAGTAGGATTCTCTGGGCAATGGAGAGCCAGTGAAGGGATTGACAGAGGGGGGAGGTCGGGGAATAGCGGGGGGACAGGTGGATTAGTCGAGCAGCAGAGTTTAGGATAGATTGGAGGGGCGCAAGAGTGTTGGAAGGGAGGCCACAGAGCAGGAGGTTGCAGTAGTCAAGGCGGGAGATGATGAGGGCATGCACTAGTGTTTTTTGCAGAGTCTTTGCTGAGGAATGCACGGATCCGGGAAATATTTTTGAGTTGGAGTTGGCAGGAAGTGGAAAGGGCTTGGATATGTGGTTTGAACGAGAGATCAGAGTCCAGGGTTACCCCAAGGCAGCGAGCTTGTGGGACTGGGGACAGTGAACAGCCATTGATGTTGATGGATAGGTCAGATGGGGGATATGAATGAGAGGGTGGAAAGATGATGCACTCTGTTTTATCCATGTTGAGTTTTAGAAATCTGGCAGAGAAGAAGGATGAGATGGCGGACAGACATTGTTGGATTTTGGTTAGTAGGGAGGAGATATCGGGTCCAGAGAGGTAGATCTGTGTGTTATCAGCATAGAGGTGATACTGAAAGCCGTGAAAGTGTTAAATAGCTGTTTAGAGTTGTGAGTAGTGTTGAGCCACCCCCGTAGTATTCGGGTTCGGTTCGGTTCGTCGAACACCGGGATGTTCGAGGAACTGTTCGTCGAACACCTTAGAACACCGTCGAACACCATTAAAACCAATGGCAGGCAAACAAAAACACATAGAAACACATATAAAACACCTTCAAAGGTGTCCAAAAGCTGACAAACTGCTCAGAAGACGCTCTCTTTAAAAAAGCCGGCCGGCAATTCAGCAGCGGCATACACCGGTACCCGACAATTTAGACAAGAAGGAATAGAGCATCACACATAGATTAGATAGATAGAAACATGTCAGTCACATATATAAGAAGTACAGTGTCAGTGTTGGTTACTGTACTTGTCATTTAGTGTAAAGGATTTATTAAAAAAAATATTAGTGTTTTCGTGCACCGTCTCTTTAAAAAAGCCGGCCGGCAATTCAGCAGCGGTACCCGTCAATTTAGAACAGAAAGAATAGAGCTTCACACATAGATTAGATAGATATAAACATGTCAATCACATATATAATAAGTACAGTGACAGTGTTGGTTACTGTACTTGTCATTTAGTGTTAAAATAAAGGATTTATTAAAAAAAAAATTGGCGTGGGGTTCCCCATAATTTTAGTCTCTAGCGGAGGTTAAGCAGACGGCTGGGGCAGATGTTTGAAGCCTGGGAAGGGGGTAATACCCACGGAGCTTCCCAGGCTACTAATTTCAGCCCCCAGCTGAATACCTAGCCTTTCCTAGCTATTAAAATGGGGGACCCCCCCCAAAAAAATGACGTGGGGTCCCCCCTATTTTAATAGCTAGTAAAGGCTAGGCAGACAGCTGGGGGCTGATATTAATAGCCCAGGAAGGGTGCCATGAATATTGGCCCCCTCCCAGGCTAGAAACACCAGCCGTCAGCCATCCCAGAAATGGCGCATCCATAGGATGCGCCAATTCTGGCACTTAGCCTCACTCTTCCCACTGCCCTGTAGCGGTGGCAGTGGGGTAATAGGGCTGGGGTTGATGTCAGCTTATAATGCCAGCTGACATCAAGCCCAGGTTAGTAATGGAGAGGCGTCTATAAGACACCCCCATTACTAACCCCATAGTCAAAGTTAAAAAAAACACAAACACCCAGAATAAAGTCCTTTAATTGAAATAAACACACAATTCTTTATTGTTCTAAATTAAACCATACTTACCATCACGCCCATTCCAGCTGAAGCCAACGATCTCCTGCAATAAAAGTAAAATAATAAAGCAACATCATCCTTACCTTTCCATGGTTCCCACGACAGCTCCAGCTCTGCTACATCGAGATGACAGGCTGGACCGCAGCAGAAAGCTGCCATCCAGCCTGTCATCCCGCAGACACTGAGAAGCGCAGGCATGCTTGCGCTCCTCAGTGTCTGGCTGTGACGGCATCCAGATGAGCCGACAATGAACTCAGCTCACCTCATGCACGTCACTGACAGCGTGGGAAAATTCTCCTGCAGTCAGCGCTTCAGCGTGAGAATTTTCCCACGCTGTCAGTGACGTGCATGAGGTGAGCTCATATCCAATGAACTCAGCTCACCTCATGTACGTCACTGACAGCGTGGGAGAATTCTCACGCTGAAGCGCTGAGTGCAGGAGAATTTTCCCACGCTGTCAGTGACGTGCATGAGGTGAGCCGAGTTCATTGGACATGAACTCGTCTCATCTGGATGCCGTCACAGCGAGACGCTGAGGAGTGCAAGTATGCCTGCGCTTCTCAGTGTCTGGGGGATGACAGGCTGGATGGCAGCGTTCTGCTGCGGTCCAGCCTGTCATCTCGATGTAGCAGAGCTGAAGCTGTCCTGGGAACCATGGAAAGGTAAGGATGATGTTGCTTTATTATTTTACTTTTATTGCAGGAGATCGTTGGCTTCAGATGGAATGGGCGTGATGGTAAGTATGGTTTCATTTAGAACAATAAAGAATTGTGTGTTTATTTCAATTAAAGGACTTTATTCTGGGTGTTGTGTTTTTTTTTAATACTTTACTAGAAATTCATGGTGGTCATGTCTAATATTGGCGTGACCCCATGAATTTCGGGCTTAGGGCCAGCTGATAATACCAAGCTGGCCCTAACCCCTTTATTACCCAGTGAGCCACCGCACCAGGGCCCTGGATGAGTTGGGTACATCGCCAGAAGATGGCGCTTCTATGAACGCGCCATTTTCCGGGGTGGCTGCGGACTGCAATTTGCAGTGGGTGGGGCCCAGAAAGCTTGGGCCTCCCAGTGCTGCAGATTCCAGCCCCCAGCTGCCTAGTTGTACCTGGCTGGACACAAAAATAGGGCGAAGCCCCACGTATTTTTTTTTTTATTATTTCATGAAATTCATGAAATAATTAAGAAAAAAAGGGCTTCCCTATATTGTTGTGTCCGGCCAGGTACAAATAGGCAGCTGGTGGTTTGGGGCAGCCCGTTCCTGCCTGCTGTACCTGACTGGACACAAATATAGTGCGAAGCCCCACGTCAATTTTTTTAAATTATTTCAGGAAATTCATGAAATAATTTAAAAAAAATTGACGTGGGGCTTCGCACTATATTTGTGTCCAGCCAGGTACAGCAGGCAGGAACGGGCAGCCCCCAACCACCAGCTGCCTATTTGTACATGGCCGGACACAACAATATAGAGAAGCCCTTTTTTTTTAAATTATCTACTATATAATTGTCTTATCCCGTCTGTCTGTCTGTCTGTCTGTTTGTCCAGGAAATCCCACGTCGCTCATTGGTCCGGCAGCGGCCAATCAGCGCCGCGGAATTTCTGAAAAAAGATGGCGGCCGTTAGCGGCTCATCTGCGGGAAGGAGCTCAGCAGCAATGCAGCCAGGAGATGAGCGGCGCGAGACGCTCATCTCCCGGCTGGTAACAGCAGAAGGACCCCGACCGCCGGACCCATCTGCGGGACGGAGATGCAGCCGGGAGATGAGCGGCGCGAGGCGCTCATCTCCCGGCCGGTAGCAGCGGAAGGACCGCCGGCGTCGCTGACCTCCATGCAGAAGGGAGGACCGGGGAGCGGCGCTGCGGGTCGAGATACTTCTGCTGCGAGCGCCCGCTCATGTCTCGGGTTCTCGCAGCGGAAGTAGCCGCACAGGCAGCGCCGCTCCCCGGTCCTCACCAAGACGATTCGATGATTTTTCGCGGTCTTCGGACCCGACCAATCACTGATCTTACCGCAAAAGTTAAACACCGCTGTGCTGATTGGTCGCGTACGCTGCCCGCGACCAATCACCGATTTGGTCGCCACATTTAAATATCGGCCGCGACCAATCAGCACAGCGGTGTTTAAATGTGGAGCCAAGATCGGTGATTGGTCGCGGCCGATATTTAAATTTGGCGCACAAATCGGTGATTGGTCGCGGGCAGCGTCCGCGACCAATCAGCACAGTAGTGTTTAACTTTGGCTGCAAGATCAGTGATTGGTCGCGGGTCAAGACCGCGACCAATCACCGATTTGTGCGGCACATTTAAATAGCGGCTGCGACCAATTGGATGTCAGCGCCGCTCCCCTGTCCTCCCTTCACACCCTAGCCGCATGGATGTCAGCGGCGCTGCCTGTGCGGATACTTCCACTGCGAGAACCAGGGACATGAGCGGGGGCTCACAGCAGAAGTATCCCGACCCGCAGCGCTGCTCCCCGGTCCTCCCTTCACACCCTAGCTGCTGATGTCCCCACAGTATCCGCATGGTGTTACAAAGGTCCAGACATTTGTGTTAAAAATCGCTGATTGGTCGCTGGCGCTGCCCGCGACCAATCACCGATTTGGGCGCCAAATTTAAATATCGGCCGCGACCAATCACCCATCTTGGCTCCACATTTAAACACCGCTGTACTGATTTTTTCGCGGACGCTATTTAAATGTGGCGCAAAAATCGGTGATTGGTCGCGCCCAGCGTCGGCAACCAATCAGCACAGCGGTGTTTAAATGTGGAGCCAAGATCGGTGATTGGTCGCGGCCGATATTTAAATTTGGCGCCCAAATCGGTGATTGGTCGCGGACAGCGCCAGCGACCAATCAGCGATTTTTAACAGAAATGTCCGGATCTTTATAACATCATGCGGATACTGTGGGGACATCAACGGCTAGGGTGTCAAGGGAGGACCGGGGAACGGCGCTGCGGGTCGGGATACTTCTGCTGCGAGCAGTCGCTCATCTCCCGGCTTCTCGCAGCGGAAGTATCCGCACAGGCAGCGGCGCTCCCCGGTCCTCACCAATACGATTCGCTGATTGGTCGCGCTCTCTGCACGCGACCAATCAGTGATCTTGGCGCTAAAGTTAAACACCGCTCTGCTGATTGGTCGCGGACTCCAGCCACGACCAATCAGCGAGATTGGCACCAAATTTAAACCCCGCTCTGCTAATTGGTCGCGGATGCCAGCCGCGACTAATCAGCATTATTGGCGCCAAATTTAAACACCGCTCTGCTGATTGATCGCGGTCGCTGGCCCGAGATCAATCAGCAATATTGCCGCAAAATTTAAACACCGCTCTGCTGATTAGTCGCGATCGCCGTCCGCGACCAATCAGCAGTATTGGCGCCAAATTTAAACCCTGCTCGGCTGACTGGACGCGGTTGCAGGCCACGACCAATCAGCAGTATTGGCGTCAAATTTAAACCCGGCTCTGCTGATTGGTCGCGGCCGCCGGCCAGACACGTCACTGACAGCGTGGGAAAATTCTCCTGCACTCAGCGCTTCAGCATGAGAATTCTCCCACGCTGTCAGTGACGTGCATGAGGTGAGCCGAGTTCATTGGACATGAACTCGTCTCATTTTTATGCCGTCACAGCGAGACACTGAGGAGCGCAAGCATGCCTGCGCTTCTCAGTGTGTGCGGCATGGCAAGCTAAATGGCAGCGTTCTGCTGCGGTCCAGCCCGTCATCTCGATGTAGCAGAGCTGAAGCTGTCGTGGGAACCATGGAAAGGTAAGGATGATGTTGCTTTATTATTTTACTTTTATTGCAGGAGATCGTTGGCTTCAGCTGGAATGGGCGTGATGGTAAGTATGGTTTAATTTAGAACAATAAAGTATTGTGTCTTTATTTCAATTAAAGGACTTTATTCTGGGTGTTTGTGTTTTCTTTTAACTTTGACTATGGGGTTAGTAATGGGGGTGTCTTGTAGACGCCTCTCCATTACTAACCTGGGCTTGATGTCAGCTGGCATTATAAGCTGACATCAACCCCAGCCCTATTACCCCACTGCCACCGCTACAGGGCAGTGGGAAGAGCGAGGCTAAGTGCCAGAATTGGCGCATCCTATGGATGCGCCATTTCTGGGACGGCTGATGGCCGATGTTTCTAGCCTGGGAGGGGGCCAATATTCATGGCACCCTTCCTGGGCTATTAAGCTGTCTGCCTAGCCTTTGCTAGCTATTAAAATAGGGGGAACCCCACGTCATTTTTTTGGGGGGGTCCCCCATTTTAATAGCTAGTAAAGGCTAGGTATTCAGCTGGGGGCTGATATTAGTAGCCTGGGAAGCTCCGTGGGTATTACCCCCTTCCCAGGCTTCAAACATCTGCCCCAGCCATCTGCTTAACATCCGCTAGAGCCTAAAATTATGGGGAACCAAACGCCAATTTTTTTTTAAATAAATCCTTTATTTTAACACTACATGACAGGTACAGTAATCAACACTGTCACTGTACTTCATATATATGTGACTGACATGTTTCTATCTATCTAATCTATGTGTGATTCTCTATTCCTTCTATTCTAAATTGTCGGGTACTGCTGCTGAATTGCCGGCCGGCTTATTTAAAGAGATGGTGCATGAAAACACTATTATTTTTTTTAATAAATCCTTTACACTAAATGACAAGTACAGTAAGCAACACTGTCACTGTACTTCATATACTGTATATGTGACTGACATGTTTCTATCTATCTAATCTATTTGTGATTCTCTATTCCTTCTATTCTAAATTGTCAGGTATCGCTGCTGAAATGCCGGCCGGCTTTTTTAAAGAGACGGTGCATGAAAACACTATTATTTTTTTTAATAAATCCTTTACACTAAATGACAAGTACAGTAAGCAACACTGTCACTGTACTTCATATATATGTGACTGACATGTTTCTATCTATCTAATCTATGTGTGATTCTCTATTCTTTCTGTTCTAAATTGTCGGGTACCGGTGTATGCCGCTGCTGAATTGCCGGCTTTTCATGTTTCACTGTGGGCACTGTTCCCATCGATTTGGGCAATCACTGTAATGCCACAACAACCATGGCTGTGGCATTACAGTGAGTGGCAGACAATCCCTGCATGATTGGTGCTCAAAAATAGCGCCAGACATGCAGGACACGCTTTTGGTGCACGAACAGTTATCGAACATAACCTCGAACAGCCGAATTTTTTGCAAATCGTTCGAGCTCGTCCAATACCGCCCAAAACAGCTCAAATTTGAGATTGGCGAACAGTTCTAGTCGAACACCGCTCATCTCTAGTTGTGAGATAGGGAGGATATGAGAGATGAGAAGTAGGATTGTTTCGCTGTAGTGAGTGCGGACTTGAAAATAGTGAGGGATTGTTTGAATGCGATGAAGTGCTCGATGGAGTGAGACCTTTTCCATCTCTGCTCCGCAACCCTGGAGGCCCGTCGCAGTTCTTTAGTAAGTTTGGTGTGCCAGGGTTGCCTGTTGATTGTGCGAGATTTGGTATGTGTGAGAGGGGCGATCGAGTCGAGAGCTGCAGCTATTGTGGTGTTATGTAGTGTTATATGAAGCTGCAGCAACATCTGCATTGTGTAAGGAATTTATGTCTGCAAGAGGGAGGAGGGATTCAGAGAGTGAGTGTAGGTCAAGGTGTTTGAGATTTCTGCGAGCGTGTGTAAGTTTGTGGAGTGGGGATTGTGCACCTGGACAGGAGAGGGTAGAGAATGTGAGGAGGTTATGGTCAGAGAGAGGGAGGGGTGAGTTAGAGAGGTTAGAAAGGGAAAAGAGGCGGGTGAAGATGAGGTCCAGTGTGTGGCCATCTTTATGAGTAGCTGCCGAAGACCATTGAGCAAGGCCGAAGGAGGAAGTGAGGAATAGGAGCTTAGAGACAGATGAGTGGGAAGTGTCAATGGGGATGTTGAAGTCACCCATTATGATAGTGGGGATGTCAGTGGAAAGGAAGTGAAGCAGCCAGGTGGTGAAGTGGTCTAAGAAAGTGGTGGCTAGCCCTGGGGGTCGGTAAATGACGGCCAGTTAGAGGTCAGAGGGGGAATAGATGCGCACACAGTGCACCTCAAAAGAGGGGAGTATAACAGAGGGTGGCAGTGATATTTGGGTGAAAACGCAGGTATCTGACAGGAGAAAACCTACGCCTCCGCCATGTTTGCCATTGGGGCGGGGGGTGTGGGTGTGTTAGAGGGGGTGAGCCAGGTTTCGGTGATGGCGAGGAACGAAAGTTTGTTAGTAATGAAAAGGTCGTGGATGTAGGAAAGTTTGTTGCAGACGGAGCGAGCGTTCCATAGAGCTCCTGTTAGAGCAACTAAGGAAGTGGGGATTAGTTGGATGGGTATGAGGTTAGAAGGGTTGCGACAGTTTGTGGAAGGTCGTGGATAGGAGGTAGAAGTAACTGTGGGGATATGGCGAGGAGGACCAGGATTTGGAGAGATATCTCCAGCAGTGAGGAGGAGCAGAGAAGGTGTTAGCAGGTGGGAGCAAGAGAGAGCATGAGGTGGCTGTCTGTGTTTGGAGATCCAGGATTGAATTTTGAGGAATAATTCGGAGGAGGAGGTGAGATGAATGGGGAGGATGGAGGGAGAGATGAAGAGTTTCTTACTAGGTGTAGGGATTTGAGGGGTTACTAGAAAGTGGAGGACTATAGAGGAAAAAGTGAGAGCTAACAGAAACATAGTTAAAAGAGAGTAAGTGGTCAAAGTGTTGGTTACCTGACTCCTGCCCTGACTAACTGCCTCTGAAATAACTGCCACTTATCTCCGAAGCCACTTTGCACAAGAAGACGGTGCACAACCCAGCACGTGTGCACCCCTTAAAGATCTTCTAAATATAGAGGGCACACTAAACCATCAGGTGAGGGGCATTGTGGGAGCTGCTTGTGGCTAAATTAGCAGCTGGTCATCTCACCAGGAGATGGCTGGGTGATCAAACACAGAGCTAGGACTCTGTAGGCTCTGCAGTTTGGCACCTCTAAACATCAGATAAAATCTACAGTGGGGATAGGACAGACATATGTGAGTATTGAGTGGAATGGGACAGATAAAGTAGAAATATCAAGCAGAGAATTCTACCAGTGAGTTGAATCAGGAGAGCAGAGCATTAGATGGCGGCATATACAGCAGGCAGAGGAATTGTGCAGGAGAAGAGCATGTACCTGTGTGAAAAGAGAAGAAGACGGGTGTTAGTCCATGGCCTCTGAAATAACTGCCACTTATCTCCGAAGCCACTTTGCACAAGAAGACGCGTGCACAACCCAATATATCAATCTGATTCGAGAAAACGTAATAAACGTGAGCTTATTAGAGGAGTAAATATTCAAAGGGTTCGTCTCTCTGAAGCATGGAGTAGTCACATGTACAGTTTCTGTCAGTGGCGTACCGCCAATGGCGGCAGACTACGCCACTGCTATGGGGCGCGTGGCTGGAGGGGGCCCGTGAGGGCCCCAAGCAGCGTGGGAGCGAGGAGGATAGGTAAGTAGGAGGTTGCAGCGGCAGAGGAGCGGGTTGCGGCAGTGGAGGAGCGGAGCACACACAGTAGCCGCTGCTGCAGCTACCACGTGTGCCCGCTGCTAAAGGTACATGAATATTCCCTCTTCTCCACTCCCATGGGCGTGGAGAAGATGGAATATTCATTCTCTTTAGTAGCGGGCACGGAGGAGCGCTGAGCCCCGGCTCCTGCTGTCAGTGCCTGCCCGCCGCTAAAGAGAAAGCATATTCAAGCTTCTCCACGCCCATAGTCTCGGCGTGGAGAGGAGTGAATGTGCCAGCAGCAGCAGCAGCTCACCTCAGCTTCTGAGAGCGCGTGCAGCTCAGATGCCGACATGAGCTGCTGGAGCAGAGGTGAGGAAGGAAGGTGAGTATAAGTGTTTATTGTTTTATGTGTGCAGTGATTGAGGGGTTGAGGAGGCCACACATACCAGGATACATGGATTGAGGAGGCCACACATACCAGGATTTGGGGATTGAGGAGGCCACACATACCAGGATTTGGGGATTGAGGAGGCCACACATACCAGGATTTGGGGATTGAGGAGGCCACACATACCAGGATTTGGGGATTGAGGAGGCCACACATACCAGGATTTGGGGATTGAGGAGGCCACACGTACCAGGATTTGGGGATTGAGGAGGCCACACGTACCAGGATTTGGAGATTGAGGAGGCCACATTTACCAGGATTGGGGGATTGAGGAGGCGACACATACCAGGGATTGTGGGATTGAGGGGGCCACACATACCAGGGATTGTGGGATTGAGGGGGCCACACATACCATGGATTGTGGGATTGAGGGGGTCACACATACCAGGGATTGTGGGATTGAGGGGGTCACACATACCAGGGATTGTGGGATTGAGGGGGCCACACATACCAGGGATTGGGGGATTGTGGAGGCTACACATACCAGGGATTGTGGGGGCCACACATACCAGGGATTGTGGGATTGAGGGGGCCACACATACGAGGATGGGGAAATGTACCAGTAGCTGCTGCATTTCTCACTCTTCAGTCTTGCACGCAAGCAGAGGGAAGGAGACCGGGGGCCGTCGGAAGGTGAATATATCTTATTTTTTATTTTATTCTTGTTTTTACAGCTTTTTAATGGTACCTGGGTGTGGAGGAGAGTCTCCTCTCCTCCACACCCGGGTACCATCCGCACATTAGAATGCGCCAATAACGCAAGTACAAATGCAGTCTTGCGGTATTGGCGCGTTCTAATGCAAGTCAATGGCGGCAAAAACGCCGCGTTTCCGAAAAATTAATGGACATGCTGCGGATTTTTGAGCGCAGCATAAACGCTGCAGAAAAATCCGCAGCATGGGTACAGCACATGCGGATTATCATTGGGAACATTGCTGCCCTTCTACCATGCGTTTTTAATGTGTTTCCGCAGCGTTTCCGCAGCTGCAAAAACGCTGCGGAAACGCATTAAAAACGCATTGTGTGCACACAGCCTAAAGGCTGGAAAGTTATGAGAGCTGCTCTTCTGTGACATAGACAAATATTTATTTTTTGTAGGGGGGGGGGCCCAATTAGAGCTTCTGCTATGGGGCCCCATGACTTCTATGTACGCCCCTGCTTTCCGTGTATAAAGGAGACGTGGACTTTATTTATTCTACTTTTTGATCATAGAAGCAAAGGATATTATTCAGAGTTTCTGCACATTAATGAGTACGATATTGCAGCATTACCAATGGAACTCTGTCAATCAAGAAAAGGGACTGACTTTAATTTTTAAATGGTAGGGTGTAATGATCTAAGAAGACATAATTAGCCAAGCCAAGGGTGCACATAAGAGCCCTCATTTGCATCTAAAACATGAAATAATAAATTATAACCTGGGCTATGTCTCCAATAGAAATGTGTAAGCAAATTAATTGGCATTTTGGGAGTGAACCACTCCGTTTAAATGTCCTTTGTACACATGTACTGCTGAGAAGAGTGCTTTTCTTTGTGCACAGGATGATCATGTTAATATTCGTTCTGTGCACATGAAAGCAAAATGACATCCTGTCTAAACAGGTTATTATGGGACTGCCGATTGGCTTCATATAGCAGATCAGCGATCATTTAAAGGCTGAAACTGACCAATGTAAATGCACATTAGATATAAGTACCTGACTCCATGATGATTTTTCCAGAAATAGTACCATTAAAAATGACATTGTCATTATAATGCCACCTGAATACTACCCCTGCTACCCCATTTTCCATACAGAACTCCCTCATGCTATCCCAGTCTCCATACCGAGGCCCCATGCTACCCCATTTTCCATACCGAGCCCCCTCATGCAACTCTATACTCCTTACCGAGCCCCCTCATGCTACCCCATTCTTCATGCCAAGCCTCCCCATGCTACCACATTCTCCATGACAAACCCCACTATGATATACCTTCTCCATATCAAGCTTTCTCATCTCATACTACCTCTTCTCCATACCAAGCCCCCATGCTACCCTATTCTCCTTACCAAGCCCCTCATGCTACATTATTCTCCACATTGAGGCCCCCACACTACCCCATTCTTCATGCTGAGCCTGCCCATGCTATCCCATTTTCTTTTATGAGCCTCCCATGTTACCCCTTCTCCATACTGAGCCCCCTCATGCTACCCCTTCTCCATAGCGAACACCCTCATGCTACCCTTTCTCTATTATCGAGCCCTCCTCCCTATTCTCATACTAAGCCCCTCACCCCATTCTCCATACTAAGGACCATCACATTCACCATACCAAGGCCCCCACCCCATTCTCCATACCAAGGCACCCCCGAGTATATTTGTCTCTATGAGTCATTACCTGCTGCAAGATTTGGCTTTTCCTTCTTCATGGTGCTCTGCAATGACATCAGTAGGGTGATGAGTTGACCTCATCGCGCTGCAGTGACATCAGCAGCATGAGTACATCTCTGTACATTGGATCAGGGAGCTGATTGGAGCTCAACTAACCCAGTGTCACGCAAGGTGTGGGAAAGACTTAGTGCAAAACAGAGGGAAGAGGGAAAGGGAGCCAAGACACTAGGGAAAGGGGGGAGTGGAGACCTCCTAGTCTGGTCTAGTGTCACCCAGCCTCAACTATCGACCCTGTATTGGCTCTTAACCAATTGCCGCACGCGTTCCTCGCCCTGTCTTTCCCTGGCGTTAGACTCAGGCTAGGGAAGGGAGGAGATGAGCACTAGCCGATCTCCACTGAACTCAAAAGACTAAAAGGAGGGACAAACAGGGCAAATTGCTTAGCTTTTAGATGACTCCAAACAAATATGCACATGTCCTCAAACACCAGAGAAGAGGAAGTACTGCTGTTGCTGAAGTCTTCACTAGGAGTAATGAATATCGCCGGCAACTCCCTCTGAAACACAGAAGGTATTTATACACCCAGGCCAGGTAGCCGCTGGGTCCTAGAGAAAACCTCAAGAAAATGTGTATAATGCCAAATGTGGAGATCTCCTGCGAACAACTGTAGGGCGACTGTCTGTCACCTCTGACACACCCGTGACAGTACCCCTTCCTCTACGAGTGGCCTCCGGACACTCAGGACCGGGTTTCTCAGGATAAGAGGTGTGGAATGATCGAACCAACCTGGGAGCGTTCACCTCTGACGCTGAAACCCACATACTCTCCTCTGGACCATAGCCTTTCCAGTGCACCAAGTATTGTAGAGAACGACGTTGGAGACAAGAATGTACAATCCTTGAAATTTGAAACTCCAGATTGTTGGTATATGCAACAGTTGTGGACTTCTTTGTTTGTGTGAAGGAGGACTTTATGCTGATCTGACAGTAGATGGCGATGTTGTGTAAAGTTTCCTTGTTTACTGTATTGTAAAAAGAAAAAAAATCTCTCTTGTATTTTCTGTTTTGTTCTTACTTCCTGGTGCAGTACTGTGTGACTGTGCGTTTTTTCCTTTACCTCATGTTCTGAGAAGTAATACCTTGTTATCCCAAGTACTCTGCTCTGTGAAGTTTCTACTGCAACTGTGGGTATCCAGAAGCTGTGCAACACAGATTACCATCAACTATTACTGGGGGCGGTGGTAGAGGTGAGGGCTCAAGAGGTTCCATATACTTTTTGAGTAAGGGCCTGTAGAACACATTGTGGACCTTAAGGGCCTGAGGAACTTCAAGACGAAACGCTGCTGGGTTAATGATGGCGGTTTATTTTATAGGGACCAATAAACCTAAGTCCCAGTTTCCAAGAAGGAACTTTCAATCTTATATTCCTGGTAGACAACCACGCAAGGTTATTTACATTCAGGTCCAGACCTGGCAAGCATTTTCTGTTAGCCATACGTTTATACCTGTCTCCCATGATCTTTAAATTACTCAGAACACCCTGCCATACCGAGGAAAGCGACAAAGCATACCATTCCACCTCAGGAACTCCTGAAGCTCCTCCCCCACTAAAGGTACCAAACTGTGGGTGATAAACGTATGCACCGAAGAACGGTGACCTGCCAGCGGATTCTTGACGATGATTATTAATGGCAAATTCTGCCAGCGGTAAGTAAGATGCCCAATCCTCCTGATTTTCGGAGATGAAACACCTGAAGTAGGTCTCCAAATTCTGATTGACACGCTCGCTCTGACCATTCGACTGAGGGTGAAAGGCAGAAGAAAAGGACAGCTGCACCCCCAGTCGAGAACAGAATGCCTTTCAGAACTTGGAAACAAACTGGGTCCCCCAATCTGACACCACATCGGAGGGAACCCCGTGAAGCTTCACAATCTCATTTATGAACATCTGTCTTGGCATTTGGAAGTGCAGGCAATGTGACAAAGGGAACCATTTTACTGAACCTATCTATTACCTCCAAAACCACCGTTTTGACTGCAGAAACTGGTAGGTCAGTAATAAAATCCATGGACAAGTGTGTCCATGACCTACTAGGGATAGGTAGCGGAAGAAGAGTACCAGATGGACGGGTATGCGAAACCTTAGAACGCGCGGAAATACTACAAGCAGCTACGTGTTCAATCACATCCTGATGTAACCCCGGCCACCAATAACGATGAGAGAGGAGGTCCGCGGTTGCCTTACCACCTGGATGCCCAGAAAGCACAGAGTTATAATGCTCTTTAATTACTTTGTGGTGCAGATTTAATGGTACAAATAACCTTCCTGAAGCGCAGGAGGCAAGAGTGTCCCCCTGAGCCTCCAACACCTCACCCTCCAGTTCAGAATACAGTGCCAAAATGACTACCCCTTTCTCTAATGTTGGGACAGGGTTCTCATGTTCACCACCACCAGGAAAGCTCCGGGACAAAGCATCACTCTTGACATTTTTGACCCGTGGATGAAAAGTGACATCAAAATTGAACCTAATTAAAAAACAGGGACCATCTGACTTGCCTAGGTTTGAGATGTTTAGCTGACTGGAGATATGACAGGGTCTTATGGTCAGTAATAACAGTAACAGGATGGACAGCCCCTTCCAACCAATGTCGCCATTCTTCGAACGCCAATTTGATCGCCAAAAGTTCCCTATTACCCACGTCATAATTTCTCTAAGCCGAAGACAATTTTTTTAGAAAAGAAGGCACATGGACGCCATTTACCAGGGGACGGACCCTGAGACAACACAGCCCCAATCCCGAAATCCGACGCACCAACATCCACATAAAGGGTTGGGAAACATCGGGTTGACTGAGTATAGGTACAGTTCTTTAAAGAAGAAAAAACCTGGACTGAGGCATCCGACCATTTGGAAAAATCAAACTCCTTCTTAGTCATGTCAGTAAGGGGTTTCACAATTACAGAGTAATTTTGGATGAATTTCCAGTAAAAATTAGTAAAGCCCTCAGGTTCTCGGGACGTTCCCAATCAAGGACTGCACGGATCTTCTCCGGATCCATCTGAAAACCTGAAGACGACAACAAGTACCCCAAAAACTGCACCACCTGAACAGCAAAAACACATTTTTCCAGTTTGGCATAAAGTTTGTTGTCCCTTAATATCTGAAGAACCTGCTTAACATGCCCCCGATGAGTTTCAAAATCTGGTGAGTAAACCAAAATATCGTCCAGATAGACCACCACAAACCGCCCCACCAAACAATTAAAAATATCATTTATGAAATGCTGGAATACCGCAGGTGCATTAGTCAAACCAAAAGACATAACCAAACTCCATTCGTCCCCTTCTCTGACTCTAACCAGATTGTAGGCTCCCCTTAGATCCAACTTGGAGAATACCTAAGCTCCCACAACCTGGCTGAACAAATCAGGAATCAGAGGATTCCTGTCCCTTCTTCAGACTCTCCACAATGAAATCCTTCATGACTTATCTCTCAGGGCCAGAAAGATTATACAGTCTGGATTTCGGTAGTTTAGCACCGGGGGTCAGGTAATAGGACAGTTTTAAACACGATGAGGAGGAAAATCCTGACTCCCCCTCTCAGAAAAAACATCCTCAAAACCAGACAGAAAAGCAGGTAATATTTCTGTAGAGACAGTAGCAAGGGAAATATCTAAACAATTTGCATGGCAGTAATCTCCCTATTCAATAATTTCCCCGCTTGCCAGTCCATCAATGGCTTATGTTTAACAAGCCACGGAATACCCAAAACAATCGGTGTAGGAAGATTGTCCAGGACATAGCAAGGAATAATTTCACGATGAACTGACCCCACCCTCAGTTTTACATTATGTACAATCTGAGTAAATGCTTTCTGTGCAAGTGGCGCTGAGTCGATGGCAAAAATGGAAATAGGTTTATCTAAAGTACAGCAAGCAAGACCATGAGTCTTCACAAACTCAGCATCAAGCATGCTGACTCCGGCTCCGCTGTCAACAAACACAGAAATTTTTGTCGGTTTAGCACCACCTCTGCTGTCAGGACAAAGCGGGAACTGCAGTTTGGCCTCAAATGCACCACTTGTTTATCTAACTCCAGACTACCAAGAGTTAATCGAGTCTCCTTTTGTTTAGGAATTGAAGGACAGGTCCCATCAAAATGGCCTTTTTTCCCACAACAAAAACATACACCTTTTATCTTGCGAATCTCCAGGGAGATGTATAATGCAGAGACACCCCCTAACTGCATGGGTTCCTACACCTCCCCCAGTACTGGTTCACCCCAGACTGCTCCCCCCGACAGAGGTACACAACCCCGACAAGAAGGCCACGGAGAAGGTGGTCTCACCTGTCTATCCTGAAGTCTTCTATCAAGATGTATGGCCAACGACATGGCAGCCTCCAAGGACTGAGGGGTTTCATATAATGCCAAGGCATCTTTCAACCTTTCAGTAAGCCCCTCACAAAATTGACTTCTAAGGGCTGAGTCATTCCATTTGGAATCCGTTGCCCATCTATGGAATTCCGAACTGTACGTTTCTACTGACCGATTCCCCTGCAGAAGGCTATATAGCCTAAACTCAGCCAAGGAGACTCGGTAAGGGTCATCATAGATGAGGGCCAAGACCGAGTCCTGCGGTAAAGAAAACCCCCACGTCTGAGGATCTCTCTAAAGTACAGCGATCACAATTCAAACCTGTTGCTCCTCATTTCCGGAGAAGTAAGGATGAAGTTTGAAATACAGTTTGCATGCCTCCTTGAATACAAACAAATTGTCCCTACCTCCTGAAAACCTGTCTAGGAGGGAAACTTTGGGTTTAGGCTGGACAGGCCTACTTGCAGAGACCCCCACATTGGCGACCTGTAACCGCTGATGCTGCTGCTGTACCTCACCGCGGACATCATTCACCTCCAGCGACAGCATGTGCAGCCGCTCTGCGAGCTCTGCAACTGAACCCATACCAAGGGAGAAAGAGAAAAAAAAAGGTCCATGCCCAAAAACACACAGAGAAAAAAAAAAACAAAGTGTCAGTTTTCTACTTTTTTTTTCTCCTTTCAAAATGTGCTCGGCCGGTGATAATGTCACGCAAGGTGTGGGAAAGACTTAGTGCAACACAGAGGGAAGAGGGAAAGGGAGCCCAGACACTAGGGAAAGGGGGGAGTGGAGACCTCCTAGTTTGGTCTAGTGTCACCCTGCCTCAAATATCGACCCTATATTGGCTCTTAACCAATAGTGTTCCTGGCCCTGTTTTTCCCTGGCGTTAAAAACAAAGAGCCCAGCCAGAACAGTAAACAGATTTTTTTAAAAATTCCAAAATCAAATTAGAAAACAGGAAAAGGCAGTGGTAGTTACCAGCCATGATGTCAAGGAAAATGCAGAACAGGACGCAGCAGGCCCCCTTTTGTTAGAAGGAGGTAACACAGGTGCAGAATGCTAATGAACAATCACTCTCATCCTCTCATCCTGATTGCCTAGCACTAAAACTGCACACAGATGAAACTTGGAATAGGGTGCAGGTCACATACATGTGGCATCGTGCCTAGCCAGCATCCTATTAGACGCCCCTACTATTCGATTAGGTTGGATGCCCGGCACCCTATCCGTGTATCACAGAGGTGCCAGCCCCTAATTCACAAGGTCACCATTAATGGGCCTGGCTGTGTCCTGTCAGATAAAAAAGTGCAAAAATATCATATGAGGTATTAGTTAATATTTTGGCCAAAATACGTAAGGTCGCAATCCCCGTCAAGGGTCCCCACGATTTTGCGAGTCCCTACTTTATCGTTATCTTCATTCTGCACCTGTGTTACCTCCTTCTAACAAAAAGGGGCCCGCTGCGTCCTGTTGTGCATGTTCCTTGACATCCTGGCTGGTAACTACCATTGCCTTTTTGCTGTTTCCCCCTTTCCCTGGCGTTAGACTAAGGGTAGGGAAGGGAGGAGAGGAGCACTAGTCAATCTCCACTGAACTCTACAGACAAAAAGGAATGACAAACAGGGGAAATTTCTTAGCTTTTAGACGACTCCAGAAAAATGTGCACATGTCCTCAAACACCAGAAAGGAGGAGTTACTGCTCTTACTGAAGACTTCACTAGGAGTAATGAATATCGCCGGCAACTCCCTCTGAAACACAGCATTGGTCCTAGAGACAGTCTCAAGAAGATAGTAACAACTAGTGTGGGATATATAAATCCAAACCACCACAAAGAGTAACTAAGGTTTAAAATATATTATATTTATTGGTATTCTTTAAAATTAAAGATATAAAAAAAACAGTGGATAACCCATACCACAGATGTAGGGTGTTAAACCATGAATCATTACAAGAGATGTATATACATGCTACTA
Organism: Phyllobates terribilis; assembly: GCF_046119375.1. Taxonomy (NCBI): domain Eukaryota; kingdom Metazoa; phylum Chordata; class Amphibia; order Anura; family Dendrobatidae; genus Phyllobates; species Phyllobates terribilis. Next base: position 134,922 of record NW_027363531.1, on the reverse strand, counting down.
CTTGGCAATATATTTGGGAGGTAAATGATACTGAATTGGGCCCTAATATGCATAGAGAGATATATATTTAACAGGTGAACAGATCAATCCACATCAAAAGATATACACATGCATAATAAATAAGAGCCCAGATTACCTTAAGCCAATGTTTGTATGAATGAAAGCATGGTAAACACCCACCGCTCTGACGATCGTTTCGACACCTTTTTCAAGGAGCGCTGCATATGGGGTGTGCATGTGTTCATTTATATAGGAGCGATGAGAATGAGTTAATCCCCCACAGCTGTGTGAAAGGAACTGCAGAGCCATGTGGCGCGCATGCCTGATGACTTAGCAGTAGTGTATGCTTATTAATATTATTCACACACACACTAATTTCATTTACATTCTTGTATTTGTTCTATGCACTTTCCTTTTGTAACTGTTTTACATTTCGCACTCCCAACACACACAATTTTTTATTGTTAATCCATATTTACATAATGGGTCTAATAGGTTTTGGCACATTCAATGGATAATTGTAATTTATTTATTTATTTATTTATTTTATTTTTTTATTTTTTAATTTACTTTGCATGTATATTGTAGGTTTGAGATACAATAGTTAGGGCATGTTGCAGATTAATTGTGTGAGGTTGAGGTATGTACTCTATGTGTGTCCAAAGAATATATCTTTAAGAATGTTTATTAATATTTGTAAATTAACCCGTTTATTTAGGCTATGCTTGGCGCATAGGATAATTATATATGGTATTTGTTTTGGGTCTTGATGGCCTGTGTGATATAACAATCTTGGATTTATATATACGCACATATAGTATATACATGCATTTGTACACTCATACATATTGTATGCAGCAGTCATTGTTATATATAAATTTTTCCTTCTCATATACATCTCAGTCCCTAGTGGTATAATATACATGTGCACCCGTACACTTATATATATATCACGCATTGGTACTGTTATATATAAAATACTCTCATTTTCTCATATACATATTTATCTTACTCTCCAGCGATAATATTCATTCAGTCTCTTCACTCATTCACCCCAATGTTGTTATAATACTTACCGATGCTTTAGCAGACAGGTCGTGCATGCAGGAAGTCTTTGACTTCCGGCACTTCCCCACACGGATCATGTGACCACTGGCACGCACGTTGCATAGCAACCGAGTGCTTGCTGGTCACCGTCCGTGGAAGGAAGTTGCCTGATAGGAAGCAGTCATCAGGCATGCGCGCCACATGGCTCTGCAGTTCCTTTCACACAGCTGTGGGGGATTAACTCATTCTCATCGCTCCTATATAAATGAACACATGCACACCCCATATGCAGCGCTCCTTGAAAAAGGTGTTGAAACGATCGTCGGAGCGGTGGGTGTTTACCATGCTTTCATTCATACAAACATTGGCTTAAGGTAATCTGGGCTCTTATTTATTATGCATGTGTATATCTTTTGATGTGGATTGATCTGTTCACCTGTTAAATATATATCTCTCTATGCATATTAGGGCCCAATTCAGTATCATTTACCTCCCAAATATATTGCCAAGTAGTAGCATGTATATACATCTCTTGTAATGATTCATGGTTTAACACCCTACATCTGTGGTATGGGTTATCCACTGTTTTTTTATATCTTTAATTTTAAAGAATACCAATAAATATAATATATTTTAAACCTTAGTTACTCTTTGTGGTGGTTTGGATTTATATATCCCACACTAGTTGTTACTATATTGATTGAGTTTGGTGGTGGAGGTTAATTTCCTCCGTTCGGATACTATCCGGTACCTGTTTAGATTGTTAATATTGATGTTCTGTTTTGCAACAGATATAGTTCCGGAACATGTACCTAAAAGCCAGGATGTTGTCCTGGCAAGATAAAGCATCTGAATTGTTTAAACCCGGTACCGCAGGTATTTTTAATAGTACACATGTTGATCACAAAGAACTTTTTAAAAAATATAAAAATCTGCTCCAGAAAAAAACAAGAATTTGGTGGACCAAAGCCTCCTTGGACAATTATCATAAACAAAAAATTGTTCCAAGGGGGCTACGCATTCAACTGTTTCCCACATTTGGTTTGGAGGATGCAGAGCTAAACAAAAAATGGGAGGCAGCCGCTTCGTCCTGTTCACTGACTTTCATTGAAATTATTAATGAGAGAAATCTTAATGTCCTGGGAGAGATTGATCATGAGCTGGACCAAGTACATAAACAAATGCTGAAAGATATTCCAGCTGAAATGCTGGAAGAATTCCTTGCTGATATGGACAAGAAGATGGAAAAATGGGAGGAAAATATCAGCAAATCTAAATCTAAAAAATACCAGCGGGATATTAGTGATTACGAAAATAAAAGAGTTTTTCGCTGGCAATATAGGAAAGCTGATGATAAGAATATTTTGCTGAGAAATTCCTCCACGTCATCCATCTCATCCGTAGCCAGTAGCACCGTCTCAGGGCTTGAGCATGAAACACAGAATGGCCGACCCTCTCGTACAAGATTTGGTGGTAAAAATACGTTTCGAGATTATGATGGACCAAACCACAATCAAAAGCGTTGCAATCAACCAAAGGTAATCAATTTATCCACTCATATACTCACACCTCAGCAGGAACACGTGTTAGAAATGGGTCTTACGTTCTCTCCTCCTCAGTCTCTTGATATTTTCACTGCGGTAAAAGATGTGCATTTGTTTGCACGAAAACTCATTTTAAAAAGATTTTATGAAAAATCTAATCTGGGATTTATATTTGATACTGAAGAGGAGAGAGCGGCTGTGGCAATTCTTGAGTCACTGGCTGATCAGGAAGCTGAACCAATGAACAATTTCCCTGTTTCTCTCATGAACAAGTCCAGTAAATTTCCCAACCTCAATACATGTTCAGCGGTGGACACTTTTGTCAAATTGGTAACCCATGATATCGAAAAATTGAAATTTGGGGGTCCTCGATATCATGACAGCAGGCAATTGAGGGAGGTTATCCAAGAAATTGGAAAATGGGATGATTGTGTGTTGAAAGCCGCGGACAAAAGTGGAAATCTGGTCATTTGGCCCAACCTTCTTTATGAGAAACAGGCCTACAAATTGCTATCTGATCACCATTGCTACAAGAAACTCTCCCATAACCCATCTGACAGGTTTCAATTGGAATTGATTAAAATTTTGGAGCAAGCATATGAAAATGGCATTGTTACAAAAAAATTCTTTGATTATATACAAAAATTAAAACCTCGGATGCCTACTTTATATCTCATCCCTAAGATACATAAGGACATTCATGACCCGCCTGGCAGACCAATTGTCTCGGGCAATGGGAGTCTTTGCGAAATGGTTTGTCGGGTAATTGATTTTTATCTTAAACCTATTGTAGCCACGCTTCCTTCGTATATACAGGACACAACTGCAGCTTTGAGACGATTAGACCAACTTCATTTAGAAGATCAAATGTTACTTGTAACAGCTGATGTAGAGGCACTATATACCTCCATCATGCATACACACGGTCTCAAGACTGCATCTTGGTTCCTGTATAATAGCAATCTGGACACTGAATTAAGTGACCTGATCATGGTACTACTTGAGTTCATCCTTACACATAACATCTTTATGTTTAGGGATGAAATCTTCCTACAGGCACAAGGGACAGAAATGGGGGCGGCTTGTGCCCCCTCATATGCTAATTTGTTCCTTAGAGCCTGGGAGCGTGAGATTTTTCAGAGCTCTCCCATACCTGGCTGTGAAAACATCCTCAGCTGGATTAGGTATATCGATGATGTACTGTTCGTATGGGATGGCAGCTCTGATGACCTACAAAAATTGATGTGTCAACTTAACAATAATGATCTTAATATTAAATTGACATATGCCTACAGGCATAGGGTCAGTTTTTTGGATATTGACATCACAGTGTCCCCTGAAGGCGTGGTACAAACAAACATATTTTGCAAACCTACTGCCACCAACTCAATTCTTAGGGCGGATTCTTCACATTTGCCCTCCACCATTCGTGGTATCCCTGTGGGACAATTTTTGAGGGCAAGAAGAATCTGCTCATCAGACGAGACTTTTGAGCAACAAGCCTCTGATCTCTACACAAGATTCAGAGAACGTGGGTACGGCCATAGGCAAATCCGTCGGGGATATCGACGGGCGAAAGACAGCAACCGTAACCAGCTTCTTTATTCTACCAAACCTTTGAAAATTCGCTCGGACCAAGTCAGATTGATTACTCCTTATAATGATCAATGGAAAAACTTTTCCAACATTATCCAGAAACATTGGCACGTTCTGCAAACGGACCCAGTATTGAACAAAATTATATCTGACAGGCCATGTATCATTGCCAAAAGGTCAAGAAACTTGAGGGATTTGTTGGTACGTAGTGAGTACAAGCCAGCAAGAAAAAATGTATCACTCTTTAGTGAACAAATCCAAGGATTCTGTCCTTGTGGGCAATGTAAAGCCTGTCTCAATACTGAAAGGTCCAAGGAATTTTTTAATTCCTCTAAGACTCGAAAATTCACCATCAGACAGTTTTTAACGTGCTCGACAAAAGGAGTAATCTATGTGGCTGAATATCCATGCCACAAGATTTATGTGGGTATGACTACTCGCGAATTTAGAATCCGGGTAAGGGAACACATACGTGACATTGAAAAAGCAAAGGACGCTGAGAGCAATGATTATTTGAAGACCCTCCCTAGACATTTTAAATGCTTCCATAATTCTGATCCATCATTCTTGCGGGTGAAAGCCATTGACAAGGTATCTTTGGGGGCTAGAGGAGTTCTGGGTTTGCCTCTTTCTTATAGATTCACAGTGTACTTTTTACTTTCTTTGATTTTAATTGGTTTTAATTATTTATTCTTCTATCCAGTGACGTTGTTATACTCACCCTGTGCTGTTTCTGCTGTGATGACATGGTCTCCATCGGTATAGTTGTCTGAAATATTTGCTGCAAGAGCCCGCACCTGAGATGAATGGAATGAAGAATAAAAGAGAGGAAAAGAGAAACGGAGAGAATCATGATACTATTTTTTGTGGATTATTATTTATCATATACAATTGTATGTTTGTTATTTTCTGCAATATCCAATTTCCCATATGTCAATATTTATTAGGGTTTTTTTGTTTTTTGTTTTTTTTCTTTCCATGTCATTATCATCAGGGTTTTTATATTGCTAATTGTTCACTTAATTAACTTATAATATATTTACAATGCATAACGCATCATTATTTATGATTTTCACATACACTATTCACTTACACAAGTAACTTAACAAGCTTATATGCATAACTGCACAATTTTTTGACTTAGCAGTAGTGTATGCTTATTAATGTTATTCACACACACTAATTTCATTTACATTCTTGTATTTGTTCTATGCACTTTCCTTTTGTAACTGTTTTACACTTCGCACTCCCAACACACACAATTTTTATTGTTAATCCATATTCACATAATGGGTCTAATAGGTTTTGGCACATTCAATGGATAATTTTAATTTTTTTTTATACAGTACAGACCAAAAGTTTGGACACACCTTCTCATTTAAAGATTTTTCTGTATTTTCATGACTATGAAAATTGTACATTCACATTGAAGGCATCAAAACTATGAATTAACACATGTGGAATTATATACTTAACAAAAAAGTGTGAAATAACGGAAAATAAGTCTTATATTCTAGGTTCTTCAAAGTGGCCACCTTTTGCTTTGATGACTGCTTTGCACACTCTTGGCATTCTCTTGATGAGCTTCAAGACGTAGTCACCGGAAATGTTTTTCACTTCACAGGTGTGCCCTGTCAGGTTTAATAAGTGAGATCTCTTGCCTTATAAATGTGGTTGGGACCATCAGTTGTGTTGTGCAGAACTCTGGTGGATACACAGCTGATAGTCCTACTGAATAGGCTGTTAAAATTTGTATTATGACAAGAAAAAAGCAGTTAAGTAAAGAAAAACGAGTGGACATCATTACTTTAAAAAATTAAGGTCAGTCAGTCCGAAAAATTGGGAAAACTTTGAAAGTGTCCCCAAGTGCAGTTGCAAAAACCATCAATCGCTACAAAGAAACTGGCTCACATGAGGACCGCCCCAGGAAAGGAAGACCAAGAGTCACCTTGGCTTCTGAGGATAAGATTATCCGAGTCACCAGCCTCAGAAATCGCAGGTTAACAGCAGCTCAGATTAGAGACCAGGTCAATGCCACACAGAGTTCTAGCAGCAGACACATCTCTTCAACAACTGTTAAGAGGAGACTTTGTGCAGCAGGCCTTCATGGTAAAATAGCTGCTAGGAAACCACTGCTAAGGACAGGCAACACGCAGAAGAGACTTGTTTGGGCTAAAGAACACAAGAAATGGACATTAGACCAGTGGAAATCTGTGCTTTGGTCTGATGAGTCCAAATTTGAGATCTTTGGTTCCAACCACCGTGTCTTTGTGCAACGCAGAAAAGGTGAACGGATGGAAAAAAAAAAAAGACCTACAAATTAACCATGTAATATATGGTCAATAATCCCTAGAAAACTAGAAAAACTGATTAATAGCCTATAGTGGGGGAGAGAAACTTTAAATAAAAGGGGACGCGTCTCCCCTATAAGTTATATCTCAATCCACATATTAGTAGACCCCAAAATGACATGAAAGGGATTTAAATCCAAAATATATCAAATTTTATTAGAAAATATAAAAGTTACATAACAATATATCAAAGAGAAGGAAAAGAGGTGGTAGGACAACTATAGAAACAGGGTCAAACCCTGCAAGGAGACAAACATCCCTGGACCAGCATTAAAGGTAAACCAGGTGTACGTATGAGCTGCCAATCAATAAATAGTTAAAGTAAAGGCAAACATAAATAATATCAATCTGTGTCTTCACTGATAATAATCTTCATGTCAGAATACAAAGTATGAAGTACAACAATTAAGATAGCAATCTCAGTATGTGAACACATAATAACATGACAGAATGTAAGACAACAGAGCATATAGCAGAGACGCATGAATGCACAAATGAATAGATGGCGCTAAACAGGTAGCATAATGCTGATAACACCAGGGTACATGACAGTGATGCACAAATCTTACTAAGTTGGTAGCGCTAAGTAGGTAGCATTACTATTTAATCATGAGCAGCGGCTCCGTAGTATGTTATTTACCTTGTGCCATATAAGGAACGGTAAAGGCAGCGTGTCCTGGAATGCTGGGGGGATGTGCGGCAACGGATGGACTCTACATGCCTGGTTCCCACTGTGAAGCATGGAGGAGGAGGTGTGATGGTGTGGGGGTGCTTTGCTGGTGACACTGTTGGGGATTTATTCAAAATTGAAGGCATACTGAATCAGCATGGCTACCACAGCATCTTGCAGCGGCATGCTATTCCATCCGGTTTGCGTTTAGTTGGACCATCATTTATTTTTCAACAGGACAATGACCCCAAACATACCTCCAGGCTGTGTAAGGGCTATTTGACCAAGAGGAAGAGTGATGGGGTGCTACGCCAGATGACCTGGCCTCCACAGTCACCAGACCTGAACCCAATCGAGATGGTTTGGGGTGAGCTGGACCGCAGAGTGAAGACAAAAGGGCCAACAATTGCTAAGCATCTCTGGGAACTCCTTCAAGATTGTTGGAAGACCATTTCCGGTGATTACCTCTTGAAGCTCATCAAGAGAATGCCAAGAGTGTGCAAAGCAGTCATCAAAGCAAAAGGTGGCTACTTTGAAGAACCTAGAATATAAGACATATTTTCAGTTGCTTCACACTTTTTTGTTAAGTATATAATTCCACATGTGTTAATTCATAGTTTTGATGCCTTCAATGTGAATGTACAATTTCCATAGTCAAGAAAATACAGAAAAATCTTTAAATGAAAGGTGTGTCCAAACTTTTGGTCTGTACTGTATATATATATTTTTTTATTTTTTAATTTACTTTGCATGTAAATTGTAGGTTTGAGATACAATAGTTAGGGCATGTTGCAGATTAATTGTGTGAGGTTGAGGTATGTACTCTATGTGTGTCCAAAGAATATATCTTTAAGAATGTTTATTAATATTTGTAAATTAACCCGTTTATTTAGGCTATGCTTGGCGCATAGGATAATTATATATGGTATTTGTTTTGGGTCTTGATGGCCTGTGTGATATAACAATCTTGGATTTATATATACGCACATATAGTATATACATGCATTTGTACACTCATACATATTGTATGCAGCAGTCATTGTTATATATAAATTTTTCCTTCTCATATACATCTCAGTCCCTAGTGGTATAATATACATGTGCACCCGTACACTTATATATATATCACGCATTGGTACTGTTATATATAAAATACTCTCATTTTCTCATATACATATTTATCTTACTCTCCAGCGATAATATTCATTCAGTCTCTTCACTCATTCACCCCAATGTTGTTATAATACTTACCGATGCTTTAGCAGACAGGTCGCGCATGCAGGAAGTCTTTGACTTCCGGCACTTCCCCACACGGATCATGTGACCACTGGCACGCACGTTGCATAGCAACCGAGTGCTTGCTGGTCACCGTCCGTGGAAGGAAGTTGCCTGATAGGAAGCAGTCATCAGGCATGCGCGCCACATGGCTCTGCAGTTCCTTTCACACAGCTGTGGGGGATTAACTCAATCTCATCACTCCTATATAAATGAACACATGCACACACCATATGCAGCGCTCCTTGAAAAAGGTGTTGAAACGATCGTCGGAGCGGTGGGTGTTTATCATGCTTTCATTCATACAAACATTGGCTTAAGGTAATCTGGGCTCTTATTTATTATGCATGTGTATATCTTTTGATGTGGATTGATCTGTTCACCTGTTAAATATATATCTCTCTATGCATATTAGGGCCCAATTCAGTATCATTTACCTCCCAAATATATTGCCAAGTAGTAGCATGTATATACATCTCTTGTAATGATTAATGGTTTAACACCCTACATCTGTGGTATGGATTATCCACTGTTTTTTTATATCTTTAATTTTAAAGAATACCAATAAATATAATATATTTTAAACCTTAGTTACTCTTTGTGGTGGTTTGGATTTATATATCCCACACTAGTTGTTACTATATTGATTGAGTTTGGCGGTGGAGGTTAATTTCCTCCGTTCGGATACCATCTGGAACCTGTTTAGATAGTCTCAAGAAGATGTCTGTAATGCCAAATGTAGAGATCTCCTGCAACTAACTTCAGGGCAACTGTCTGTCACCTCTGACACACCCGTGACACCCAGGAAGTGTCGGCGCGTTCAGAGATTCATTTGTATTTGAGTCATAAAGACGCAAATACAAATGAATGCAACACTCTTCATCCCTCATCCAAAAAAATGTTGGTTCTGTTAACGAGTCTGGAGGAGGGAAATTTAATCCCTAAGTTGCCGAGCCAATTGTAACATTATTGACCAGGCCATAGAATTGAAATCTGACCAGTGTCACTTCATGTGGTAATAACTTCAACGTATCCCAGTGATCCTGAGATTTGTTTTTTTCGTGACACATTTTACTTTGCTTGTTGTAAATTTAGATCGATAGGTTTTGGGTTTATTTGTGAAAATATCATAATTTTGATGAACTTTCAATGTTTATATGCTCAAAGTTGTTAGTCATACTGTACAAATACCATTTCCCATATGTTGCTTTAGCCACAATTTTTTTTCTTTAAAAGGAATAGTACGAGAAAATGGACTCCACAATTTCTTACCTAGTTTCTTCTGAGCACACTGATACCCCATGTGGTCAGAAACCTCTGTTTGGAGAAAGGGCCAGGCCCGGAAGGGAAGGAGCACCATTTGAATTTTGGAACACAAATTTGACTGAAATAGATTGTGGGCATCATGTTGCATTTCCATGGCCCCTAGGGTACCCAAACAGCAGAAAACTCCTAGAAGTGACCCCCATTTTGTAAACTATACCCCTCAAGGATTTTATCCAGGGGTATGGTGAGCATTTTAAATCCACAACTACTACACAGAATTAGATAACATTTGGTCTCCACATTGAAAATGTTCATTTAATTTTTCACGAAAATGTTGCTTTAGCCCCAAATTTTTACTTTTGCAAGAGGTATCATAAAAAAGGTGACAGCGCGATTTGCTGCCTAATTTCTTCTGAGCAAGGCGATACCCCACATGTAGTCAAAAAGTTCTGTTTGACACACGACAGGGTTTGGAAGAAGCGACATTTGGTATTTTGAATGTAAATTTGACTACAATGGATTGCAGAAATCATGTCTCATTTGCAGAGCCCCGGAGGTACCAAAACAACAGAAAGCCCCACAAGTGACACCACTTTGGAAGCTAGACCCATCAAGGAATTCATGTAGGGGTTTGTTGAGCTTGCTAAACCAATGGGTGCTTCACAGAACTTTTTAAAATGTGGATGTGAAAATGAAAATTACTTTTCTATGCTAAAATATGGTTTTATCCCCACCCCAAATTTGAAATTTCCAGAGTGTATAATAGGAGAAAACAGAAACTTAAATTTGTTATGCAATTTCTTCCGAACATAAAGATACTGTCACGCAAGATGGATGAACACTAACAACTAAAGACAACAAAGGAAACAAACATGGGGAAAAGTAACTTAGCTTGAGCCAACTTCAGAGAGATTATTCCTAACGTCCTCCAAGCACAAAAGAGAAAGTAAGCAGACTGCAACAGCTCCAAGCCTTCTCAAGAGAACAAGTGAATATCACCGGCACCTCCCTCTATCAAACAGCAAGTATTTCAACAGCCAGGCCTGGGTGTCAGTTAGCCAGAGGGAGGTAGACGCTGGGTCCTAGAGTGAGACAGATAAGAAGGTGTCTGTAATGTCAAACGAAAAGATATTCTGCAAACAACTCGAGGGCGACTGTCTGTCACATCTCACACACACATGACAGATACCCCATATGTGACGAAAACTGGCACATGGCATGGAAAGAGCGCTATATGATTTTTGAAGCATAAATTTGTCTGGAATAGATTGTTAATGCCAAGTCGCATTTGCAGAGCCCCTGACAGGTCAAACAGCTGAAACCCCCATAAGTGAACCCATTTTGGAAATTAAACCCCTCAAGGAATTGATAAAGGGGTGTATTGATCATTTTTAACCTACAGGTGATTCACAAAACTATAACATTTAGATGTGAAAACAAAAAATTTAATTTATTCCACTAAAATACTGTTTTAGTGCCAAATATATAATTTACATGTGATATAATATGAGAAACTGGACCCCAGTATATGTTATGCAATTTTTACTGAACATGGCAGCACCCCATATGTGGTTGTACACTACTGTTTGAGCACACGGCAGGGATCAGATTGGAAGGAGCTCTACTTGACTTTTAGTACGCTGATTGTTTGAATAGCACGGTGGCTCAGTGGTTAGCACTGCAGCGCTGGGGTCCTTGGTTCAAATCCCACCAAAGACAACATCTGCAAGGAGTTTGTATGTTCTCTCAGTGTTTGTGTGGGTTTCCTCCGGGTTCTCCGGTTTCCTCCCACACTTCAAAGACATACTGATAGGGAATTTAGATTGTGAACCCCAAAGGGGACAGTGATGATAATGTATGTAAAGAGCTGCGGAATATGTTAGTGCTATATAAAATAAAGATTATTATTATTATTATTATAGATTGTGGGTCCTTGAGACAAGCCTCTGAAGTGCCAGATCAGCAGAAACCCCACCAGGTGACCCCATATTGGAAACTTCACTGCCTAAGGGATTCATCTAGGGGTGTAGTGAGTATTTTGAACCGACAGGTGCCTCGCAGAATTTTATAACATTGGGATGTGTAAATATAACATTTTAGTTCTAAAAATGTCATTTTTGTATTTGCTGCAAATTTGTCAGTTACACAAGGGTTAATAGGTAAAAATGGAACCCACAATTTATTGTGCAATTTCTACCGAATGCGGTAATACCCTATATGTTGTCGGAAACTATTATTTCCTTCAACTCGTCCAAGATGTTGGCCCCAAAATATACAGATGCCATCAACAGGCCAGAGATCAAGGATAAGCTCCAACGCTTCCAAAATAACATGTACGAACTTAAAGCAGAAGGCGTACACCTGGCAGTAAGGAACCTTAACAACATACTCTATGCCATGGCAGAAATGTCCGACCCAAAAAGATGTAGCAACAAGAGGTTGAGTAAACAAAATCCCAACAACTGGTTTGACAAGGAATGTAAAGCTATAAGGAAGGTTCTAAGAACGACCTCAAATAAAAAACACAGAGACCCAAACAACTCTACTCTGAGAGAAAATTACCACACCATGCAACAAAATTAGAAATCCATCCTCAAAAGGAAAAAGAAAAAACACATTTCCACAAAACTCCTCCAACTCCAAGATGCCCTTGAAGACAACAGCTTTTGGGAACTATGAAACCACCTAGGATCCAACCAAAAAAGCTACAACCTCCATATCCAGACCAGGAACATATGGCTCCAGTACTTCAAGGACCTTTACAAAGACATCCCAAGTGGGGGCGTGGCCAGGACCTCAATGTGAGAGGAAGTGTGTGTGAGGAGCTCCTGCTGAGCTGAACACAATAGAGGCATAGAAAAGGCAGAGTGCCGGCATTTTCACCTCAATTACAGCACACATGGGGCCACGACATGCTAGGACACCGGCATCCACTCCAGGGCCAGTGATAGCGACCGCACTGGACACCTTTCTTCAGAAGGACTCAGCACCTCATGGTGTCCCGGAGCCATCTTGGCTGGAACAGACCGGGATGCAGCAGCTTCAGACAGAGCACAGAGGTGAGGGGAGTGGGAACCAATCTCAGCTTGCAGCCCCTGCTGATGTGGATTTGCCGGGGCAGATAACAGCAAAAAGCCAAGGCAGAGCTGTGGGAGTCGTCTCCTCTGCAAATAAGACTGTTGCAGCTCACATGAGGTGCACATCAGAGCCCCCCTCCCCCTCCTCCCCTCAGACAATTGCACAAATAACAGCATGTGCTGCTGATCATCCCCAGCCCCCATCAGAAGATGGAGGGACCTTCTCTATGCATTCCCATGGGAAAAGGAGCAGACAGGCAGCCGGGGAGATTGAAGGAGAGCGGAATATTTTCACTGTCCATGATAAAGGGGTGGAGACTTGTCCTCTTCCCCTGGCTGTACTGAGGATGAATGGCGGGTTGGGAGCCTGCAGTTCTGTGCCCCCCCCCACCCCCCATGGCAGAAGTACCTAGAGCATTTACCCTCCAAGACAGACTTCAAAAACCTTATAAAGGAAGTCAAGGATACCTGCAGTTCAGAGATTGCTTATGTGAGACAAGACCTGAGGCACTTGGCAAATCGTATAGAAATACTGGAGGAAGATCATAATACTACTAGAGCTCATGTAACCAAACTACAACAAGTGACCACTCAGCAAGAATCAGTGATGCAGGATATGCATGCCCACATTGAAGATCTTGATAATAGGGAAGATGAAGCAACATACGGGTGAGGGGTCTCCCCGAGTCGGAGGGGGGGGGGGATCTCAGAGCTATACTTCAGGAGATCTTCAACTCTATCCTGGGTGATAACCAGCCTGCCTCGATCAAATTTCATAGAGCTCACAGAGCCTTGAAGCCAAAAGGTATTACAGCATTTCCTGCTTGCATGACTTTGAGCTGAAAGAAAAGATAATGGCCAAGGCAAGGGCCCAGAAAGCCATAAAGTATAGGGGAGGCGGACATCCAGCTCTTCCCGGACCTGTCTAGAATTACCCTGCAGAAGAGAAAGCTGTTAGAACCCTCCTGTTAGTTTTTTTTCTATTTTGTTGGTCACATGACTTTCTGCCTATATAATCCAGCTCCGCCCTTCTGGCCTTACTGGACTTCAGGGTTACATTTACTCTTAAGCTAGCCAGGTGCCTTGTACCTTACTCTGTAGTTTGCTTGGTCTTTTGACCACTAGTACTTTTTGTTTGTCTTTGCTCTGCTACAATTTCTGTTAGGAGGTGTCCAACTATATCCCTGTCCTTAGTTCTTGTAGGGACCCCTCCCTTATATCTATAGGTGTGCGTTCAGACTAGCCGAGGACTTAGGCGGGTCTGTTCACAAGGAACAGGTCCCCCGCTGCATCGTAGGGAATCAGCTTAGTCCTATTGTAGGGACAGTTTTCCTATCTTTCCTTAGTGTTTGTAGCAGTTCGTAACAGTAAGTCCAGCCCAAAAAAAACACTCTAAGGAAAGAAATCCAGATTTCAGCACAGTGTCAGTTCAGGAGTTGGCTCAACGCCTGCACGGACTGTCTTTGGAGGTGGCCGAGCTCCAGCAACACGTGAGTAGCTGTCCTGGAGCTCATTTTGTCGAACCGAAGGTAGGACTGCCAGATTTTTTTATGGTAAACAGCAATATTTTTTTTCCTTTAAAAACGCTTGTTTATTATATTTTCGTTTAAGACCCAGATCCTCGGGGAATGAATCACAGCGCATTGGGTTTATAATGTCACTTTTGCGCAAAGAACCACAGGGATGGGCCTTTTCTCTACAACCTAATGATCCGTGTTTTAGATCTGTGGAAGATTTTTTTTCTGCTATGGGGTTGTTGTATGATGATCCTGATCGAGTCTCATCTGCTGAAACTGAATTAAGACGTTTGAAGCAGGGATCAGGTGATGTGGAAAATTATTGTACATACTTCAGAAGATGGTCAGCTGAAGTGGAATGGAATGACTCAGCATTAAAATGTCTGTTTCTTGCTGGTCTAGGTGAAAGGGTTAAGGATCTGCTGATTGCCTTCCCAAAACCTGGAACCTTGCAGGAGGCAATGCAATTAGCTATACGTGTGCACAGGACACTGCGTGCTAGGATTAATGAAGAGAAATCTACTGCTATGGCAGCTCCTAGTTTGCAGAGGGTCTGCTCGGAAGGTGGAGAACCGATGGAGATTGGGGCCATGTCACCCCACTCTCAGGAAAAAGACCGCAGGTTTGCTAAGGGATTATGCTTTTATTGCGGTAAATCTGACCACTTTATTTAGAACTGTGTGCTTCGTTTGAACAAGGAAAAAAAAAAGGTCAGTTACGCCCGTATAGCTTGTTCAAACTCAAAAGGAGTATTTCTTTCTGGAAGCACCTCATTCCAGGAGGAGTTGTTTGAATTTCAGGTATTTGTGGATTGTGGTTCTACACTCAATGTGATTGATGAGGGATTTTTGGAAAAATTTAAATTAGAATCTAAACTTTTGTCATCCCCTATTTCTGTGGTTGCTGTTGATGGCTCTCCCTTGAAATGTATTACAAGGTTTTTGAATTTCCCCTCACCATTAATGGTATTCACTAAGAGAATTTGGATTTGGCGGTATTAAATAATTTGCCTTCTCCAGTGGTTTTGGGGTTACCTTGGTTAAAATTGCACAATCCTGTACTGGACTGGTCTACCAATGAAATTAAGTCTTGGAGTCCTAAGTGTTATGATAAATGTTGTAACGGTTGCATTGCTGCTGTGAAAGAGGGGAATTACCTGTACCTATTCAGGATTTTGGAAGTTTTTTTCTGAGGAGGAGTCGCAAGTTTTGCCTCCTCATAGGGACTATGATTGTACTATTGAGTTTGTCCCTGGAGCTACTTTTCCCAGGAGTCGCTTATTTAATCTTACTATCCCTGAGAGAAAGGCCTTGGAGGAATACATACAGACAAGCTTGGCCGCCGGTCACATTAGACCTTCTAAGTCACCTGTGGCTGTTGGATTTTTTTTTGTAAAAAAAAAAGGACGGCGGTTTACGTCCATGTCTGGACTTTCGCAAAATTAATAAAATTACAGTACGCAATTCCTACCCACTGCCATTAATTCCTGACTTGTTCAACTAGTTAGTGGGGGCCAAGTGGTTCTCTAAAATTGATCTCCGGGGGACATACAATTTGTTATGTATGAAGGAAGGTGATGAGTGGAAAACTGCTTTTAACACTCCGGTGGGTCATTTTGAGAATCTGGTTATGCCTTTTGGTCTTACCAACGCACCAGCGTTTTTTCAGAACCTTATTAATGACATCCTAAGACCATTGATCGGTAAGAATGTGGTGGTGTATTTGGATGACATTTTGATTTATTTGCCGGATCTGGAGTCTCATTGGCAGAGCGTACGTGAGGTATTGCAGTTGTTAAGTGACAATTCACTTTTTGCTAAGCTGGAGAAATGTGAGTTCGCTGTGCAGAGAATTCGTTTTTTGGGCTACATTATCTCCTGCGAGGGCTTTGAGATGGACCCGGTGAAGGTTCAGGCGGTACAGGAATGGCCTAGGCCTATTGGTTTGAAATCGATACAGAGATTTTTGGGTTTCGCCAATTATTACAGAAAATTCATTAAGAATTTTTCTATAATTGTTAAGCCGCTGACCGATCTCACCAGGAAAGGTGCGAATACGGTCCAGTGGACTACTGAGGCCATTGAAGCTTTTGTGTATCTCAAGGAGAGGTTCAGTGCTGCCCCCATCCTTATGCAAAACCTACAAAAGACAAAAAATATATCTCATACCCTACCATCATTATAAATAAATGTAAAGCTTTACATTTATTTATAATGATGGTAGGGTATGAGATATATTTTTTGTTTTTTGTAGGTTTTGCATCTTATTGCTAGTGTGAACATGCTCCTATTTCTTGCATGTGTACCATCTTAGTCCTCAGTTCACATTGCTTGGTTTTTTGTCTTGTTTGCATTCTGTGCAAATTAGGGGTGTGGCATTTCCCTTGTTGAGCTGGTTAGTATATATGTAGCTTACCACGGGCTTAGGTGGTCTGATATTGGGACCCGGTTCTATTTGTCTACTCTTTTTTATATGCATTACTTCAACTTTGATATACAGTAAGGTTTTTAATATAGACAGTGTAGGACCGTCCCAATTTAGGGTCACCTTGTCGCTGGTGGGACGGCTTGTATACTTTTTTTGATCAAAAATAGTTCACTAAGTACCCTATATTTCATATGCAACTTTGCTTTACATTTATTTATAATGATGGTAGGGTATGAGATATATTTTTTGTCTTTTGTAGGTTTTGCATCTTTTTGCTAGTGTGAACATGCTCCTATTTCTTGCATGTGTACCATCTTAGTCCTCAGTTCACATTGCTTGGTTTTTTGTCTTGTTTGCATTCTGTGCAAATTAGGGGTGTGGCATCCCCCTTGTTGAGCTGGTTAGTATATATGTAGCTTACCACGGGCTTAGGTGGTCTGATATTGGGACCCGGTTCTATTTGTCTACTCTTTTATATGCATTACTTCAACTTTGATATACAGTAAGGTTTTTAATATAAACAGTGTAGGACCGTCCCAATTTAGGGTCACCTTGTCGCTGGTAGGACGGCTTGTATACTTTTTTTGATCAAAAATAGTTCACTAAGTACCCTATATTTCATATGCAACTTTGCTTTACATTTATTTACAATGATGGTAGGATATGAGATATATTTTTTGTCTTTTGTAGGTTTTGCATCTTTTTGCTAGTGTGAACATGCTCCTATTTCTTGCATGTGTACCATCTTAGTCCTCAGTTCACATTGCTTGGTTTTTTGTCTTGTTTGCATTCTGTGCAAATTAGGGGTGTGGCATCCCCCTTGTTGAGCTGGTTAGTATATATGTAGCTTACCACAGGCTTAGGTGGTCTGATATTGGGACCCGGTTCTATTTGTCTACTCTTTTTTATATGCATTACTTCAACTTTGATATACAGTAAGGTTTTTAATATAGACAGTGTAGGACCATAACAATTTAGGGTCACCTTGTCGCTGGTGGGACGGCTTGTATACTTTTTTTGATCAAAAATAGTTCACTAAGTACCCTATATTTCATATGCAACTTTGCTTTACATTTATTTATAATGATGGTAGGGTATGAGATATATTTTTTGTCTTTTGTAGGTTTTGCATCTTTTTGCTAGTGTGAACATGCTCCTATTTCTTGCATGTGTACCATCTTAGTCCTCAGTTCACATTGCTTGGTTTTTTCTATTGTTTGCATTCTGTGCAAATTAGGGGTGTGGCATCCCCCTTGTTGAGCTGGTTAGTATATATGTAGCTTACCACAGGCTTAGGTGGTCTGATATTGGGACCCGGTTCTATTTGTCTACTCTTTTATATGCATTACTTCAACTTTGATATACAGTAAGGTTTTTAATATAAACAGTGTAGGACCGTCCCAATTTAGGGTCACCTTGTCGCTGGTGGGACGGCTTGTATACTTTTTTTGATCAAAAATAGTTCACTAAGTACCCTATATTTCATATGCAACTTTGCTTTACATTTATTTACAATGATGGTAGGATATGAGATACATTTTTTGTCTTTTGTAGGTTTTGCATCTTTTTGCTAGTGTGAACATGCTCCTATTTCTTGCATGTGTACCATCTTAGTCCTCAGTTCACATTGCTTGGTTTTTTGTCTTGTTTGCATTCTGTGCAAATTAGGGGTGTGGCATCCCCCTTGTTGAGCTGGTTAGTATATATGTAGCTTACCACAGGCTTAGGTGGTCTGATATTGGGACCCGGTTCTATTTGTCTACTCTTTTTTATATGCATTACTTCAACTTTGATTTACAGTAAGGTTTTTAATATAGACAGTGTAGGACCGTCCCAATTTAGGGTCACCTTGTCGCTGGTGGGACGGCTTGTATACTTTTTTTGATCAAAAATAGTTCACAAAGTACCCTATATTTCATATGCAACTTTGCTTTACATTTATTTATAATGATGGTAGGGCATGAGATATATTTTTTGTCTTTTGTAGGTTTTGCATCTTTTTGCTAGTGTGAACATGCTCCTATTTCTTGCATGTGTACCATCTTAGTCCTCGGTTCACTATTGCTTGGTTTTTTGTCTTGTTTGCATTCTGTGCAAATTAGGGGTGTGGCATCCCCCTTTTTGAGCTGGTTAGTATATATGTAGCTTACCACATGCTTAGGTGGTCTGATATTGGGATCCGGTTCTATTTGTCTACTCTTTTATATGCATTACTTCAACTTTGATATACAGTAAGGATTTTAATATAGACAGTGTAGGACCATCCCAATTTAGGGTCACCTTGTCGCTGGTGGGACGGCTTGTATACTTTTTTTGATCAAAAATAGTTCACTAAGTACCCTATATTTCATATGCAACTTTGCTTTACATTTATTTATAATGATGGTAGGGTATGAGATATATTTTTTGTCTTTTGTAGGTTTTGCATCTTTTTGCTAGTGTGAACATGCTCCTATTTCTTGCATGTGTACCATCTTAGTCCTCAGTTCACATTGCTTGATTTTTTGTCTTGTTTGCATTCTGTGAAAAGTAGGGGTGTGGCATCCCCCTTGTTGAGCGGGTTAGTATATATGTAGCTTACCACGGGCTAAGGTGGTCTGATATTGGGACCCGGTTCTATTTGTCTACTCTTTTATATGCATTACTTCAACTTTGATTTACAGTAAGGTTTTTAATATAGACAGTGTAGGACCGTCCCAATTTAGGGTCACCTTGTCGCTGGTGGGACGGCTTGTATACTTTTTTTGATCAAAAATAGTTCACAAAGTACCCTATATTTCATATGCAACTTTGCTTTACATTTATTTATAATGATGGTAGGGCATGAGATATATTTTCTGTCTTTTGTAGGTTTTGCATCTTTTTGCTAGTGTGAACATGCTCCTATTTCTTGCATGTGTACCATCTTAGTCCTCAGTTCACATTGCTTGGTTTTTTGTCTTGTTTGCATTCTGTGCAAATTAGGGGTGTGGCATCCCCCTTGTTGAGCTGGTTAGTATATATGTAGATTACCACGGACTTAGGTGGTCTGATATTGGGACCCGGTTCTATTTGTCTACTCTTTTTTATATGCATTACTTCAACTTTGATATACAGTAAGGTTTTTAATATAGACAGTGTAGGACCGTCCCAATTTAGGGTCACCTTGTCGCTGGTGGGACGGCTTGTATACATTTTTGATCAAAAATAGTTCACTAAGTACCCTATATTTCATATGCAACTTTGCTTTACATTTATTTATAATGATAGTAGGGTATGAGATATATTTTTTGTCTTTTGTAGGTTTTGCATCTTTTTGCTAGTGTGAACATGCTCCTATTTCTTGCATGTGTACCATCTTAGTCCTCAGTTCACATTGCTTGGTTTTTTGTCTTGTTTGCATTCTTTGCAAATTAGGGGTGTGGCATCCCCCTTGTTGAGCTGGTTAGTATATATGTAGCTTACCACGGGCTTAGGTGGTCTGATATTGGGACCCAGTTCTATTTGTCTACTATTTTTTATATGCATTACTTCAACTTTGATATACAGTAAGGTTTTTAATATAGACAGTGTAGGACCGTCCCAATTTAGGGTCACCTTGTCGCTGGTGGGATGGCTTGTATACTTTTTTTGATCAAAAATAGTTTACTAAGTACCCTATATTTCATATGCAACTTTGCTTTACATTTATTTATAATGATGGTAGGGTATGAGATATATTTTTTGTCTTTTGCAGGTTTTGCATATTTTTGCTAGTGTGAACATGCACCTATTTCTTGCATGTGTACCATCTTAGTCCTCAGTTCACATTGCTTGGTTTTTTGTCTTGTTTGCATTCTGTGCAAATTAGGGGTGTGGCATCCCCCTTGTTGAGCTGGTTAGCATATATGTAGATTACCACGGGCTTAGGTGGTCTGATATTGGGACCCGGTTCTATTTGTCTACTCTTTTTTATATGCATTACTTCAACTTTGATATACAGTAAGGTTTTTAATATAGACAGTGTAGGACCGTCCCAATTTAGGGTCACCTTGTCGCTGGTGGGACGGCTTGTATACATTTTTGATCAAAAATAGTTCACTAAGTACCCTATATTTCATATGCAACTTTGCTTTACATTTATTTATAATGATGGTAGGGTATGAGATATATTTTTTGTCTTTTGTAGGTTTTGCATCTTTTTGCTAGTGTGAACATGCTCCTATTTCTTGCATGTGTACCATCTTAGTCCTCAGTTCACATTGCTTGGTTTTTTGTCTTGTTTGCATTCTGTGCAAATTAGGGGTGTGGCATCCCCCTTGTTGAGCTGGTTAGTATATATGTAGCTTACCACGGGCTTAGGTGGTCTGATATTGGGACCCGGTTCTATTTGTCTACTATTTTTTATATGCATTACTTCAACTTTGATATACAGTAAGGTTTTTAATATAGACAGTGTAGGACCGTCCCAATTTAGTGTCACCTTGTCGCTGGTGGGACGGCTTGTATACTTTTTTTGATCAAAAATAGTTCACTAAGTACCCTATATTTCATATGCAACTTTGCTTTACATTTATTTATAATGATGGTAGGGTATGAGATATATTTTTTGTCTTTTGTAGGTTTTGCATCTTTTTGCTAGTGTGAACATGCTCCTATTTCTTGCATGTGTACCATCTTAGTCCTCAGTTCACTATTGCTTGGTTTTTTGTCTTGTTTTTATTCTGTGCAAATTAGGGGTGTCGCATCCCCTTTGTTGAGCTAGTTAGTATATATGTAGCTTACCACGGGCTTAGGTGGTCTGATATTGGGACCCGGTTCTCTTTGTCTACTCTTTTATATGCATTACTTCAACTTTGATATACAGTAAGGTTTTTAATATAGACAGTGTAGGACCGTCCCAATTTAGGGTCACCTTGTCGCTGGTGGGACGGCTTGTATACTTTTTTTGATCAAAAATAGTTCACTAAGTACCCTATATTTCATATGCAAGAGATATCACTATAAGCACAAAAAATACAGTTCAGAGAGTAGGAATGTAAGATTATATCTATTATTAAGGATATGGAACTAAGAGGTCTGGAATTTTACTGATATAATCTTACATTCCTACTCTCTGAACTGTATTTTTTGTGCTTATAGTGATATCCCTTGACCACACTGCCTCAATTTTATTGGGGCTTTCTATGTCTTAGGGGTTTTTTGACTTGATTTTATGGGGTGTGTGTATGTCTTGTGATAACATTAATAAAAATTTGAAATAGCAGATTTACTGAGTACCTTGATCTCTTTATTTAAATTATCAATGTAGAATGAGGAATGAGAAATAATTGGTTAGTATATATGTAGCTTACCACGGGCTTAGGTGGTCTGATATTGGGACCCAGTTCTATTTGTCTACTCTTTTATATGCATTACTTCAACTTTGATATACAGTAAGGTTTTTAATATAGACAGTGTAGGACCGTCCCAATTTAGGGTCACCTTGTCGCTGGTGGGACGGCTTGTATACTTTTTTTGATCAAAAATAGTTCACTAAGTACCCTATATTTCATATGCAACTTTGCTTTACATTTATTTATAATGATGGTAGGGTATGAGATATATTTTTTGTCTTTTGTAGGTTTTGCATCTTTTTGCTAGTGTGAACATGCTCCTATTTCTTGCATGTGTACCATCTTAGTCCTCAGTTCACATTGCTTGGTTTTTTCCCCATCCTTATGCAGCCTGATGAGACCAAGCCTTTTTTGGTCGAGGTTGATGCTTCTTCGGAGGGGGTCGGTGCTGTTTTGTCTTAGGAAAACAAGGATGGAGTACATCCCTGTGCTTTTATTTCAAAAAAATTTTGAGACCGAACTTAATTACGATGTCGGTAATCGGGAATTTCTGGCGATTAAACTCGCATTTGAACATTGGCGTCATCTCATGGAAGGTGCTAAATTTCCTATTCAGGTTTTCACTGATCATAAGGATCTGATCTATCTTGATGCTGCCAAGTGCTTGAATGCCCGTCAGGCTAGGTGGGCACTTTTTTTTTCGTGGTTTAATTTTTCTGTTACTTACATCCTAGGTACCAAGAATGTAAAAACTGATGCTTTATCTCGCAGTTTTTCTCCCATGGTTGGTACCGAGAAGGAGGAGAGCATTTTACAGGAAGGTGTTGTGATAGCAGCATTGGACTCCGTTTTGGAAGATGGGATTCTGAAAGCCCAGGAGGATGCCCCACCTAACACTCCCATTGGGAGGTTGTTTGTACCTAGGAACTTTAGGAGAGATTTGTTTGTGGAGTGTCATGAGTCTCGGTTGGCAGGTCATCCAGGAATTTCGGAGACTAAGAGACTTGTAGGTCGCAGTTTTTGGTGGCCTGGATGGCAGAAGGAAGTCATTAAGTGGGTGCGTCAATGTACTGTGTGTGCTAGATCTAAGTCTTCACATGCTCCTGCTGCGGGGTTGCTTTGCCCTCTGGAAGTTCCTAGTGCACCTTGGACGCATCTTGCTATGGATTTTATTACTGACCTTCCTGCCTCTGAGGGTTTCACTGTCATCTGGGTGGTCGTGGACCGTTTTAGCAAGATGTGTCACTTGGTTCGCTTCATCAAACTGCCCTGCGCTAAGACACTCGCTAAGGCTTTTGTTAAGGAAATTAACTCCACCTGATGAAGGCAGCAGACCGCTGCAGAAACGCGTTGTGGGCATTAATACTTCAATAAAGAGGTTTGTTTTATCCTTTTCCAGCGCCTTATCCAGTTTCTAGCGCCCCACTGACCACTTCAATTTGCACACTTTGTTAAGGAAATTGTCAGGCTCCATGGCGTTCCTACCAACATTGTTTCCGATAGAGACCTCAGTTTGTGGCTCGTTTTTGGCGTGCCTTTTGTGACAGGTTGGGAGTTCATTTGTCATTTTCATCTGGATATCATCCTGAGTCTAATGGACAGACAGAAAGAAAGAACCAAGATGTTGAACAGTTTTTGTGTTGTTTTGTGGCTGACAATCAAGAGGGGTGGTCTGAATTTGCTCTTAACAACCATACATCCTCTTCTGCTGGGTGTTCTCCATTTTTTTGTTGTACTGGGAGACATCCGTCGTTTGGGTCATTCTCCAAATTGGTATCGGCTGAGCCGGAGGAGGAGAATTTTTCCGGTGATTTGGAGAGAGTTTGGACTGATGTACGTTGTAACCTTCAAGAGGCTAACAAAAAGTCCAAGAGGTACTTTGACGGGAAACGTCAAGAGTAGTGTTGAGCATTCCGATACTGAAATATCGGGTATCGGCCGATATTCGCAGTATCGGAATTCCGATACTTAATTCCGGTACTTTTACAATATCGTATACCGGAATCGGAAGTTCCCATAATGCAATGAGCCAGTTTCATTTTATTCAGCCAATGAGGATCCTAAGAATTGTGGGCACATCCTGTTAGGCATGTAGGCATCTTAACTAATGGCATGGCTGTGATTGGCTGCTGAAATGATGTCATGATGCACTATAAAAGCCGCCGCCGCCATTTTCAGCTCACTCTGCTGTGAATTCAGTTAGGAATAGGACGCTGTTGTTCTGAGGGACAGTTTTAGCTACCTATTTGGTCTATTCTGCTTTACCCAATCTACTTTATAAATCGCTGTGCCTTGCAGCGCTAGTGCACAGTTCTCTGTGCTGTTCACCGCTGTCTGCAAGGTCTCTGTGTGTGAGTGCAGCTCACCCTGTAGTGTGTGCTTCAACCACGTCTGGTTGTAGTGCACTCAGTGTGTGTCACTGCCTCATACATTGTCCTTTTTTGCTAATTCATAATTTTTCCTGATATCTCCTATTAGTGTGGTGGTTCCATCCGTATTCAGCTAAATTGGTTCCAAACACACTATATAGGAGTAGATAGAGAATTTTTTTTGTCTTGCAGCGCTAGTGCACAGTGCTCTGCATCTGCACTGTTCACCGCTGTCAGCAAGGTCTGTGTGTGTGAGTGCAGCTCACCCTGTAGTGTGTGCTTCAGCCACGTCTGGTTGTAGTGCACTCAGTGTGTGTCACTGCCTCATACATTGTCCTTTATTGCCAATTCATAATTTTTCCTCATTTCTCCTATTAGTGTGGTGGTTCCATCCGTATTCAGCTAAATTGGTTCCAAACACACTATATAGGAGTAGTTAGAGGAGCCTTTCTGCAGCATTGTGCCCTGCAGCCCCAGCCAGATTAGTATTAGCCTATTTTCTGTAGCCTCATCTATTGCATTGTAGGTTACCTTCCTACATTGTAATAGCTACAAAAAGTTTGTGATACTATCGGTATTACATCTTTGGGCACATCCAGTGTCTTTTTGTGACAAAAAAAAATAAATAAAGTTCACCAAACACTCCACTTTACAGTTGTGTAGGCCACATTAGCTCATATTAAAGTCTAGTCCACACTTTATAAAATGAGTGTTTCTTATACCTGTTAGCAGCTGTTCAGGAATAAGCACACTAAGCCCTTAGTACATTTCTGCCTATCTTTATCAGTCTATCAAGATGAAGAAGGCAGGGAGTAAGGCATGTGGTCGTGGTCGTGGAGTTTCTGCAGGGAGAGGACATGAGGATTCTGTGCCTTCATGGAGAGGACAGGGGGATTCTGTGCCTGCTGCGGGCACCAGTGACTCAGCATCCCCCAGTTTTACCAGGGAACAGTCCTTTATGCGCAGGTTTGTAGGAGCTAGCCGTACCCCACTGCTGCGGGAGGACCAAATTGAAGCCGTTGTCGGATGGATGGCAGCTAACGCATCGACTTCAATTAGTTCCAGATCCTCTCAAGTCCTGAGCACTGAAGAGCACCCATCTGTCTCTTCACCGCCTGCCAAATTGCCCAGACAGTCAGAGAGCCCTGGACAGGAGCCATCTCTACTTCTGTTCTCTGAATCTCTTGGCTTGGAAAGAGGGGGCCAGCCAAGCAGAATTCAAGAATTTGAAGAAGAGGTAGTATGCAGTGATGCACAACCGTTTTGTCTTTCTGAATCTGAAGAGGCAGGTGGGCCAGTGCCTATGGTCAGCAGCACACCTCAGTACGCATCTGATGATGAGACTCAGGTGCCACTTTCTGGTGCGTACTGTGCTGTCGAGACTACCCAGGAGAAGCAGTTGTTTGAAGAGGGTGGTGTAGATGATGAGGTCTTTGACCCATCATGGCGTGAGGGACAGGAAGGTGGTGGGAGCAGCTCTGAGGAAGAGATTCCCCGAACGGTCCAAAAAGGAGGGAGAGGGAGGGAGCAGACTTGGTTGCCTGTAGCCTCCACTTCGGCACCCATTAGGAGCATGGCTATTCCAAAATCCAAAGCGTGCGCTCCCAAGACTTGCAGTGCCTGGTCCTTTTTTGACACAGTTGAAGATGACATTTGCTTTGTCAAATGCAAGCTGTGTAATCAGACGGTGAAAAGAGGGAAAAGTGTCAGCAACCTCAATACCACAAATATGTGGAAACATGTGCGGACCAAGCACGTGGTGGAGTTACAAAAACACACTGAAGACCTAGGCCAACCTACAGCGCCACCTACCACCTCTTCAGCTCGTGTTGTAGCCTCTTCCTCCAGCTCACACACAGCTGGTTCGGCTTCCTCACAGGATCGCCATGGAAGAATCTCTGGCACTGTTGTACAGAGACACAGTGTAATTCCACCCACAGCACCACTTTCCCTGTCATCCTCACACTCCTAGGCCAGTCTACAGCCATCGTTAGCACAGGCATGGGAGAAAAGGCGCCCATACTCGGCAAACCACCCCCGAGCACAGGCTCTGAATGCTGGCATTGCTAAACTACTGGCCCTTGAAATGCTATCATTCAGGCTGGTGGAGACTGACACCTTCCGTAACTTTATGGCATTGGCAGTCCCACAATACAACGTGCCCAGCCGCTTTTATTTCAGCAGGCAAGCTGTCCCTGCCCTGCAACGTCATGTGGAGGGAAAAATTAAACATGCGCTACAAAACGCCGTCAGTAGCAAGGTCCACCTGACCACCGATGCGTGGACCAGTAAGCATGGACAGGGACGATACCTTTTCCTCACTGCCCATTGGGTAAATGTTGTGGAGCCGGGTACAGATCTTGAGAGTGGCGCTGTACGTGTTCTGCCAACTCCAAGGATTGCAGGAATCCAGTCTGTACACACTGGCTCCTCCTCATACTCCAGTTCCTCTGAATCAGCGCTGCAGTAGCCGTCACGGTCTACCTCCACATCGACCCGTGAACGGTTACCTGCTGTGATGACCGATATGAGCACAGCCGTGGCCAAAGGTCAACAGGCCGTATTAAAATTAATTTCTTTGGGGAATCGAAGCCACACAGCGCAGGAGCTCTGGAATGCCATCAAGCAGCAGAGCGACATGTGGTTTGTGCCAGCGAATCTCCAGCCAGGCATGGTAGTGTGTGACAATGCCCGAAATCTGGTGGCAGCTCTGGGCCTAGGCAACCTCACTCACATCCCATGTCTGGCACATGTGCTCAACTTGGTCGTGTAGAGTTTTTTGAGGGACTATCCGAATCTTGATGCACTGCTTCACAAGGTCCACATAGAGTGCCCTCACTTGCGGCGTTCCAGCATCGCAAGATCGCTCATTGCAGCTCTGCAGCGGCGATTACATCTTCCGGAACATCGCATCATATGTGACCTACCCACCAGGTGGAATTCAACGTTACATATGTTGGAGAGTTGTGTGAGCAGCAGGTAACAGTAATGGAGTACCAGCTGCAGCAGGCGCAAACAAGTCGCAGTGCGCGCCGTTCACACTTCACCACCACTGAGTGGGCCTCTATGAAGGACATTTGCCACGTTTTGTGTGCCTTTGATTATTCCACGTGGATGGCGAGTGCAGATGATGCACTAGTCAGCATGACTATCCCCCATATCTGCCTGCTTGAAAAAACACTGCAAGCACTAAGGGACGAGGTTTTGGAAGAGGTGGAGCATGAGGAGTCACAAATGCCATCTGCTTCTCTACAGTCTGCGCAACGTGGTTCCTCACAAAGGCCTACGCAGGGGACACTTTGTGAGGAGGATGAGGAGGAGTCAATGGAGGAGGAATACATCTGTCCAGAGGAGGGAGGTACACAATGCTCTAGTAGTCAGTATCTAGAGCGAGGGTGGGGAGATGCAGAGCAGGCAGAGATCACGCCTCAAGCAGGGGACAGCGTTTCTTGGCCAGTTGGCAGTCTGCAGCACATGGTTGATTTCATGCTGCAGTGCCTGAGAAACGACCGCCGCATCGCCCACATTCTCAACACGGCTGATTATTGGGTGTCCACCCTCCTAGATCTTCGCTACCGGGACAACTTACAAAGCCTCATAACACCGTTGAACCGGGAGTCTAAAATGCGGGAGTACCAAGACGCACTGGTGCATTCCATCATGTTCTCCATTCCAACCGAGAGCAGTGCTGCTAGTGCTTTACAAAGCAGCTCAGTGCGTCGAGACAGTGGAGGAAGCTCTACACAAAGAGGGAGCAGAAGCAGCGCCTCAGCACAAGGCAAGACCAGTATGGCCCAAATGTGGCAAAGTTTTGTGTCCCCGCCGCCACAAATGTCTACACCATCACAGACGGCTCCAGTCAGCAGGAGGCAACGTTTCCGTCAGATGGTGACAGACTACATGTCTTGCCCTCTCAGTGTACTCCCAGACGGCTCTTCTCCCTTCAAGTTTTGGGTCTGTAAGCTGGATACATGGCCAGAGCTTAGCCAGTATGCATTGGAGGTGCTAGCTTGCCCTGCTGCTAGTGTATTATCGGAACGCGTCTTTAGTGCCGCAGGTGGTGTACTAACAGACCGTCGCATGCGACTATCCTCCGATAACGTTGACCGGCTTACTTTTCTCAAAATGAACAAGGCCTGGATCTTGCATGAATTTGCCAGTCCTCTTCCAGAATAAATAATTGGTTGGCAACAGTATCCAGGTCTCCTGTTGTGTTCATGTTTCTACCACCTGAACTGTAATCCCTGAGCTCCAACACTGCCAGTTGCTGCTCAGAAGTGCTGTCTGCACAGTCAACACTTGCTGCCGTGTTATTGGGGTTCAGTAACGTCGGCTGTTCCCCTGCTGTGCGGACGGCAATTTCTCCTGCTCTGTCCTCATTCACACTACTACAGATTTTAAAGTTGCTCCAATTACACCTCTGGCTCCTCTGTTTTCAGTATTATCCCTGAGCTCCAACACCGCCAGTTGGCGCTCGGAAGTGCTGTCTGCACAGTCAACACTTGCTGCCGTGTTATTGGGGTTCAGTAACGTCAGCTGATCCCCAGCTGTGTGTCTGGCAAATTCTCCTGCCTTGTCCACATCCACTGTACTACTGATTTAAAACTTGCTCCAATTACCTCTGGCTCCTCTGTTTTTAGTATTTACCCTGGGCTCCAATACCGCTAGTTGCTGCTCAGAAGTGCCATCTGCACAGTCAACGCTTGCTGCCGTGTTATTGGGGTTCAGTAACATCATCTGTTTCCCTGCCGTGTGTCCGGCAAATTCTCCTGCTCTGTCCACATTCACACTACTATTGATTTTAAACTTGCTCCAATTAGGCCTCTGGCTCTACTCTGTCTTTAGTATTTACCCTGGGTTCCAGCACCGCCAGCTGTTTCCCAGCGGTGTCTTTGGCACAGGTACTCCCTCCTGCCCAGCCTGGTTCCAGCACGCCAGCTGTTTCCGGGTAGTGTCAACGTCACTTTGCCTCCAATGCGTTGTCCTGTCGTGTTGCGGTCGGGTTAGCCGACTCTGTGGTGCCTGCAGTTTAGGTGACTCCTATGTGGGCTGCAGGATCTGGCAATGAAGGCTGGTTCCATAGTGCCAATAGGACAAGCACCCCCTGTAGGACTGTGGGTTTTGGTACTGCGGCCGGCTCGCGGCCTTGCAACTTTTTTTTACATGGGTACCTTCTGCTACCCATCCGGGTTCCAGTACCGTCAGCTGGTTCTCGGCAGTGCCTTTGACTTAGGTGCCTCCTTCTCGGTATCCAAGTTCCACCAACGTCTGCTGGTCCTTGGTAGTGCTTTCTGGCACAGGTACCTCCTGCTCAGTAACCGAGTTCCAGTACCGTCAGCTGGTCCTCGGTAGTTCCATTGGCTCTTGTACCTTCTGCTACCCATCCAGGTTCCAGTACCATCAGCTGGTTCTCGGCAGTTCCTCAGCCTTCTTGTACCTTCTGCTACATTTCCAAGTTCAAGCTTTTTGAAATGGTTCTTGGTAATCACTCTGGATCTCCCTGACCAGGACCCTGAAGACGAGGACCCTGA
Organism: Phyllobates terribilis; assembly: GCF_046119375.1. Lineage (NCBI taxonomy): Eukaryota > Metazoa > Chordata > Amphibia > Anura > Dendrobatidae > Phyllobates > Phyllobates terribilis. Next base: position 104,958 of record NW_027363531.1, on the reverse strand, counting down.
AGACCACCCCGAAGAAGACGAGGACCCCGAAGACGAGGACCCTGAAGACGAGGACCCTGAAGACCAACCCGAAGAAGACGAGGACCCCGAAGACGAGGACTCTGAAGACGAGGACCCTGAAGACCAACCCGAAGATGACGAGGACCCCGAAGATGACGACCCTGAAGACGAGGACCCTGAAGACGACCCCGAAGAAGACGATGACCCCGAAGACGACCCTGAACACGAGGACCCTGAAGACCACCCAGAAGAAGACGAGGACCCCGAAGACGATGACCCTGAAGACGAGGACCCCGAAGACGAGGACCCGGAAGACAACGACCCTGAAGACGACGACCCTGAAGATCACCCCGAAGAAGACCAAGAAGATGACCCTGAAGGAGTTGACCAAGAGGACAAAGAAGAAGAAGACAACCACCAAGATACAGAAGAACAAGAGACAGATAACCAAGAAGCAGAAGTACAAGAAGCTGCAGAACAAAAAGCGGAAGAACATTAAGCATAAGACTAAAAATCAGAGCAAAAGATAATATCTAAATTATAAGCAGAAGATGACTAAGCAGTGTATGGGGGTGAGTCTGTTCCTCCTCGTGGTGCCCCTGGAAAAGACCTGCTGCTGCAGGCCAAACTGAACGCGGACATATCCTGTTGTAAATCTTTTGTGACGGACAGAACGAAAGGTGTAATGTTCAAACTTTTATAGATAACAACTACAGGAATGCCTGTCACAAATAAGAATATGATGAAGAAGAAGAAGATGAAGAAGATGAAGAAGTAAAATATGAAGAATAATAGTTGAATAAGAAGAATATGAAGAATGTAAAAAAAAAAGAATAATAGGAAGAAGGTGAAGAAGAAGAAGAAGAAGAAGAAAAAGATGTAGAAGGTGAAGAAGAAGTTGATGAAAAAGATGCTGATGCTGAGGATGATGAATGGGGAAAGTGTGGGAGAAGTAAAAAAGAAGGTGAAGAGCATGGAAGTAATGAAACATAAATATCTGACAAAATATAAAAAAACTTAACATAGTCAATATTTCCGTAACTCAGAACGTCTTAAAAAATATTAATTCCTGCTATTCCATTTGATTGGGCTAAACCTCTATGCCTTTATTGTCTCCCCCACCTCCCCCAATACATTATACATTATTCTTAGTTGTTTTCCTTCATGTAGAATTAACCTACAAGGAAAGAAAGGGTTTATTTTTATTCCGATATTTCTGTCCCATTGACTTGCATTGGTTTCCGGTATCGGTATCGGAATCGGCGATATCCGATACTTTTTGGGCATCGGTCCGATCCGATATTTCCCGATATCGGAAGGTATCGCTCAACACTAGTCAAGAGGTTTTGTTTACGGTTGGTGACATGGTTTGGTTGTCCTCTAAGAATCTGCGGTTGAGGATTCCTTCTAAGAAATTGGGCCCGAAGTTTGTAAGGCCGTTTAAGGTGCTTCAGGTAGTTAACCAATCTGCTGTTAGGTTGGAGGTTCCTACCTCCTGGAAGATTAATCCGGTGTTTCATGTTTCCTTATTGAAAAAAGCTGATGTTTCTGATAGGGACGCCACTGTCTCTGTTCCTCCGGTGGTGAAAGACGGTGAATATGAAATTTCTCGCATTCTTAATTCTAGATGGCATAGAGGGAGATTGCAGTATCTCGTCGCTTGGAAAGGTTTCCGTCCCGAGGATAACTCCTGGGTAAGGGCGGATGATGTCTCTGCTCCTAGACTTGTCGGAGCGTTTCACAGGAGGTTTCCTGATAGACCTGGGCCTGGAGGATCCAGAGGATCCTCATAGAAGAGGGGATACTGTTAGAACCCTCCTGTTAGTTTTTTTCCTATTTTGTTGGTCACATGACTTTCTGCCTATATAATCCAGCTCCGCCCTTCTGGCCTTACTGGACTTCAGTGTTACATTTACTCTTAAGCTAGCCAGGTTCCTTGTACCTTACTCTGTAGTTTGCTTGGTCTTTTGACCACTAGTACTTTTTGTTTGTTTGTCTTTGCTCTGCTACAATTTCTGTTAGGAGGTGTCCAACTATATCCCAGTCCTTAGTTCTTGTAGGGACCCCTCCATTAGATCTATAGATCTGTGTTCAGACTAGCCGAGGACTTAGGCGGGTCTGTTCACAAGGAACAGGTCCCCCGCTGCATCGTAGGGAATCAGCTTAGTCCTATTGTAGGGACAGTTTTCCTATCTTTCCTTAGTGTTTGTAGCAGTTCGTAACAAAAGCATCTTAAACCTCTGCTCAGCATGCTCCTGGATAAGAAGATTCCCTATAGATGGGGCTTCCCCTTTGCTTTAATGGCTCGCAGGGATGGGGTGTCAGCAGCGCTCCGCTCTATGGGGGATTTGGACAAGTTTTGTGGGGACCTCTAACTAACAGCACCGAACATTCCGGAATGGAACAATCTTTGCCCCACGGAGGCTCCACCTCCCGTATGGCAAAAGGTGGGGAGGCGGGGCAAAGAGGGAACGACGCCTCGCAGGCCTGGGGAGCAGGGCCCGTCCTCTGGAGTGCATAAGAATAACTATGGTTGACTGTAAAACCCAGAGCATAAGCGGCTTCGCTAGAGGGTTTACTTTTTGTCTTTATCGCTCTTTTTCACTTACAAGCCGGTACTCAACGTCAAGTTCTGATACTTATGTTTGATTTTTTTCTATGCCTTAAATGAATGAATATTTTAAAGTGTCACTTTGACAACCTGTTTATAAATGCCCAGTGGGGTTCCTTGGGTTTCAGGACAAGGATTTTGGTTATTGTTTCTCATCTCACAGGAAAGTTTTTTTTCCCCTTTTTCTGGACTCCCTCCAATATATTTTTCCAAAGGGTTGTTGGATAGCAAGAACATTGTGATTTCCCTTAACTGCATACTACGTTTTTGAAACTTAGTGGGCTCACCTTGTGCCACAGTAATAACCCTTTTCCAAGAGTTACTCTTGGGAAAATTGTTCTGATCTGTATTGATATTTGTACATGTTTTCTCTTTATGTTGGTTTGTTTCAGTCTGTGTCTCCCCCGCATCCCACTGTCTTTCCCCTCCCTCCTTTTTACCTTTTCTTTTCCTTATCAAGAGAGCAGGGGTTATTCATGGAGCTCCTTGGCAGGTCATTATGGGGCGGGAGGCTGCAACGATTGTCAGTGAGTATGATTATAAGCAGTAGCTCACCTTTTCTCACTAGCAATGGTTAAGTTGATCACTTTGAATGTAAAGGGGCTTAATTCCCCTAGAAAAAGAAGGCTCACACTGCAGGAGTTGAAGGCTCAGAGAGCGGACATTGCCTTTTTACAGGAGACGCATTATAACCGGAGTGGGACGTTTAGATTTGCGGTGCATCATTACCCTTTTGCCTACTCTGCCTATAACAATAATAAAAAGGGTGGAGTGGCCATACTTATATCATCTTTATGTCCAATTCAAATCTCTAAATCTCATGAGGACCCGGCAGGTAGATTCTTGATACAGGAGGGCTTTTTTCAGGGCAAAGCAATAATATTGTGCAACATTTACGCCCCAAATTCGGGCCAAATACCCTTTATTCGCAAGGTTCTAGCTAGCCTTCGACGGCTGCAGCCTGGGGCATTGTTGGTGGGGGGGGACTTTAATATCCCGTTCTCAGAAATAAATGATAGGCTTGCCTTGAGGGGGAACCCTCCATCTGCTGGTTCGTCCTGATTATCATTGGAATTTAGAAAATTGATCCGGGCAAATTTCCTTTTTGATATGTGGAGAATAGATCATCCCAAAGAAAAAGCTTACACTTTTTATTCAAATCCGCATCAGACTCATACCAGAATTGATTACTTTTTTGCTAATATTGTCACACTTAGAATTATAGAGAATGTAGAGGTGGGGTCCATAACATGGTCGAATCATGCGCCGGTAATATTAAATTTTAAGTTGGGTCTCAGTTCATCCAGAGCCTGTCACTGGCGACTGCATGAATTTCTGGTAAAGGATCCCTGTATTCGAAAATCTTTATCAGATCATTTAACCCAGTATTTTGAACTAAATTCGGGATCTGTGCCCTCCCTTCCTATTTTGTGGGAAGCGCATAAGGCGGTAATAAGAGGGTGCTGTATTGCAGAGGGAGCGAGGCTTAAAAAAAATTCAAGGCAATTTTTCTCGAATCTTAATTCTCAGATTCGCCTTCTGGAACCTAGATTTGCCTCTTCTCCGTCAACTGGGACTCTGAGGAAGCTGTTGGCCACTAGGTACAAATTGAAGGATCTCTCCATCTGTAAAGTGGAGAAGATGCTTGTATTTTCAAAACAGAGATATTATGAAAAGGGGAACAAGGCCCATACCTTGTTGGCTAGGCAATTGCAGGATCACTCTGTGGCCGCGGCTCCTCAGGCTCTTAGAGACGATGAGGGAACTACCCACTATGACCCGGGGGAATTGTCAAATATCTTTTATAAATTTTATAAGAAATTATATAATCTTCAGGACCCACTGGCAGGCAATCCAGAATATATGCGATCAAAGATAGACAGCTGTTTTCGGAAAATTAGTCTACCAGTTCTTTTGACGGAGGCACAAGATTCCCTTAACAGATCACTCTTGAGGAATTAACTGACATTTTGAAAGATTTGCCCCTGGGTAAGTCACCAGGCCTGGACGGTTTGACCTATCTATATTATAAAACTTTTGCGGATATACTACTCCCCTATATGGTTGACCTTTTTAACTCCTTTCTGACGGGAACCCCGATTCCTAGCTCGCTGTCTCATTCATATTTGGTGTTAATTCACAAGGCTGGTAGAGATCCCCTTGACTGCGCCAGCTATAGGCCCATAGCCATCTTGAACTCGGACTTAAAAATATTTACCCGTCTCCTTGCAAACAGACTGAATGTCTGGCTTCCGCACATGATTCATAAGGATCAGGTGGGGTTTGTGCCCTTCAGGCAGGGAAGAGACAACACAAGGATGGCTGTGGACCTGGTGGATGTGGTCAATAGGAATAAGTCTCGGGCGCTTCTCCACAGTCTTGATGCGGAAAATGCTTTTGACCGCCTTAATTGGCCCTTGTTAAATGGTTAATTATGGAAATTCATTTGGAATGTTAATCGATAATCATTTTTCTGAGTTCTATGCCTCAGCCATCGTGTCTAGTTGACATGCGCTATTTGTGTGTGTATTTTTGGTTCACTACCATATGTAGAACAGGTGTCCATACGACTGGCTATAAAAGCCCATGGTACAGAAAGGGGGGGGCTCTCTTGCTCTTCCCACCCCACAAGAAGAATCTTCATGCTGAGAAGTATCTGACATGTAGGCCTGGACACGTGCTGGACAAAGACATGATTTACCAGCCAGGATCCAAGGAAAGATGGGTGAATCTCAACAATTAAGCTAATTATGGACAAATGGACAATTACTTTATAACTAATTATTGTATGTACCTGCTGCAATCTGATTCTTTTTAATGGACAATCCAAGAATAAATAGATACATTTTTTTATAAGAATATCGTGATATTGATACTTTGCGAAGTCCTCAGTAGGAAAAAATAATACAGGAAGAGTATTATTTTACAATGGTGAGCCAGCCAGTCCTGTTTTTTCATTTTTTTTTTTAATTAAGTAAGTGAATTTCTTCCGTGAACAAGGGGGGAAGTCCTGACGAGCTGAACAGCTGTTGTTCACGTGTCAGTAAATTCACTAATTTGTCACGAGAAGCAGAAAGGACCTACACACAGGAAAAGAATCAGACGAACTAAAGACAGGACGTGCTGATAAAGAGAAGCTAAGGAATCTTAAGGTAAGCAAAATATGGATATAATTTCTTCTTTTGCTAAACAAAGTAATATTAATTTCAAAGTTAATGTAGGAGATGATATAGAAGTTTTGTGGCTCAGTTTATACAAAGAATGTGAATTGCAGAATTTACAGTTAACTTCTAAATTGGTAAATAGAGACAAACAGAAATTGAGAAATATTCTACATTTGGTAGATTTTTTTCATAGTCTTGTGTTAGAGATTTCTAAGCAGGAAAATAGTGTAGAAGTGTCAGATGGTGATACTGATTCTGACTGTAATGTGGAAAATGAACAAGAAGTAAGACACGTGTCTGTAACTGAAGGTGACCTTGGGTCTGACCAAGAGACGGACATACAGAAACCTGACATGGGAGGAGACATGACTGACATACGAGAAACTGACATATTAGGTGAAGTGGGAGGAGACGTGAGTGACGTAGGAGGAGCGGACGTTCAAGAGCCACTAAAAATATCAGAGAATTCAGGAATTACCCAGGCTCAACTACAAATTAAAATGAGGAAAAATTTGCTGAAATTATACAAAATCATGCCAAAATATGATGTCAAAATCCATGCCTGTAGAAATTCAGAGACATTTGAGAGCTTCTCTGATAAGTTTGATTTATCCAATGAGGAGAGGAATCAATTATTTAAAATATGGATTCCTGTCACATTGTCCAGACGTTTACATTTAATGCCCTGTGAAAATGACTCTCCTAATGGATGGGAAAATGATTCGGACAGATTAAGATATTTGATTTATTGTGTCACAAAAGATTTTCCCAACATAGAAGATCTGCAGAAACTAAGGATTGGTAGGAAGGAATGTACATATACATTCATGTCCATATTTGAACGGTTGTACAAAGCTCTCATCAAAAATGGAAAAGTACAACAAATGATAACAACTTTTGTACAAAAATTCAAATTCCTAGATCCAGTATCTAGAGTTATAGCGTCACAAAAAGAATCCCTATTCAAATGTGCGCAGTTGCTGGATTCTGTTAGAAAACATGAGAATCGTGGAAAGAAAATAAATCAAGTTAATTTTATAAAACCAGGAAAGGTAAAATCTTACCAAAAGCCAATATCAAACTCTCCTAGACTGAGTCATCCTCATAGTGAACTCTATCAAATACGCAGGAGATTTCATATCTGTTATAAGCCATATCAGCCAGTGTAAAGATCCATCTCTCCACAGAATGAGTTAATTCTCAGTCAGGACTGTGATTCTCTAAAAAGGAAAATGGCCGAAATAGACGGACAGAGACAGGTGAGACGACCGGCTCACAGTGACGTCATGGAATGTGGACAGAAGAACAGACAGTTCTCTGAGGTTTTGAAGGATAGAAAAATGTCTTTCCTAAATAGGGCGTTCCTGGAGATATTTGAGAGAGACAGAAGATTTGGTTTAGGGAGTGGCTAAGGAAAAACTGTAATTATGATGTTGTATCAAAATGTTATACAATGTCTCAATATTTATTTATAATCTTATGCAGTAAAATTGTAGTTACATAGTTTCTAGTAGTTCATGTATGTATATATATATATACACTTGTCTAAGTAGAGATTGTGTATAATTGTATTTATATATATGTTTATAAAATATATATATATTAATTAATAAATTAGAACTTCATATATAAATTTAAGTAACAATATTTTGAATTACATTAGAACCAACCAATATATGTATAAGATATTTAAATAATTCTGTTTCTGTATTAATTTGATATTTAATTTTGTTTTCTTATATTTCCTTAGAGTTTTCATTCCAAAGCAGGATTTGATCAAACAACTCTAAAATGGATTTATTTCTTTATTCACACAGGAAGTGGAAAAAATTGCATGATTTTATGTGTGTTACATTTTAAAATAATAACAATATAACTAGTTGGACTATAATATATATGTAATACTTATTAATTCTTTTGTGTTGCTAATATTTTCTGTGCATGAAGTGTTCGTTTTAACCTGTAGCTTTACAGCATGACGTGTGACAGCTGCGGCCTTTGACTTTTGAGCTAATAGTATAGGATCCCATTCATTCTATTTCCAGCTGATGTAACTTAAAACCTGGCAGCCAGTGAGTAAAAAAAAAAAAGGAACCTAAGGACATTTCTATTTTTGCAAGACAATAGTTTTTTTAAGTGTCTGAAATTTAAGTGACTTACTCTCATATTATATAATATGTATTTGGGGAATATTCAAAGAAATATTAAGATATTAAATGCGCATTAATAAATTGGGATACAACAATTTTGGGTTAAATATATATATCTAAAACTTCATATGTGGAATGTTTGAGTTGAACAGATCTGTGAATGTCAGAGTGAAGGTGACAGATGAGCAAATCAGCAGCTGCTAAGCGTGATTGATGTGACAGAGGCCTTGTACGTTTGTATGTTTGAAAAAAAATAAATAAATGTTTCTTTATGTGAAGGTACACAAATATATTTAATTCTGAGAAAAATTATAATACATAATTAGGTATTATCTACATATATATATATACTTCTATATTTCTTAATAATTATTATTTCTTGATTTAACTAATAGTGGATAAGAGCAACCACACATCAAAATGGTTTACAAAGCAAATTTATATTTAGAATAATTTTCCACATGATAATATTCTTGAATAACTATGATATTATTTTTAATGGTTACCTAAATAGGTACACACCTCTCTTTAGACAAATCTATGCTACTCATCGATATGAAATTTATGCACAATATTTCTAGAAGAATAACTATTTTTAATTTGGTTCTGATATATACATAAATTTTATAAAATAATATTTTTGGTATTAAGGGGGAAAATGTGTTTTTGATCCTGATTACATAATCACTTTTGATCAATACTTATTTTCCACACATTTTAATAAAGAAGAAACAATAATAAGGTACAATGATATAATTAAGAAGGGTGTTACATGCAAAGTTGCATAGTTTAATAATTTTTTGGTGATACAAGGTTATGACAAATATGAAATCATCCAGATAATGGAGATATAAGGGTATTTTTTATGGAGAATATAATTACTCTGCATTTGTCATTAAAATTTAAAGGCCTTATTTTTATTTTTATTCTTATTTTTACTCTTAATTTTATTTTTCATTTTTCAAATTTTATTCTTACTTATTTTCTTATTTTTCCATTTTTCATTTTTAATTTTCAATTTTGATTTTAATTCAGTTCAATATTTCAATTGAGAAAACACATTAATATTTAATGGGGTAATGTCAAGTACAAAGAATATTGCTTCATTAAATATAATGATGATATGAATTACTATAAGAAAAATGTTTACATTTTCTGAGTAAACACAACAATTCATTCATTCATTTATTCATTCATTCATTCATATATTTATTCATTTTTGATCCATGAGTATACATACATTCTTTGGTATTATTGGTTTAATAAAGATATAAACACTTGTTGTTTCAAAACACACTGACACCTATGGGTTGAAAAAGGTAATTACACCTATGACATAAAAATATTTTATCACATGGAGAACTTGATTGAATTATTATCTATTATTGTTTATTATTCCAAACATAATTTATTTTAATATTTTGATAATAATTAGATGGATATTATTGATTGCTATGGTACGCTGTGATATTATAGGTTAGGAAAATTGCCAGATTTGGTATCAGATTAGGGAATGAAGACTTCAATCAAGACATCGCAATTATGAATTCTATCTTAATAAAGACTTTTAATTTTTATAAATCAAAGAGATTCTCAAAAGTTACAAAAAGAAGCAACTGATATCCGGACGTCTCAGAAGGTGTGAATGCTGAGTGATAATAGACTGTGTCAATTACATACAATACAATTCACACCACTGATCACCAGGACGGCAGAGGACGATGATCCTGAATGAACTGTGTTGTGTTCAAGTTTCATCACGTTCCAGTGGTTTCTTATCACCTGCAACGCTTCAATGAAAGCTGGTGAACAGGTAATACCTGGCATATGTGTCCTGTATATAAAGGACTGAGTACTGGTTATGGTGCTATATAAAGCAGCGAAGTGTCAAGTTAACCCTTGCTTTACTGACCAAAGACGTCACATCTGTTCCAAAAGTGACACTAGACCAGTGCGGACATATGGAAGATTCCAGAATATCGCACAGATATTAAAGCTACATTTCATCCATGGACTTTGTTTTCTTATCAGTTGATACACATGATCTTTCTAATAAAGAGTACAGTTTATGGACTGCACAATAATGAACACAATTATGGACTGTACCATATCTACACGCTGTAATTTATTTCAAAGGAGTTTTCATCTAAAGACTGTGTTATAAAAGAACCAAGAAGAAGATGAGACGAAGACCCGATGACATCAGATGATGACGATTGAACCCGCGATTACTTCAATTTAGATATAGGGAAGTATAATTATACATATTAAATGAATATTAGTCACGGCTTACCATAACATGAATTCACATCATTATATAACAATAATCCGATATTGATACTATTATTACTATTATTATTATTATTATGGAAATTTAATGATATTGCCAAGGAAGAAGGAAAGAAAAAAATGATTGATGAATGTATCTTCTTTTGAGAATTTTCAGTTAAAGTCCTTTTATTCTCAAAAAAGGGGGAAATGTTAAATGGTTAATTATGGAAATTCATTTGGAATGTTAATCGATAATCATTTTTCTGAGTTCTATGCCTCAGCCATCATGTCTAGTTGACATGCGCTATTTGTGTGTGTATTTTTGGTTCACTACCATATGTAGAACAGGTGTCCATACGACTGGCTATAAAAGCCCATGGTACAGAAAGGCGGGGCTCTCTTGCTCTTCCCACCCCACAAGAAGAATCTTCATGCTGAGAAGTATCTGACATGTAGGCCTGGACACGTGCTGGACAAAGACATGATTTACCAGCCAGGATCCAAGGAAAGATGGGTGAATCTCAACAATTAAGCTAATTATGGACAAATGGACAATTACTTTATAACTAATTATTGTATGTACCTGCTGCAATCTGATTCTTTTTAATGGACAATCCAAGAATAAATAGATACATTTTTTTATAAGAATATCGTGATATTGATACTTTGCGAAGTCCTCGGTAGGAAAAAATAATACAGGAAGAGTATTATTTTACAGCCCTTTATGTTTGAGACAGTGAAGACTTTTGGGATATCAGGTGCTTTTCTAACAGCACTAAAGGCCCTTTATTCTTCTCCCACAGCGTCCATTAAACTTCCCCATTGTGTATCACCCAGTTTCTCTATAGTAAATGGCACAAGGCAAGGCTGTCCTTTATCCCCGCTCTTCATAGAATCATAGAATGGTAGAGTTGGAAGGGACCTCCTGGGTCATCTGGTCCAACCCCCTGCTCAAAGCAGGATTCACTAGATCATCTCAGACAGATGTCTGTCCAGCCTCTGTTTGAAGACGTCCATTGAATGGGAACTCACCACCTCTCGTGGCAGCCTGTTCCACTCATTAATCACCCTAACTGTCACAAAGTTTTTTCTAATATCTAATCTGTGTCTCCTCCCATTTAGTTTCATCCCATTGCTTCTAGTCTTTCCTTGTGCAAATGAGAATAAAGATGATCCTTCTACAATGTGACAGCCCTTGACATATTTGTAGACAGCTATTAAGTCTCCTCTCAGTCTTCTTTTTTGCAAGCTAAACATTCCCAAATCCTGCAACCGTTCCTCATAGGACATGGTTTGCAGACCAGTCACCATTCTGGTCGCTCTTCTCTGAACTTGCTCCAGTTTGTCTATGTCTTTTTTAAAATGTGGTGCCCAAAACTGTACACAGTATTCCAGATGAGGTCTGACCAAAGAGGAGTAAAGATCAATAATGACTTCACGTGATCTAGACTGTATGCTTCTGTTAATACATCCCAGAATTGTATTTGCCTTTTTTGCTGCTGCATCACATTGTTGACTCATGTTCAGTCTATGATCTATTAGTATACCTAAGTCTTTTTCACATGTACTGTTGCTTAGCTCTATTCCTCCCATTCTGTATATGCTTTTTTCATTTTTATTGCCCAGATGTAGTACTTTGCATTTTTCCCTGTTAAAAACCATTCTGTTGGTTGCTGCCCACTGCTCCAGTTTATTTAGGTCTTTTTGAATCCTCTCTCTCTCTTCTCTAGCATTAGCTATCCCTCCTAGCTTTGTGTCATCAGCAAATTTAATCAGTTTACCCTCAATTCCTTCATCTAAATCATTGATAAAGATGTTGAACAATACAGGTCCCAGGACAGAGCCCTGTGGTACCCCACTTGAGACATTCATCCAGCTGGATGTGAAGCCATTTACAACCACCCTTTGAGTCCGATCACTAAGCCAGTTATGAATCCACCTAACAGTAGCCTGGTCCATTGCATACTTGGTCATTTTTTCAATAAGGATGGTGTGAGATACTTTGTCAAATGCTTTGCTGAAGTCAAGATATACTATATCTACAGCATTTCCCTGATCCACCCAGTCAGTGATTCTGTCATAGAAGGAAATTAAGTTAGTCTGACATGACTTGTTAGTTACAAATCCATGCTGACTCTGGTTAATCACTTCATTCTTATCCATGTACTTACATATATGTTGTTTAATAATTTGTTCAAAGATCTTTCCTGGTATAGAAGTCAGACTCACCGGCCTATAGTTCCCTGGGTCCACCTTCTTCCCCTTTTTGAAGATAGGAACAACATTTGCTCTTCTCCAGTCTTCTGGGACTTCTCCTGTTCTCCAAGAATTTTCAAAGATTATGGAGAGTGGTTCTAAAATTTCTTCTACGATCTCCTTCAGTACTCTGGGGTGTAATTCATCTGGACCTGGAGACTTGAACTCATTTATGTTAGCTAAATATTCCCTCACAATCTTTCTGTTTACAGATAACTTGGATTCCTCTATTCCTTTAAAAGGACAGTGAAGATCAGTTGATGTTACATTTTCTTTCTGAGAGAAAACAGATGCAAAATAGGAGTTAAAAAGTTCGGCCTTCTCAACATCCTCTCTTACCATTTCTCCATTTTCATCCTGTAAAAATCCTATAGCATCTTTGACTTTTCTTTTACTTTTGACATACCCCCAAAATCCTTTTTTATTGCTTTTGACATCTCTTGCAAGCCTTAATTCATTGTCAGCTTTAGCTAACCTGATACGTGCCCTACAGGATCTGCAGACTGCATTATAATCTTCTTTAGATATGCCTCCCTCTTTCCATTTAATAAACATTTCTTTCTTTCTTTTTAGCATGTGTTTAAGTTCTGTGTTCATCCATCCTGGTTTCCTTAAATGCTTCCCATTCTTCCTACTTTTCGGGATTGTTAACGATTGTGCTTTGAGAATCTCATTTTTAAAAATTTCCCATCCTTCCTGGACATTTTTGTCCTTAAGGACATCCAGCCATTGGATCCCTCCTATTCTCTTTCTGAGTCTATTAAAATCTGCCTTTCTAAAATCTAACCTTGAAGTTTGAGTCTTCACATGTCTTCCTCCTCTAGTTATCCAAAATTCTATAATAGCATGATCGCTGCCTCCTAGGGTCCCAGCCACCTTTACCTCCTCAACCATTTCCTCCCTGTTTATAAGGATTAGATCCAAAGTAGCAGATCCCCTTGTTTTCTCCCCTACCTTTTGGAAGATAAAGTTGTCAGCAAGAGAGGATAAGAATTTTCTTGACCTGTTAGTTTTACTTGAGAGAGATTCCCAACAAATGTCTGGATAGTTGAAATCTCCCATGACCACTACGTCATATTTTTTGGAGAACTTGGTCATTTGATACATAAAGAGTTCATCCATATCTTCAGCTTGCCCAGGTGGCCTGTAGTAAATGCCTACAATGGTGTCCTTTCTGTTGTTCTCTCCTTGTATTCTTACCCAAACAGTTTCCACAGAACTCCCAGTCTCTGAAGCTTCAATCTCTGGGCAGATATACGCTTTTCTAACATACAATGCGACACCTCCTCCTCGTTTATCAAGTCTGTTTCTTGCAAATAAGTTGTATCCTTTTAGCCTTTTATTCCAATCATGTGTATCGTCCCACCAAGTTTCAGTGATTCCAATGACATCATATTTCTTTTCCTGAATTAGTAGTTCCAATTCTCCTTGTTTGTTGCCCATGCTTTGTGCATTTGTATAAAAACATTTTAGTTTGTGATTGGTTTCTCTTCCTCCCATATTTTTATTATTTAAATTGTTTTGTTTTTGTTCTTCCTTTCCACTTCCAGTAGCAGAGATCTCAATAGTATTTGTCAGCTGTATGGCTTTTTCTGGCCTTTTGCTTCCCTTCCCACATTGTTCTAGTTTAAAGCTCTTCTGATGAGTGTAGCAAGGCGACTTCCAAATACATGTTTTCCAGTCTTCGTAATGTGCACCCCATCTCTAGCAAGTAGTCCATCGTATAGGTAATTCATTCCGTGATCCAGAAATCCAAATCCTTGTTGACGGCACCATCGACGTAGCCAGTTGTTCACCTGTAGAATCTTATTCCACCTCATTGTTCCATGGCCATCCACTGGGAGGATGGATGAGAAGACCACCTGCGCTCCCAATTCTTTCACTTTCTTGCCTAAGTCTTCAAAGTCACTGCTGATGGTTTCCAGGTCCTTTCTTGCGGTGTCATTTGTCCCCACATGTATTAGCAGGAATGGGTAGTGATCTGTAGGTCTGAAGAGTCTTGATATCCTGTCAGACACATCTTTAATTTTTGCTCCTGGAAGACAGCACATTTCTCTTGAGGTTATGTCTGGTCTGCAGATAGCGGCCTCTGTTCCTCTTAACAGGGAATCCCCCATGACCACCACTCTCCGTTTTTTCTTCACAACATTCTTCTTTTTCCATCCAGGAGGATTCTGAGGGCTTACAAGGTTATTCATTGCTGGCAAAGTCTTATTTTGCTGTATTTCTTCATGGTTCTCCTGCGTGAGAGCCTGGTACTGGTTCCTGAGCAGTATGGGTGCTGACTGCCTCTCGATCATCCTGCTTCTGTGGGTCACATGCTTCCATTCCTCTGTTTCATCAGGTGCAGTTTGAATTTCTTCTCTTTCTGAATCATGAAGAGATAATTCTGCTCTGTCTAAGAACTCTTCACCTTCCTTAATGATTTTCAAGGTAGTTAACCTCTCTTCTAGATTTCGCAACTTTTCCTCCAACAGGGACACAAGCTTGCATTTCTGGCATGTGAAGTTTGGCTTTTCCACTGGCAAGTCTGTGAACATGTAGCAGGATATGCAGCTCACCAAATGGCTCCTGGACTCTTCCATGTTCTTACTGTTAATGTTCTGAAAACAGTGAAAAAAGCTTAAAAATGCGCGCACCTACTGGCGCGCGGTTTACCGATGTCCTCTTTTCAGCTCCAACAGCCAAAATCCAGTGTTCTTTGAGCTCGCGGAGACTCTTCACTTACCCCAAAATGCAGTGGGAATATGCAAATTATCTCCTCAGGACTCCTCCCCTGGTTTACCGATGTCCTCTTTTCAGCTCCAACAGCCAAAATCCAGTGTTCTTTGAGCTCGCGGAGACTCTTCACTTACCCCAAAATGCAGTGGGAATATGCAAATTATCTCCTCAGGACACCTCCCCTGGTTTACCGATGTCCTCTTTTCAGCTCCAACAGCCAAAATCCAGTGTTCTTTGAGCTCGCGGAGACTCTTCACTTACCCCAAAATGCAGTGGGAATATGCAAATTATCTCCTCAGGACTCCTCCCCTGGTTTACCGATGTCCTCTTTTCAGCTCCAACAGCCAAAATCCAGTGTTCTTTGAGCTCGCGGAGACTCTTCACTTACCCCAAAATGCAGTGGGAATATGCAAATTATCTCCTCAGGACTCCTCCCCTGGTTTACCGATGTCCTCTTTTCAGCTCCAACAGCCAAAATCCAGTGTTCTTTGAGCTCGCGGAGACTCTTCACTTACCCCAAAATGCAGTGGGAATATGCAAATTATCTCCTCAGGACTCCTCCCCTGGTTTACCGATGTCCTCTTTTCAGCTCCAACAGCCAAAATCCAGTGTTCTTTGAGCTCGCGGAGACTCTTCACTTACCCCAAAATGCAGTGGGAATATGCAAATTATCTCCTCAGGACTCCTCCCCTGGTTTCCTCTTGTTTGCCATGTGTATCGAGCCTCTAGAGGCAGCAATAAGAGTTAATCCTGACATATCGGGGGTGGAGGTAAGGGGTAAAGTATTTAAAATTTCCCTATTTGCAGACGATGTGCTACTGACCCTTACGAATCTGCATATCACCCTCCCTAATCTTAAAGTGATATTTCGGGAATATGGCATGATCTCAGGATATAAGATTAATTCTAAAAAAACAGAGGCACTTCCACTAAACCTTCCCCATTGTAGCATCGGCATCTCTGCCCCCCTGCCAGGCAGAGACGCCATCCCACTCACCTCCTCGCTCCCCGCTCTGCGTTCACCAGCGCTCCTCTTCCTGCTGCTGGCGCGCGCAGCTCCCCGGGCACTGTGCTTAGGACACACGCGCTCCCTCCCTCTTAAAAGGGCCGCGCACGCCGTCCTAAGGAGTCCCCGGCCAATAGCCGTGGGTCCTCCCATATATAAAGCACCTCCTCCAAAAAGGAGGTGCCCGAGCAAAAGTTGTTGCACAGTGTTTCTGACCTCTGCTTCAGCCCTCAGGTCCCGCTGCTAGCCTGACTACCAGTCTTGCCCGCCAGCCTGTTACCTGCCTGTTACCTGTCGTGCCTGCCAGCCCGCTCACCTGGGAGCACTTGCCTGTTACTTGCCTGTTACTTGCCGTGTCTGCCAGCCCGCTCACCTGGGAGCACTTTCCTGTTACCTGCCTGTTACCTGCCGTGCCTGCCAGTCTGCTCACCTGGGAGCACTTGACTGTTGCCTGCCTGTTACCTGCCGTGCCTGCCAGCCCGCTCACCTGGGAGCACTTGCCGTGACCACCTAGAGACTCCTGCAGTCACTTGCCGTGACCACATCGAGACTCCTGCCGTCACTTGCCGTGACCACCTGCCAGCCCACCTAGAGACTCCTGCCGTTATTTGCCGTGTTTTCCTGATAGCCTACCTGGAGGCTTCCGCTCGCCAGCCTGCCTGCTGTTCCGGTCAGTCCCTGCCATCTGTACCGTGGGAGTCACCTGCTCCCTTACAAGGTGGTCCCCAGAGTAGCACCTGGTCCCTCGGCTCGGTCCCTCCCTGGTCACGGAGTTAGCCGCCGTACGACCAGGGTCGGTCCAGCAGGTTGATACTTAGTTACGCCCCTCTGGGTCCCTCCTTGCACCGCAGCACAGAGGTTCCACCCCCCGGACCCGTAACACGCATGAAGAATTAGATCATCTTAAGCTGAATTAAAAATTCCGGTGGAAGTCAGAGAGTATCAAATATCTGGGGATTAACATAACGTCAGACTATGGGACCCTGTTTGCTCATAATTTTCTGCCCCTTTTTAAAGAATTGAAGGGTCTTATGGTCAAGTGGGCCAATCTTCATATCTCATTTTTGGGGTGGATATCGGCGGTGAAAATGTCCCTTATTCCTAAACTCAACTACTATTTTGAAACTCTACCAGTTGGGGTTCCTATGGGGGAGTTGAGGGCTCTCCAATCCTGCATAATGAAGTTTATATGGAATAATGGGAGGCATAGAATCTCCAAGCAGGTACTGATCTCGGGGAGGGAGCAGGGGGGGTTATCGGTCCCGGATGTGGTAAAATACTATTGAGCGGCTCACTTGAGAAGGATTCCTTCGTGGTCATCCCTTTGGGCATATAATTAGTGGACAGAAATTGAAAAATTATGGATAGCCCCAGTTCATCCGAATTCACTGCTGTGGTCTGAGAAATCTGTTAAACTCCAAACCACTTTACTGGGCCCTATGCAATTCACTAGAGACATATGGGACACCTGTAGGAGGAGATTTCCTCTTTCTTCTAAACACTACCCGATGATATCGTTTGTCTTTCAGCCTTTGCTCCCTCAGAGCCTAGAATCATCGATGGTTCACCCCTGGATCAATGCGGGATTATTTAGATTTGCGGATATAGTGGACAGAAACACCTTAGTAATAATCAGTTTGATTATTTAAAAGAAAGTTTTAACATCACTAATCGGGAATTCTATAAGTACATACAGATTCAGTATTTTGCAAGATCCCTGTTTGGCTAATATAAAGTGTCCATCCCCACGGAGTTTGAGAGGCTGTGCAGGAGAGGTCCCTCTACCAAGGGGTTGATCTCGGATATATATAAAACAATCAATTCACCGGTGGGTGGACCCATCTTCCAGCACCCCTATATGTCTAAGTGGGAGGGATTCTTGGGAAGGAGGCTTTCCCCTCAGACATGGCAGACAATATGGTCTAAAGCAGCTAAGACATCAATTTGCACCCTATACAAGGAGAACCAATATAAAATTTTAATGCACTGGAACCATACGCCGGATATCCTGAATAAAATAAACCCGCAGGTCCCGAGTATATGCTGGAGATGTGGATCATCTGTCGGCACTCTGACACATGTTTTCTGGACCTGCAGCAAAATAGTTCCTTTTTGGGAAACAATAAGAAAACTGGTTCAGGAGGTGCTATTTACAGAGATTTCTCTGGAGCCCTCTGTTTTCCTTCTCAATGTGACCCCTAGGGGAATGGGTAAACATTCTTCCAAATTGCACCTCCACTTGTTGACAGCAGCGAGATGCATGATTGCTCTATGCTGGAAAAGGGACTCACCACCCTCTAGACAAGAGTACTACGCTAGGGTCTGTGATGTGAGGTGGATGGAGTCTTTGAACACAAGTCTTAATGCAAAGATGGACCTGTTCAAGACAGTATGGGCCCCATGGAACTACTATTGGGCGCAGCGTAGTGAATGACCAACTGTTTCATGATCTTTGTCTATATCATTCTTCCTTTCCCTTCTTTCTCTCAGTGTTGTCTTAGTTTTTTTTTTTTTTTTTTTTCTGTGTTTCATGGACTGTTATTTAAAATGGATTTCATATCAGATATTTGAATTTGAAAGCTTTAAAGTGATCTCTAATGGGTCGTCCTGTTGGAGGCCTAAGTGTTTTCTCTGATATGAAAATGTGAATGACTTCTCTGTGTTCTATGTTTCCTAAAAATATGTGAAAAATTTTAATAAAAATTACAGTTATAAAAAAAAGACATCCCAAATGATGACCTGAACGTGGCACACAAAGAGTTTGTGAACAAACTGAAGGATATGGAGAAAAAATTCAAAGACTTCCAAAACCCTCTGAACACACCAATTACATTGGCAGAAATAACAGAAAGGATCACACTGATGAAAGGTAAAAAAAAAAGCCAGCGGCCCAGATTGGATACTCCCAGAAATGATAAAATACAGCCCGCCAGACATCCAGGGTGCGATAGCAAAACTATTCAATATTGTACTGCAGACTGGCTACTTTCCCAAAAACTGAAACTGAGGACTCATAACCCCGATACATAAAAATGGGGATAAGTACGACCCAGCAAACTACAGGGGAATATGTGTCAGCAGCAACCTGGGGAAACTCTTAAACTGCATCCTGAACAAGAGGATCATCATCTTCCTCAACCAATACAATGTCTTCAGCAAAAGCCAAGGAGGTTTTATGCCAAATCTCTGCACCACCGACCACATCTACACCCTGCACAGCCTCATCAAGAACCATTTCCACAATACAAAGCATGAGAGGGTCCATGACTGCTTTATAGACTTCAATTAGGCCTTCAAATCAGTGTGTTACCCAGGGCTAGTCCTAAAACTGCTGGGGAGCAGAATATGATGCAGAACATATGATGTCATCCAAAGCTCCTACACTGAGAACAGCTGCAGCATGAGGGTAAATGCAAGGAGGATGGCCTGTTTCCAACAGAACTGAGGAGTAAGACAGGGCTTCAGCCTCAGTCCAACGCTCTTCAATATTTACATCAACAAGCTGGTGGTGGCTCTGGAGTCCTTCTCAGCACCAGGACTCACCCTGACACAGAGGTGAAATTTCTGCTCTATGCTGATGACCTTGTGCTGTTATCACCAACTAAGAGAGGCCTCCAAGTTAATCTGAAATTCCTAGAGACCTTCAGCACCACAGGGGCACTGCCAATCAACCGGAAGAAAACTAATACCATGGTGTTCCAAAAAAGAAAGCAGATAGCAGCAGGCCGCACCCCCTTCATAATAGACAGCTGTCTACTTACGGAAACCAACAAGTACACCTACCTGGGCCTTGAACTCGGCCAATCAGGGAGCTTTAAGCAAGCCATACAGTTGCTGAAAAACAAGGCGTGCAAAGCCTTCTATACCATCAGAAGACATCTTTACCATCTTAAGGCGCCTGTAACCATCTGGCTAAAAATCTTTGATACCATCATTGCCCCAATCCTTCTGAATGGCAGAGAAGTCTGGGGTCCAGTCTCATACCCGAACTGATCCAAGTGGGAACGTTGGACCAACAGAAATATTCCACCTAGAGATCTACAAACTGCTCCTCCAAGTCCATCGGAGCACATCAAACAGCGCCGGCCAAGCAGAGCTGGTCATATTCCCATTACACCTTGTGACCCAGAAGAAGGCAATATCATTCTCATCTATAAAGTAGTAGTCCCAGCTACTACCATCAACAAAGCCTCGCTACATCAGGAAGCCCCAGGAGAACGAACCCCCCAACACAAATCATCCCAAACCAGCCTGACCAAGCCACCAACCTGCATGGCCTGACAAAAGGTTAAATCCGGAAGATGGTACACAACGGCAAAGAGGAATATATCAGTGTCTGGAGGAACGACATAAACAAATCACAGAAACTGATGATATACCAGAACCTACAGAAGGGATACAAACTGGCCCCATAGCTAAAGAAACTAGCAAACTCCAAAGAGCGACAGATTCTGAGCCAGTACAGACTGAGCGCCCACAGTCTATTCATCGAATCCGGGAGGCACTGACAGAACTACATGCGGGAAGAGCGCAGACTCTGCCAGCAGTGCCCCCAGGAGGTCTTGGAGAATGAGGTCCACTTCTTGCTGAGGTGCCCCAAATACTCAGCAGTGAGGGACACTCACTTCAGGACACTGTCTGATCTCCTCCCAGACTTCACCTCCATTGAAGAGGAAGAGGAAAGTGCAGCGGCCACAGCAGTGCAATATGTCAGTGCCTGCCACAAACTTGGGAACCCCCTATAGTTCCAGTGACAGATGACTAACCTGACTGGAGGTTGGCTTTGAGCAGGATAAGTTAGGGTTTTTATTGGTAACATTTTGGGGTACATAACATTTTTGATTGCTTTCAGTATAAGTTCTACGCTGAGCACTTAAGTTGGGGTTTCCGTGTAAATCCCGCAAAAATGCGATATAAACTAAATCCCCCACGGAACCACTCACTGTAATGAGGCAGATGGAGATACTTTGGACTCTGTTTGCTATCTGTTCCATGGTATCCGTCTTCAGACGTGCACAGAACTGTGGTCGACCACACGTGTGCGCTAAAAAGACACTTAAAATGATAAAACGCTGCCGGAACAGAGACCAGACTGAGTCTAAAGTGACTCCATCTGCCTTATCTGAATCACATTTTTTGGGGGGATTTGTGTGTCACCCCAGGCCTGGATGCCACAAATATTAAAGGCTGTGTCTGAGAGCAGGAGGGAGGTTACCTGGTCAGGGACAATTAGCATACAGCACCTGCTGTCCCAGGCCAGTAGGGGGAGCTGGCTGCCCCTATAAAAACTGGAACTGAGGGCAGGGTTAGGGAGAACTGGATGACCTAGCTCAGGACTGAGACTAGTCCGAGAGAAGTAGGGACAGTTCAGCTGTAGCCGAGGAGTCCGTGATACAGAGGAGAAGCTGCGAGCCAGGGACAGAGGGGACGAGAGCCGGTCCAGGCTGAGAGAACTACACTACCGGACATTGGGGTCCGAGGCTGTCAGGGTTGCAAGCCCAGCAGCAGAGAACCAACCCGCGAGGGATTTCAGGTCCCTTGGCCTAAGAAGCCTGGAGGCTCCGCCACACAGAGGGACCAGTACAGCACGGAGAAGCAAAAGGTGCCTAAGGCCCGAGTCGCAAGCCATACAGGCGAAGTACACGGCCAGCTCAGGGACGTGGGCTATTACAACACGAAAAGGGGGATAGTCAGCAAGGGCAGAGAGAGAACGGTAGGCCTTCACACTCACCCTGACCAGTGGGTCTCGCCCGAATGCTCTCAGACACCCAGGCCCATTCCTACCCGGTACTCCTGTTGGGTCATTAGTAATACCTACAATAAAGACCCTGGACTGTTTGAAGCGGATTCTGAACTCTTATTATTGCGGCCTGCACTATCACCTCCAGCATTCACATACGCTGCCCTGAGGCTACACTCTTCCCGTGGGGAGTTATCCTATCCCTGTGCAGCACACCAACATCAGCCTCAGCGGTCTGCCTTGCAGCGGCTGTCATCCCTGACCGCAATCCACGGGTGGCGTAGTCGGACATTCATAACTCTACAAATAGACTGCCACAGCATTTGGTCTGACCACCCTGAGCCACGGGATCGGGTTGCCACTACTACCCCCATCATCGCACTGAAGCCCGGTTCCGGGTGCCCCACGGCCCAGGGGGCGAGTCAGCTTTTGGCGTAGTCGGCAGGATTGTGACCAACCCGCCACAAACGGGTATTGCGTGCCTGAAAAGACTGCAGAGATTTCCTGCCATCCGGAGCCGTTTCCCGCCATCGGACGCCATCTTCAGGACGCCGCGCGGGAAGAAGAGGGGCATGGACGTCAAAAACGCGTGAGACTTGAAGCTCCGCCCTATGCTGAGACGCTGCGCAAGGTCCTGGAAGGGGAGAGAGCGACGCTGACGTTATCACCCCGCGACGCAAGGTCCTCATCCAGAGCATCGCGAGCGGAGCCGCGGCCTACAGAAGAGGATCGTCGGAAGGTAGGCCACGGTTAACTAGGGGGGAGGAAGATTCGGACACGGAGGGACCCTCTACCACCAGCGTAGCCGCTGCAGCTGTGATGTCGTTTTCCATGCCCTATATCCTGGCTACCACAGTATGCTGGCGAGTCGCATACCTTGGGCGACTTTAAAGAAAGACTGTATGGCTTATTCAAGGTTTATCCCCTGACAGAAGAACAGAAAGTAAGCATACTAATAGGGCAGTTAACTGGTGCGGCCCAACGTGAGGTAAACTCTTGGAAAGCTGAGGAGAAAAGGACTGTAAAGGGGGTTCTGACCCGTCTGCGGGACACCTTTGACACCCGTACCTCAGCAGAAATCAAAGTGCGGTTCTATGGCTGTAAGCAGCGAGCCCAAGATAGTATCAGAGACTATGCCTTGAACCTGCAAGAAGCTCTGGGAACAATCAAGCAAGCTGACCCTGGCAGCGTGCAGGACACTGATAAACTGTTGACTGACCAGTTCATAGAAGGTCTGCTGTCCAGCGCCCACAGAACCCAGCTGCGCCTCATGGCCCTACAGAACCCCGATTTGACTTTTGCGCAGTTCAAAGATAGGGCCATCCGGGTGCTCCGAGAACCCGCACCAGGTGGCGCTGTGGTTTCCCGGCGCCCCGCCATCACTTTCCACCAGGGGGTGGCGCCCTACCCCGCAGACCTTGTGGGGGCTGATGCGCAGGCCCTAGATCCATCCCAGCCTGCAAACCTGCACCATCAGGTCCAAGAACTAACAAAGAGTGTGGCTGCACTGACCAGGACCGTACAGTCGTTGCAGATGGAACCGTCAAGACCAATCAAGTTGGCTTCCAGTCTGGAGGATGTCCCGTGGTGTCGACAGAGAAGGATCCCGTCGTTCAGAGGGAGGCCCACCGACCGTTACACTGAGGATGGACAGCCGATTTGCCGCCGTTGCAGCCAGCCAGGACACATAGCCAGGTACTGTACTTTAAATGGGTCCGACCTGGGGCAGAGGGCCAACCCCCAGGCATAAGGTCATCAGGCCCGTCTAATTGGCGCGATAAGTACGTGGGGGGACGCCCGGTCTTACCCGTAGTGCTGGACGGTATCCTCATGAGTGCACTGCTGGACACCGGGTCTCAAGTGACTACCATCCCCTACGTACTTTTCAAGCGGTACTGGAGTGACACTGATATAACCCGTTATCCAGACGATGACTTAAGTATCATTGCCAGCAATGGCCAACCCGTGCCGCAGGTGAGGTTCAGAGAGGTGACCATCAAGATTGGTAAGGTTGAACTGCCGGCACAGGGAGTGATCATTGTGGACATTGACCGTCGTGAAAGTCACCCTAAAATAACCTTGGGTACTAATGTGATCGAAAACTGTCTTTCAGAAGTAATTGTGATTTTGCAGCAGGTGGCGATGAATGCGAGCTCCAGTCAACAGAGGGTCCTCCAGAAAGAGATAAGAGCCCTGATGAGACGGCAACAGATAGAACTGTCTGGTGGTGAGATCGGTAGCGTGAGGATAAGCGACCCGTTCCCCATTGCCATGCCTCCCAAAAGTGAAGGGAGTGGAACACCACATCCCCACGGGGAGCCACCCACCAATAAAAGAGAGACACAGACTTGTACCCCCTGCACATTATCAGAACGCAAAGGGCATGCTGAGAGAAATGAAAGAAGCTGGGGTCATTAGAGATAGCTGTAGCCCCTGGGCAGCTCCCTTAGTTTTGGTAAAAAAAAAAAGACGGTACCATGAGAATATGCGTGGACTATAGGAAGGTCAACCGTATCACCCATAAAGACGCGTACCCGTTACCTAGGGTAGAGGAGTCTTTAGCAGCCCTAAAATCAGCTAACTTCTTCTTTACTTTGGACCTTACTAGCGGGTACTGGCAGGTTCCTGTGGCAGAGGCTGACAAGGAGAAGACCGCCTTCACCACCCCGATGGGATTAAGTGAATTCAACTGTATGCCATTCAGGCTCTGCAATGCACCAGGGCCTTCCAGAGGCTGATGGAATGCTGACTAAGACCCCACCTGATGAAGACGGCTTAGACCGTTGAAACGCGTTGTGGCAGTGGTATTGGAGGAAGAATAAAAGTCGGTTGCCATCTATTAAATTGTCCAGTATTCCTTTGGCGCTCCCTGAGACCGCTGCACCATTGTTTACTTGTGAAATATCTCCATACGGAGCCAAAGCGGCAGGAGCAGCCTGGTCTATTTGGATGTTTGAGGACCTGCGGTTATCCAGCCACCGGGTTAAACTACTGAGGACCTGCGGTGACGTAGTATCTGGTCCAGCAGGATCGTGTGACCACTTGAGGAGCACGGAGTTGCGAGGCAAACACCGACAGGACGGTACTACAAATAGAGGCGACCCGGAGCCTCATTAATCACACGCTTAATCTTGGTTGTGTAGACGTACACAACCATCACAGGTGAGTGTACTGGCACTTTTTAAATTATTTAAATAGCCCTGTGAGTCTACACATGCGCCCTTTCTTTTCTTTTCACATCTAAAGCACCTGGCCGAGGTGTTCGAAGCCCTGGCAGGCTATGGCCTGAAGGTGAAACCCTCAAAGTGTCACCTGTTAAAACCGAAGGTACAGTACCTAGGGTACGTGGTGAGCGCTGAGGGAGTAGCCCCCGACCCCGACAAGGTCACAGTAATCAAGAGCTGGCCAAGCCCCTCTAACATCAAAGAAGTGAGGCAATTCCTCGGGTTGGTAGGCTACTACCGAAGGTTCATCCCCGGGTTCACTAAGATGGCAGCCCCTATGCAAGACCTCCTGATAGGGCAATCTAAGACCAGAAGCCAAAAGCCACCCTTCAAGTGGGACAAGCCGGAAGAGGAGTCGTTCCGACAGTTGAAGATGGCCCTCACGGGGGATGAGATCCTGGCCTACCCTGATTATGGCCAGCCTTTTATTCTCCACACCGACGCCAGTAATGTGGGGCTGGGAGCCGTACTGTCGCAGAACCAACAGGGCAGAGAAAGGGTGATCGCGTACGCCAGCCGGAAGCTGAGGCTCACTGAAAGAAACCAGGAGAATTACAGCTCCTTCAAGCTAGAATTCTTGGCAGTGGTGTGGGCCGTCACAGAACGGTTTAAGCATTACCTGGCCTCCGCAAAGTTCACTGTGTACACGGACAACAACCCGCTGATACACCTGGACAATGCAAGACTTTGTGCCCTAGAACAGCGGTGGATGGCCCGGCTATCCAATTATGACTTCACAATCAAATACCGGGCCGGCAGAACCAACGCCAACGCGGACGCCCTATCAAGAATGCCCCACCTACCTGAAGGAGAAGACGACTTGGAAGAGCTGGAGGAAGTAGAACATATCACCGAGCAGCTGTAAACACTCGGAGCTCGGCCCGAGCATACTCGGCGAAAGGGTTAATAGAACATACTCGCTCAACACTAACTGTAATGCTTGGGCATGCTTTATAACAGCGATCAAAGTGAAAGTCCACTTGATGGACTAAGTCGAAAGATTTTTTAAAAAGTTAAAAAAATTTGTAAAAATGTAAAAAAAAAAAAATAGTGAAATAATAATTAAAAATTACATTAAACCAATAAATATTTTTATGTAAAAAAAAACCAAAAAAGTAAACATATTTGGTATTGCCGCGACCCGACCTATAAAACTGTCAAACTAGTTAACCCCTTTAGTGAACACAATAAAAATAAATATTTTAAAAAAGAGGCAAAAGCTATGCTTTTTTATCATACTGCCGAACAAAAAGTGGAATAAAACAACAATCAAAAAGACGAATGTAAATAAAAATGGTATAGCTGAAAATGCCATTTTGTCCGGCAAAAAGCAGGTTGCCAAACAGCTTCATCAGGAAAAACATAAAAAAGTTATAGCTCTCAGAATAGAGTAATGCAAAAATAATTATTTTTTCTATAAAATAGTGTTTATTGTTTACAAAATAGAGTCACTGATAGGGGTTTTTCACTGTTTAGGCACATCAGGGGCTTTCCAAATGCGACATGGCGTCCACTCTCGATTCCAGCCATTTTTGAGTCCAAAAAGTCAAACTGAGCTCTTTACCTTCCGAACCCTGCCATGTGCCTATAGAGTAGTCTTCTCCCACATATGGGGTATCAGCAGGGCCAGCATCAGCACTTGGGCAAGCGGGGGTGCTCACTCACCGTTAGGGACCCTGGTGCGCTATGGGGCCAGTGAGTCGGGGGAGCATGGTGCCAGCATTCGCGAGTGAGCCCCCATGCTTTGTTCAGGGCCCTGGCATTTATACTTACCTCATCTCAATGCTCTGCAGCTCCGGTGTCTTCCGTGTCTTCTGACACTGTGATGTGTCAGGGCAGAGGGCGCAATGACATCAGTACACTGCGCCCTCAGCTCTGACAGTGCAGAGAGTCAGAAGACGCTGAGGAGTCCTGACCTGCCACCAGCAATGAAACGTGAGTATTTATTTATTTTTTTTAAATGTATGGAGCATTATATGGAGCCCATTCTCTATGGAGCATTATATGGGGCCCATTCTCTATGGAGCGTTATATGGGACCCATTCTCTATGGAGCATTGTATGGGGCCCATTCTCTATGGAGCATTATATGGGGCCCATTCTCTATGGAGTATTATATGAGGCCCATACTGTTTGGAGTTTTATATGGGGCCCATTCTATATGGAACATTATATGGGGCCCATTCTCTATGGAGCATTATATGGGGCCCATTCTCTATGGAGCATTATATGGGGCCCATTCTCTATGGAGCATTATATGGGGCCCATTCTCTAAGGAGCATTATACGGGGACCATTCTCTATGGAACATTATATGGGACCCATTCTCTATGGAGCATTATATGGGGCCCATTCTCTATGGAGCATGTGCCCAGAGGCATAGCTAAGGGTTGGGTTCAGGGGGGGCAAAACTTCTGAGTGGGCCCCTAACCATGTAACCCTGATTACAAATATGGTGGTGCACCCTAATAGTGGAAGTAGGAGAACTTCAGCAGATGACCGTGCTGTTGCTAAAAGAAATCTTTATACAATGATTAACACTGATATTACTGCCATACTGTGTTGACCATATAGTAGTAGATACCAGTATTGCAGAGCATATAAGAGATTACAGTACAGATATATATAGTACCTTACAGGTGACGTCCTTTCTGCTAGAGTCATTCACTTTTCCCGTCTTTTCCACCTGTCCCAGACCGATATAACGACTTCTCCAGCCACAGCTCATCTGCAGAGATCACAACAAAGACACATATGACTTCTCACATTTCAGGCACCAGCCCCATCTATCCCAACCTGCACAAACCCCTCATCCTGCTGATACCCCAATGCTGAGCCGCTGCTGCTGAATGTGTCCCTATTACTGATCCTCTTAGTATCCCAAATAATAAAGCCCACCACTGTGCCCCCTCATAATAATGCTAACACTGTGCCTCTTACAAAGTAAAATCCCCCCTTTGTGCTCTCTAGATGGTAAAACTACCCCTTTAAAATATTACTGCCCTGTGCAAGTGCCCTAGAAAACAGTGCCCACATTTTGCCCCTAAAAGTAATAATGCGTCAGGTGCACCGTTGACGGCCACAATACCGTAAGTGCCCCTATAACAATAATGATTCTTAAGTGCCCACTTAACATTTAATAATGTCCACTGATTCCCCCATGTACAGTAATAATGACCCATGAGTCCCCAGCATTGTTTATGTGGTCGGTTAGTCATGTGACTACATGTATGTTATTTGCATGTGTTGACTAGACTCTCACAGCTTGTCTCAATTCTCTTGTATTGAGAGAAGCTAGTCGACATATGCAAATAGCATACATGTGGTCACATGCCCGCCCGATCCCACTGTTGAAATTGGGGGCTCATGACAGCAGGCGCACCATACCCTGTCATGATTTGCCCGTCTGCAGTCACATAGAGTGACTGCAGACTTTTATCCCAAGCCCGCACAACCCCTTTAATAACTTTATACAAATAATAAGCTGCTTATTATGAAATTATTATTAAAGGGATTGTCTAGTCTGAAGCTACAAGTCTGCTGTGACTATGTGACTGCAGACTTGTGAATCCTCACATTGCATGCACAGCACACTGTCTAGGCTCTCTGGTTCGGGGAGCGGGTTGTCATGAGACCTCAAGTATGCGATTTGCATACACCTGGCCACATTCCGACTAGACTGTTTCCGGTCTTGCTCAATACACTTGTATTGAATGGGGCCGCGAAGTTGGAATGGGGCCAGGAGCATGTAAATCACATACTTAAAGGGGATTTCCCACGAACAAAAGTACATTTTAATCAATAGTTACTGTAATAATAATCATTTCTACAATTGGATGTATTTATAAAAATGTTCCTGTGCTGAGATAATCTTATAAATGTTCCCCTGCTGTGTACTGTGTAATGGTTGTGTCTGACCGTACAGAAACATGGTCTGATTGTACCACACCTCCTGGGCAGGGGAGGAAGCAAAAGAGCGTACAGACATTACAGCCGGGGAGCACAGCTGATTCTTTCTTTTAAGTAAAACATTGTTTAAAATGGACAGGGAAATGTTTTACCTCACAGAAAGAATCATCTGTGATCCCGTGCTATAATGTCTGTATACTCTTTTGTTTCCCACCCTGTTCAGGAGATGTGGTATGATCAGACCATGTTCCTGTATGGTCAGACACAGGGGAACATTTATAAGATTATCTCAGCACAGGAACGTTTTAAACACATCCAATTGTGGAACTTATTATTATTCCAAGATCTATTGATTAAAATCAACTTTGGTTCATGGGAAAAACCCTTTAGCCCCTTAAGCCTCGGAGCATTTTCCGTTTTTGCATTTTCGTTTTTGCTCCCCTTGTTCCCAGAGCCATAGCGTTTTTATTTTTTTGGTCAATATGGCCATGTGAGGGCTTATTTTTTGCGGGACGAGTTGTACTTTTCAACGCCATTACTAGTTTTACCATATCGTGTACGGGAAAACGGGAAAAAAATTCCAAGTGCGGTAAAATTCAAAAAAAGTGCAATACCACAGTTGTTTTTTTTTTTTACCACGTTCACTGAATCCTAAAACTGACCTGCCCTTCTTATTTTACAGGTCATTACGAGTTCATAGACACCAAACGTGTATAGGTTCTTTTATATTTAAGTGGTGAAAAAAATTCCAAAATTTGGTAAAAAAAAAAAAAAATAGCGCCATTTTCCGACACCCATAGCGTCTCCATTTTTCGTGATCTGGGGCTGGGTGAGGGCTTATTTTTTGTGCGCCGGGCTGACATTTTTATTGATAAAATTGTGGGGTAGATCCGATGTTTTGATCGCCCGTTATTGCATTTTATTGCAATTTTGCGGCGACCAAAAAACGTAATTCTGGCGTTTAGAATTTTTTTCTTGTTACGCCGTTTACCGATCGGATTAATTATTTTTTTATATTGATAGATCGGGCGTTTCTGAATGCGGCGATACCAAATATGTCTATGTAGGTTTTTTTTTTTAATATTTTATTTTGAATGGGGCGAAAGGGGGTGATTTAAACTTTTATATTTTTTTACTTTTTTTTATATTTTTAAAAACTTTTTTTTTTTACTGTTTGCATGCTTCAATAGTCTCCATAGGAGACTAGAAGCAGCAACTGTCCGATCGGCTCTGCTACATACAGGGGACGAGCAGGTCCCCTGCATGCAGCAGAAATGGTCCTGTGCTATGAGCGCCGACCAATAGGTGGCGCTCATAGCGACCAGATCATGACAACCACAGGCGTCTGCTGCAGACCCTGGGTTGTCATGCCCACCCATCGGTGATCCGCGATCACGTGACGGGGTCGCCGATGGGCGGGGCTTATGCTGCGCTACCCGGAAGCGCGCGTTAAATGCCACTGTCGGAGATTGACAGCGGCATTTAACATGTTAACAGCCGCGGGTGGATCGCGATTCCACCCGCGGCTGTTGCGGGCACATGTCAGCTGTAATAATCAGCTGACATGTGCTCCGTTCAGTGCGGGCTCAGCGCCGGAGCCCTCACTGAACGGGGGGTACGCAAATGTGCGTACCAATACGGCAAGCGTTGTTAAGGGGTTAAGGTCACATGACAACCCGCTCCCCGAACCAGAGAGCCCAGACAGTGTGCTGTGTGTGTAATGTGAGGATTCACAAGTCTGCAGCCACATAAAGTAACTACAAAAGACAAAAAATATATCTCATACCCTACCATCATTATACAGTTATATGAAAAAGTTTGGGCACCCCTATTAATCTTAAGCTTAATGTTTTTTAAAAATTGGTGTTTTTGAAACAGCTATTTCAGTTTGATATATGTAATAACTGTTGGACACAGTAATGTTTCTGCCTTGAAATGAGGTTTATTGTACTAACAGAAAATGTGCAATCTGCATTCAAACAAAATTTGACAGGTGCATAAGTATGGGCACCCTTATCATTTTCTTGTTTTAAACACTCCTACCTACTTTTTACTGACTTACTAAAGCACTTTTTTTGGTTTTGTAACCTCATTGAGCTTTGAACTTCATAGCCAGGTGTATGCAATCATGAGAAAAGCTACTTAAAGTGGCCACTTGCAAGTTGTTCTCCTGTTTGAATCTCCTCTGAAGAGTGGCATCATGGGCTCCTCAAAACAACTGTCAAATGATCTGAAAACAAAGATTATTCAACATAGTTATTCAGGGGAAGGATACAAAAAGCTGTCTCAGAGATTTAACCTGTCAGTTTCCACTGTGAGGAACATAGTAAGGAAATGGAAGAACACAGGGACAGTTCTTGTTAAGGCCAGAAGTGGCAGGCCAAGAAAAACATCAGAAAAGCAGAGGAGAAGAATGGTGATATCAGTCAAGGACAATCCTCAGACCACCTCCAGAGAGCTGCAGCATCAAATTGCTGCAGATGGTGTCACTGTGCATCGGTCAACTATACAACGCACTTTGCACAAGGAGAAGCTGTATGGGAGAGTGATGCGAAAGAAGCCGTTTCTACAAGCACGCCACAAACAGAGTCGGCTGAGGTATGCAAAAGCACATTTGGAGAAGCCAATTTCTTTTTGGAAGAAGGTCCTGTGGACTGATGAAACCAAGATTGAGTTGTTTGGTCATACAAAAAGGCGTTATGCATGGCGGCAAAAAACCACAGCATTCCAAGAAAAATACTTGCTACCCACAGTAAAATTTGGTGGAGGTTCCATCATGCTTTGGGGCTGTGTGGCCAATGCCGGCACCGGGAATCTTGTTAAAGTTGAGGGACGCATGGATTCCACTCAGTATCAGCAGATTCTTGACAATAATGTTCAAGAATCAGTGATAAAGTTGAAGTTACGCAGGGGATGGATCTTTCAGCAAGACAATGATCCAAAACACCGCTCCAAATCTACTCAGGCATTCATGCAGAGGAACAATTACAATGTTCTGGAATGGCCATCCCAGTCCCCAGACCTGAATATCACTGAACATCTGTGGGATCATTTGAAGAAGGCTGTCGATGCTCGGCGACCATCAAACTTAACTGAACTGGAATTGTTTTGTAAAGAGGAATGGTCAAAAATACCTTCATCCAGGATCCAGGAACTCATTAAAAGCTACAGGAAGCGACTAGAGGCTGTTATTTTTGCAAAAAGAGGATCTACTAAATATTAATGTCACTTTTCTGGTGAGGTGCCCATACTTATGCACCTGTCAAATTTTGTTTGAATGCAGATTGCACATTTTCTGTTAGTACAATAAACCTCATTTCAAGGCAGAAACATTACTGTGTCCAACAGTTATTACATATATCAAACTGAAATAGCTCTTGCAAAAACACCAATTTTTAAAAAACATTAAGCTTAAGATTAATAGGGGTGCCCAAACTTTTTCATATAACTGTATATAAATGTAAAGCAAAGTTGCATATTAAATATAGGGTACTTAGTGAACTATTTTTGATCAAAAAAAGTATACAAAAATAGTTCACTAAGTACCCTATATTTAATATGCAACTTTGCTTTACATTTATATATAATGATGGTAGGGTATGAGATATATTTTTTGTCTTTTGTAGGTTTTGCTTCTTTTTGCTAGTGTGAACATGCTCCTATTTCTTGCATGTGTACCATCTTAGACCTCAGTTCACATTGCTTGGTTTTTTAGCCACATAAAGTAATTGCAGACTTGTACATTTAGACCAGACAATCCCTTTAAATGTTGTACAGCTCATGCCATGGTTAGTGTATGGGGGTTTGTTATACTATCAGGCAGGGGCTTATAATAAGACCTAAACGGTAAATATAATAAGGCTGGTTTCACATGTCCGTATATTTCCGGTATCGGAAAAACCGGTACTGGAGATATCTGTTTCTTGTATGCCGGTGTGTGTTATACGTGTTGCACCCGTGTGCGGCCCGTGTGCCGCATCAGGATCACACGTACGGGCGGCTGGGAATCAGTGTCCAGGTAGCGCTGCCGAACGCTGCCCTCATCATGGTTCAGTGCCATCACTGCGATCATCACCAGCAGTGGCAATGATGAGGGTAGTAGTAGTGTCTGCTCCTGCAGTGTCCCTTTGTAAAAATAAGAATAAAATAATAAAATCCGTGTGGTATGTTTTGCGGACCGTGCATCTGCAAAAAAACGGACATGTCAGTGTGTGGAGCACACGGACACACGGTCTGTGAAAACACACTGACATGTGATCAGACCCATAGATTTGAATGGGTCTGCGTGTGTCAGTGTCTCTAGTACGTGTGGAAACTGTCACCACTCGTACCGGAGATCCTGACCTGTGAACGAGCCCTAAGTCCCCTACCTCCCTATCTCCACCCTCCCCAGACAGCAACTATGACATGAGATTGCACATAATCTCAGAACACAAGGCCCTCAGCGCCACCCCCACCCCCACTACCCCAATTCAGCTCCCCCTCTTCCCCTCACATTCACCCCACTGTCTCCCACAGTAACATCATATGCTGTCATTTATTTTAAAACTAAAAAAACTGGTTCCAGCAGCACTTACATATGAAGGTGATTGATGACTGGTCCGGGCCAGGCCCTGTCTTGGCACAGGTTGCACAACCTAACTGCAGCAGCTCACTAGGACCCAGGGTCCAGCGTGGACCAATCAGAGCACTGATGGTGTGGAGCTAACCGCAGCGCTGCCAGCCTGTAGAAGAAGATGAGGTTAGCAGCACTTTAGCCCTCACCGTGCACTGCACTGAGACTCTGCAATTGGCTGCTGTGCTGTGCAGCCTGCAGAGTCTCAGCTCAGAAAGAGAACAGCAGCGTCACCTCAGAGAGCCGCGGTCGCCTTCTGCTTAACAGGGTGGGCCCCTCAACGTGACGCCCCCTTTACCCCCCAGTAGGTACGCCACTGATGGGGCCCATTCTCTATGGAGCATTATATGAGGCCCATTCTCCATGGAGCACTATATGGGGCCCATACTGTATGCAGTATTATATGGGGCCCATTATTCTGTATGGAGCATTATATAGGGCCATTATACTGTATGGAGCAATATATGGGGCTCATTATACTGTATGAGGCATTATATGGAAGCCCTTATTCTGTATGGAGCATTATATAGGGCCCATTATTCTGCATGGAGCAATATATAGGGCTCATAATACTGTATGGAGGACTATGTGGTGCCCATAATACTGTAAGGAGGACTATGTGGTGCCCATAATACTGTATGGAGGACTATGTGGTGCCCATAATACTGTATGGATGACTATGTGGTGCCCATAATACTGTATGGAGGACTATGTGGTGCCCATAATACTGTATGGAGGACTATGTGGTGCCCATAATACTGTATGGATGACTATGTGGTGCCCATAATACTGTATGGAGCACTATGTGGTGCCCATAATACTGTATGGATGACTATGTGGTGCCCATAATACTGTATGGAGGAATATGTGGTGCCCAGAATACTGTATGGAAGACTATACTGTTCGGTCTAAAATGAAGACTTTAGAATCCCCCCAGGTCACGCCCTGTGCGCTGCGGGGATTCACCAGTTTCTGAGCTATTTACAATAGATATCACTCATGTAATGTAAGAAATAAGTGAAATCTTGGGCATTGTACTATACCTACAGTATATTTCTCTGCTGTATCTGTGCATCATGTACCATGGTATGTGTAAAAGGGGCCCATGAGACACTTTCGCCCAGGGTCTACGAAAAACTGGAGCCGGCCATGGGTATCGGAGTACTCTGGAAAAATTGCACAACAAATTTTGGGGTGCATTTTATCCTGTTACCCTTGTGAAAATATAAAATTTGGGGCTCAAGCAACATTTTTGTGAAACAAAGTAAAATGCTAATTTTTTTCTTCCACGTTGTTTTAATTCCTGTGAACCAATTGAATGGTTAATAAACTTCTTGAATGTGGTTTTGAGGACTTTCAGGCTATGTGCCCACGATTAGGCTATAGCAGTGCTTTGGGCACAATGTATTTTCGGTGCGTCCAAAAAGCTGGGACCGATCACGCAGGTGTTCATTAAACACATGCGGATTTACTGCATCCAATACATTCTATTGGGGAAATTTCTGTTGCGGAAATGCTGACATGCTGCGGCTCGTAAAAACCGCGCCACGGGTGAGTTTACGCGGCATCAAATAGAAGCACAGTGGGCATGGGATTTCTATAAATCCCACCACTATGCTTCCAATATGGAACAAAGCGTTTTGGACGCAGCACTGCTATTACGGATCGTGGGCACGTACCCTGAAGGGTTCAGTTTTTAGAATGGAGTCACTTTTGGGTATTTTCTGTCATATAGGCCCCCCATAGTCACTTCAAGTGTGATGTGGTCCCTGAAAAATGGTTTTGTAAATTTTGTTGGAAAAATTAGAAATTAATGGTCAACTTTAAACTCTTCTAACTTCCTAAAAAAAAAAAAGTTTAAAAAAATAGTGCAGATGTAAAGTAGACATGTGGGAAATGTTATTGATTAACTATTTTGTGTGACATAACTCTCTGTTATAAGGACATAAAAATTAAAAGTTTGCAATTGCGAAATTTCAGATTTTTTCACAAATAAACGCAAGTCATATTGAACAAATTTTACCACTGGCATGAAGTACAATAAGTTAGCAAAATAAAATTTCAGAATCACCGGGATCCTGTTGAAGCGTTCCAGAGTTATTACCAGATAAACGGACGCTGGTCAGAATTGTAAAATTTGCCTGGTCAGGAAGGTGAAAACAGGCTTTTAGGGTGAAGGGGTTAAAAGGAACCCCCAATGTAAGTGGTCAATGGAGAGTGCAGGATAAACGTGACCTGAGTTTTATTCTGATTTTTGGTAGGTAGAATGAACAAAAAAATAGCAGTACAATAGTCCTTATTTTTATTTTTGTGCGGTTCCTCGTGCGGTATAAGAGATAAGGTGGATTTATTCTTGGGTCGGTACAATTACAGCGAAACCAGCGTTATATATATTTTTTATGTTTTGCTGCCATCACAGTGTAAAATGCTTTTTTATAAAAAATATTTTTTTCATCGCCATATTCTGAGAGCTGTATTTTTTTTATTGTTTGGCGAACAGAGCTGCACGAGGGCTTATTTTTTGCGCGAAGCCCCATTTTGGGGAACATAACATTTTTTTGATCACTTTTTATTCAAATTCTTTAGATGCAGAATGAAGAAAAAACAGCAATTAAATGATTGATTGTTTCAATTTATTTTTGTGTGGTTGATGTTATATAATTTTTATGCTTTGCTACTTTTATACACTAAAAACAATATTTTACAAAAATGGATTTGTTTTTGCTCCGCCATGTTATGAGAGCTATAAGTTTTATTTTTTTCTAGAGTAAGTCATATTAGGGCTTGTTTTTTGCGGGACAATTTTGAGTTTTCTTTTATACCATTTTTCTTTATATATGTATTTTTGATAACTTTTTATTCCATTTTTTGTGTGTTAATATGATGAAAAAGCGACATTTTTGGTGTTTTTTTTTTTACTGTGTTCACCATACGGATTAAATAATGTGACAATTTTATAGATCTGGTCGTTTCAGACGCGAAAATTCCAATTATGTGTACGAGTTTTTATCTTTGTTATAACGCAAATGCTGCTTTTTGTGATTTGTGTGTGCTTCTTTTTGGATTTTTACAGACATTTTATTTTTTTTTTGTTTTACTTTTTCACTTAGTCTCACTGCGGGACATATATAATTTTTACTTTGATCGTCGTTGGTCTCTAACAAGCCACTGTACCCTGTGGTCATCACATGGGGTCATTTAACCCTTTAGATACAGCTGTTGCAAGTAACAGCGTTATTTAACGGGTTAATCGGACCCCATCGGTTCCAAATCCGTCCGGGCCGATGCCACAGAATGCCAGCTGTCATTTAAGGGGATAATAAATATTTTTAATCTTGATTCAGGCGTCGCTCCCTAAACACTGGACCCCCGTGCCTAGTGGCGAATACGGACCTGTGGACTGTGCATATAGTGTACATGGATGTACACATGTGGGTGACTGTGCTGTGTGTCAGCGCAAGGATTTCCATATGTGTGGCTATATACACATTACTCCAGGATAAAGGCCTGGGAGAATAGCACTGGGGACTCTCTCAGCAGCCTGCTCTGTAGGCAGACTAGAATCCCCTCCATTCCAGCAGCCATGTCACTGATAAACTGTCTACAGCTGGTGCCTGCTGTGATAGCCTCCCCTTCAGAGGCTCCAGTCTGGTCACCTCTATTCAGAATGGAGACCTGTTGGAAGCCATATTCCACACACAGCAAAAGCAGCTTCCCTTCCTGGAGACAACAGCAATGAGAGCCGTGTGACGTGGAGGCTCCGCCCCTCCCGATGACGTCACCGCAGAGTCTAGCATCTCTAGCTAACGCCCGCAGAGGCAGTCGCTGGTATACTGCGTGCAGTACACAACGTATCTGGCGGGAGCGGGTGAGAGAGAGCGACCGTTACTACAGATACAGCGACATCCACTGCGAACAAGAAGACATCTTCTCATCTCCAGGAGACTGTGGCAGCTGGCAGGAGATGGCCATTCTATCAACACCTAAAATGGCGAGGCTGGTAAGTTACAAGATGGAGGCGCTGTGTGCTGATGGGCTGTGAGAAGAGCAGGCAATAGAACTTCCCTGCCTAATCAGCCCTGATGTTACTGAGTGGAAAAAAGCTTTAGAAATCATTTCTACTGTCCCTGTTTCCTGTGCTAATGAGGGCTTTGCCTAGTGGGTGTTAGGTCCCTCCTTCCCATGTTGTCAGGCCCCTGTTGGTGTGATAACATCATTTGCGCGAGCGACATCATCGCCGCTCATGCAAATCTCGCGCATGCGCCGCTCATTCCGGCAGCGTCACTGCATCTCTGAAGCCAGGTGTACAATTCCCCGCATCAGAGGCACACTGCGCATGTTCGGAGGTTTAGAAGATGGTTTGCGCCTCTGATGCGGGGAAGCGTACACCCGGCCTCGGAGAAGCAGTGACGCTGCCGGAATGAGCGTCGCATGCGCAAGATTAGCATCAGCTGGCGATGACGCCGCTCGTGCAAATTATGTCATCACGCCAACAGGGGCGTGACAACATGGAAAGAGGGCTGACTAGTCTGGGGAACGAACGCCCTATCGACTAGTCAAACCTTCGTTAGCATAGGTAATGGGGAACTTGTGAATGTTTTTTAAACCTTATTTTCACTCAGTAACGTTATACGGGGCTGGTTAGGCAGGGAATTTGCTGATACATAGGTGAATGCTTCTGGGTTGGAGGGCATGGGGGACCTGACAGGTTCCCTTTAAGCATATTCACATAAGGGCAGCACGCTGCATTGTATTTTATTAATGTCATTTTTTTTGTGGTAAAACCTGTAAAAAAACAGAAAAAAATAAATTGCAGAATAAGAAACCTACTTCAGCATCGTGCTTGGGCTTCTGATCTTTTCTGACCTTAAAGCGCACCTGTCAGCAGGATTGTGCTCAGTAATCTACATACACTGTCAGGTGGGCGCCATTACCATGAATAATATGACACCTTGGCTGATGAAATCCATCCAGTGGTTCTTGTTTAACCCCTTCATGACCAGACCAGTTTCCATTTTTGTGTTTTCGTTTTTTGCTCCCCTTCTTCCCAGAGCCATAACTTTCTTATTTTTTGGTCACTATGGCCATGTGATGGCTTATTTTTTGCGGGACAAGTTGTGCTTTTGAACAGCACCACTGGTTTTACTACATCGTGTACTGGAAAACAGGAAAATTCCAAGTGCGGTGAAATTGCAAAAAAGTGCAGTTCCACAGTTGTTTTCTTGGGGTTTTGTTTCACCATGTCTGCTGAATGCTAAAACTGACCTACCATTATTATTCTCCTGGTCATTATGAGTTCGTAGACACCAAACAGGTATAGTTTTTTTACTTAAGTGGTGAAAAAAAATCCAAAGTTTGCTTAAAAAAAAAAAAAAAAAATGGCTCCATTTTCCGGGACCCATACCATCTCCATTTTTTACGATCTGGAGCTAGATGAGGGCTTATTTTTTGCGCGCCAAGCTGACGTTTTTATTGATACCATTTTGGGGTAGATCCAATGTTTTAATCGCGGTTATTGCAATGTTGCGGCGACCAAAAAAAAGTAATTATAGCATTTTGAATTTTTTTCACGTCACACCGTTTATCGATCGGATTAAATATTTTTTCATATTGATAGATCAAGTGATTCTGAATGTGGATATGTGTATGAGTGATTTTTTTTGTTTTATTGTGAATGGGGCGAAAGGGGGTGATTTAAACTTTAATATAATTTTTTTAATATTTTTAAACTTTTTTTACTTTACACTAGCTTCAATAGTCACAATGGGAGACTAGAAGCTGCAATTCTCTGATCGCCTTTGCTACACACAGGGGATGATCAGATCTCCTGTGTGTAGCAGAAATGCTCACCTGCTATGAGCGCCGACCACAATCTGGCAATGACAATGGCTAGGGTCTCCTGCAGACCTGGGTTGTCATGCCAACCTATCGGCGACCCACGATCATGTAACACGGTCGCCGATGTGCGGAGCCAACGACACGCTTCCGGGAAGCGCGAGTTAAATGCCGCTGTCAGAGATTGAGAGCAGAATTTAACTACACTGTGTTCCAAATTATTATGCAAATAATATTTTCTCAGATTTTCCCAAATTACCTATATGAATTGCAGTCATTGTAATTTTCCAGTCAAATAACTATTAGAGTACAATTGAAAGGTTTTTGTACAAACTGCCTATGATAACAGTATAGTTTTAAAAAATAAAAAACTCAACTGCACTCAAAATGCATGTTCCAAATTATTATGCACAGCAGAGTTTTCAACCTTTTCATTTTAATAAAGAACAAAAAATTGTCATTTTTGAAATTATAAGCATTAGCAGGTTATTACAAACTGAAATCAAACAGTTTTCAACTCAAAACTTTATTCTAGGTGATGTTACATTTGCACATA
This sequence comes from Phyllobates terribilis, assembly GCF_046119375.1. Taxonomy (NCBI): domain Eukaryota; kingdom Metazoa; phylum Chordata; class Amphibia; order Anura; family Dendrobatidae; genus Phyllobates; species Phyllobates terribilis. The sequence continues at coordinate 64,902 of NW_027363531.1, read as the reverse complement.
GGACCGCTTGTTCGAAAGGAGCTTCTGAACTTTTTCATCCATTGAATTTGTCAGGTTTTGGATGGTTTCTGCTTCCAATTGTTTTGCCTGAGGACAGAATACCCTCCCAGAGCTGTTGCTTAGATGTGAACTGCCTCCCGCCATCATAGACACTCCTTTTGATGATGCCCCAGAGGTTCTCAATGGGGTTGAGGTCAGGGGAGCATGGGTGCCACACCATTAGTTTGTCCCCTTTTATGCCCATAGCAGCCAGAGATGCAGATGTGTTATGTGCAGCATGAGACGGGGCATTATCATGCATGAAATGATCTCGATGGTCCAGATGGATGGATTGGAGGATGGCTGGTTGATGGACACCCCATGCAAACACGGCTACGGCGCTAACAAGGAGGAGGTGGAGTAATGTTTTGGGCTGGAATCATGGGGAGAGAGATTGACGGCCCTTTTAGGATCCCTGAAGGGGTAAAGATGAACTCCATAATGTATGTTGAGTTTCTCAAACAGCACTTCCTTCCATGGTTCAAGAAGAAGAACCGTGCATTCCGCAGCAAGATCATTTTCATGCATGATAATGCCCTTTCTCATGCTGCACATAACACATCTGCATCTCTGGCTGATATGGGCATAACAGTGGACAAACTTATGGTGTGGCACCCATGCTCCCCTGACCTCAACCCCATTGAGAACCTCTGGAGCATCATCAAAAGGAGTGTCTATGATGGTGGGAGGCAGTTCACATCTAAGCAACAGCTCTGGGAGTCTATTCTGTCCTCAGGCAAAACAATTGGAAGCAGAAACCATCCAAAACCTGACAAATTCAATGGACGAGAGAGTTCAGAAGCTCCTTTCGAACAAGCGGTCCTATGTGCAAATGTAACATCCCCTAGAATAAAGTTTTGAGTTGAAAACTGTTTCAATTGTACTCTAATAGTTATTTGACTGGAAAATTACAATGACTGCAATTCATATAGGTAATTTGGGAAAATCTGAGAAAATATTATTTGCATAATAATTTGGAACACTGTGTAGTTAACAGCCACGGGGGGGGTGGATCGCTATTCCACCCGCAGCTGTTGCGGGCACATGTCAGCTGTATATATCAGCTGTCGTGTACCTGGAAAGCTGCGGGCTCAGTGCTGGAGCTCGCACCAAACAGGGGGTTCTCACGTTTGTCATACTATTATGGCACACGTCAAAAAGGGGTTAATTTTTACTTATAGTTTGGAGATGATGATATGCTCGTGCTCTGGGACAGCCTGTAGGGTGGGCTCTATCTGGTGCTCTGCTTATACAGTCAGCTATATGCTCTTATGACAGGTCACTGATCGTTCAGTTACCTGCCTCCTATTTTACATGTTATATACATAATGTGGGGTTAGAAAAAACAAACAAATCAAGCAAAATGGCGCCCGCACAGGCACAATAGCATCTATCGCTTGGCCATAGATGCTACTGTGCACGTGCCGTGGCCATTTTGTTGGAGCAAAAGAAAAATTTGTCTCCAGAAAAATGGCCACGTCACGTGCGCAGTGGCATCTATCAGCAATCGAGGCTCTTAATCTGCGCAAGCCCCGCCCACTGGTGGCTGGCTCTTGCGCATATTGAGAGCATCACTTGGCGATAGATACTATTGCAATTGCTCCGCTGTCATTTTGTTGGAGCAAAAAATCTGGCTCCAGCAAAATGGCCACAGCACGTGAGCAGTTGAATCTATCGGCAAGCGATGCTCTTACTTTGCGCAGGCCTTGCCTACTGGTGGGCGCCGCTTGCGCAGAATAAGAGGATCACTTGCCGATAGATGCTACTGCACTTGCGCCGCAGACATTCTGCTGGAGAATAATTTTTTTACTCCAACAAAATGGCCGTGGCATGAGATAGATGCGCCTGCGCGAGCGCCATTTTGATTGATGTCATTTTTTTCCCCCCATAATGTATACACTATGTAAATTAAAAATTGGAGACATGTCAGTGATCGATCAGTGAGCTGTCATAAGAGCATACAGATGTAAGCAGAGCACCAGATAGAGCCCACCTCACAGACTGCCCCGGAGCACGAGCATATCATTATCTCCAAACTGAAAGTAAAAATTACACAAGAACCACGGGACGGATTTCATTAACCAAGGTATCATTTTAATGTGTGTAACAGCACCAACCTGACAGTGTATGTAGTTTACTTAGCACAATCCTGCTGACAGGTTAATTTTCAAGGAGTTGTCTGCTCTAAATCATTAAGTCTGCAGTCACTCTGTGTGCCTGCAGACTTCTGAATCCCCACAGAGCACAAGGTTTAAAAAACATTTATATGGTCCTCATTTCCTATGCTAATCAGGGATTCGACTAGTGGGTGTTAGTTGCTCCCAGAAGAGTCAGCCTCCTTTCCATGTTATCACGCCCGTGTTGGCGTGATAATTTGCCGCTCATTCTGGCAGCGTCACTGCATCTCTGAAGCCAGGTGTATGCTTCTCCGCATCAGAGGCGCACTGTGCATGTTCGGAAGTTTAGAAGATGACTTCCGTACATGTGCAGTGTGCCTCTGTAGCCAAGAAGCGTACACCCGGCCTCAGAAAAGCAGTGACGGTGCCGGAATGAGCGGCGCATGTGCAAGATTTCCATGAGCGACAATGACGCCGCTCGTGCAAATTATGTAATCATGCCCCATCAACTAGTCAAAGCCCTCATAAGCATAGGCAATGGGGAGCATGTGAATGTTTTGTAAACTTTGTTTTCACTCAGTAATGTTATACGGGGCTGGTTAGGCAGGGAAGTTGCTGATACATAGGTGAATGCTGCTGGGTTGGAGGGTATAGGGGATGTGACAGGTTGCCTTTAAGCTTACTCACATAAGAGCAGCGCACTGTTTTGTATTTTATTAATGTAATTTTCTTTGTCGTAAAACCCGTAAAAAACCCCAGAAAAAATAAATTGCCGAAAAAGAAATCTACTTCAGCATCGTGCTTATGCCTCTGATCTTTTCTGACTTTAAAGCGCACCTGTCAGCAGGATTGTGATTGTGTGCCCACACTGTCAGGTGGGCGCCATTACACTGATTAAAATGATACCTTGTTTGACGCTTGGCGATAGATAATACTGCTCATGGTCTGCGGCCATTTTGTTGGAGCAAAAAAAATTAGTCTTCAGCAAAATTGCTGCATCGTGTGGGCAGTTGCATCTATCAACAAGCGATGCTTTTAATCTGCGCAAGGTGGGCGGCGCTTGCCCAGTTTGAGAGCATCTCTTGGTGATAGATACTACTGCACACGCACCACTGCCAATCTGGCTCCAGCAAAACGGCCACGGCGCATGCTCAGTTGCACATATCAGCAAGCAATGCTCTTAATTTTATCATTTTAATCAGCGTAACGCTGCCAACCTGACAGTGTATGTAGTTTACTTAGTACAATCCTACTGACAGGTGCACTTTAAAGGGGTTGACAACTCTAAATCTATAAGTCTGCAGTCCCTCTATGTAACTGCAGACTTATGAATCCCTCAGAGCACACACTGTGAGCTGCGGGGATTCGCCTGTGTCTGAGCCATATGCGTTATACATACTCCTGGCCAGATTCCGACTAGTGGGTGTGGCTTCGCTTCATGCACTTGCATAAAGTGAGGCTGCGCCCCAACTAGTGACTCGACTGTTCAGTGAGCGTGGCTTATATGTAAAGATGGTCTGAGATCAGTGGCCCAAAGTCATTTAACCCTTGAAAAACACCAGTTACTGGCTATTTGCCCCCTTTGATGGCAGTTCTCATGCCCAGAGCATATTTAAACGGGCTAGAATGACCTGAACTTGATGCGCCCATCACTATGTATGTAATGGTGGTCAGAGATCAGTGACCCAAAGTCATTTAACCCTTGAAAAACACCAATTATTTATTCAAATATGTGAAAATTGGTTATATCTCCACTTTGATGTCAGTTTTGATACCCAAAACTTATTTTGGCCAGGCTGGAGTGACTTGTATTTGATGCGGGCAATCACTATGTAATGGTGGTGTGAGATCAGGGGCCCAAAAACACTTAACCCCACTGCCCACTTTGATGCCCATTTTTGTGCCATTGTTATAACTTTTGTAGCTGCTCTTAATTGTATTCTAATCAGGGCACCTCGCTGCATTGTATTATATTAATGCATTTTTTTTTGTCAAAGCGCACCTGTCAGAAAGATTGTGCTCAGTAAACCACATACACGGTCAGGTGAGCGACATTAAACTGATTAAAATGATGAAATCCATTCTGTGGTTCTTGTGTAATGTTTACTTTCAGTTTGGAGATAATAATATGCTCGTGATCAGGGACGGCCTGAGGAGCCTCCTATTTTACATAATGCATCCATTAGTGCGGGGTAAAATAAGAGTCAGGTCAGTGAAGGCACAGTGACCTGTAATAAGAGCATACAGATGAATATGTAAGCAGAGCACCAGATAGAGCGCCCCCCCCCCACAGGCCGCCCCGAAGCACGAGCATATCATTATCTCCAAACTGAAAGTAAAGACTACACAAGAACCACAGGACGGATTTCATCAACCAAGGTATAATTTTAATCAGTTTAATGTCGCCCACCTGACAGTGTATGTGGTTAAGGCTGTGTGCCCACGATGCCTCCCAGCCTATGGCCCCGATGCTGCGGAGGGGCCGCATGCGGATATTCAAATGAGCGGCACCTTTTTTTTTTACCTACGGACTTTCCCCATAGAGGTTAGGTCTATGGGGAAAGCCTGCAAGCGGACCTGCAACTGAAATTGACATGCTACGGTCTGGAAAGACGCGCCACATGTCAGTTTCCGTGAGTGAGCCACAGACGCATAGTAGACATAGAATTTCTAGAAATGCCATCCACTGTACTGTAACATTTGTCTCCTGCTTATTTGACGCTGCATAAGTCCGCAGCGTCAAACCTGCAGCGGCTCCGGATCGTGGGCACACAGCCTACTGAGGACAGTCCTGTTGACAGGTGCGCTTTAAATCTGTAAAAAACAGAAAAAAATAAATTACCTAATAAGAAACTGCCTAATAAGAAACCAACTGCAGCATCGTGCTTCACACAGCTTCATACTACTACAGTGGTGGCCAAAAGTATTGTCACCCCTAAAATTCTGTCAGATAATACTCAGTTTCTTCCTGAAAATGATTGCAATCACAAATTCTTTGGTATTATTCTCTTCATTTAATTTGCTTGCAAGGAAAAAACACAAAAGAGAACGAAGCAAAAATCAAATCATTGATCATTTCACACAAAACTCCACGGTATGCGTGGCCCCCTCAACCCCCAATCCTAGGATGCGTGGCTCCCTCATCCCCCAATCCTGAGATGAGTGTCCCTGTCATCCCCCAATCCTGGGATGCGTGGCCCCGTCATCCCCCAATCCTGGGATGCGTAGCCCCCTCATCTCCCAATCCTGAGATGAGTGGCCCCCTCATCCCCCAATCCTGGTATACGTGGCCCCCTCATCCCCCAATCCTGGTATGTGTGGTCCCCTCATCCCTTTCACGCTGCACACATACAAAAAAATAAACATTTATACTCACCTTTCTTCTCTGTGCTCCAGCGCTGCGGTGTCCTGTTCTTCTGAGGAGTGCGGCGCCGGAGTACGCACGTGCCCATACTTCGCTGTCCTGTGCCATTTTGCTGAAGACACACTGAAAATGTGTCTTCAGTAAAATGGCACCGGATAGCGCTATACGCATACGCCGACTACGACACCTTCACTCCTGCCCTGGTCTCTGGCGAGAAGAGAGGTGCTGTGGCAACGCTCCTCCCGGTCAGGTAAGTATGTAAGTATGGCGCCGGAGATCGTGGTATGCGTTCAGTGTCTTTTCATACTGCGAACTTTGGCGCCATATACTCCTCTTACCTGTAACAGCTCCATGCATTTATCTGTCTGGAGCCAGACTGCGCAGGCGTGTCTAGCTTGTGCAGTCTATAGAGGCTTCAGACAGAGGGACGCTTGTAGTGTTATATTATAGATACACATGCACAGCTTCACACTATAAGGTATGATAGTAGTGTGACGCTGTGCCTGTGTATATAACATCTAGTGGGGAGTTCACACTATAAACTATAAAGTGTTTACATAGCTCTATACTATATACTATTATATATTATATACCTCGTCGTGTAAAGCTGTGCATGTGTATATAATATATAATGAAGCGTTCACACTACATACCATAAAATGTATACATATCACTATACTATATACAAGAGCATCTCACTAAATTAAAATGTCATCAAAATGTTAATTTCAGTTCTTCAATACAAGAAGTGAAACTTATAGAGTCATTAAAAACAGAGTGATCTATTTCAAGTGTTTATTTCTGTTAATGTTGATGATTATGGCTTACAGCCAATGAAAACACAAAAGTTATTATTTCAGTAAATTAGAATAATTAACAAAAAACAAGCTTTTAAAAATGTCCCTTAGTCTGTTTCAGTAGGCTCCACAATCATGGGGAAGACTGCTGACTTGACAGTTGTCGAAAAGACAGTCATTGACAAACTCCACAAGGAGGGTAAGCCACAAAAGGTCATTGCTAAAGAAGCTGTCTTTTTACACACTGCTGTATCCAAGCATATTAATGAAAAGTTGCGTGGAAGGAAAACGTGTGGTAGATAAAGGTGCACTAGCAACCGGGATAACCGCAGCCTTGAAAGGATTTTTAAGAAAAGGCTATTCAAAAATTTGGGGGAGATTCACAAGGAGTGGACTGCTTCAAGAGCCACCACACACCGACGTATCCAGGACATGGGCTACAAGTGTCGCATTCCTTGTGTCAAGCCACTCATGACCAATAGACAACGCCAAAAGCGTCTTACCTGGGCCAAGGAGAAAAAGACCTGGACTGTTGTCAGTGGTCTAAGGTGTTGATTTCAGATGATAGTAAATTTTGCATTTCATTTGGAAATCAAGGTCTCAGGAGTCTGGAGGAAGAGTGGGGAGGCCACAATCCAAGCTGCTGGAGGTCTAGTGTGAAGTTTCCACAATCAGTGCTGGTTTGGGGAGCAATGTCATCTGCTGGTGCAGGTACACTGTGTTTTATCAAGACCAAAGTCAGCGCAGCCGTCTGCCAGGATATTTTATAGCACTTCATGCTTCCCTCTGCCGACAAGCTTTTAAGAGTTGAAAATTTCTCCAGCAGGACTTGGCACCTGTCCACACTGCCAAAAGTATCAATACCTGGTTTAAAAACAACAGTATGGCTGCGTGCACACGATGCTTTTTTCATGCGTTTATGCTGCGGATTTTCCGCTGCTTAAACGCATCAAAAACGCATGGTAATCCGCACCCCATGGTCCCCAATGGCATTCCGCAATGTCAATGCACATGCTGCGGATTTTTCCGCAGCGTTTCTGCAGCGCAAATAAATCCGCAGCATGTTCATTAATTTTGCGGAAGCGCCGCCATTGACTTGCATTGAGACGCATATAATGCGCGTCTGTACATTTATACAAGCGGATTATATGCGTCTCTATGTGCGGATGGTACCCAGTTCTGGAGGAGAGGAGACTCTCATCCAGACCTGGGTACCATTGTACCTGTAAAAAAAAGAATAAAATAATAAATAAAGTTTATATTCACCTGTCCGGCGGCCCCTGCAGCGCTTCTCCTTCCAGGACCTGAGATGACGTCGCGGTCATGTGACCGCAGGCTGTCTCGCGAGATGCCGGCAACCCGGAAGAAGCCAGGACGAGCGCGACAGCACACGCGGCGGGGGATCGGGGGTGAGTATAGCTTTATTTTTTTATTTTTACGGTCACACTATGTAAATCCATGCCTTTTGCATGGATTTAAATTGTGTGACCTAGTTGTCAAGCACTTTCCAAGTGATGCTATCGCTTGGAAAGTGCTCGTCAGTCCGCATGCAGAAACACATGCGTTAACGCATGTGGGTACGCATGTGAATCCGCATGTATTCTGCAGGAAAAACGCATGCACAATCTGCATGCGTTTTTTCTGCCAGGGAGATGCAGAAATGCTGCAGAAATTTTCTGCTTCATTTCTGCATCGTGGGCACATAGCCTATCACTGTGATTGATTGGCCAGCAAACTCGCCTGACCTTAACCCCATAGGCAATCTATCGGGTATTATCAAGAGGAGGATGAGATACACCAGACCCAACAATGCAGACGAGCTGAAGGCTGCTATCAAAGCAACCTGGGCTTCCATAACACCTCAGCAGTGCCACAGGCTGATCGCCTCCATGCCACATTGCCGCATTGATGCAATAATTGAGCCCCGACCAAGTACTGAGTGCATTCACTGAACATACATTTCAGTAGGCCAGCATTTTGGATTTTAAATTAATTTTTCAAGACGGCGTTATGAAGTATTCTAATTTACTGAGATAATGACTTTTGTATAATGATTGTCTGTAAGCCATAATCATCAACATTAACAGAAATAAACACTTGAAATAGATCACTCTGTTTGTAATGACGCTATATAATATATGAGTTTCACTTTTTGTATTGAAGAACTGAAATAAATTAACTTTTTGATGATATTCTAATTTAGTGAGAAGCACTTGTATACAGTGCTGAGCATAAGTGAGTACACCCCCTGTATTATCAGTACATTATTTTTACAATGCTCAGCATAAGGGCGGTTTCATGCGTCTGGATATTTCCGGGACTGGAAAAACCCATATCGGAGATATACATATCCGGTGTGTCTGTGTGTGTCACACTTGTGGCGCATCAGGATCACCCGTACCGGCGCCTGGGAATCAGTGTACAGTTCCCAAGCCCTGGGTGCTATATTCTGCCCTCATCATTGTTCTTTGCTCGCGCTGTGATCAGCACGAGCAAGAGACAAAGTTGGGTGTAGTAGTGTCTGCTCCTACAGTGTCTCAGTGTAAAATAAGATTAAAATAATAAAATACATTTACTCGCCTGTCACCACACGTACTGGACACACTGACATGTGAAAGAGCCCTAAGTAGGTACTCCCCCTTATTATTGGTACATTATATATACAGCACTCAGCTTAAGTAAGTACACCCCTCTATTATCAGAACATTATATACAAAGTGCTCAGTGTGTGTACACCCGTTTATTATTAGTACTTTATATAGCACTCAGCATAATTGAGTACACCCCCATATTATCAGTGCATTATATATACAGCAATCAGCATAAGTGAGTACAAACCCTGTATTATCAGTATATTATATAGAGTGCTTAGAGTAAGTGAGTGCACCCCCTGTATTTTCACAAAATTATATATAAAGCTCTCAGAATAAGTGAGCACACTCCTGTATTATCAATACATTATACATAAAGTACAGACCAAAAGTTTGGACACACCTTCTCATTTAAAGATTTTTCTGTATTTTCATGACTTTGAAAATTGTACATTCACACTGAAGGCATCAAAACTATGAATTAACACATGTGGAATTATATACTTAACAAAAAAGTGTGAAACAACTGAAAATATATCTTATATTCTAGGTTCTTCAAAGTAGCCACCTTTTGCTTTGATCACTGCTTTGCACACTCTTGGCATTCTCTTGATGAGCTTCAAGAGGTAGTCACCGGAAATGGTTTTCACTTCACAGGTGTGCCCTGTCAGGTTTAATAAGTGGGATTTCTTCTTGCCTTATAAATGGGGTTGGGACCATCAGTTGTGTTGTGCAGAAGTCAGGTGGATACACAGCTGATAGTCCTACTGAATAGACTGTTAGAATTTGTATTATGGCAAGAAAAAAGCAGCTAAGTAAAGAAAAACGAGTGGCCATCATTACTTTAAGAAATGAAGGTCAGTCAGTCCGAAAAATTGGGCAAACTTTGAAAGTGTCCCCAGGTGCAGTTGCAAAAGCCATCAAGCGCTACAAAGAAACTGGCTCACATGAGGACCGCCACAGGAAAGGAAGACCAAGAGTCACCTCTACTTCTGAGGATAAGTTTATCCGAGTCACCAGCCTTAGAAATCGCAGGTTAACAGCAGCTCAGATTAGAGACCAGGTCAATGTCACACAGAGTTCTAGCAGCAGACACATCTTTTCAACAACTGTTAAAAGGAGACTTTGTGCAGCAGGCCTTCATGGTAAAATAGCTGCTAGGAAACCACTGCTAAGGACAGGCAACAAGCAGAAGAGACAAGTTTGGGCTAAAGAACACAAGGAATGGACATTAGACCAGTGGAAATCTGTGCTTTGGTCTGATGAGTCCAAATTTGAGATCTTTGGTTCCAACCACCGTGTCTTTGTGCGACGCAGAAAAGGTGATCGGATGGACTCTACATGCCTGGTTCCCACCGTGAAGCATTGAGGAGGAGGTGTGATGGTGTGGGGGTGCTTTGCTGGTGACACTGTTGGGGATTTATTCAAAATTGAAGGCATACTGAACCAGCATGGCTACCACAGCATCTTGCAGCGGCATGCTATTCCATCCGGTTTGCGTTTAGTTGGACCATCATTTATTTTTCAACAGGACAATGACCCCAAACACACCTCCAGGCTGTGTAAGGGCTATTTGACCAAGAAGGAGAGTGATGGGGTGCTACGCCAGATGACCTGGCCTCCACAGTCACCAGACCTGAACCCAATCGAGATGGTTTGGGGTGAGCTGGACCGCAGAGTGAAGGCAAAAGGGCCAACAAGTGCTAAGCATCTCTGGGAACTCCTTCAAGATTGTTGGAAGACCATTTCCGGTGACTACCTCTTGAAGCTCATCAAGAGAATGCCAAGAGTGTGCAAAGCAGTCATCAAAGCAAAAGGTGGCTACTTTGAAGAACCTAGAATATAAGACATATTTTCAGTTGTTTCACACTTTTTTGTTAAGTATATAATTCCACATCTGTTAATTCATAGTTTTTATGCCTTCAGTGTGAATGTACAATTTTCATAGTCATGAAAATACAGAAAAATCTTTAAGTGAGAAAGTGTGTCCAAACTTTTGGTCTGTACTGTATATACAGTATATATATATATATATATATATATATATATATATATATATATATACACACACACACATACAGCGCTTAGCATAAGTGAGTACACCCCTGTATTATCAGTACATCCTATATAATGCTGGACTCGTCTTTCTTTCCAAAGCCGGGATGGGCGGAGACTGCTCAGTGTGGCGCCGGAGTCAGCACGTGCGCATACCGCACTACGGCGCCATTTTATTGAAGACACTGTGCTTGCGAATTCGCAGATACAGTGTCTTCAACAAAATGGAGCTGGATATCGCAGGATGCGCACGTGTCTACTCCTGCACCATTTTATTGAAGAATTCTACTACAACATCAGTATAGCAGTGCTCACAAGCCGGCCATCACCATTATCCTTATAGTCAGCTTGTGCGCACTGCTATGTTGACGTTGGAGTACATTACTTCAATAAAATAGGCGCTGTTTTATTGAAGACACTGTGTATGCAAATTTGCAGACCCAGTTTCTTTAAAAAAATGGTGCAGGATAGCGCTGTATGTGCACATGCTGACTCCAGCGCCATTAAAGGGGTTGTCCAGTACTTTATATTACCCCCCCCCCCCCCCAATGTATCCCCCCGGGTCCCCTAAGGATTTTTGTAATTACCTTATGTTGCAGATACTGCCTGTGAGCAGCACGATCACTGGCCGCTCACAGGCATGACGTGAACCCCGACTACAGCCGGCTCTGACATCCGCTGATGTCACGACAAGTGCTGGCAGCAGCCAGGGGTCTCTGTCTTCTGCGTTCCGCGGTGGATGCCAGGCTGTGAGCGGGGTTACCCTCTACCCGCGTCACACCCAGCATCTACTGTGTGCTCTGCCTCTCCCCATTCATTGGGAAAGCGCGCGGTGGATGCTGGGTGTGACACGGGGTAGCCCCGCCCACAACCCAGCAGCCACCGCGGGGACCGCATCACTGATGTCACTCCTCACTTGTTGTGATGTCAGCGCGGGGTCACGTGATGCCTGTGAGCGGCCAAGGATAGCACCGCTCACAGGTAGAAACAGCAACCTAAGGTATTTACAAAAATCCTTAGGGGCCCCGGGGGGGGGATCCATTGTGGGGTAATAAAAAGTACTGGACAACTTCTTTAATAAAATTAAAAATGTACCAGTAAAAATGCTTGCCACGTGGGCGTAGAACGTGTTTAATAGCTAGTGCAATATATAGTGAGGCATTCACACTATAAGCTATACAGTTTATACATAGCTCTATACTGTCATATAGTAGATGCCTCGTTGTGTGAAACTGTGCCTGTGTATATAATATATAGTGGGTAGTTCACACTTTATATTGTATACATAGTAATACGCTATACTATCATATAGTATATACCTTGTATATAGTATAGAGCTCCGTAGATCACTACTAGCTTCACGATCACCCAATTAAGATTATTAGCTGCCACCACCAATCAGTTCCGGTCGATTGGATGCCTTATAGGTAGCGTGTGGCTTTGGGGGAGGAACGATTACAGAGCAAAAGAAACAGAACTATTACATTTTATATTTAATCCAAAGGGAGACAGTGTTTATGAAAAAATATACAAAAGATTTTACAAAGGGAGACAAAACAATACAGCATATACAGTTACAGAAATAAAAGGGATTAACAGAAAAGCTTACTATACCGATCGCAGAGACGATTCAGTTTAGATGAAGGAAAGCGCTTCGATTTGACTGTTAAGGAACGTGGCCCTTGCTTACACGAAAATATGTATCTTCCAGCATGAGCGAAGATCAATATTCGGCTTGATCTTTTATGCCTGATTGGGCCCTGCCCACACACTCCCCTGTGATGATGTCACGTGGGCTGGTCTGCGCCCTTCATGTTTTTTTTTAAATCTCTTAATTTCTGTGATATCTCCTCGCTCGATGATCGCAGAAGTTAGCAAGTGAATCCATATTTTTTATTGTGATTTTACTTTTCCTTAGAGATCAAACATGACATGGCTGCTTTCAGTTATCTTTGCCCTGTTGCGTTACAGCTCAACGGCAGGGCTCGCAGATATGGAAAAATATGCATACTGTTCCCCACATAGCCCCGCTGCTAAAAATATAGGTCCCATCACAATCAGAATTATAGAAATTCCCCTTTTCCACACTTACTTTCGGTACCTAAAAGTCTGGAGATTAAACGCATTTGCAACTGGAAATGACCCGGCTATTCTCAGGAGTGTGATAGATTCCCTTTGAAGCCTAAGGAGATGTTTCCTATCTCTCTCAGGTGTCATAATGGTTACCTTTACACAACTCATTCAGTCTCTAGTCCAAGGGTCCTCAAACTTTTTAAACACGGGGCCAGTTCACTGTCCCTCAGACTATTGGAGGGCTGGAATATAGTTTTTTTTAAAAAAAACTATGAACAAATTCCTATGCACACTGCACATATCTTATTTTGATGTAAAAAAACAATACAGGAACAAATACAATATTTAAAATGAAGAACAAGTAAAGTTAGATAAACCGGTATTTCAATAGGCAAGTAAATGTCCCCAATAGACACCATAGGCCCCAATAGGCAGGTAAATATCCCCAATAGGCAGCATAGGTCCCCAATAGGCAGGTAAATATCCCCAATAGGCAGCATAGGTCCCCAATAGGCAGGTAAATGTCCCCAATAGGCAGGTAAATGTCCCCAATAGGCAGCATAGGTCCTCAATGGGGAGGTAAAAGTCCCCAATAGGCAGCATAGGTCCTCAATGGGCAGGTAAATGACCCCAATAGGCAGCATAGGTCCTCAATAGGCAGGCTATTTCCCCCTTATAATGCCCCATGCAGGCTGTTCCCCCCTTATAATGCCCCATGCAGGATGTCACCCCCCATATAATGCCCCATGCATGATGTCCCTTTCTCCCACCATATAATGCCCCATGCAAGATATCACTCCCCTGTCTTTATAATGTCCCATGCAGGATGTCACCCCCCCATATAATGCCCCATGCAGGATGTCACTCCCCTGTCGTTATAATGCCCCATTCCGGGTGTCACCCCCATATAATGCCCCATGCAGGATGTCCCTTTCTCCCACCATATAATGCCCCATGCAAGATATCACTCCCCTGTCTTTATAATGTCCCATGCAGGATGTCACCCCCCCATATAATGCCCCATGCAGGATGTCACTCCCCTGTCGTTATAATGCCCCATTCCGGGTGTCACCCCCATATAATGCCCCATGCAGGATGTCCCTTTCTCCCACCATATAATGCCCCATGCAAGATATCACTCCCCTGTCTTTATAATGCCCCATGCAGGATGTCACCCCCCCCATATAATGCCCCATGCAGGATGTCACTCCCCTGTCGTTATAATGCCCCATGCAGGATGTCACCCCCCCATATAATGCGCCACGCAGGATATCACTCCCCTGTCGTTATAATGCCCCTTTCAGGATGTCACCCCCCATATAATACCCCATGCAGCATGTCACTCCCCCATATAATACCCCATGCAGGATGTCACCCCCCCATATAATGCCCCATGCAGCATGTCACCCCCCCATATAATGCCCCATGCAGGATATCACTCCCTTGTTGTTATAATGCCCCATTCAGGATGTCACCCCCCCCCATATAATGCCCCATGCAGGATGTCACTCCCCTGTTGTTATAATGCCCCATTCAGGATATCATCCCCCCATATAATGCCCCATGCAGGATGTCACTCCCCTGTCGTTATAATGCCCCATGCAGGATGTCACCCCCCCCCCCATATAATGCCCCATGCAGGATGTCACTCCCCTGTCGTTATAATGCCCCATTCAGGATGTCACCCCCCCATATAATGCGCCACGCAGGATATCACTCCCCTGTCGTTATAATGCCCCTTTCAGGATGTCACCCCCCCCATATAATACCCCATGCAGCATGTCACTCCCCCATATAATGCCCCATGCAGCATGTCACCCCCCCATATAATGCCCCATGCAGCATGTCACTCCCCCATATAATGCCCCATGCAGCATGTCACTCCCCCATATAATGCCCCATGCAGCATGTCACCCCCCATATAATGCCCCATGCAGGATATCACTCCCCTGTCGTTATAATGCCCCATTCAGGATGTCACCCCCCCCATATAATGCCTCATGCAGCATGTCACCCCTCCCCCATATAATGCCCCATGCAGGATGTCACCCTTAATATTATGTCCCATGCCTCCATACATTAAAAAAAAAATGCAATTCTCACCTCCCTCCTCCTCACCTGCTGCAGCTGCTCAATTCCGGACTCCAGCGTTGCCGGCCTCATCCTGCTCTGCGCTGCCTGTGATGGCTCAGGGGAGGGCACGGTGTAAAGACGTCACCGCACCCTCTGACCTGACACGTCACAGGGAGCATGCTCCAGGAAGACAGTGGATCTGCGGAGGCACGAGAGGTAAGTATCCGGCTGCCGGGGCCATGAGCAAGCGGGGGGAAGGGCGGGCGCTGGCACCGCTCTCCTCTGCCCCCAGCTCGGCGGGCCGGATAAAAATCCTCCGCGGGCCGTAGTTTGAGGACCCCTGCTCTAGTCCATATGTTTCAAGGTGTCTATTCATCGCATGTGTCTTTTACTAAGGGCTCCATTTCTTATGGTAATTAGCCTGAATAATTAAGTTTGGCACTTCTTGTGTGCACTGCCACTTTACATTGAAGCAGCTTTTTAGATTGTCAGCTTTACTCCTTACTATGGTATAGGGTTTGTGGGGATGAGGGGCTTGGAGAGAGAGATATTTTTTATATTTCCTGACAAATAGTATACAGTATGGAGCTATGTATACAATATGTAGTATATAGTGTGAACTCCCCACTATATATTATATGCACAGGCACAGCTTTACACAATGAGGTATATACTATGTGATAGTATGTGGTATAGCACTTTGTATACAAGATATAGTGTGAATGCTCCACTAAATATGATGTACACATGCAAAGCTTCACTCTGAGCTATATACTATACAATAATATATAGTATAGAGTATGTATACATTAGTATATAGTGTGAACTCCCCACTGCATATTATATACACAGGTACAGTTTTACACTACGAGGTGTCTACTAGATGATGGTATATAGCAATGTTTCCCAAACTCCAGTCCTCATGGCCCCCACAGGTCATGTTTTCAGGATCTTCTTAGTATTGCACAGGTGATGGAATTACTATCAAGGCATCATGAATTCTCTAACCTGTGCAATACTAAGGAGATCCTGAAAACATGACCTGTGGGGGCCATGAGGACTGGAGTTTGGGAAACACTGGTATATAGTATAGTGCTATGTATACATTATATGGTATGTAGTGTGAACTCCCCACAATAGTGATGGTCCGAGTCAAAATCAGGTCACTTTAACTTGTCTCAAGCATTAGAACTGGTATTTTTAGGGGTTAAATTACTTTGGTTCACTGATCTCACACCACTGTTACACATATAGGGATGCCCTTCATCAAACATAAATTCTCTAGCCCAGCTTAAACGGGTTCTGTGCATCAGGACTGACATCAAAGTCGGCAATTAGCTTATTTTTACAGATTTGCATAAGTTACTTTTTTTAATTGGTTAAAGGGGTACTCCGGGGAGATAAAAAAAAAAAAAGTTGTACTGTTCCTGCACTCATACACTATAAAGATGATATGCCCAGCGCGCTATAATAATCTTTATAACTCCTGCTCCCTGCTAGTAGCCCTGTGAATGAGACATTATCAAGGGGCTGCTATTAGAAGCTGTGAGCAGGCGATGCCCTCGACATGTCCCCTCACCTGGGACTGCAGACAGGGAGACATTATGGGGCTGGTGTGACAGGCGCTGCTTTTCACTGCACTGCTCACCCCTCTGTCTGGGACATTACAGCAGTGTGCAGCTCCTCGCTGTTATTACCCAGTCTAATAGTTGTTTCCCTGCCGACAACGGGAGTTGCCTCGCCTCCTCTCCTCAGGCTACCTGTTCCCTACATGCGGGAGCAGCACTTAGTGTATGATGTAATGACCCAGGCGGGAGGGGGTAGCAGTGAAAGAGCAGATCCTGTCACGGAATTAAAAGGGTTAAAAAGATTATGTATCTGCACTGGGCATCTCCTCTTTATAATTTGAGTGCAGGAACAGTCCAAAATAAATGTCTATCTCCCTGGGGTACCCCTTTTAAATAACTGTGGGCCAGTGATCTCACATCACTGTTATACAATAGTGATGCCCTGCATGAGATTCAGGTCACTCCAGCATGGCCCAAATGGGTTCTGGGCATGTGAACTGGCATCAAAGTGGGCAAATGGTTGTATGACTTAGTACTACTGGTTTTACTGCACCACCACACAGAAGAGGAAGACCCACATCACAGTTTCCTTCTGGATGGCCAAAGTGGTTATTAATCAGAAAAGCTGGCATCAAGGTGGGCAAATTTCAACTTTGTCGTGGGTTGAATAAGTTACTGATTTAGTTTTTTTTAGAGTTTAAGGGGTTGTCCGGCCTTAGGCTACTGTATGTACCTGCAGACTTGTGAATCCTCACATCGCAAATATTGCTCACTGTAAGATTTCTCCGATGGCGGCACAAGGAGTTGGCGGTCATGTGTAATTTGCATACTTCAGCCATATCCTGACTATATGAGCGTGACCTCCCTCAATGCAAGTGTATTAAGTGAGGCTGGATACAATCTAGTCAGAAAGTGGCTGGAAGTATGCAATTTGCATACTTGTGGTCACATGACTGCCCACTAATGGCGCTGGCACCGGAGGATCCTCACAGTGAGCAGTGTGTGCATTGTGAGGATTCACAAGTCTGCAATCACATGCAGTGACTTCAGACTTGTAACCTAAGGCCGGACAACCCCTCTAACTCTAAAAATAAACCAGTAACTTCTTCAAATCAGTACAAAGTTACAATTTTTGTCCACTTTGATGCCAGCTTTTCAGATCAGTAACCACTTTGACCATCCTGAAGGAAATTGATTATAATATGGGTGTTCCTCTTCTGTGTGCTGGTGATGTAAGACCAATATTCATTCAACCATTTAGCAACACCAGATACTTATTCAAATCTGTGAAAACTGGCTAATTGCCTACTTTGATGCCATTTTTGATACCCAGAACCCATTTGGACTAGGCTGGAATTACCTGAATTTGATGCAGGGCATCACTTTTTCTGTAATTATGGTGTGAGATCAGTGGCTCAGGGTTATATAACCCTTCAAAAACACAAGTTATTCGGCTGTGTGCCCACGATGCTTTTTTGGTGCGTTTTTTGTTGCGTATTTGCAGCGCATAAACGCTCCAGAAACGCATTGCATACCTTTTCCCATGACTTCCTATGACATTCTGCAAGTTCTGTGCACATGGTCAGGATTTTTTCTGCGCAGAAAATTTTCTAATAACTCAATTTGGTGACAGTTCTATTGCCCAGAACCTGTTTGGGCCAGGTTGGAGGAACGTGTTTGATGCGTAGTATCACTCTCTGTGTAAATCCTAAATACTTGACATTTTTTTTTCTTCAGCAGACAAAGCTTAAACGGCACAGAAGAGGGTAAGTCTGATTTCATTCTCTTATGTCCATTACTAGGACAATATCTTTCTAAATACTGTGTTTTCCTGGATATAAAACCTACACCTAAAATAAGCCTTTGCATGATTTTACAGAGTTTTTGGCGTATGCTTGAAATATAATCCCCAAAAATAAGCCCTAGTTACAGTTAAGGCCAGCATTAAAGTGGGTGGAGAGCAAACTGGGCAATTGACCAAGACCCCAACTCTCGTCGGTTGTGTGCCCACGATGCGTTTTTTAAGTGTTTCCGCAGCGGCAAAAACGCTGCAGAAATGCTTAAAAAACGCATGGTAGAAGGCCTGCCATGTTCCCCAATGATAATCCGCACGTGCTGTGCACATGCTGCAGAAATTTCCGCTGTGGATTATCATTGCGGAAAAAAACGCAGCACTACCAATTATTTTGCGGAAGTGCTACGTTTTCGCCGCCATTGACTTGCATTAGAACAAATGGATTACGCATCACTGTATACAGTTATATGAAAAAGTTTGGGCACCCCTATTAATCTTAAGCTTAATGTTTTATAAAAATTGGTGTTTTTGCAACAGCTATTTCAGTTTGATATATGTAATAACTGTTGGACACAGTAATGTTTCTGCCTTGAAATGAGGTTTATTGTACTAACAGAAAATGTGCAATCTGCATTCAAACAAAATTTGACAGGTGCATAAGTATGGGCACCCTTATCATTTTCTTGTTTTAAATACTCCTACCTACTTTTTACTGACTTACTAAAGCACTTTTTTTGGTTTTGTAACCTCATTGAGCTTTGAACTTCATAGCCAGGTGTATGCAATCATGAGAAAAGCTACTTAAAGTCGCCACTTGCAAGTTGTTCTCCTGTTTGAATCTCCTCTGAAGAGTGGCATCATGGGCTCCTCAAAACAACTGCCAAATGATCTGAAAACAAAGATTATTCAACATAGTTGTTCAGGGGAAGGATACAAAAAGCTGTCTCAGAGATTTAACCTGTCAGTTTCCACTGTGAGGAACATAGTAAGGAAATGGAAGAACACAGGGACAGTTCTTGTTAAGGCCAGAAGTGGCAGGCCAAGAAAAACATCAGAAAGGCAGAGAAGAAGAATGGTGAGATCAGTCAAGGACAATCCTCAGACCACCTCCAGAGAGCTGCAGCATCAACTTGCTGCAGATGGTGTTACTGTGCATCGGTCAACTATACAACGCACTTTGCACAAGGAGAAGCTGTATGGGAGAGTGATGCGAAAGAAGCCGTTTCTGCAAGCACGCCACAAACAGAGTCGGCTGAGGTATGCAAAAGCACATTTGGAGAAGCCAATTTCTTTTTGGAAGAAGGTCCTGTGGACTGATGAAACCAAGATTGAGTTGTTTGGTCATACAAAAAGGCGTTATGCATGGCGGCAAAAAAACACAGCATTCCAAGAAAAACACTTGCTACCCACAGTAAAATTTGGTGGAGGTTCCATCATGCTTTGGGGCTGTGTGGCCAATGCCATCACCGGGAATCTTGTTAAAGTTGAGGGACGCATGGATTCCACTCAGTATCAGCAGATTCTTGACAATAATGTTCAAGAATCAGTGACAAAGTTGAAGTTACGCAGGGGATGGATCTTTCAGCAAGACAATGATCCAAAACACCGCTCCAAATCTACTCAGGCATTCATGCAGAGGAACAATTACAATGTTCTGGAATGGCCATCCCAGTCCCCAGACCTGAATATCATTGAACATCTGTGGGATCATTTGAAGAGGGCTGTCCATGCTCGGCGACCATCAAACTTAACTGAACTGGAATTGTTTTGTAAAGAGGAATGGTCAAAAATACCTTCATCCAGGATCCAGGAAATCATTAAAAGCTACAGGAAGCGACTAGAGGCTGTTATTTTTGCAAAAGGAGGATTTACTAAATATTAATGTCACTTTTCTGGTGAGGTGCCCATACTTATGCACCTGTCAAATTTTGTTTGAATGCAGATTGCACATTTTCTGTAAGTACAATAAACCTCATTTCAAGGCAGAAACATTACTGTGTCCAACAGTTATTACATATATCAAACTGAAATAGCTGTTGCAAAAACACCAATTTTTATAAAACATTAAGCTTAAGATTAATAGGGGTGCCCAAACTTTTTCATATAACTGTATGTAGATGCACATTCCATGCGTTCTAATGTACGGCTGGTACCCAGGTCTAGAGAAGAGGAGACTCTCCTCCGGACCCGGGTACCATAGAAACTGTGAAAAAAAGAATAAAATAAAAAATAAATATGATACTTACCTTCTGGCGGCCCGCGGCGCGCTCCTCCTTGCTTGGTGGCAGTTCGCGATGGAATGAAGGACCTGCGCTGACGTCACAGTCATGTGACGGGTCACGCGACGCTGACGTCGGCAAGTCCTTCAGTTTACCACTGCCAGCAGTCGGGACGGTGAAGCAAGCCAGCATGGGCCATCGGAGGGTAAGTATATATTTATTTGTTTATTTTTTGACATTCTCTCGGGTCACACTATATGCCGGTTGCATGGATTCATATAGTGTGACCAAGTTGACAAGCACTTTCCAAGTGATGCTAAAATCGCTTGGAAAGCGCTTGACAACCCGCATGTGGAAATGCCAGTGAAGAACACTTCACTTCCGCATGTACCTGGCAGGAAAACCGCATGTACAATCCGCATGTACAATCCGCATGTACAATCCGCATGTACAATCCGCATGTACAATCCGCATGTACATTCCGCATGTACAATCCGCATGTACAATCCGCATGTACAATCCGCATGTACAATCCGCATGTACAATCCGCATGTACATTCCGCATGTACAATCCGCATGTACAATCCGCATGTACAATCCGCATGTACAATCCGCATGTACATTCCGCATGTACAATCCGCATGTACAATCCGCATGTACAATCCGCATGTACAATCCACATGTACAATCCGCATGTGTTTTTTTCTGCCAGGGAGATGCAGAAACGCTCGGGAAAAATCCTGAGCATTTCTGCATCGTGGGCACATAGCCTTAGAGGTCACCAGCGTTTTTATTCCGAGGTTAAGACTTCCTAAGGACGTTTGGTGACATCAAGGTCATTTGACCATGATCTCACCAAATTTTATTTAACCCCTTCACCCCCCAAGCTTGTTTTCATCTTTCTGCCAGCCCAATTTTTACAATTCTGACCACTTTATGAGGTAATTACTCTGGAACGCTTCAACGGATCCCACTGATTCTGAGATTGTTTTTTCATGACGTATTGTACTTCACGTTAGTGGTAAAATTTGTTCAATATGACTTGCGTTTATTTGTGAAAAAAATGGAAATTTGGTGAAAATGTCGCAATTTTCAAACCTTTAATTTTTATACCCTTAACCCCTTTACAACCTTGGACGTATGAGTATGAATCCTGAACAATTTACCTCCCCCACTATTATGCCAAAACCAGAATGAGATTTTTTTTTTCACTGTACTTAATTTACATGCATAAAAGAGACAAAGCATGAACAAGAGATAATTCTGCAAAAAAAAAATCCAAAAACGCACCAAAACAACATAAATAATGCAGCAAAACCTCTGTTTTTGACCCAGCTGATTTCCTTCCAGAGATCAGTTTTGCTGCAGATTTTTGACATAAAAAAACAACATGTGTGAACAGGGCCTAAAAATTACACGCCTCAAAGTCCTCAAAACCACATTCAAGAAGTTTATCCCTTCGCAGGAATTAATGCATCACAAGAATTAATGTGGAAGGAAAAAAATTAACATTTTATTTTTTTTCTAAAATTTGTAACTTTAGCCCCAAATTTTTTATTTTCACAAATGGACTCCAAAATATTTTGTGCTATTTCTCCTGAGTGCGCCAATAACACATATGTGGGGGAAAGCTACTGTTTTGTCGCACAGCGGCTCGGAAGGGAAGGAGCACTGTTTGACTTTTTGAATGCAAAAAATGGATGGAATCGACTGCGGACGCCATGTCACTTTTGGAGACCCCCTGATGTGATTTAAAAATGGAAACCTCCATAAACTAGACCATTCAAGGCGGGGGCGAACACTGACATCTTGGGGACCCTGTGCAAGAAATGTGCCTAGAACCCCTCCTTTTATGGCATTTTATATATGTAATAAAAGAGGGCACTGTGACTAACAGAAATAACAAGAATACACTTGTTATACAGTACAGACCAAAAGTTTGGACACACCTCATTTATAGATTTTTCTGTATTTTCATGACTATGAAAATTGTACATTCACACTGAAGGCATCAAAACTATGAATTAACACATGTGGAATTATATACTTAGCAAAAAAGTGTGAAACACCTGAAAATATGTCTTATATTCTAGGTTCTTCAAAGTAGCCACCTTTTGCTTTGATGACTGCTTTACACACTCTTGGCATTCTCTTGATGAGCTTCAAGAGGTAGTCACCGGAAATGGTCTTTCAACAATCTTGAAGGAGTTCCCAGAGATACTTAGCACTTGTTGGCCCTTTTACCTTCACTCTGCGGTCCAGCTCACCCCAAACCATCTTGATTGGGATTAGGTCTGGTGACTGTGGAGGCCAGGTCATCTGGCGTAGCGCCCCATCACTCTCCTTCTTGGTCAAATAGCCCTTACACAGCCTGGAGGTATGTTTGGGGTCATTGTCCTGTTGAAAAATAAATGATGGTCCAGCTAAACGTAAATCGGATGGAATAACTTGCCGCTGCAAGATGCTGTGGTAGCCATGCTGGTTCAGTATGCCTTCAATTTTGAATAAATCCCCAACAGTGTCACCAGCAAAGCACCCCCACACCATCACACCTTCTCCTCCATGCTTCACGGTGGGAACCAGGCATGTAGAGTCCATCCGTTCACCTTTTCTGCGTCGCACAAAGACACGGTGGTTGGAACCAAAGATTTCAAATTTGGACTCATCAGACCAAAGCACAGATTTCCACTGGTCTAATGTCCATTCCTTGTGTTCTTTAGCCCAAACAAGTCTCTTCTGCTCGTTGCCTGTCCTTAGCAGTGGTTTCCTAGCAGCTATTTTACCATGAAGGCCTGCTGCAAAAAGTCTCCTCTTAACAGTTGTTGTAGAGATGTTGCTGCTAGAACTCTGTGTGGCATTGACCTGGTCTCTAATCTGAGCTGCTGTTAACCTGCGATTTTTGAGGCTGGTGACTCGGATAAACTTCTCCTCAGAAGCAGAGGTGACTCTTGGTCTTCCTTTCCTGTGGTGGTCCTCATGTGAGCCATTTTCTTTGTAGCGCTTGATGGTTTTTGCAACTGCACTTGGGGACACTTTCAAAGTTTGCCCAATTTTTCGGACTGACTGACCTTCATTTCTTAAAGTAATGATGGCCACTCCTTTTTCTTTACTTAGCTGCTTTTTTCTTGCCATAATACAAATTCTAACAGTCCATTCAGTAGGACTATCAGCTGTATATCCACCTGACTTCTGCACAACACAACTGATGGTCCCAACCCCATTTATAAGGCAAGAAATCCCACTTATTAAACCTGACAGGGCACATCTGTGAAGTGAAAACCATTTTGGGCGACTACCTCTTGAAGCTCATCAAGAGAATGCCAAGAGTGTGCAAAGCAGCCATCAAAGCAAAAGGTTACTTTGAAGAACCTAGAATATAAGACATATTTTCAGTTGTTTCACACTATTTTGTTAGTATATAATTCCACGTGTGTTAATTCATAGTTTTGATGCCTTCAGTGTGAATATACAATTTTCAAAGTCATGAAAATGTGGAAAAATCTTTAAATGAGAAGGTGTGTCCAAACATTTGGTCTGTACTGTATATATATATTCAGTCAGTCTGAAAAATTGGGAAAACTTTGAAAGTGTCCTCAAGTACAGTTGAGGCCTCTCCTCACTCCATTCATTGTTCTCTCCCCACCCCCATCATTGACCTCTCTGCACCCCCCCATTATAATCTCCCCCACTCCTCATTGTCCTCTCCCCACTCCATTCATTGTCCTCTACCACAGGCGCGCACTACATGCTGATGTCATCAAGCCGTGCGCGCCTGTATGAGAGAGAAAGCACTGGGCAGGAAGCAGAGGATGGATTCGTGCAGCTCCACAGCCATTATCTTATCTCCTGTTGGCAACGGAGATGCATCAATCGCTCCCTGCCCGCTGCTCATAATGAGGGCAATTGCCCTCATTATTAGCCACCCTGCAAGGGCCCCCCTGCACCTCCGAGCCCACGTGCAGCTGCACCGACGGTATGTCCGCCCCTGTTTCATGGAATGTATATAGATGTGTGTTGAACACGTTGAACTTCCAGATGCTTCACAGAAGTTTATAATGTAGAGCCGTGAAAATAAAGTCACATTTTTCCCACAAAAATGTTCATTAAGCCCCAAATGTAGATTTGATGAAAGCCGGCCGGTGGGTGCAGCTCTCTGGCTCCCCCTTACCTCTCAGGTGAGTCAAGGTACTGCACCTAGAGTAAGTGGTGCCAGGAAGCTGCTACCAGGGGGGGAAAGCACGGTGGTGTGTTGTCCCTTACACGTCACCAATCCGTGACGCCACGATACAGGCACAACTCTCTGGCGCCCCCTTGCCTCTCAGGTCAGTCAAGGTACTGCACCTAGAGTGAGTGGTCGCCGGAGAGGCCGTCCTGTAGCCCTCTGGGTATTTGAGGCCCTCTTCAGTGAGGGCGGTACATATATTCCCCTGGCTGCGCCAGTAATATATATCCACACCTCTGACCGTCACTGCTAGCCTTCCTCAAATCCCCCAGATGGTATGCTGCCACCAGTTCTCGTTTGATACAAGCCCGGTCCGTTAATAGACTTGTATCGGGTCAGGAACCAACCCAGTAGCGTTTCAGCCAAGCGTTTCCGGACCAATGGATTCGTATATGCAGAGTAAAGGATACAGCCCACGATTAATTTATGATTTAATCGATTATAAGAATACACTAGATTACAAGGCTATACCATTAACTATACAATGGTATTTTGGCCAGAATAAGAAATATAGCAATTAGAAGTACAAAACACAGGAATAACAACGATAAATCAGTTACCGTTCTTGTGGTGCAAGGGAGGATTGCGATCCCACAGGTTCAAGCTTAGTTGCAGTCGTCCAGGCCTCAGTAGCACATGGCAAAGGTGCTCCTCCCACTCAGATACCTGGACCCGACGGTAGGAGTTGTTCACATCATCTCCTGGGTCAAACTGAGGGGGTTTCTGACTGTCGGCTATACTAAAGTCCTGTCACGCCCACTCTTGGTGATGTCAGTTTACTAAAACCCGCCCCCCAACCAATGCTCATTTTAGCTTCATTTTAGAAAAGTACCCATAACTTTCCCTGGGGTGACCTCATCGTATCACCAGAGGTCTCATCGTGATCCTCCTCTTGTGGGGAAGCCATTGACTCTAAACATGCCTCCCCTGAGACCTTGTATATGGTTCTTCTAAATATCCAGCTTTCCAGGCCACTCAGGGATTTATGAGTCCCATGATTGTGTCCGCGGGCACCTTCCTCACATGATACATTTTATTTGGGTTCCCTAACTTGTATCGTGTGGTTAGAAATTGATACTGTATCTTGTAGCTTTTGGGTGGCCATTTTCCACAAAGAAAGCACATGGTTCCTGGACAATGGAAAGGTTTGCAGGCATGCACAAATGGTTTGCTTTTGGTTTCCAGTGACATCAAGGTGTTAATTACCCCCCTGGGGCCTAGCTGACTCTGTCCTTCTTGGACACAGAAAAAATGGCCCATCTATTTACCATATCAAAAACGTTTCTGGAGACTGATCTCCAGAGGTGGGGGCGAATTGCTCTGTTTACCAGGGGCTGCAGAAATCTGACATGGTAGAAGCTGTGTGACAATAGGGAATATCTTCAGGTATGACGTATCATACCTAAGATGGCGGCTAACTTTCATGACACAGTAGAATTTTCACAAGGGTAAGAAAATGCACAATACAATTTGTTGTGCAGTTTCTTCTGAGTACGCCAATACCCCATATGTGGAGGAAAAGTACTGTTGGTGCGAATATCAGGTCTCGGAACAGACGTGCCATTTGAGTTTTTGAATGCAATATTGGCTGGCATCATTAGCGGATGCCATGTGGTGTTTGGGGAGTTCCTGGTGTGTCTGAATAGTGGAAAGCCACCCCCCACAAGTCAACCCATTTGGGAAACTAAACCCCTGAAGGAATGTATCTAGATGTGTGTCGAGCACCTAGAATTCCCCAATACTTCGCAGAAGTTTATAACATAACTTATGAAAAAAAAAAAATCACATTTTTCCCTACAAAATTTTTAGCCCCAAATTTTGCATTTTCACAAGGGTAACAGGAGGAAGTGCACTTTACAATTTGTTATGCAGTTTTTCCTGAGTACACCGATGACCAATATGTGATGGAAAACTACTGTTTGGGCGCATGGCAGGGTTCGGAAGGGAAATAACTATTTGACTTCTTGAATGCAAAATTTGCTGGGATCACTAGCGGACGCCATATCGCATTTGGAGAGTCCCTGATGTGCTTAAACAATAGAAACTAGACCCCTCAAGGAATGTATCCAGATGTGTGGTGAGCAACTTGAACCCCCGGGTTCTTCATAGAAGTTTATAAAGTTGAGCTGTGAAAATAAAAAAAATCAAATTTTTACAAAAAAAATGTTCTTTTAACCCCAATTTTTTTTTTTTTTCACAAGGGCAACAGGAGAAATTGCACCATACAGTTTGATGTGCAATTTCTCCTAAGTTTGCCGATACCCCATATGTTGTGGAAATCTACTGTTCGGGTGCAAGGCTCAAATGGGAAGGAACGCCATTCAACTTTTTGAATGCAAAATTGTCTGGAATCGGTAGCGCATACCATGTTTTTTTTTTCATTATTTTGTGATTCTTTAACCCTTTCCTGACTAGCAGTATATGTACGGCGCCACGGGAGCTGCTATCCCGCAAACCGCCTACATATACTTCCTCGCATCGGGCAGGCTCACAGAGACCGCCACCGCGATCAAGTGCGAGTGTTAGCTCTATATGAGGACTGACACCCTGTAGCAGTGCCCATGATCAGTGCTAGCACTGATCGCGGGCTTTTAACCCCTATGATGCTACTATCAATAGTGACAGCGACATCGAGGAGTTTCACAGAGGGAGGGAGCTCCCTCTCTGCGCCCATCGGCGTTGTGCCGATGGTCTCCATGGTGACCCTGGGCCGAAAGATGGCCGCGGGGTCACCCAGGGGCGATGACCTGTAAGCTCCTGAATTTTATTTAAGAAAAATGTCCCGAAAAGCTAATTTATGAATCATAATAGGACCAGTTAAAACATAAATTTTTATTGACGAGGGTTTTTAAAATGTCAAAAATATGACCACGAACACACAGACACCATAAAGTGTTAGGGTGCATGCACACGGTCAGTGTTTGCTGCGGATTGGACGCAGCACACTTGGTCTGCTTCCAATCTGCAGCGGCCAGATGTTACAGCATAGTGGGTGGGATTTATATAAATCCCATGCCCACTATCCGTCTGTCTGCTCCTGCGGCTCACCCGCGGAGAAGGACATGCGACACGTCTTCACAGACCGCAGCATGTCAATTTCTCTTGCTGAAATGCTAGTCTCCGCAAGAGAAATTGACATGCTGCTGTCTGTGAAGACTATACATTACACTAGTAGAATTTCTCTTCCATACTGCAAAAGAAATTCTACTAGTGTAATGTATAGGCTGCGGTGACGCCGCATGTGTTCAATAAACACATGCGGATTTACCTGTGTGCAGCGCTTTGGACGCAGCATCAGTATGCTGCTTTCAAAGCGCTGCCATTCCTGACAGTGTGCACATACCCTTACCCAAAAGAAACTTTTCAAATACCTCAAAATTCTGTATATTGACTATCTAAATGACCCTAATTTAACACCTATCAATTTCCCTGCCTAACAGCGGAGGTTGGCACCCTATCGGGAAAGCGTTACGGCGCCCCCGCTCCACGGCGGCTAGCCCCCAGATGCCCTGGATGACCCGAGTCAAATGTCTATATCCAACAGGAGAATGGAAAAAATCTTCAGGCACCACTGTGTGATATTTATATAGCTGAACACCAGCAGTGATAAAGGACAATAATAGTGGTGCAAAGGCTAAAGGATGGCATCTATGCAACAAGTAGAAAAATGAATAGCAGTACTCACCTTAGTCCTTTGGCTAAAAAGTCCTTTATTTCGATGCAGCGGTCTATCGGAGGTGCAGCGCAGACAGCGGGGAGACGAGAGGACGACGGCCGTTTTGCGTCTTACAAGCGCTTCTACACATAGGAGGAGTTTAGTATACATAATTAAAAGTTAATTGATTAACATAAAAACATTCATTAAAAAAAACATACAGATGCTATACAATATTTTAGAAAGAGACTGCCATATCTAGGTTTTCATTTAGCCCTAGCGGGCCCTGGGCTTCTGCTTTTAATATCCATTTCCCTTCTCTTGCTAACAGGAACTGATTGTGATTTCCCCTTTGTATGGGGTATTTTAACTGTTCAATGCCTGGAAATTGCAGTACACGAGGGTTTGCATTGTGACACTCCCGAATGTGTTGAATCAATCTAGGTGAGCCTTTACCAGAGGAAATGGAATCATAGTGTTCTCTAAATCTGACAAATGGTTTTTCCAATATAATAGAATTTACATGGACAGTATAATATTATAATATAATATTTATTCCTTCTATATGAAAATAATGGTTTGTTCAAAGCTATATCACAGAGATCCGGATCACTTTCAAGTAAATGCCAATTGTTCCTTACTGCATTCTGTATTAGATCTGTGTTGGCACTTTGTTTAAAATTAAAAATACATTTTCTCTTTTGGTTAGAATCTACTTTTGCATTTTTATGTTGTTGTTTGATTAATTCATGTTGTTTTTTCTTGTGTGCTCTATCTTGTGCTTCTCTCGGTAGTGTAATTGGGTATCTATCCTCTCCTAGAGAACCTGTTAGTTCCTCTGCCTGTTTCAAAAAACCTTGATCAGTATTGTTAATTTTTCTTATGCTCAAGTATTGACTATATGGTACAGTTCTTTTAGTATGAGAAAGATGTGCACTGTCATAATGAAGTAGCATATTGGTAGCTGTTACTTTTTTTCATATAAAAGGAATAAAAATTTGGGAGATTTATTGATACATAATAGATTTAGACGCACTACCGAAAAAAAGACATAGTTAGAAGAAAATTCGTTGACTGGAAATTACAGGTGTGGTAATTGTTCTTTTTGCCAGGCACACATTACAGGGAAAAATCTAAAAATAGGAGCTATATGGCACGAAGTAAAATAATTTCTCATGCAGGACCAAACATGTGGTATATACACTGCTCAAAAAAATAAAGGGAACACTCAACACATGATCTGAATGAATGAAATCTTCTCATTGAATACTTTGTTCTGTACAAAGCTGAATGTGCTGACAACAAAATCACACATAAATCACCAATGGAAATCAAATTTATTAACCAATGGAGGCCTGGATTTGGAGTCACCCCCAAAATTAAAGTGGAAAAACACACTACAGGCTGATCCAACTTTGATGTAATGTCCTTAAAACAAGTCAAAATGAGGCTCAGTATTGTGTGTGGCCTGCACGTGCCTATATGACCTCCCTACAACACCTGGACATGCTCCTGATGAGGTTGCGGATGGTCTCCTGTGGGATCTCCTCCCAGACCTGGACTAAAGCATCCGCCAACTCCTGGACAGTCTGTGGTGCAAAGTCACGTTCGTGGATGGAGCGAGACATGATGTCCCAGATGTGCTCAATCAGATTCAAGTCTGGGGAACGGACGGGTCAGTCCATAGCTTAAATGCCTTCATCTTGCAGGAACTGCTGACACACTCCAGCCACATGAGGTCTGGCATTGTCCTGCATTAGGAGGAACCCAGGGCCAACTGCACCAACATATGGTCTCACAAGGGGTCTGAGGATCTCATCTCATTACCTAATGGCAGTCAGGCTACCTCTGGCGAGCACATGGAGGGCTGTGCTGCCCTCCAAAGAAATACCACCCCACACCATTACTGACCCACTGCCAAATCGGTCATGCTGAAGGATGTTGCAGGCAGCAGATCGCTCTCCACGGCTTCTCCAGACTCTGTCACATGTGCTCAATGTGAACCTGCTTACATCTGTGAAGAGCATAGGGTGCCAGTGGTGACTTTGCCAATCCTGGTGTTCTGTGGCAAATGCCAAGTGTCCTGCACGGTGTTGGGCTGTGAGCACAACCCTCATCTGTGGACTTCGGGCCCTCATACCATCCTCATGGAGTCGGTTTCTAACCGTTTGTGCAGACACATGCACATTTGTGACCTGCTGGAGGTCATTTTGCAGGGCTCTGGCAGTTCTCCTCCAGTTCCTCCTTGACCAAAGGCGGAGGTAGCGGTCCTGCTGCTGGGTTGTTGCCCTCCTAAGGCCCCCTCCACGTCTCCTGGTGTACTGGCCTGTCTCCTGGTAGCACCTCCAGACTCTGGACACTACGCTGACAGACACAGCAAACCTTCTTGCCACAGCTCGCATTGATATGTCATCCTGGATGAGCTGCACTACCTGAGCAACTTCTGTGGGTTGTAGAGTCCGTCTCATGCTACCACGAGTGTGAAAGCACAACTAACATTCAAAAGTGACCAAAACATCAGCCAGAAAGCATTGGTACTGAGATGTGGTCTGTGGTCCCCACCTGCAGAACCACTCCTTTATTGAGGGTGTCTTGATAATTGCCAATAATTTCCATCTATTGTCTATTCCATTTGCACAACAGCATGTGAAATTGATTGTTAATCAGTGTTGCTTCCTAAGTGGACAGTTTGATTTCACAGAAGCTTGATTTACTTGGAGTTACATTCTGTTGTTTAAGTGTTCCCTCTATTTTTTTGAGCAGTGTATATTATACTGTCCATGTAAATTCTATTATATCGGAAAAACCATCCGCCCTTTATTTGTCAGATTTAGAGAACACTATGATTCCATTTCCTCTGGTAAAGGCTCACCTAGATTGATTCAACTCATTCGGGAATGTCACAATGCAAACCCTCGTGTACTGCAATTTCCAGGCATTGAACAGTTAAAATACCCCATACAAGGGGGAAATCACAATCATTTCCTGTTAGCAAGAGAAGGGAAATGGATATTAAAAGAAGAAGCCCAGGGCCCGCTAGGGCTAAATGAAAAGCTAGATATGGCAGTCTTTTTATAGAATATTGTATAGCATCTGTATGTTTTTTTAATGAATGTTTTTATGTTAATTAGATTTTAATTATGTATACTAAACTCCTCCTATAAAGGAAGAATCTTTTGCACTTCCTTTAAAGTTTGGACCCGTAGAAGCGTTTGTAAGTCGCGAAACGGCCGTCGTCCTCTCGTCTCCCCGCTGTCTCCGCTGCACCTCCGATAGACCGCTGCATATGATTGTCCAGAATGCTATGACAAAAAGGACTTTTTAGCCAAAGGACTAAGGTGAGTGCTGCTATTCATTTTTCTATTTGTTGCATAAATGTCTATATCTCCTAACAGGAAGCTCTGTTTCTATACATAGATCACTCCTAGTGTGCTAAGGGTAAGTCATAATGCAACAAATGATAATCAATCAAATTATATGAAATTAAAGTAGTGTCATTATCACACACCTCTGTTTGAAATCACTATCTTACTGATAATAATGGAAAGAGAAGTGATTCAAAGTTCATAGTGCTATAACAATCAGGTCCATAGCAGATCAATATTTAGTTGATCAGACCTATACATTTTAAAAGATTATACCATAGTTTAAGTGCACTGTGCATGAGACAAAATTGACCATATAAATGTGATTTAACCAATTGCACCAGCAGCCCATATGGATCACACTTATATCGATTTATGAATACATATAAGGAGACTTTAATAATATCTTCCTTAGCAATGTGAGCAATTATACTTCAAGGATAATAAACCATGATAGAAACAAAGTACTTATCAATGTGTGATAAAGATCCTCTACATCGCCTCTACACGTTTCGCCCTGTTAGCTCTTCAGGAGGCCTGATGGCAGGTAAATGTGGTGGATATTTGCATGTCTGTCTGATTCAACACATGTCCTTTTATACATAAATAGGAGAACTATTGAGTATAATGGCATAAGAAGCTTTATTTCATAAATAATTCATTTAAAATTAGTACATCACATCAAAAATATGAAATATTATAAAGACAGAGACATGCAGACAAATAGTCCCAATTTTTATTGCTGACCTCTACGAAGGGTCCATCCAAGGGGTCATAAAGCATACTAGTGCAGGGATAGAGAGAGAAGCAAGTGATCAAACGGCTTACATGCAATTATACTAAGTTCATGGAGCCCACTCTACCACAAGAGCTAAATTGCACCTCACTCACCGAGTAAAGGAGAGCCCAAGTCTGAGAGGAACGGCACAGGGACTGGTCAATGGCAAAAGAGAGCCTCGACGCGCGTTTCGCCAGTGATTATCCTTGGCTTTCTCAAGAGACGTGTGTGGTTGCGCTTTCAGGACCTTTAAATATGCCCCCAAGAGATCATGTGTATTGTCACGTGACTCTCCAATATGGCCGCCGAACATCAGATGAAAGGCTGCGCATGTGCTGCTGCTACCACCGCCTCCATGTGCGCGCCCCAGCCGTCATGACTTCGGCACGTGACTGGAAGTGCGGGTAAGCGCTATTCCCGGCGACGCGCTGAAGGCTTATTGACAGCTGAGCGCTACCATAGGGCGGGAGAGACCGGGCGCATGAGCACAACATCTGCTCACAGACAGGCATAGGGGGAAATATGTATGTAATGGACAAATCTACTGCCAAGAATCAATGTGGTAGCAAATTAAAGTGCCATCCGATCATAATAATATTCATGCATTGAACCTAATATCACAAAGTATGAGGGATTATAGCACTCAATGATAATCATAAGTATGCTAGCAAACATCAAAATGCAAAGGGGAAACATACATTATACAAAATATATGTGCATATATTCTTCGCCATCTATCCAATCTATTACAGATATCAGGATGAGAGGGGTCCACAGACAAAGTTCGTCTCTACAAATGGTATAGAGTAGACGGTTTCTAAAGCGCAATCACTATATAAAAGAAGTGAGTACAAATAATAAGAACAAATAAAAACATAGAACCATGGTCCCTAAATTAGGGACCATGGTTCTATGTTTTTATTCTTAATTTTTTAAAATTTTATTTGTTCTTATTCTTTGTACTCACTTCTTTTATATAGTGATTGCACTTTAGGAACCGTCTACTCTATACCATCTGTAGAGACGTATTCTGTCTGTGGACCCCTTCCATCCTGACATCTGCAATATATTGGATAGATGGTGAAGAATTTGTGCATATATATTTTCGTATAATTGATGGCGCCTTAAGAACCGTCTATCCCATACCATTTGTAGAGACGAACTTTGTCTGTGGACCCCTCTCATCCTGATATCTGTAATAGATTGGATAGATGGCGAAGAATATATGCACATATATTTTTGTATAATGTATGTTTCCCCTTTGTATTTTGATGTTTGCTAGCATCCTTATGATTATCATTGAGTGCTATAATCCCTCATACTTTATGTGATATTAGGTTCAATGCATGAATATTATTATTTCCCCCTATGCCTGTCTGTGCACAGATGTTGTGCGCATGCGCCCGGTCTCCCCCGCCCTATGGCTGCGCTCAGCTGTCAATAAGCCTTCGGCGCGTCGCCGGGAATATCGCTTACCCGCACTTCCGGTCACGTGCTGACGTCATGACGGCTGGGACGCGCACATGGAGGCGGTGGTAGCCGCAGCACATACGCCGCCTTTCATCTGATGTTCGGCAGCCATATTGGAGAGTCACGTGACTATACACGTGATCTCTTGGGGGCATATTTAAAGGTCCTGAAAGCGCAACCACACATGCCTCTTGTGAAAGCCAAGGTTAATCACTGGCGAAACGTGCGTCGAGGCTCTCTTTTGCCATTGACCAGTCCCTGTGCCGTTCCTCTCAGACTTGGGCTCTCCTTTACTCGGTGAGTGAGGTGCAATTTAGCTCTTGTGGTAGAGTGGGCTCCATGAACTTAGTATAATTGCATGTAAGCCGTTTGATCACTTGCTTCTCTCTCTATCCCTGCACTAGTATGCTTTATGACCCCTTGGATGGACCCTTCGTAGAGGTCAGCAATAAAAATTGGGACTATTTGTCTGTATGTCTCTGTCTTTATAATATTTCATATTTTTGATGTGATGTACTAATTTTAAATGAATTATTTATGAAATAAAGCTTCTTATGCCATTATACTCAATAGTTCTCCTATTTATATATATATGGTTTTGAGTAGGCACTTGTGTGTGAAGATGGGGGTTGGCCCTCCTCTTTAGACCCCCTACCCACACTATCTATTATGTGGGCCGCAGTTTGTTTACATGTCCTTTTATATAGAGCTCCCTCTCAAACAGTCTCCTCCCCAATCATTTTGATAACTTCCTGTGTAACCGCCCCTTTGACCCTCTCTAGATATAACCCCCATTACTCAATAATCGCCGCTCAGTGTGCCCTGATATAAACCACATATGAAGCAGTCAGGCTAAGATCATTTAAAGCTCAGAAAGCGCAACCCATCCACCACCATACATTATCACGGAGTACGCGCCTATCAGCCACCGCAGGAAGTGACGCGTCCCACTGATGCGATGCGTTCCGACTCAGGATGCTCACCTTAATGCTATGGAACACACAGTACTGCACATGACCGGAAACTTTACACCGGAAATAACGTGTGCAGATGAAGCAGTGCGATCCAGCCTCAGACATTCTCCTTGCTACTGTGGAGCGCACGGTACTGTGCATGACCAGAAACTCCGCTGGATAACAGCAACAACCAATTTAGGTGTGCCCAACCCTCTGATTCGCTCCAAACGGGAGCGCAACCACTGACCACCAATATACATAGCCAAAGATAAAACTGTGGATACCATATTTATCACAACTACTCTATTGGTTGATAAACGGGGAAATTGAGAGACAGATAAAATTGCAATTACTCTCTAAACCTCACCTTCAATACTTATACATATGATAGAGTATTTTATAATCACATATATTTACAGAGCGGCAAGGCAAAAAATTATACTAAAAATAAGGGGATGATGAAGACTGATGATACAATAACTTTTTTTAGGGAGGGGTAGAGGACAAGACAAGAAGAGGGGAGAGCAAGGAGGAGCTCCATTGACCATATAGGACAATCAAATGTGTATGTGTGTATATCTGTAAATATATATACACTACAGACCAAAAGTTTGGACACACCTTCTCATTTACATATTTTTCTGTATTTTCATGACTATGA
The DNA here is from genome assembly GCF_046119375.1 of Phyllobates terribilis. Taxonomy (NCBI): domain Eukaryota; kingdom Metazoa; phylum Chordata; class Amphibia; order Anura; family Dendrobatidae; genus Phyllobates; species Phyllobates terribilis. The sequence continues at coordinate 29,104 of NW_027363531.1, read as the reverse complement.
AAATTGTACATTCACACTGAAGGCATCAAAACTATGAATTAACACATGTGGAATTATATACTTACCAAAAAAAGATTGAAACACCTGAAAATATGTCTTATATTCTAGGTTCTTCAAAGTAGCCACCTTTTGCTTTGATGGCTGCTTTGCACACTCTTGACGAGCTTCAAGAGGTAGTCAACGGAAATGGTTTTCACTTCACAGGTGTGCCCTGTCAGGTTTAATAAGTGGGATTTCTTGCCTTATAAATGGGGTTGGGACCATCGTTGTGTTGTGCAGAAGTCAGGTGAATACACAGCTGATAGTCCTACTGAATAGACTGCTAGAATTTGTATTATGGCAAGAAAAAAGCAGCTAAGTAAAGAAAAACGAGTGGCCATCATTACTTTAAGAAATGAAGGTCAGTCAGTGCGAAAAATTGGGAAAACTTTGAAAGTGTCCCCAAGTACAGTTGCAAAAACCATCAAGCGCTACAAAGAAACTGGCTCATATGAGGACCGCCCCAGAAAAGGAAGACCGAGAGTCACCTCTGCTTCTGAGGAGAAGTTTATCCGAGTCATCAGCCTCAGAAATCGCAGGTTAACAGCAGCTCAGATTAGAGACCAGGTCAATGCCACACAGAGTTCTAGCAGCAGACACATCTCTTCAACAACTGTTAAGAGGAGACTTTGTGCAGCAGGCCATCATGGTAAAATAGCTGCTAGGAAACCACTGCTAAAGACAGGCAACAAGCAGAAGAGACTTGTTTGGGCTAAAGAACACAAGGAATGGACATTAGACCAGTAGAAATCTGTGCTTTGGTCTGATGAGTCCAAATTTGAGATCTTTGTGCGACGCAGAAAAGGTGAACAGATAGGGTATGTGCACACGATGCAGAAATGAAGCAGAAAATTTCTGCATCATTTCTGCATCTCCCTGGCAGAAAAAACGCATGCAGATTGTGCATGCGTTTTTCCTGCGGAATACATGCGGATTCACATGCGTTTCCGCATGTGGATTGACAAGCGCTTTCCAGGCGATTTTAGCATCACCTGGAAAGTGCTTGACAACTAGGTCACACTATATAAATCCATGCAAACAGTATGGATTTATATAGTGTGACCCGAGAGAGTGGTAAAAATAAAAAATAAATGTATACTTTACCCTCCGATGGCCCGCGCTGTCCAGCTCACTCCGTTCTCCCTTCCGGCAACACTGAATTTAAAGACCTGCCGACGTCAGCGTCACGTGACCTGTCACATGACTCTGACGTCAGCGCAGGTCCTTCAACTCACTGCAAAGTGCCGGGAACCAAGCAGGAGCGGTACGCGGGCCGACAGTAGGTAAGTATACATTTATTTTTTATTTTATTCTTTTTTTTACAGATTTTTTAATGGTACCTGGGTGTGGATGAGACTCTCCTCTCATCTACACCCGGGTACCATCCGCACATTAGAACGCGTGGATTACGCATCTACATATACAGTGATGTGTAATCCATGCGGTCTAATGCAAGTCAGTGGCGACGAAAACGCCGCATTTCCGCAAAATTAATGGACATGCTGCGGAGTTTTGAGCGCAGCATAAACGCTGCGGAAAAATCCGCAGCATGGGCACAGCATATGCGGATTTCCATTGGGGAACATTGCTGCCCTTCTACCATGCTTTTTTAATGCGTTTCCGCAGCTTTTCCGCAGCTGCGGAAACGCATAAAAAACGTATCGTGTGCACACAGCCATAGACTCTACATGCCTAGTTCCCACCGTGAAGCATGGAGGAGGAGGTGTGATGGTGTGGGGGTGCTTTGCTGGTGACACTGTTGGGGATTTATTCAAAATTGAAGGCATACTGAACCAGCATGGCTACCACAGCATCTTGCAGCGGCATGCTATTCCATCCGGTTTGCGTTTAGCTGGACCATCATTTATTTTTCAACAGGACAATGACCCCAAACACACCTCCAGGCTGTGTAAGGGCTATTTGACCAAGAAGGAGAGTGATGGGGTGCTACGCCAGATGACCTGGCCTCCACAGTCACCAGACCTGAACCCAATCAAGATTTGTTTGGGGTGAGCTGGACCGCAGAGTGAAGGCAAAAGGGCCAACAAGTGCTAAGCATCTCTGGGAACTCCTTCAAGATTGTTGGAAGACCATTTCCGGTGACTACCTCTTGAAGCTCATCAAGGGAATGCCAAGAGTGTGCAAAGCAGTCATCAAAGCAAAAGGTGACTACTTTGAAGAACCTAGAATATAAGACATATTTTCAGTTGTTTCACACTTTTTTGTTAAGTATATAATTCCACATGTGTTAATTCATAGTTTTGATGCCTTCAGTGTGAATGTACAATTTTCATAGTCATGAAAATACAGAAAAATCTATAAATGAGAAGGTGTGTCCAAACTTTTGGTCTGTACTGTATATATATGTGTAAATGTGTAAAAAGAACTGACCAGCACATCCTAAATGTGAACAGGTGCAAGCTGCAGAAACTGAATAAGATATATGAAAAGAAAGCACAGCAGCACTCCATTATGGCCAAAATACATAAAGACAATAAAAACGTTTGATATAAACTGTGATATTACTCAATGGACTTTACTTACAATAAACGGAGGTTCTTAGCGCATAAATTGGCCAATTCATGTGTGCCCATCAACCGCTGCAAGGTGACCTCCCGTCTGATGGGTACTTCTCTGCCTACGTGCCTCTCTTGGGCTACAAGCCTATAACTCTGGACAGAACATGTCACTTCTGGGCTAAAACACCTACAATTCAAATGGGCTGGTAGAATAGAATATACATCACCTGCTGGTTAAATGGGGGGAATGCCAGGTCAGACAGGAGGCAGTTACAACCTCCTATAGTAATATATAATAAGAAAACTGACCAGCACATCCTAAGTGTGAACAGGTGCTAGCTGCAGAAACTATATATAATGATGAAGTCTAATCCAGATAAAAAAATAGACACAAGAATTTGTGCAGCCCACAATGAGGGGACAAAAAACTAGCTTATATGGTCAGCCAAAACAATCCAATCGATTCAAAGGTCCATCATAACGTCTCATGGTTATAAGAAACAGGCCTATGTAATTTGTTTGTTTATCCACTTAGGGGTAAGGGAATCCACTCTAAAGGTCCATTCACATTCATGTTTCAATAGGTCCTTATCCTGATCGCACCCTCTGGGGCTAGATTTCACAACCTCAATAACTGTAAAGAGAATTTCATCTACTTCACCCAGATGTGTTGTTCTCATATGTCTTGACAGTGGGGTATGTCGATCATTCCTGATGTCACCCAGATGTTCACTCACTCTCCTCCTCAGTTCTCTCTTAGTTTTGCCCACATAATTAAGTGGATATGGGCAGGTTGCCATATAGATCACACCTGAGCTCTTACTGTGGAAAAAGCACGGTGGCTCAATAGTTAGCACTGCAGCCTTGCAGCACTGGGGTCCTGGATTCAAATCCCACCAAGGACAACATCTGCAAGGAGTTTGTATGTTCTTCCCGTGTTTGCGTGGGTTTCTTCCGGGTTCTCTGGTTTCCTCCCACACTCCAAAGACATACTGATAGGGAATTTAGATTGTGAGCCCCAGTGGGGACAGCGATGATAATGTATGTAAAGTGCTGTGAAATATGTTAGCGCTATATAAAAATAAAGATTATTAATATTGTTAATATTTTACCCATGCGGAATCAAACACAAAATTTCAAAATGGATTTCCAAAAAATCAATCTAATATTAAATTTGCAAAAAAAATAACATGTACCTCCTATGCTCCTAGCCACATCTGTACCAAAATTCAAGTTGGCATCTCAATGGGATCATACTTAACCCCTTAACCCCCGAGGGTGGTTTGCACGTTAATGACCAGGCCAATTTTTACAATTCTGACCCCTGTCACTTTATGAGGTAATTACTCTGGAACGCTTCAACGGATCCCCCTGATTCTGAGATTGTTTTTTTCGTGACATATTGTACTTCATGATTGTGGTAACATTTCTTCGATATCACTTGCGTTTATTTGTGAAAAAAACGGAAATTTGGTGAAAATGTTGAAAATTTGGCAATTTTCACAATTTGAATTTTCCCACATGTCTACTTTACATCAGCACAATTTTGGAACCAAAATTTTTTTCTGTTAGGGAGCTATAAAGGTTAAAAGTTGACCAGCGATTTCTAATTTTTTCAACAAAATTTACAAAACCATTTTTTTAGGGACCACATCACATTTGAAGTCACTTTGAGAGGTCTTCATGGCAGAAAATACCCAAAAGTGACACCATTCTAAAAACTGCACCCCTCAAGGTGCTCCAAACCACATTCAATAAGTTTATTAACCCTTCAGGTGCTTCACAGGAATTTTTGGAATGTGGAAGAAAAAAATGAACATTTAACTCTTTTCACAAAAATGTTACTTTAGACCCAATTTTTTTTATTTTCACAGGGGTAATAAAAAATGGACCGCAAAATTTGTTGTGCAATTTCCCCTGGGCACGCAGATACCCCATATGTGGGAAAAAACACTGTTTGGGCACACGGCAGGGCTCGGAAGGGAAGGAGCGCCATTTGACTTTTTCATTGTAAAATTTGCTTGAATAATTAGCGGACGCCATGTTGCGTTTGGAGAGCCCCTTTGTGCCCAAACATTGGAGCTCCCCCACAAGTGACCCCATTTTGGAAACTAGACCCCCAAAGGCACCTATCTAGATTCATAGTGAGCACTTGGAACCCCCAGGTGCTTCACAAATTGATTCGTAAAAATGAAAAAGTGAAAAAAAAACCACTTTTTCATTTTTATGAATCAATTTGTGAAGCACCTGGGGGTTCCAAGTGCTCACTATGCATCTAGATAGGTGCCTTGGGGGGTCTAGTTTACAAAATGGGGTCACTTGTGGGGGAGCTCCAATGTTTGGGCACACAGGGGCTCTCCAAACGCAACATGGTGTCCGCTAACAATTTGAGCCGACAATTTGTTAGCGGACACCATGTTGCGTTTGGAGAGTCCTTGTGTGCCCAAACATTGGAGCTCCCCCACAAGTGACCTCATTTTGGAAACTAGACCCTCCAAGGCAGCTATCTAGATGCATAGTGAGCAGTTGGAACCCCCAGGTGCTTCACAAATTGATTTGTAAAAATGAAAAAGTGGAAAAAAAATCCTTTTCCATTTTTACGAATCAATTTGTGAAGCACCTAAGGGTTCCAAGTGCTGACTATGCATCTAGATAGGTGCCTTGGGTGGTCTAGTTTCCAAAATGGGGTCACTTGTGGGGGAGCTCCAAAGTTTAGGCACGCAGGGGATCTCCAAACGCAACATGGCGTCCTCTAACAATTTGAGCCGATTTTCCATTCAATTTGTTAGCGGACACCATGTCGCGTTTGGAGAGCCCCTGATTTGTTAGCGGACACCATGTCGCGTTTGGAGAGCCCCTGATGTGCCTAAACAGTGGAGCTCCCCCACAAGTGACCCCATTTTGGAAACTAAACCCCTCAAGGATTTTATTAAGGTGTATAGTGAACATTTTGAACCCAGAGGTACGACACAGAATTTGATAACATTAGGTCAATATATTGAATAAGTTGTCATTAGTCTTGAGCGCAAGTGCTCGCTACTTGAGTTTGCATCGGGTACTCAGGTATGCACCATGTACTGCGTGTGCTCGAGTGACATGCTTGAGTCCCCGCCCGGATGTTTCACGGTTATTAGACACCCAAAAAAAACATGCGGGGATCGCTCATGCATGGCAGACAATCCCCGCAAAGTTTTTTGGGCCGTGAAGCTTATGGGGCGGAGACTCGAGCATGTCACTCAAATACCCACGATACTCAATGCATACCAGAGCACCCGATGCAAACTCAAGTAGCGAGCACTTGCGCTCAACACTAGTCGCCTTATTGTCATGTTTTTTTCTTTTGTAAAAAATCACAACCCCATCACAACCCTAACCCCAACCCAGCCCTAACCCTAGCACAACCCTAACCCTAGCACAACCCTAACCTGAGAGTTTATTTTTTACGTCGTTCCTCATGCGGTATAAGTGATTAGACGACCTTATTCTTCGGGTCGGTGAGACTACAGCGATACCAGAATCCTATGGGGTTTTTCTGACTGACAGCTGTCACACACTAAAAGACGCATTTCTTGTAAAATCTAGTTTTTGCATCGCCATATTTTGAGAGCTATAATTTTTCCAGATTTTGGCAGACAGTCATATGACGGCTCGTTTTTTGCGGGATGACTTGACGTTGTTATTGGTGCCATTTTCAGGCACGTGACATTTTTTGATCGCTTTCTATTCCGATTTTTGGGAGGCAGAATAAACAAAAACCAACAATTCAGGAATTGTTTTTTTTGTTTTTTTTATTCTGTTCCGCGTGTGGTAAAATTGATAAGGTAGCTTTATTCCTCGGGTCAGTGCATTTACAGCGGTACCACATTTATATCGTATTTCTATGTTTTGCACTTTTACATAATGAAAGCAATTTTATAGAAAAAAATATTTTTTAGCATTGCTTTATTCTGAGAGCTATAACTTTTTTATTTTTCGGCTGATGGAGCTGTGTGGCAGCTTGTTTTTTGGGGGACGAGATGACGTTTTCAGCGGTACCATATTTATTTATATTCGTCTTTTTGACGCGTGTTATTCCATTTTTTGTTTGGCGGTATGATGATAAAGCATTGTTTTTTGCTTCGTTTTTTTTCATTTTTTTTACCGTGTTCACTGAAGGGGTTAACTAGTGGGACAGTTTTATAGGTCAGGTTGTTCCGGACGCGGCGATACCAAATATGTGTAATTTTATTGTTTTTTTTTTTTTTTTTTATAATAATATTTATTGATGGGTACATTATATTTTTATTTTTGGTGGATTATTTTTTTAATTTTTTTTTATATATTTTTACAATTCTTTTTTTTCACTTTCTGATAGTTTTTATACTTTATTACTTTGTCCCACTATGGGACTTTCACTTTTTTTTCTCTGATCGCCTGCATGGCACAGGAATGCAGCACCATCCCTGTGCCATGCAGGCTGTCAGTGCTGGACAGGGAGAAGATAGTTTGGAGATGCACTGAGCATGTCCAAACAATCTTCCTGCTGTCTGGTGACCCGGATGTTGTCATGGCAACATCCTGGAAGCCACGGCAGACAGCGCTGGAAGCCAGAAGAGGAGGTGAGTATCTGCGATCACCTCCCCTTGCCCCCGCAATGCTGCGGTCGACTTCGATCGCAGCATCGCGGGGGTTAATGTGCTGGGAGCGGTGCCTGAGCGCTCCCTGCACATAGTACCGGGTGTCAGCTGTGACAATCAGCTGACACCCGGCGGCGATCACGCCCGCACAGCCTGTGTGCGCTCGTGATCGCCATGATTTACTAATACGGGTCTGGCTCTAAAGTCCCAGGGCACAGACGCGTATTAGTACGTCAGATGTTGTTAAGTGGTTAAAAAACAAACTAAAACAAAACAGTATAAACACTGTCAATTCGAAAATCTTGAATTCAGATCTGTTCAGTCTGTGGTCTAAAAGTATAAGGTCTTTTTTTACAAATAAAAAACTCATGTTTTTATAAATGTCTGCCATCACAAGAAAGAATTTGGAGTGGAAGCTGAATGGCTCTTTTTTCTACAGCTCATGGCAAAGGTGTATGTGATGGTTAAGAAGGCAGCGTGCAACGTCTTGCAGCTCGGGCTAGCCTCCAGAGGCCATATTCAGACCACATCTTAACACACCGCCAACTATTCAGCTGCAGTGAGAAAATATTCCTAACATTCAGTTCATGTACTGTACAAACCAGGACTACAAAGAAGAGGAGATTTTGTTAAAACATTAGTTACAGGAAGTAGAACCCATCACAAGAACTTCACAATACCACACTTTCATTCCACTGAGTGACACAGAAATAAAAACATTCATTCAGCAACGACAGTGAAGTCCATGAAGTGATTGAAGATGGCACAAGATTGGCAATGGTGACATAACTGGTTATGTGACCTGTGAATATGATCAGCACTGGTGGCTGCCGGCTAATGTACTCTGCCAAGATTATGCTAATGAAGAAGTAGAAGGGATTTTTCTGCATCCTTCTGGTCCGTCCCCTTCCTTTGTGTATCCAAGAAAACCAAAGCTATTAAAAGTAACCAAAAATCAGATATTAACTCAGGTGGACTCTAACACCATAACAACCATACATACTGACACAAAAGGAAACGGCCATTGTTATAAGAGATTGTTGACAAGATTAAATCTTGCCCAGTAGAAGGGACAAATTGATGAAACAAAAGGACTTACTATTAATTCAATTGTTCAGACTAGTTAATTTTGTTTTATTTTAAAGCTTGGTGATTTAACTACTATACTCTGTTTAAAAACTTGAAAAAGTACATATCTAGTGTTGTAATATTAATAATAAAAAAATTGAAACACGTGTATTTAAATAACCCTTTCTGACATTGTACGTAATAATACTGTCCTGTGCCCTGGGTCTTATGGACCAGGTACTTATTATTACTTCTCATCTTTAATGAGGCACCGTGACCGGAGTCGTAGTGATCACATTTAAATTCTGGTGCATCTTACCTCAGGGTAGATGGCGTCGTCATCCTAGGAGGATGTCACCGCCCCCCTGCAACTATGACCGCTGTGATTGGCTGTAAGAGCACCGATCACAGGCTGGTGCCTGGCAACGCCAGGCCTCACCTGAGCCCGCTATGATTGGTGTTATCGACGATGACATCGATCACACCAGTCACAGCGCACAGATGCGCTGTGACCTGGCTGTGACTGTCCTGCACTTCCTCATAGTAGCTGAGGACTTGTACAGGGCGGTCACGCTGTCAGATTGTGTGCCGTGCTGGGCCTTGTGGTGCGACAAAAGCCTGTGACCCCACAATTGCTGCTCCTGCTGCTAGCAAATAAAGAAGATAGAAGAAAGAAGATCCCTGCCTGATCTCTCCTCATCCACCTCAATCCCCCTCTTCCTCCTTTCCCCCTCTTTTTATCAAACTCCCCACCTCCCCCTTTCTGCCACCGAGTGATGATCAGTACTTGATTTTTGGCAGATTTTTTTTTTCGTGCGTCCTGCAGCGGCTGAGCATGGATCAATGACGCAAATCACTGATCAACGTCTGTGCTCGCTGTTTTCCAGGACTTTTTTTTGTCTCTGTCCATTCCCCCCCTCCTTTGCACTACCTCTGTGCGCACATCCAGCAGCTGCCGAGCATTACACTTTTTTTCTCCCCTCCCTTTGCACCACCTCCTTGTGCACATCCATCAGCCATCGAGCGTTAGTCAGTGATGCAGATCACTGATTCACACTCGTGTTTGCTGTTTTGCACTCCCCCTCCCTTTGCACCACCTCCGTGCGCACATCCAGCAGCCGCCAAGTGTTGATCAGTGGCGCACATCTCTGATCCGCACTCATGCTTGCTGTTTTCCACTGTTTTGTTTCATAGACTTTTTTTTCTCCCCCCCCCCTTTGCACCACCTCCTGTTATTGCTTTTTTTCTTTAAAAAAAAAAAAGTTTACACCAAGCACTCTCACACACACAACTGAATAAAGTACTGATACAAACACCACATACATGAAAAAAAAAATGTTGTCCCGCTTGTCCCACACACGGTATTCAGTGAAGGAGCCATACACTACTTTCCTTGCCTTCAACACTGACAGTAAGGGAGAGGATCCCACCTTTCTTTATTTTTCCTCATCCTCGTCCCCCTCTTCCTCCTCGGGTGATTCTGAACCGCCAAAAAGACGCCCTAGGACAAAAGCTGAACCAGCGCCAGCCATTATTGACCCCATGTGGACCTAGACCCTCGAAAATTATGAGCCACAGATTCCGCATATTCTGGTGCAATAAGGAATCAAGTTTGACACCACCCGCCTCACAGAAATAGACTTTTTCAAAGTCTTTTTCTCTGAGGATTTTTTAAACCTGATGGTGGGCGAAACTAATTTGTACGCTCAACAATTTTTGTCACAAAACCACTCATCATTTTCTAACTTGAAGTTAGAAGTTTTGGGGCCTGGTCCTTCACATGGGGATACTGAAGAAGCTAGAAGTTCATTGGAGTGTTAACGTTTTGTATAACACTCCATTGTTCCGAATGGTCATGATCCAGACACGTTTTGAGACCATCCACAAATTCTTGCATTAAATGATAATGTACGTTGTTCTCACCGAGATGATCCCAATCATCTTTTCAAAGTTCGGCCGGTCATCGAAGAACTTCAACAACAAGTCTACTGAAATGTACATGCCTCAAAATGACATCTACGTGGATGAGTCCCAAATTCATCTTAAGGGGAGGCTTAAATTCTGGCAGTACCTGCGCACTAAGAGGGCCAGGTACGAAATGAAGCTGTACAAACTGTGTGAGAGTACCTCAGGGTACACCCACAAGTTTAGGGTTTATGAAGGAAAGGACTCCTGCATTGAGCCCACTGAATGCCCCCCTGTCCTGAGAGTGAGTGGTAAAATTGTGTTGGATTTGGTGCGCCCACTGCTGGATCAAGTTTATCACCTCTACGTGGATAACTTTTATACCAACATCCCACTCTTTAAGTCCCTCTTTGTGTGAGGTACCGCAGCCTTGAAATACTGTCCGCAAAAATCAGATGCCTCTCGAAGATGCTAATTGGGCAGCTGCTCAGAAGGGGTGAGAGCAGAGCCCAATGCAGCAACCACATGCTGGTGGTCAAGTACTAGGACAAGAGGGATGTCCTTCTCTTGACCACCATACATGGTGATGGCAGCACTCCCAGCACTGTACGAGGTACCTCTACACAGGTCGTCAAACCAGATTGTGTACTGGGGGGGGGAGTTGATCTCTCTGATCAAGTCCACCAGCCGTACAGTGCTTTGAGAAAGGCCAAGGTGTGGTACAAGAAGGTGGCCGTGCACATCGTACAGATGGCAATGCATAACACTTTTCTTTTATCACGATGTGCAGGCCAGACCGCTACATCGTATTTTCGGTTCCAGGAGGTAGTGATCAAGGCCCTGTTATTTGGCAGTGAGGAAGGAGCAGGCCCCAGTAATTCCGGAACTGAAGGTGCTCGTATAGTACAATGCCAACATTTCCCGGGGGAAGTCCCTCAAAGCAGAAAAAAAGGTAAGTCACAAAAGAGGTGCTGAGTGTGCTACGGAATGCGACACCTGCACTGACAAACCTGTCCTGTGTATGAAAGAATGCTTCAGCCTGTACCACACATCCATGGGCTACTAAATTCATTTCTGACTTACACAACTGATATATGACAACTAGTGTTGAGCGATACCTTCCGATATCGCGAAATATCGGATTGGATCGGACCGATACCCAAAAAATATTGGATATCGCCGATTCCGATACTGGAAACCAATGCAAGTCAATGGGACACAAATATCGAAATGAAAATAAACCCTTTCTTTCCTTGTAGGTTAATTCTACATGAAGGAAAACAACTAAGAATAATGTAGAATGTATTACATGAAAAGCCGGCAATTCAGCAGCGGCATACAACGGTACCTGACAATTTAGAACAGAAAGAATAGAGCATCACACATAGATTAGATAGATAGAAACATGTCAGTCACATATATAAGAAGTACAGTGACAGTGTTGCTTACTGTACTTGTCATTTAGTGTTAAAGGATTTATTAAAAAAAATAATAGTGTTTTCATGCACAGTCTCTTTAAAAAAGTCGGCCGGCAATTCAGCATCGGTACCCGACAATTTAGAATAGAAAGAATAGAGCATCACACATAGATTAGATAGATAGAAACATGTCAGTCACATATATAAGAAGTACAGTGATAGTGTTGGTTACTGTGCTTGTCATTTAGTGTTAAAATAAAGGATTTATTAAAAAAAAAATTGGCGTGGGGTTCCCTGTAATTTTAGTCTTTAGCGGAGGTTAAGCGGATGGCTGGGGCAGATGTTTGAAGCCTGGGAAGGGGGTAATACCCACGGAGCTTCCCAGGCTACTAATATCAGCCCCCAGCTGAATACCTAGCCTTTACTAGCTATTAAAATGGGGGACCCCCAAAAAAATGATGTGGGGAATCCCCTATTTTAATAGCTAGCAAAGGCTAGGCAGACAGCTGGGGGCTGATATTAGTAGCCCAGGAAGGGTGCCATGAATATTGGCCCCCTCCCAGGCTAGAAACACCAGCCGTCAGCCGCCCCAGAAATGGCGCATCCATAGGATGCGCCAATTCTGGCACTTAGCCTCGCTCTTCCCACTGCCCTGTAGCGGTGGCAGTGGGGTAATAGGGCTGGGGTTGATGTCAGCTTATAATGCCAGCTGACATCAAGCCCAGGTTAGTAATGGAAAGGCGTCTGTAAGACACCCCCATTACTAACCCCATAGTCAAAGTTAAAAAAAAAAACACAAACACCCAGAATAAAGTCCTTTAATTGAAATAAACACACAATTCTTTATTGTTCTAAATTAAACCATACTTACCATCACGCCCATTCCAGCTAAAGCCAACGATCTCCTGCAATAAAAGTAAAATAATAAAGCAACTTCATCCTTACCTTTCGATGGTTCCCAGGATGGCTCCAGCTCTGCTACATTCACATGACAGGCTGGATCGCAGCCGAAAGCTGCCATCCAGCTTGCCATGCCGCAGACACTGAGAAGCGCAGGCATGCTTGCGCTCCTCAGTGTCTGGCTGTGACGGCATAAAGATGAGCCGAGGTCATGTCCAATGAACTCAGCTCACCTCATGCACGTCACTGACAGCGTCGGAGAATTCTACTGCGCATGCGGTGAGCGTGAGAGAATTCTCCCAAGGTGTCAGTGACGTGCATGAGGTGAGCTCATGTCCAATGAACTCAGCTCACCTCATGCACGTCATTGACAGCGTGGGAGAATTCTCCTGCACTCAGCGCTTGAGCAGGAGAATTCTCCCATGCTGGGATGGCATTGAGATGACAGGCTGGATCGCTGCTGAGCGCTGCCATCCAGCATGCCATCCTTCATAGACACTGCAGAGCGCAGGCATGCTTGCACTCTGCAGTGTCTCTGAAGGATGAAAAGCTGGATGGCAGAGTTCAGCTGCGATCCAGCCTGTCATCTCAATGCCATCCCAGCGTGGGAGAATTCTCCTGCTCAAGAGCTGAGTGCAGGAGAATTCTCCCACGCTGTCAATGACGTGCATGAGGTGAGCTGAGTTCATTGGACATGAGCTCACCTCATGCACGTCACTGACAGCATGGGAGAATTCTCTCACGCTCACCGCATGCGCAGTAGAATTCTCCCACGCTGTCAGTGACGTGCATGAGGTGAGCTGAGTTCATTGGACATGACCTCGGCTCATCTTTATGCCGTCACAGCCAGACACTTTCTCAGAATCAGTGGGATCCGTTAAAGCGTTCCAGAGTTATTACCTCGTAAAGTGACACTGGTCAGAATTGTAAAAATTAGCCTGGTCATTAACGTGCAAACAGCCTTTAAAGGGGTTAATATTGCTTCTTTTACTTTAGTATTAAACATATAAAAGTATTGTCCCAAGGAGAGATCCCAACTTGAGTCCTTGTACAAATGTAACCAAAAACACAGGTAACACTTATACCTATTTAAAATTTTTTATAACATAGTAGCTATTGAACCTGTTCTACGCCCGGGTGGCGAGCATTTTTATTGGTATATGGTCCCCCATCCTGTTATGTGCTGCCCCTATTCTGCGCCCCCATCCTGTTATGTGCTGTCCCCATCCTGATATTTGTGCTGTCCCCATCCTGGTATTTGTGCAGCCCCCATCCTGGTATTTGTGGCTCCCCATTTTGGTATTTGTGCTACCCAATCCTGTTCCCCCATCCTGTTATGTGCTGCCCCATCTTATCCTGGTATGCATGATACCCCTCATCCCTATCCTGGTATGCATGGTACCCCCTCATCCCTATCCTGGTATGCATGGTACCCCTCATCCCTATCCTGGTATGAATGGCACCCCTCATCCCCAATCCTGGTATGCATGGCAGCCCTTATACCAATCCTGGTATGCATGGCACCCCTCATCCCAATCCTGGTATACATGGCACCCCATCCCTCATCTTGGTATGCATGGCTCCCTCATCCCCAATGCTGGTATGTATGGCCTCCTTAGCCTTATCCTGGCATGCATGGGCCCCTTACCCCCATCCTGGTATGCATGGCACTCCTCATCCCCAATCTTGGTATTCATGGCACACCATCCCTCATCCTGGTGTGCTTGGTACCCCTCATCCCTATCCTGGTATGCATGGTACCCCATCCCTCATCCCTATCTTGGTATGTATGGTACCCCCTCATCCCCATCCTGGTATGCATGGCCCCTCATTCGTATCCTGGTATGCATGGCCCCTCATCCCTATCCTGGTATGCATGGTACCCCTTCATCCCTATCCTGGTATGCATGGCCCCTCATTCGTATCCTGGTATGCATGGCCCCTCATCCCTATCCTGGTATGCATGGTACCCCTTCATCCCTATCCTTGTATGCATGGTATCCCCTCATCCCTATCCTGGTATGCGTGCCACCCCTCATCTTCAATCCTGGTATACTTGGGACCCCTCATCCCCAATCCTGGTATGCATGGCCCCCCTCATCCCCAATCCTGGTATGTATGTTCCCCTCATCCTCAGTCCTGGTAAGCATGGCACCCCTCATCTCCAATCCTGGTATGCTTGGCACCCCTCATATCAATTCTGGTATGCATGGCTCCCTCATCCCCAATCCTTGTATGTATGGCCCCTCAGCCTTATGCTGGTATGCATGGTACCCCTCATCCCCATCCTGGAATGCATGGCATCCCATCCCTCATCCTGGTATGCATGATACCCCTCATTCCCAATCCTGGTATTCATGGCACCCCTCATCACCAATCCTGGTATGTATGGTATCCCTCATCCTCAATCCTGGTATGTATGGTACCCCTCATCCGTATCCTGGTATGTATGGTACCCCTCATCCCCAGTCCTGGTATGCATGGCAAATGTGTCTTCAGTAAAATGGCGCCGGATAGCGCGCTATGTGCATGCGCCGGTTCCGACCCCGCATTCCTGACCCAGTCTCCGGCCAGAACAGAGGCGCCGGGGCAACACACCTCCCGGTTAGGTAAGTATGAAAGTATGGCGCCCTAGATCGCGGTATGCGTTCAGTGCTTACGCTTACCGCGATCTCCGGCGCCATACACTCCTCTTACCTGTAATGGCTCCTTTTTAATTTGACTCCTCAAAAACAAAATATTAGCAAACATAATCTTGTGACATGTCAAATTAAAGCTTGTACCTTTCTAAACAGAACGGTGGGAGATCTCTTTATCTTATTTCTAACCCGAGATATGACATATCAAAAATTTATCATTATGCAAGCCCAAAATTCTAACTTTTTCAAAACTTTAGAAATCTATATAAAATTAACTACCTTATTTTGAAATTCACTAAATTAGCACTGAAAAAAAAACAAAGAAAAAAAAAATCCGAAGACATTAGGTAAAAAAAATATTCAGATTTGGATCACTTGACAGAAAATGACCCATATGGGGTATTTCTACATTCAGCTAAAATTGTGGGACAATTTTTTTTGTGCCATTTTTGCCCAGTGTGAAAGTGTAAAATCTGGGGCTAAAACAAAATTTTGGTGGTAAAAATTTAATTATTTTTCTTCACTGCCCAATGGTATGTGGAGTCGGTAAGCCAAACCTTCGACTCCTCAATTTCCATGACACCGACTCCACCTTCGACTCCACGACTCCGGCTCTGACACCCTCATACATGGCTCATGTTTAAGTGATAAATTTACGGTATAAATTTCCCTTCAGAGCTTTGCACTGTGCCTCAAAAGTAGTTTTGGACCACATATAGGGTATCTGCGTACTCAGGAGAAATTGCACAACACATTTTGGGGTCCATTCTCTCCTGCTATCCTTGTAAAAATGAAAAAACTTGCGGTTAAAGCAATATTTTTGTGAGAAAAATATATATATTTTTTTTAATTTTCACAGATCAGTGTTGAAAAATTCAGTGAAGTACCTGGGGGTTCAAGGTGCTCAACACACATCTAGATAAATTCCTTAAGGGGTCTAGTTAACAAAATGGGGTCTCTTGTGGTGGGTTTCCACTCTGTAGGCACATCAGGGGCTCTCCAAATGTGACATGATGTCCTCCAATGATTTCAGCACATTTTGCATTTCAAAAGTTAAATAGCACTCCTTCCGTTCTGAGCCCTGCTGTGCGCCCACACAGTAGTTTTCCCCCATCTATGTTGTACTCTTGGGAAATTTTACAGTGTTTGGGGTCCATTTTCTCCTGTTACCCTTGTGAAAATAAAAACATTTGGGTCTAAAGTAAATTTTTTGTGAAAATAGTTAAATGTTAATTTTTTCCTTCCACATTCCTTTAGTTCCTGTGAAACAATTGAAGGAAGGGTTAATATACTTGAATGTGGTTTTGAGCACCTTGAGGGGTGCAGTTTTTAGAATAGTGTCACTTTTAGGTATTTTCTGTCATATAGACCTCTCAAAGTCACTTCAAATCTGATGTGGTCCCTAAAAATGAGAAATCGCTGGTCAACTTTTAACTTTTCTAACTTTCAAACAGAAAAAAAATATGTTTTAAAAATGATGCAGATGTAAAGTAGACATGTGGGAAATGTTATTTATTAAATGTTTTGTGTGACATATCGCTCTGATTTAAAGGTATAAAAATTACAATTTTAAAAATTGCAAAATTTTCGCCAGTTTTCAGATTTTTTTCTCTCAAATAAATACAAGTCATATCGAAGAAATTTTAACATTATTATAAAGCAGAATATGTCATGAAAAAAAGAATCTGAGAATCAGTGGGATCCGTTGAAGCGTTCCAAGGTTATTACCTCATAAAGTGACAATGGTCAGAATTGAAAAAAATGGCCTGGTTAGGAAGGTGAAAACAGGTTCTGGGTGAAGGGAATAAAAAATAATTTACAATATTTTTTTAAACCTTTTTACTTAATCTCTCTATGGGACTTTCGCAGCTCTGATCACCATAATAAAGATTCTAAAGCATAGCAATGCACAAGCATTGCAGTGATTTATAAACTGTCAGTGCTAGTTAGATCATGCACTGCTCTTGATCTAATTGGCTTGCTAGCACTCGTGACCCAGATGTCATCATGACAACGTCGAGTCACCATGGCAATGATCGGCCCCTGCCTTGTAAATGCCGCGATCGATATTGATCGCAGTGTGTAGGGGGTTAAACTGCCCTTCAGTGAGAGCTGGGTGTCAGCTGTCAGAATCGCTGAACACCCGGCGGTGTTCGTGCTCCCACAGAGTCTGTGCGTGACAAATCTGGAAGTACTTACCAACCTGGACTTATGGATACATCGAAGGTCGTGAAGGGGTTAAAGTAAAGTCTGTTAAATGGAAGCTGTGACATAAGTGCTCAGCGCAGAGCATGGGATAATTGTGAACTTAGCCTTAAAAGCAAAATGTTATCTACTGCAAAATGGTACCAAGAAAAGCTGCCACTCAACTCACAAAAAACAAGTTTTCACTCAGTTTCATCATCATGCAGTTGAAATATACAGATTTCACTCTGCAACACCAATTGCATTCTGATTTCTGGAGAACACCTGTGCAGTCCAACCGCAACTGAGAGGGTGTAATTTCCAAAATGGCTTCACTTGCAGCAGGTTTCTGCTGTTTTGGCAACCTCGAGGCTTCTCAAATGTTACATGGCAGTCTCAAAGCATTTTTGCCAAAATTCTGCATCAGAAGTCAAGTAGCCCTCCTTTTCTTCCGAGCCCTATGGTTATGGTGTGCCCAAACAGTAGTTTCCGGCCACACATCGGGTGCCGGCATATGCAGGAGAAATTGCACAACAAATTTTGGGCTCCAATTTCTATACTTGAAAGGTTAACAAACTTTTGAATGTGGTTTTTAATACCTTGAAGGGTGCCGTTATTAAAATGTGGTCTTGATTGTGGGGTTTCTGAAATATAGGCCCCTCAGTCACTTCAGAACCGAAGTGATCCATTCTAAAAAAAAAAAAAAAAAAGATTTGGAAATGTTATTGAAAAAATGCTGCTGAACATTTAAACATGTTAAGAAAAGGGATGTCAGAAATGTTGCTGACGTAAAGTAGACATGTAGTAAATGTTAGTAACTATATTTCGCATTTTGCTTGCTGGCAGGTATGAGCTTGTAAGGAGAGTCAGCGAGAGGCTGAAAGGGAAGCCTAAACCCATCTACGTGTTTGAGGAGAAGTACCCCGACTACTATTTTACTGATGGTAAGGTGTATATTTGTGTGTGTTTTGTTGTACACGTTTGTACGTATGTTTTCCTATGAAGTGCTGCATCGGGGAGTAATGTTTAGGGCTCACTCACACTGGCGTAAAACACGGCCTTGAGCTATCCAATATTTTATCGAATAGCACTCAACCCAATATTATACTAAGGGGCAGTACATAGCACCGACTATTTTCTCATGCCAATTCAGTATGAAAAAACAATTGCAGCCTGCACAGGTATGCAGCGATTGGGTTTATGAAAATGTTTTCAAATTCAATGACTGTTTTAATAAATTTAACCATCACATATGGATAATGCACAAAATGCGCATGAAATTACCTACAAGTGAGATGAACAAGGAAAATTTTTACTGTAGGCAAAAATGCAAACAATATTATAATTTAAATTTATTGAACATTCATTCTGCAACTTTATTGCAAATTAATTCTTATTCCTTTTCTTTTTCTCTTCAGTTCTCCTCTCCATGTTAATGTGGAGTGGTGGCAGGAGAACTTTAGTGGAATTAACTAAACATTCCGCAACTATGTTCTTGAATCCCAGATTGCAAAGATGTTCTTATTGACCCACTGTTTTGGCTCCAGTAATGAGTCCTATCCCGGCTGTGCCATTCTCACAAAAGCATTGGTACTTCACGCATCCTTCTTGCTGCTTAAGGAGCAGGAACTTTCAGATCACCACATATTGACCTTCCTTGATCCTTGTAATTAAAGCGGTTGTCCACTACTTTCACATTGATACCCTATCTTTAGGATAGGGCATGAATGTATGATCGGCTGGGGTCCTGAACGCGGCACCCCCGTCGATCAGCTGATATCGGTGCCTTTCGGAAGTCCTTACCTGCGGTGCTTGGCAGTCAAGTTGTAGTGGCTGGCGCTTGTTACTGCTCATCCACCTCCCATTCAATTGAATGTGCAGTACCCCCCGGCGGCCACTACAGATGGACAGCCAAGCACTGCAGGTAAGGACTTTCGGCTGGGACCGATAACAGCTGGTCGGCGAGGGTTCCCCGGCCGATCATACATGGATGCCCTTTCCTACGGGCATCAATGTGAAAGTAGTGGACAACTTCTTTAAGTTTCTTTAGAATAAAGTCAAAATTCTCATAGCATTTCTTCAAGTGCATAGAATGCTCTACAGGCACTAAAGCATACTTGCTGCCATTGTGCAGTAGCACAGCTTTCATACTTTTTCATGAATCAATAAAGAATCTCCACTTGCTCACATTGTACTCAATGTTACATTTTTCCATCAGCCTAGGAATATCACTGCAATACACTAGAGCACCGTCTTGAGTAAAGTATGGAAGGAATTCCTTTTCTCTGCTTCTGTACCAAGAATTAACAGTTAACAGGAATAGTGGGTTCTTTTCCTTTAGTCTAGAGCCTAAAAGTTGTGCAGAATATTTAGGAAGTCCTTGACTAAATCATTTTATTCAAAGTGTGAAGAAAAAGCTGTGGCTCATTGGGACTAGTATGAAACCTTCGTCAGAATCCTGCTCTTCATGTTCTGAATCAGGTGTATCTGCAAGTGTATCCAGAGATGAAAGGACAGGTATTCCTGGACCGTGAATCACAGGGCAAATCACTATGATTTCACTATGATTTCGCTACGAGTCAATGGGTGTGTGTGAAATATCGGACTGCACTCGGACTTAATCTGAGTGCAGTGTGATGTATGCGCACAGAGACAATGGAGAAGATTGAGAAATTAAGTTCTCCGTCTTCTCCACACCTGTGCTGAGATTCTCTCATGTGAGAGAATGGGATCACACTAACATGACACCCAGATCAAAATGACAGAGTGTGAGCCGAGTGTCCTTAGCATAATCAGCCCGATTCTCTCGCATGAGAGAACTTACAACAGTACAATAAACCTCATTTCAAGGCAGAAACATTACTGTGTCCAACAGTTATTACATATATCAAACTGAAATAGCTGTTGCAAAAACACCAATTTTTATAAAACATTAAGCTTAAGATTAATAGGGGTGCCCAAACTTTTTCATATAACTGTAAGAGGGATTTAGAGCCCCTTTAACTTAATGTGGGTCACTTTTGGAGAAAAACTCCATAAAATGTTTTTAAAAAAGTATGTTGCTGCATCTGTAATGACTTGATAGATAATAATGTCATTATTTATCCCACACAATGAAAACAACAAAAAAGACAGTGTAAATTGAGTGTCTCCGTAATCATATTGAACCAAAATAATAGCATGAACATTATACTGCATGGTGAACACAATAAACATTAAGAACAATTGCACATTTATTCTTTGTTTTGTTCATCCTTGCTAACAAAATTGATTAAAAATGAGAAAATACCCCAAAATACTAGTAAAAAATACATACAGCACACTGGCTCGGTGTTTAGTACTGCAGCCTTGCAGCGCTGGGGTCCTGGGTTCAGATCCCACCAAGGAGTTTGTATGTTCTCCCCGTGTTTGCGTGGGTTTCCTCCGGGTTCTCCAGTTTCCTCCTATGCTCTAAAGACATACTGATAGGGAATGTAGATTGTGAACCCTGATGGGCACAGTGATGATAATGTATGTAAAACACTGTGGAATATGTTAGCGCTATATAAAAATAAAGATTATTATTATCCTATTCGGCAAATACACTGTGTTCCAAATTATTGTGCAAATAATATTTTCTCAGATTTTCCCAAATTACCTATATGAATTGCAGTCATTGTAATTTTCCAGTCAAATAACTATTAGGGTATGTGCACACGATGCAGAAATGCTCAGGATTTTTTCCTGAGCGTTTCTGCATCTCTCTGGCAGGAAAAAACGCATGCGGATTGTACATGCGGTTTCCTGCCAGGGACATGCGGAAATGAAGCGTTCTTCACATGCATTTCCGCATGCGGGTTGACAAGCGCTTCCCAAGAGATTTTAGCATCACTTGGAAAGTGCTTGTCAACTTCACACTATATAAATCCATGCAACCGGCATGGATTTATATAGTGTGTGAATGTCAAAAAATAAAAAATAAATCTATACTTTACCCTCTGATGGCCCCCGGTGTCCTGCTTCATCGGTCCCGGCTGCCGGCAGTGAAGACTTTAGGACCTTCCGACGTCAGCGTCACGTGAACCGTCACATGACTCTGACGTCAGCGAAGGTCCTTCATTCAACCGCGAAGTGCCCGGGAAGCCAGCAGGACGCAGCGCGGGCCGTCAGAAGGTGAGAATATATATATTTTTTATTTTATTCTTTTTTTTTTAATGGTACCTGGGTCTGGATGAGAGTCCTCTCATCCACACCCGGGTACCATCCGCACATTAGACCGCATGAAAAGCGCATCAACATATACAGTGATGCGGATTCCATGCGGTCTAATGCAAGTCAATGGCGGCAAAAGAGCAGCGTTTCCGCAAAATTAATTGACATGCTGCGGATTTTTGACCGCAGCGTTTACGCTGCGGAAAAATCCGCATCATGGGCACAGCACATGCGGATTTCCATTGGGGAACATTGCTGCCCTTCTACCATGCGTTTTTCATGCGTTTCCGCGGCGTTTACGCAACTGCAAAAACGCCGCGGAAACGCATGAAAAATGCATCGTGTGAACTCAGCCTTAGAGTACAATTGAAAGGTTTTTGTACAAACTGCCTATGATAACAGTATAGTTTTAAAAAATAAAAAACTCAACTGCACTCAAAATGCATGTTCCAAATTATTATGCACAGCAGAGTTTTCAAACTTTTCATTTTAATAAAGAACAAAAAAATGGTCATTTTTGAAATTATAAGCATTAGCAGGTTATTACAAACTGAAATAAAACAGTTTTCAACTCAAAACTTTATTCTAGGTGATGTTACATTTGCTCATAGGACCCCTTGTTCGCAAGGAGCTTCTGAACTGTCTCGTCCATTGAATTTGTCAGGTTTTGGATGGTTTCTGCTTCCAATTGTTTTGCATGAGGACAGAATACCCTCCCAGAGCTGTTACTTAGATGTGAACTGCCTCCCGCCATCATAGACACTCCTTTTGATGATGCTCCAGAGGCTCTCAATGGGGTTGAGGTCTGGGGAGCATGGGTGCCACACCATAAGTTTGTCCCCTTTTATGCCCATAGCAGCCAGAGATGCAGATGTGTTATGTGCAGCATGAGACGGGGCATTATCATGCATGAAAATGATGTTCCTGCGGAATGCACGGTTCTTCTTCTTGAACCATGGAAGGAAGTGCTGTTTGAGAAACTCAACATACATTATGGAGTTTATCTTTACCCCTTCAGGGATCCTAAAAGGGGCCGACAATCTCTCTCCCCATGATTCCAGCCCAAAACATTACTCCACCTCCTCCTTGTTAGCGCCGTAGCCGTGTTTGCATGGGGTGTCCATCAACCAGCCATCCTCCACTCCATCCATCTGGACCATCGAGATCATTCAATGCATGATAATGCCCCGTCTCATGCTGCACATAACACATCTGCATCTCTGGCTGCTATAAGCTTTGAGTGCAGTTTGAGTTTTTTATTTTTTTAAAACTATACTGTTATCATAGGCAGTTTGTACAAAAACCTTTCAATTGTACTCTAATAGTTATTTGACTGGAAAATTACAATGACTGCAATTCATATAGGTAATTTGGGAAAATCTGAGAAAATATTATTTGCATAATAATTTGGAACACAGTGTATTAAGCCGGTGACCAAATAAAGATAATAAAAAAATGACATTGTCCAGCAGAATAGATATAACATGTCTGCTATACGGAACAATACACAATGGTGTCAATTAAATCTACAGTTCATTATGCTAAAAAATCCCTTAGGCTATGTTCACGCATTTTTGCAGCGTTTTTTATGCTTTTTTTAGTGCAAATTTTCAGCTTTTTTTTTACAGTACCAGCAAAGTCTATGAGATTTCAGAAATCCCATGCACACACCTTGTTTTTTTTCCTGACTGTTTTGTCAAAGAAATGCGTTTTTGCAAAATGTAGCATGTCACTTCTTTCAGCGTTTTTGCCGCGTTTTTTACTTAGTTGAAAGAAATGGGTAGAGCAAAAAACGCAAGTATCAGGTTTTGCTTCGTTTTTTGGTGCCAAAACCTCATGACTTTGAGTCAATTATTTTTTTATGCACTAAACTTTATCAGCATGCAGAAGAAACAAATGTACACTGACAAAAACGCCACAGAAAATGCTGTCAAAAACTCAGCAAAACCTGCTTTTTTTTACTTGCTTCTTTACTGCCAATAGAGCAGGTTTTTCCTGCAGAAAGAAACACATCAAAACGCATCTAGTGAACATAGCCTTGCACAGCTCTGTAGACTAAAATATATATAAGATATGACTCTCAGAATATGAAGGCACAGAAAATATTTTTTTTATCTAATTGTATGTTTCTCTATGTTAGCATTGGGGACACAGGATCATGATTGTACCTCCTTCCACTAGGAGGCTTGACCACAGGTGAAAAAATTAAGTGCGATATCTGCCTGGTGGCGTATACCCTATCTTAGGCATCATTCCCACGTTGGTATCTCCAGTACGTGTGGTGCCAGTTTTCACACGTACTGGAGGTACTTACACATCTAGAACCATTCAAATGAATGGGTCTTTGCACATGTCAGTGTGTTTTCACGGACCATGTGTCCGTGGGCAAAACACACTGACATGTCCGTTTTTTACATGCAGCACGGGCCGCAAAATGTCCCACACCTGTGCACATTGATGACACACTGATGGCATCCTTGTGTCATCAGTGTGACACTTACCCGCGCCTAGGAATCAGTGGTACAGTTCCCGCTGTTCCCAAGCGCTGGGTGTTGAAGGCACGTCTCATCATAGTCCCCTGGTTGGGGAGCGATCAGCGCTAGCAACAGACAATGTTGAGAGTAATATTCTGCTCCCGCTGACTCCAAGTGTAAAAATAAGAATAAAATAAAAAAATCCTTATACTCACCTGTCTGAAGATTAAATAAGTGTGCCACCCTGTAATCCATCTGACTGACATTTCTTCATCAGTGTGATCGGCGCCGTGAGGCGGCCGCACACGCTGAGGAGCTGAGTAGAATGATTCGCTACAGCGAGCGGGCCCCTGAACTGCGCTGAGCTCACTGAGCTGTGTCCTGTCACTCAATGATCTGCATGTATAGCTTCATGTGTAATTGTGAGCAGCGACTGTTTAAGTAGGCACAGAAGCGGGATTGTTGCACTGACTATGGCGTCATCGCTGCTCACCATCTTTGTGGAGTCCTCAAAGTCTTGGAGAACTGCACATCTGTCAGACATCCATGCCTACTCTTCAGTTATTATGTGTGGAGGCTAACCAGAATAACGATGGGAGTGTTGGAGCTGGTACTCAACCACTAGTCTCTGCTGCTCACAAAGCCTTGCCAGCAAGTGCAGTACGGAGTTCCAGCAAGTGGGCACATTGCAAACCAGTCAATGAGCTGGCACTTCCATGCACTGCTGCAGAACTGCCAGAGAGGTGGCAGCTATATATGACTTGCATAAACGGGCGCTGACGCGGTTTACCTTGCCCAGAAGCTCTGGCAAATCTGGGTATGTTTTCAGAAACCGCTGAACTACCACGTTGAGCATGTGTGCCAAGCATGGTACATGTGTGAGCTTGCCAAGCTTCACACCTGCCACCAAGTTGTGCACATTATCACATACGACCGTGCCTGTTTGACGGTTCAGCTTCAAAAACCACAGATCTGTCTGGTCTGTTATTCCTTTAAGTAACTCTGCCGCAGTGTGCGGTTTGTTTCCTAGACAAACTAGCTTCAGCAGAGGCTGTTGCTGTTTTGCAGAGGCAGTGCTACAGAGCTTCCTGCTGATATGTGGATGATGTGCTCTGAGATAGCACATCAGAGGTGGAGGATGAGAAGGAGTAGGAGGGGATGCAGGAACTGGTGTAGAAGGTGGAGG
The DNA here is from genome assembly GCF_046119375.1 of Phyllobates terribilis. NCBI lineage: Eukaryota > Metazoa > Chordata > Amphibia > Anura > Dendrobatidae > Phyllobates > Phyllobates terribilis. The sequence goes on along the minus strand of NW_027363531.1, from coordinate 3,965 downwards.
AAACCCTGAGAGAAGTAGGGCCAGCAATCCTCGGGATTGGGAGCACATGCGCCGTGCCAAGGTGTGACTTGGCCCCAGCCTTCACAATGTTCACCCAGTAGGCTGTTACGAAAATATAGCATCCCTGGCCACAAGCGCATGTCCACATGTCGGTCATTAAGTGGACAATGTTAGTAAGTACGTTGGTAAGGGCGCAGTTGATGTTCCTGTACACATGCTGATGCAAGGCGGGGACGCCAAATTGAAAGAAAAATTGGCGGCTGGGAACCAAGGAACGACCACCGCCATAAATTGGCGTAAATCCTCCGTGTCTGCCAGCCGAAATGGCAACACTAGAAACTTTCATTTTCGTTCCAAGCACTGAGGTAGGGACAGCTAAACGCTAGGCTGGGAGAAAGATTTGGAAGTGCCTGTTTATTATAAGTCACAAAGTGCAAAGATAGGTCAGTGTTTTGGACAGGGGATTGGGAATCGCCTAGCATAAGGGAAGAGGCAGAGGTGTCACCCAGGTGTCGGCCCACCGAGTCAGGTGCTTAGATGACATGTGCCTGATCATGCTGGTGGTGGTTACATTTTTAGTGGTTAGGCCCCTGCTGATCTTTGCATGTCATAGGTTGCAAATGGCCATTTTGTTTGTCTTAGAACTCTTTAAAAAGAGTCCCAGACTGGGGAACACCTAAGTCTTTGACGGAGAAATTCAGAAGTGTCGGTGTTCTGCGGAACAGTTGCCCGCCTTCTCCCTCTGGTCACCCCACTGCCTCTTCCTGTCTGTTTCAATGTTGCCAATCTCTCTCCCTCAGCGTTGCTGGCCTCGCTGTGCATGCCAGCTTCCTAGGTAAGGATGATGACTTTGTCATCCACCACCTCGACTTCCAGCATTGCACCTTGGTTCTCTTAATATCGTGACTTAACAACAAGACTTAACAGCTACTGTGTCTCATCATCATCTTCCTACTTATCCCAAATCCAGGGTCATTTTTTGTGGCCATGACTGCTGTAAGGTAAGTGCATCACTAAACAGCATGTCCCTCTTGGAACATGCAGGTTGAGAGGCCACAATCAAGAAATCATGTTGTAAAGAGCTTCTCAGTGTGTCTGTGCAATGGTGTCAGTGTGCCGGGCACCGCCTGTCCTTTTATAATGCCTAATGGTGTTAGATGGCTAGCCAATCACAGTAATGCCACAACCAAGATCGCTACAGCATTACAGTGACTCACAGGCAATCCCCGCATGCTTATTGGCTGTGCAACAGGCGGAGGTAACGGTCCTGCTGCTGGGTTGTTGCCCTCCTATGGCTCCCTCCACATCTCCTGGTATCTGCTCCATGCTCTGGACACTGTGCTGACACACACAGCTACCCTTCTTGCCACAGCTCACACTGATGTGCCATCCTGGATGAACTTCACTACCTGAGCAACTTCTGTGGGTTGTACTGTAGACACCACCTAATGCTACTGTACATCTAGGGGTGTGAAAAATGAAAAAAGTGACCAAAACAACAGCCAAAAAGGATGAGAACAGAGAAATGGTCTGTGGTCACCACCTGCAGAACCACTCCTTTATAGGGGGTATCTTGCTAATTGCTTATCATTTCCACCAGTTGTCTGCTCCATTTGCACAACAGCAGGAAAAATTGATTCACAATCGGTGTGGCTTCATAACTGGACAGGTAGATTTCACAGAAGTGTTATTGACTTGGAGTTACATTGTGTTGTTTAAGTGTTCCCTTTATTTTTTTGAGCAGTGTATATAGGAGGCTATGTGGGGGCTCATACTGTATATAGGAGGCTATGTGGGGGCTCATACTGTATATAGGAGGCTATGCAGGGCTCATGCTGTATATAGGGGACTATGTAGGGATCATACTAAATATAGAGGGTTGTGTGGGTGCTTATGTGGTATATAGAGGGGCTATGTAGATGCTTATACTTTATATAGTGGGGCTATGTGGGGGTTCATATTGTTTATGAGGCTGTGTGGGGCTCATACTGAATAAAGTGGGTTATGTTTGTGCTTGTACTGTATATAAAGGGGCTATGTGAGTGCTCATACTGTATACAGAGGGGCTATATGGGGGCTCATACTGTATTCAAGAGGCCGTGTGGAGGCTCATGTGGGATGTAGGGGGTTTTCCGCATACTTAATTCTGCTCAATATTAAGGGAGAATATTAATATAATTATAATTAATATGTTAATATTAATATTGAGCATAATTAATTCCAGCCTATTGGTTTGGCCATCAAGATCAGTCACAGTCTCTCATGTGGACCCTCAGGAAAATTAAATGCCCACCCCTGATATATGCCATCACATCTTATCCTGTATATGCCGTCTGATGTCGGTAGCCACAGTATATGATATACCAGTGACATATTGTTCCATATACTGGACGTGCACAGACATCCTGTTATATAGAGGATAAAATGTGGCTGGTGTAATATATGATGTCTGTAATCATAGGATAATATGTGACTATTGTATATTATACCGTGTGATGGCTGTAGCCACATTATGACATATACCAGTCACATATTATTCTCCTGTATGTAATATATTATGTGTAGCTAAATGGAGAATGAGCCTGCACCACCTTCTAAGCGCATAATGACCGCACCTGAATCTTAACGGCAAATTCACATCGCATAAACCTGCGGTGCCAGCTTTAAAATGCAGAAACAATAGTCCAATAGAGAGAAGATGATGAAAAGCTACACTCACCGTTTATGTAAAAATAAGAGTCCTTTATTTCATATTCCGATAAAATGAATGGAAAGCAGGGAGTGCGGGGAGGAGGTGGAGGACAGCTGTTTCACGCTCTGACTAGCGCTTCTGCGGGTCCATGTGACACAGCTGTCCTCCACCTCCTCCCCGCACTCCCTGCTTTCCATTCATTTTATCGGAATATGAAATAAAGGACTCTTATTTTTACATAAACGGCGAGTGCAGCTTTTCATCATCTTCTCTCTATTGGAATATATTATGTGTACTGACATCAGGTTGCATATACTAAATAAGATGTGGCTGGTATAATATCTGATGTTCTGTACTCTTAGTATAATATATACCATCAGATACTATACTCTATCACATCTGATATTTGTATATCATCATATTAGTACACCATCATATTATATCATATACCAGTCACATATTATCCTGTGCACTGTATGTGGTATATTGTGGCTGGTGCATGATATACGGACTACAGAGGTTATATTCAGGATAAAATGCAGCTGGTAGAATATCTCATATTCTATGCCTTTATATACAATCACATATTATCCTGTATGTGACATGGGGTGTCAGTATATCATACACCAGACACATATTCTCCTGTATACTGGATGAGCATCAGATGTTACATACAGCATAAGGGTTCATGCAGACGTCTGTGGATATCAGTCCGATCACGGACCACAATGCACGGACTGGCCACGGGTCTACCAACCAGAACAGAAATATATGAAGCTGGAACTTTGACCAGTCCGTGCATTGTGGTTCGTGATCCACATTTGTCTGCATGAGCCCTAATATGTGATATTTCACTCTATGACCATTTTTCATGTTCTAGAGTTCAGGCGTGCATTGATATCTTGTCCAAGTGAGTAAGTTTGAAAAAAACACAAAAAGCTATTCAGAGTTACCGCTTTGCAGAATCATGGATTACAATGGTCAGGTGTAACACTACTATACTTATGACCACCTTTAGGGCTCATGCACACAACTGTTTAAATGAAACGAGCGCTGTCTGTGGTTTTGAAGGCTAGCACTCATTCCCATGTTGGCAGCACGCATGATTTGCCACAGAAAATCGGATGGCGGTTGACCATTCTAGTCTATGCGTCTGTGAAAAAAATGGGACCGGACTCAGATTATCCAGACTAACATACTGGTGAAGGTGTAGAAACTTTAGTTTTCTCTCCACCTCTGAGAAAATCAGATCCCACTCTGATTAGCAAAATTG